>NC_133126.1:142011947-143211947 GCF_048418815.1 Hemitrygon akajei | reverse complement strand
GCATCCATTACCGAGGACCCCCACCACCCAGGGGATGCTCCCTTTCCGCTCCTGCCATCAAGGTGGTGGTATAGGATCTTTGGGACCCACACCACCAGGTTCACAAAGTTCAGGAGCGTTTATTAATTGTCAATCATCAGACTCTTGAACTAGAGGGGTAACTTCACTTGTCTCATCACTGAACTGTTCCTACAACCTATGGATTCACCACCTCACAGTCTTGATATCTATAGCTTATTTATTATTTTTCTCTTTCATATCTGTACAGTTTGTTATCTTTGGCACATTGGTTGTTTGTCTGTCTTGTTGGGTGTGGTCTTTCCTTGATTCTGTTGTGTTTTTGGCCTGCCAGAAAACGAGTCTCAGGGTTTCACACGGTGACGTGCATGTACTTCGTTAATAAATTTACTTTGAACAGGTGGTAATGAGGGAGTGTGAATAATCTGGGTGATCTATCCATACCTGGAGAGGTCACTGTCAGTGCCCAGCAAAGGTCTGCGCTCGTAGTGCCACACAGTGAATCCTGCAAATCAGTGCTGAGTTGTCAAACCATCTGCCTAAGCTAGACCCACACCAGCCCTCACAGGCAACCTCCTCACACCAATACATGGAGTGGTTCATTGCTGGATTCACACAGGCATCTCAGGGTAACACTGCACAGAATCTTTGAGAGCAGGGGTTCATGCTATATTCTTGGCATAGCATCAAGGAAAGCAAGAGTTTGTGCCAGGTTATGAACACAAAGGCGCAGTCAATAGCACATCTCTCCATACTCAGTACTATTATAAATCCTTTGCAGAATGGTTCCATTGGCACTCTCCTTCCTGCTGTGTATTTGCCGTCCTCCAGGGGCGACTGTATGAACTCCTCAACCTGGGTGGCTGTCTCCTGGTTGAGGGAGCTCATCACGTAGTAGTAACGTGTGGAATCTGAGGTTATCTGTCGAATGTGGAATTTGGCTTCTGCTTGTTGGAACCATAGGTGTGGTTGCAGTGTCCAGAAGCTTGGCAGTTTTAACGAAACTGCCTAAACAGATGTGGCGTCGTTCATCTTCGGTCCAAATATTGTTTGGGCCGTCGGGGTCACCAGTTGTAGCGGTGTGCCACACACAGCGCTGGAATAACGATACGCAGACGGTGAGTTGCAGTTGCGTAAAAGAATTTTTCAAACTTTGTGGCCTCGCTTTTAAGCCTTCCCATTTCCGCCCTCCCCGGGTGGGAATGCTGTAGGGGGCGCATATTCACAGTCCCTTCCTGCGCTTTTCCCCTTGCTGGTGAAGAAGGCCTGACACCCTTTTTGGGGCCAGCCTCTCTGCCGGCGCGCCATTTTGTGAGCCGGTTCGAGTGCGCTGGAAAGTGGGTCACCACAGTACCATCGAAATGGTCCAAGAATCTTTTACCACATGAAGTTATATCACTGGATGGAATAAATTACGCCAAAATGAGCTTACTACAACGCTATCGAAATTGTTTAATGAAAATTGTGACTTAGTTTGCATTTAAAATGGCAATTATAACTCACTCAATAAGGTTAAACTTTTTAATGATTCTGCCCACTAGAGTTTGAAATTCAGCTCAAGTAAGTGAACACCCTGCAGAGGAGTTGGCAATGACGCCATCTATCACAGTTCTGAGTTCAAGTGCTTATGTGCAAACACATAAATTGCTTTCAGTGTCACAAAATAATCACAGTGAACACAGATAGTTTTGTCGCATTCAAAATTGCAAATTCAGCCCCAGGTCCATCTTTCTAGAAGCACTGGCCTCTACCATGATGGTATATTCTAATTTAAACTCCCCATCATGTATACACACACGTTCCACGTTAATTAATCAAGTACAAGTTGTTAAACTACCAAAACTAGTATCAGAACTAGAAATAAAGCTATATTCACAAAATTGTATACATAAAACACAAAATGCAATTGAAAAATCAAATGTGTGTTTGATTAAAGGGTATTGCAAACAGAGAACATCATTACTATCCAATATACTGACTTTGAACTAAGTAATAACTTCCAACCACTTTAAATATCATGGCAACACATCCAAAGGCAGCTAAAATCCTCCTTAATAAAGCAAATATGAAAAATGTTTACAAAACTTATCAGTGTTGACATACTATTCTTTGTGAAAGCATGTCTTTAATTAAGCATTTATACAAATCCTTGTTTCAATGTAAATTTCAAAAAAATACTGAAGGAGCTTGGCCATTACAAATAAGTTATATCTGCCAACAAAGTTGCACAAAAAATTGTAACTAATTTCAGAATCTGACTTCAGTAAACTTAACATATATTAATGAAAACCCTGAGGGAAAAAATATTTATTCCATTTATTTTTGGTGAAGCAAAGTTTATTTTAACAACTAAGGAAATAATTTATCGGCTGAAAATATAAACCACCTTTTGAAAACAACTGCATAATGTGTTTTGAGGGTTTAACCTCAGATAATCTTGTATCCTGCATAATATTTCTCTAACAGAAAACAACATGATACTTCAGTCTCATCACCTACCAGCAGCCTGGAGGACCAACTGCAGTCTTGCTTTTGCCTGTTCCGCAGGGGACTGCAAAACAACAAAGGTAAGACCCACATCAAATAATGGACTTTGTTATTAATGATGACACAGAGGAAAGGATTTCCATTCATCAAAGAATAAAAGAACAACTGTGCAGGACACTATACAATTAATATGCAATCAAAAAGATACACCACTCAGTAAACATCTTGAATGATTGGTGGCATACTTTTAGTTTAGGATTTAGAATGAAACGAGGCAACACTAAACATTCAAGGATATTTTACATAATTCTTTAAGTGTTTCTAAGTCTAAGTGTAAAATCTCCTCATAATACCTGTCACACATCCTCTTACAGCTTCTCAGTTCTACGAAGTGAGATGCAGCAAAATGTATTATAAATTTACAAATATTAATTGCACCCACAAAATATCCAACCCTCAAATCCAGAGTGCATTTTTCCCTTCAATACCTCTGTCAGACAAAAAAGGGCACTTCATTTTTGCATACATGCTGCTCTGCTGCATCTATTATAAAATAATGAAGTTACAACAAATAAAATAGATGTGAAGTTTGCTTTAATTCTTTGTAGTTTGGGATAATTAGATTATTTGAGGATTTGCATAGTCAGTTCATACATATGTGCCACCAGAGCTTCCTGCAATCCCATTCAGCAAAGAAATGTTTACATTTGCATAATCCTTCAAAGACATCAACCTCCTCCTCCCCCCACACAAATCCTAGGAATTACTGTAGCATCAAGAATGATCAAAATCACACTTTCTGCAACTTTGTGAGATGCAAACATATCTATTACATAGAGGTGCATAAATTAATACAAACTAAGGGTATGAAATATTATAAGGGTAAGAAAACAGTAGAAGATATATTGTAAAATCTACAACTCGGAGACCTACGGTGAAGCTTTTGAAGAGAGCACATTATTTTGCTTCTATTTCTGCCAATTATCCCTTGTTCCTTCATTTCCTGAAGGCATTGGATCCTGGCTGGGATACACCACTCATGATTCAAAATGGCCATTCCTGATTTATTTGCTTTGGCAGTAAGCATTAACAGGCTATTCCAATCACAGTACTATCATATTGAAGACAGTTTACATTCTCATTCACTTTTGTACAGAACATGCATCACTGAAAAGGCATCTAGTCCAATTCCTTCCTAGTCCTAGCCTGCTGATTTCAATTGAATTGTACTGATAACTAATGTTACTCATGTCATACAAGTTGACTTTTAGATTTAGCTTTAATAAACTCTTGCCACCATAAAAATATTTACATTTATACAGCACTTCTTCAGGACTTCTCCAGGAACAATGGTGTACCAGCAGCCACATTAGCACACAAAAAAATTCCACTAAATGCTAATATGATGACAACTGGACAATTTACTTGCATTGAGATTTAAGTGCTGGCAAGCACACTGGAAAGGACACTGACGGTCAAATCAAGTCGCTTTTATTGTCATTTCAACCATAACTGCTGGTACAGTACACAGTAAAAACAAAGCAACGTTCTTCCAGGACCCTGGTGCTACATGAAACAACACAAAACCACACTAGACTACCTGAAACAACACAAAACTACATTAGACTTCTGACCTACATGGGACTACATAAAGTGCACAAAACAGTGCAAGACAGTACAATAATATAATAAACAAGACAACAGGCACAGTAAAGGGCAAATTACAATATAATAATAGATGATGTAAATGTCTTCAAAATTGTGCAAAACTCTGAGGAACCATTGCCTGCACAGAGTCCAGCAGGGAAAAAGGAGTCAAATGCTCCACGATTTGATCTCCAATAACACTCAAAATGCTGTAGAAACTCATCAGGACTACAAAAGGAAGGGTGGGGAAGGCAGAGGAGTGGCAGGTGATAGGTGAGAACAGGTAGATAGGTGGGAGAGGAGGAATGATGTGAAAAGCTAGGTGGTGATGTGTGGAAGAGGCAAAGGCTGAAGGAGGAGGAATCTGATAGGAGAGGATAGTAAAACAAGGAGTAAAGGGAAGGAGGTGGGGAACCAGAGGGAGGTGATGGGCAGGTCATTAGGGCAGAGCCTCGAGGGATAGCAGAATGAGAGAAAATAAAAAGGGGTGAGGAGAACAGAGGGGAGTGGTTAACAGAAATTAGAGACATCAACATTCATGTCATCAGGTTGAAGGAGGCTACCCAGATGAAATACAAGGAGCTGCTCCTCCAACCTGCATCCAGCTTCATCATGGCAGTAGATGAGGCATGTCAGTGTGAGAATGAAGTCAAAATGAAATGGGTGGCCACCAGGAGAACCTGCCTTTTGTGGCCGACAGAGTAAAACTGCTTGTCGAAGCAGCACCACCGACCGCACCCCTCCCCCACCCACGGTCTGCGCTGAGCCTCACCAAAGTACAGAAAGCCATACTGGGAGCACCAGATACAATAAATGACCCAACTGGACTTTTAGGTGAAGCCCCAACTCATCTGGAAGGACTGGTTAGGGCCCTAAAAGGTGGTGAGAGAGATGTTGGAGTAGGTGTAGCACTTAGCGTCATTGCATGGGTAAGTGCCAAGTGCCAGGAGGGAAATCTGTGGGGATTCATGAGTGGACTAGACAACGGGGTGACCCGTTGGGGCACCCTTTGAGAGAAAGGTAGGGCAGTCTGATGTGACCAGAATGAACATTAAATTTTCCTGAATGCTATTGGTATTCGCTTTGCTTTGGAAATTGAAGAAGAAAGCCTCAGTTTATTAAAGAAGAACGACACGTAGCAAGGCAAATATAGCTCCTCCTCGTTTAACGAAGGACACTTTTGATAGCATAATTTCTGGTTGATCTGCCACCCTTGTGCCTCTCGTTGTCATTCTGGAGACATGCAGTCCTTTCATCCACCGTCTCTTCATCTCTTCTGCTGTTTATTCCTTGTCTCTGATCCTGGAGACGTGCATTTCTCAGCTCCTTTGTCTCTTCCTCTCTCCTCCTCCTATGCCAGTTGTTGTTATTTTAGGGATGTGCTTGCCTCTCCTCCTCTGTCTCTTCTTCTCTCATCTTTTTTGTCCTGACTCTTTGGATCCTGAAGTCGTGCGGCCCTGGCCTCATGCTATCCTTGTTCTCTCCCTCTCCTTGCCACTTCCCGACGACGTGTGGCATCATCTCTTGACCATAATGTCCCCCTTCTCTTTCCACACAGCATAATTAGGCTGACCATATTTTTTTTTACCCTAATGCTGGATAGAAGATACAAACCATAACACTAAAGCCTCCAGGATGCTGATTATTCTTGATGATGTGGTTGGCGCTCTCCTAAATGGACGTGATATAGTCACCGCTGTCCTTTGACTGCAGCAAAGGGTTTGATGAGTGCCTCGAAGTACGTCATTACAATAAGATTTAATTATCTCTTATTGATGGGTGGCAGTTAGATCTGTCCCAATCCTGCACATGCTGATGGTCATTAGCAGAATGTGACCGCTCGAAATAGGGCTGCTCTGCCCTTTTGCTCCAGTTGGTGCCACTGCTGTGAGCATCGTGAATCGTTTCTGAGGTTGGCCGTGTGCATGCGTCGTGGTGTCGCGTCACGGTTTCCATCATGGCAGACATCGGCTCTCGGGTGAAAGCGGGGCTGTTGATTTTGGCGAGTGAGCAATTTTATATGAATATATAACCCTTAACTTTGCCTGCATTCTGTAAGTTAGTGCATTTTAAGTCAATTTAGCCAAAAATAGTGCCGCTGTAATGCACAAACAGGAGAAGAATAAGGGCATAGACTCTCATTGACTTCATTTTGTTTCCAAGCTTGAAGAAGTCCCTGAACAACTACCGCCAACATATCACCTGTGGAACCAGAGAAGCCAGCATACTTGACCACTGTTACTGTTACACCATCAAGAACACATACTGTGCCATCCCACACCCACACTTTAGAAAGTCCAATCACCTGGCTATACTCCCAGTGTATAGTCAGAGACTAGAATCCACAGCATCAGTGGTGAGGACCAAGAAGGTGTAGTCAAAGGAGATGGAGGAGCATTTTCAGGACTGCGTTGAGTGAGTGAACTGGACAATATTCAGGGATTCACCTTCCAATCTGAACAAGTATGCTACAATTATCGCTACTTCAAGACATGTGGATAAGTGTGTGCCTTCAAGAACATACTAGACATACCCAAACCAAGAACATAAACCAGAAGAACTGTTGTCTCCTAAGGGCTAGATCTGTGGCATTCAAGACTGGTGATCCAAAGTTTATACGAGAAGTCCAGGTGACCTATTTTAACAGCAAAATAACAATTCTGATTGAGGTTAGAGACAAAATTGGATGCACGCCAGCTCTGGCAGGGTTTGCAGGCCATTACTTCTTACAAAACAAAATCTAATGTTATGAATGGCTGTCATGCCTCACTCCCAGATAAACTCAACACCTTTTAGGCATGCTTAGAAAGGCAGAATAAAACTAGACCTGTGCAAAACTCTGCAGCAGCTGGTGACCCTGTAATCTGTCTAAGACACTGACGTTAGAACATCTCTCAAGACTGTAAACTCTCAAAAGGGATCAGGCCTTGATGGTGTACCTACACGACTCTGAAAACCTTTGCCAACTAACTGACGGAAGCATTCAAGGACATCTTCAATCTCTCACTGCTGTTCTCGGAGGTTCCCACCTGCTTCAATAGAGTAACAATCATCCCAACACCCAGAACAGTAGAGTGAGCTGCCTCAATGACTAGACCCTATTGCACTCACATCTACTGTGATGAAGTGTTTTGCGTGGTTGGTCATGGCTAGATCCCTAAGCAGGGGTCTGGACCCATTGCAATCTGCACAATAGGTCTACAGCAAATGCAATCTCACTCACCCTCCACTCAGCCTTGGATCCCCTGGACAACAGTATTGCCTATACCAGGCTGCTGTTATTGATTACAGCTCAGCATTCAACACAATCATACCCACAGACTGAATCAGCAAACTCCAAAACTGGGCCTCTGTACCTTTCTCTGCAATTGAATCCTTAACTTATTCACCAGGAGACCAGTCCGTGTGGATCGGAAATAACATCTCCTCCTCATTGACAATCCACACTGGCGCACCTTAAGGATACATGTCTAACCTACCACTCTACTTTCTCAACGCCCATGACTGTGTGGCTAGGCACAGATCAAATGCCATTTATTGAATGCAGAATTCCCGATGGAAGCATACAGGAGCAAGATAATCAGATCCTTGGGTGGTGTTGTAACAACTACCTTGCACTCAGTATCAGTAAGACTAAGGAATTGATTATGGACTTCAGGAACGGGAAGTCCAGTGTACACACACCAGTTCCTAACGAGGAATCAGCAGTGGAATGTGTGAGCAGAATTAAGTCCCTGGGTGTAAACATTTCTGAAGACCTAACCTCACTCAAACATTTTGATGCAATTACAAAGAAGACACGAGAGCAGCTATATTTCATTTGGAGTTTGAGGAGATGTGAGATATGTCACAAATTTCTATGGATATGCCACTGAGAGCATAAATGGTTGCATCACTGTCTGTCTACTACTACACAGGATCAGAAAAAGCTGTAGAGTGTTGTAAACTACATCAGCTTCATCACAAACACTAGCTTCCCCATCGTCGTGGAAAACTTCAAAAGGCAATGTTCCAAAAAGGCGGCATCCATCATTAAGGACACCCATCACCCAGGACTTGCACTCTTCTCAATGCAACCATCAAGGTGGCAGTCCAGGTGCGCGAAGACACACACTCAACATTACAGAAGCAGTTTCTTCCCCTCTGCCATCAGATTTCTGAATAGACAGTGAACCCATAAAAACTACCACATTGTGCTTTTCTCACTTTCTTTTTATTGCACTACTGATTTATTTTAATTTTTTTCTGATATACTTCTAATGGTAATTTATAGTTTTTAAAAAATTATTAAGCATTACAATGCATTGGTGCCACAAAACAATAAATTTCACAACAAATACCAGTGATATTAAACCTGATTCTGCTTTGAATATGTTCATTGGTAACATGAGACTGCAGATGTTAATAAACTACATATGTCTAATTATACTCCCCATAGGATGGGTCTTAACATTCAGCTGAATCTCAGTTTATATTTCATTTCTAGCTGCAGGTAGACTGCTCTAATTACACAAAGAACTTCAAAGTACTTTCCTTGCATCTAAATATGCAACATCAACATTTTCTGGATCAATATAAAAACTTAAAGTCATTGCACTGGAAATGATGTTGCCCATAATAACATGCATTAGAAAGAAACAGCACAAAAAGTTCTGCTGGTTCTGGTATAGTTAATGCAAACGTTTTATACGCACAAACGGTGCAAGAGCATTGGCATTGTAAAAATGCAGATTGTACAGTTTTACCCATAACATTGTACATTAAACACAAATACTGTTTAGGATATGTCTCTGTAAAAACTGAAGAGAATTAACTGGGCGTAGCTCTATCTCTCACAGGAAAAGTGACCATTCAATACAATCACTGCTGCAAGTTACAACACAGCTTTGGAAGTACTACATGGAAGAATCACAACACAGGTATGGACAGGATCACCCCATTTCAAGGTCAACATCTTGGCAGAAGAGATGAACAATCTTAGAGATTGAGTGCACAATAAACCTTAGAATTTCCCATTATTCATATGAGCTGAAAATGTGATGATATAGTCCTGCTTAAGGTCAATAAAACTGGCATTTAATGACCGCACCTCACATTTATTTAAATTCAGATATTATAACCATGCAGTCGTTTCATATACACAGTGAAACACACTCATTACCACTTTCCCCTCTTTTCCTGCAGAAGGTCACTAGCAACTGCCACCTGTAACAACAAACGAAAGGAGGAATCTTCAATTGCTTGGATGAAAGTGTTCTGTAATAGAAGACTTGTTAAGGATGTTCTTGAAAATGCTTTGGTATCATCTTGTCCACCCAAAAGACTGCATGAAATATCACTGAGTCTTGGGTGTCCAGCTCCAGAGCATTCACAAAACTCTACTGGGAACCCACATTTTGCAGGCATTGATAACTAGCACCATTCAACATCTGCATAATCTAACTATAGTTTAATGAAGGGTAATAAAGGGGCAGGACTCCATCACAGTACAGTAAAAGTCCTTTTAAGGCCATCATAACTCAGGATCCTACTGTTGTTAGGGCTTTGAGGCAGCAAGGATGTTTCTATAATTTGTACTACAACTCACTGCTGAACCAGTTGACTGCCCTGTTTTAGGAGAAATAGGTGGATACAATTTGGATGTCCTCCCTTAGGACTGCTTTTCTTATTGCAATGTATTAAACATGTGGTCAAGACTCAGCCATTCAGAACAAAGCAGTACGGTTCAAAGCCAGGACATTAACGTTCAGAAATACTGCTGGTCATTCCTCAGAACTTAACCTGCTCTACAATATAGATTAATCATCCAATGGGTCTGATCTGCCAGCAGACAAACAAAAACAGGACACAAAAATGGTGAAATCAGGAATGTTAACCAATTGGTGTGATTCTTTTTGTATCACCATGTCAAGCTGTTAATGTCTTACTCTCTGGAAACGTTCTTGCAATTTCACCTAAAACCCCTGTCCTGGGACAAAACCATAATTTGCTTGTACACAAACTATGGAATTAAGTGAAACAGCCAAATTAATGCTAATGAAAAAGAGACACAACATACAGGATTTTTGTGCTCTTGTTTGGAGGGGAATAAATAGTCACCATTTCAGGCTGAGAAACTGACTACAGATGAAGGTCTCAGCCTGAGATGTCAACTGTTTACTTCTCTCCACAGATGCAGACTGACTTGCTGAAATCCTCCAGCATCTTGTGGTTTGTTCACTGCTTACTATATCTGCAGAAACTCTGATGACCAGACACACGCAAGGCTTAGTCGTCCCTGCTCAAGAGTCTCTGTGCTAGGCTTAATGAGGTGATGCTGCCATTACTCCATTGGAGTGCATAAAGCTGACTGGTTTTCACTCGAAATTCCAGACATACCTTGACATTGGACCATGGATGAAATCAATAAAGGGGCAATGTCCCTGAACTTGGAGCAGTGTGAAGTGATGATAGCACTAAATGGCGACTCCTTTGCTTGCATCTTTGGAAACAGCTCTAATTCCATCTTTAATATCTCTATTTTTCCCTTTCAGGGTTCTTTTGAAGACTCTGACCTGGAGTTACATGCTGACTACGGTTCTTTGTAGGAATGGGATCCGCTCTCTGGGTTTTATAACTGGCCATTATTCGGCACACCAAGGGCTTGGCCTAAGAATTCGGCTCAACTTTGGAGGCCTAGGATGTTGGAGGTCTGGAGACAGACGTATCAAAGGTCGGTGTCATGACAGCAGATACATGTGTCGTTGGGGGGAGACAGAATATCTACTGCTATATGCCCAGTGACCAGAGATCTTTGGGCATAGAGCTTGAAAAAAGTGACATAAGGGACTTTTAACATCATAAGCTAGCGAGTTGTTTGTAATGTCTCCCCTCTCACTGTGAAACGGAGACACCTCTTTCTCCCTTATTAGGGAGAGAGCCTGTGATATATCGAGTAACAGGTGAAACTCAGTCTTTGGAGCAACTGCAAATCTGTGTCTTTGCTGTTACTTTATTCGTGATTGAGTACTCGGTAGCAGGTGCCGATGCTTTTTTTTTGCCGGTGGGGGGGGGATTGCTGCTTGCTGCTGCTTATGCGTGGGAGGGAAGAGAGCTGGAGGGGATTTTGTGATTCTAACATTTAACTGTCGTTCACTCTTTGGGATACTCCTCTGTTTTCATGGATGGTTGCGGAAAAAAAGCATTTCAGGATGCATATTGTATACATCTCTGACATTAAATGTACCTTTGAAACCTTTGAACTTGCATTAGGAAATTGGAATACTAAATCTAAACTTGGTTGACCTGGTGCAGGAATTGTTACTCCATTTATTTGAAAGGAGGGAGACAATATATATTTTTTAATTTGACAGAGCCCTTGACCATGCTTTCTCTATTGCCCACATTTCAGTGCTGACACCTTCTCTTTCTGGAACAAGAGCAGTTAAGAGTTCCTGATCCTCAATTTCATTCACTAATTTCCTTATTCAACTGAGCACCTTTTGCAATTTTTGCTATTCTCAACAAGTTTCAACCATCAGATTTTCCCTCCAATCTATTTCAATCTTTCAGACAAACATCTTTCTCCATGACTCATTGGTCCACTCTTCCACCTCTATGAACCATTCAAATTTTCAAAACTTTGCCATGCCACTAGTCCCTGCTCTTTTACCTCATCCCTTATCACCATCCAGGAACCTATAGAGTCCTTTCAGGTGAAGCAGAGAAACATGTACTTTGTCCAATACAGGGTACATTTTGTAAATTAAACACAAGGTAAGTGATTGCTTAATGAAGCACCCACATTCCATCTGTAGGAACAACTCTGAGCTTTAAATTGCCTCTCTAACATTCATTTTTCCAATGAAACCCAAGGGATAGCAGAGGAACAGCACCCCATCTTCTGTCTGGCACCCTTTGGGATACAATTTTGAATTCAATAGTCTCCCAACTTCTCTAAATATATCAAACTTAACTAGCTCAACTGTCAGATTGCCCATCTGAAATTCTGATTCAGTTTTTATCTCTACAGCAACAGCCTAACCTGCTGGGTATTTCCAAAATTCTTTGTATAGTTTTAGTTCTCCACAACATCTGTGATCTGCATTTCTCAGATTTTACATTTTTTCTTCTTTCTAACAGCACACATTAATCTATCAACTAATCTATTAACCTATCTATGAGTCCTGACGAAGGGTCTCGGCCCGAAACGTTGACTGCTCATTTCAACGGATGCTGCCCGACCTGCTGAGTTCATCCAGCTTGTTTGTATGAATCTATCAACCAAACACCTTCATGACATCTCAACATGGCAAACATGGCCTTGCTCTATCAGACAGTTTCCTAACTCCTCCTTTTGCACCCACTCAACAGTTTAACTGTTCTTCTCATTTTCCGTTTCAGTTTATGAAACTTAGTTTATATTTTTCATTTTTAAACTGATTTAGTTTCTTTAAATGCTTCTATACAGTATGTCAGAGGCACAGTATTAGCATTCAAATTATTCAGATGTGAAACAATTACAGCTGTTTCCTGATATGATTTTTTCTTTGCATTTTTCCCAATATTGCATATTAAAATAAACAATTTAAATTAATATTCTACATGCATCTTGAATACCTATGCAAAAGGTTAATTCAATTAATAAAGTATAATATATCATCATAACTTTGTCTACTCTTTAAATGAACAGCTATATAAATATGAGACAAATAAAATAAAAAATTATAAATAAGGCACCAATTTGTAATATGGAAAGTCATTACTGAGGGAACACAAACTAAACATTACAATAATCATCCCAAATGAAAATCTTGTTGCTACAGATATGAAGACAATTAAATGAATAAGAATAAATTCCACCAGAACTAGAAATAGGATTAACATTTGTTCCAGCTCTTTCCTGATAACATATATTCATCAAATTTTCTGTTATAGCACACTCTTAAAAGTGCTATTTCAGCAAAAATGCTTAAAATTTGTCAAACACCACAACAGCATTGGAAAATGCCAAGCAACTAGATGGTGAAAATGATAGACCAACTTATTCCAATGTTTCTTTAAAGGAGAATAGATCCATAATACTATAATTTATATTCTATCAACAATATTTTAGGAGCTTTGCACCATTTCTCAAACTTCATGACCTTTAAAATTTTTCCAAAACTTTTATTTCCACTTAGTATTCTGAACATATTCCATTACATATTTTAAATGTAAACAACTTTGAATAATGATGTGGACTGTTCTGTGATTGTTGCTCTGACATTTGTGCGTGAAGCGGAGATAGAAACCTAGTGCATTAATTTAGCTCTCATCTCCAGTAACTGTGCTTCTGTAAAAAGTTTTATACTGAACTCACATAAATCATGTAGAAGAAAAATGAGAAAATCTGGTGCCCAACTCATCATCTACCATTCTGCGAAATGAAATCCACTAAAATACCTATCAAAACTGCAATCATCAGTAGATAATATCGTCTTAGGTCTATCTGCACTTTCCGATTTAATTTCCTCCATGCCCTTGACATCCACAGATACCATTAAGATTAAGCACATACAGTAACTGAGCATTTTTCATATTTTGATACATGAGGCCGAAGAGCTAAATGTAATATCATCATTTGAAAATTAATGCAATATTTCTTTTGTTATTTTTTTTGACTTGGAAAGCAGGATGAATACTTTGGTTTCTCTAAAGTAATTTCCCCATCAGAATGACACACAATTATGAATATATATGCAACTTGTCAAAGGTCAGCTAAATTACTACATCATTAAATGAGGGAAGAGATCAAAACAGAGCTTGGTGCTGCTGCTGAAATGGTTATGCTGCCTGGTACATCAAATATGATGAAATCATTAGAGTAATAAGCATGGAAATCTGTTTGCAGATTAACCCATGGTTTCACGCTGCTTTTATCTAATGGGGCATGGTGGAAATCTTGTCAGCTTTTCATCAGCCACGATCAAATTACTGAAACCATGAACACATCATGGCTGCAAATGAGAATGGTATGCTTGATTGGCATTTTTATTTATATAGCAGCAAAGGTTTAATTTTATGCCAATAAATGCAGTCAGATAGACAATCTGTCATTAGGAATTAATACAGCACTGAATATTTAAACTGATCCATGATACGATGATATATATAAACTTTATATTTAAAAAAGAACATTTGTTAAAAATGCACATAATTCCAAATTTTAAATTAATCCCATCCACAGGATGAAAAAGAATAGTATCATTTGCAGTATTCTATCTACATTGCTTTGCATTGATTGGTTGATATCTAAATCCACTTGTTGTATTCAAAGATGATCACTGTTTGTCCACAATTCATAAGAGAACCACCATCATGTGTCACTGTACTTCCGACTTTCACAGCTGGAAGAACATGCTAGAGGTCAGATGCTATGCATCTCATCCCATCTTTAGACAGCAGGTCCAGGGATCAAGTTCAGTTATACTGAACTGCACTTCACGTCTAGCCTCTTACCTTTACGTCAGTGTAGCCCCACTCATTTGAATGCAGTTACTGACCTGAATGCAACAGCTAACCAGTTCGATTTTTATATTTTGAGAGAAAAACCAAAAGAAGACTCTCTGATCAAATCCAAGGTTCTGAAAAAATAGCTGGAAGAAAATCAGTACAGAAATCAGATCATATGAAAATATTGAATAAAAGGTCGCCAGATTTCTTCAAATTTAAAGGATGTATCCAATGTCCGACTTCTTATTTTCTCTAGACTTAAACAGGACATGATAGACGAAAGCCAACAAAAGGCGGTAGGAGGGCTAGGGTCCTTCTATTTCAGTAAAATGGCTTTCCTAGCCAATAAGGTCGAAAAGGCTATTGGTGGGTCTTTTTTTCTCTTTTCTTCTATATAAAAATTTCTATTAGTCCTTCCTTTCTTCATAAATTGATAAGAGGAGAATTATACATTCTATATCAAATTTATACTTTGTGATTCTGATATTATTTTACCTTCTGTATATACTGTTATTGACATCTATACCAGCAATATTCTCCTCTTGTTTGTATACACACATTTTTTAAAAATCAAAAAAAGATTGAAAAAGATGATTTTTATATTTTAATTAACATAAAAACAAAAAAATAAAACTAACCACTCACCTTTTCCAAGTCCACATTGGAAAAGACTGAATTTCCACTCTTAGGCTATCCCATTTCATACAAAGTCTATCAAGGCCTTGAGCTCCATTAGACTTAACTGGCTGCAAAAGTTAGCAGCTCAGAGAGAATTGCATGGACCCAATCAGAAATATATTCTAGCCAACAAATCAGTATAGTTGCAAAAAAAGGTTGTATTAACTAAGCATTTTCTTTATAATTTTTACAAAATTATGCTATTAACTCAATTGATCATCAAGTACAGGCTCACATCACTTCAGGAAAAAATGTATATTTGGCTACACTGTACTACCTTAATAGATAATGCACCAAACATTTTAAATATTTCCTTCAGAGAACTATACTTCTAATGACATGCTTTGGATGATCAATTGCTGCAATTTTAAGCCCAAGATTCCTTTTTTACTACCTCCATATAAAAAAATACATTACATACTGTAAGCAGAAACTATTCCAAATGTAGCACAAGAACTTAGTACATTTGAATTTGAGAAATAGTCATGAACTTTTGTAATTTTCCAGCCCATTTTCAATATTACAAAGATACATGAAAAATAAATTAATATATTTTTCAATTTTTGAAACTCTCTCAATGAAAATTGCATGTGCAACACCTTTTCAAAGCAATGCAAGTAACAGAAAGATGAAAAAAATTGAAAACGTGAATTACCAGTGTAAGGAACAAAGGAAGCCCAAAAGAAATTCCTAATGTAGCAAGGTCAATTCAAAAAATACATGGCTCCCTAATGGGAAAATACTCTATAAACAGCTCACCTGGTAGCTAAGCATGTGTTCACCTTGATGTGAGCACAATGAATCAATTACATTTCTCTGATGCCCAACATTAATTCCAGAAATGAATTATGTAGTATGACATAATTCAATAAAAGCATTAACATTGTGTCTGAAGGAGTGTGCAAGAAGTGGATATTTTACCAAATGAACTGCAAAGAAATTTACAAAACAAATGAACTCCATAATTAACTGAGACAGAATTTTACAGACATTGACATTTTTTCAAAAAGGTTCTGAAGAACCAAATGTCATTGCAGTTTTGATGTATCATGATCAAATTTTCTTGCCCAGAAATTAAGACTTCATTCACACTTGCTTCATTAAACAAACGTTCTATAAACACAAGCACCAACAGCTAATTGGATGCATCAACAAAATGCATGAAATTGGGCAAAAATAAGTTAGAGACTGTGCCACAGCAGTTTGCACATGAAACAGATGGAAAAATTGGAACTTGTGTAAATTACCTCGAGAGCTGCTTGAAAATCCTACAATTGTCACCCATGAAGGAAAGGAAGAACATAAAACCTAAAAGGCTAAGTAAAAGCAAGAAGAGCTAAACAAAGGTTGCCATGGAGGTGAGGGAAAGGCAGGAAAGGCAGAACACGGGCATTTCTCTGTGCCTTACAGTGCCTCCCTATGTGATGGTGTGCTTCCAGACAGTGAACAGCTCCATGCCACCAAGAGGTACAAAATGATCAAAGGACCAATGATCTCAGCTTGCAGCACTGGCATGAATTGCACAAAAGGTTGCCAACAGTGAAATGACCAGCAATGATGCAGTTTTTATTATCCTGAGCTTTCATAGCTGAGGGGATAAGCAATTTATCTATGTGCAGCTTCTTTAATTGACATCGCAAGTGTTCAACGAAGGTCACAGGTTGTACTAAAAGGTCCAGTTTGTAATGGTAAGGGAGAAAACGTGACATTCTACTTAAGCAATCATTTGGTGTGCAGTTAATGCTGATAGAAGGTCAACTGCATGAAGATTTGTAACTGAAAAAATCAAACACTGAAAAAAGCTGCAAAAAAAAAATTAAAATCATGGCAAATATTCTAGAAGTTATCACAAAATGTAGTAAATATTTGGGTGGTCAGGCTGAAAGAATAAGTTAATGCTTCAGATTGAAGAGCTTTTGTCAGACAAAGGATCTTCAACCAGAAACCTTAACTCTATTCCTCTTCAAACAGATGCAGCCCGAGTATGACTGCTCAGATTTTTAACATTTTCAGTTTTATCTCACACTTCAAACTACCTAGCTCAATTTCCTGAATAGCACAATTCTAAACAGAAAAGATCACCAGTGCAATTTAATTTGGATATGCTTAACTCCACGAGTAATGTGTGCAAGGTAAAGTTGGAGGGGGGCAGGAAGCCCAGTCCCAATACCACTTTCCCACACTGGGATCCCCACACCCACATCACCACTCCACCAGGGCCTGAAACCCTTGGCCGATGCACAATCCCCCCTCCCGCGCTGGAGTAGTTGGCCAATTTTACTGGGCTCCTGCAGGACAGAGTACCCAGGGACTGTGTGCGTTGAAATGGATGCAAATTCCAGGCAGCTATTTAAGAAGCCCCTTAAGCCCATTTCGCTCTTCAATGAAATCATGACAGATTTGTTTTGTAAACCCATCCAAAGGCATTGATTCTAAAAGCTCTCTATACTTTGGGAAACAAATTCGTAAATCTCACATAATCAACATTTTTTAAAAAAGAACAAAGTACAGCACAAGATCAGGCCCTTCGATACACCATATCAAAGCCATCAACGAGGCCAAACCAAATGTAACTTATCTGCCTGTACATAATCCATATCCCTCCATTCCCTGCATGCTCCTGTATCTCTCGTAGTGCATCTTAAATGCCACTATTGTGTTTGCTTCCACCATTTCTTTTTAAACACACCACTTGTTAAAAAATCTTATCACATACCTCCTTTAAACTTCCCATGCTCGCCTTAAACCCACGTCCTCTCTTATTTTGCATTTCAATCAGGGGAAAAAAAGACTGCCATATTTCCCCAAATATACCTTTCATAACTTTATATACCTCTATCATGTCTCTCCTCAGCCTCGAAGTCTCAGAAAAAGCAAGCCATGTTTGTTCAACCACTCCTTGTAGAGACAATATTCTCGAATCCAGTAAACATGCTGGGGAAATACTTCTGCACCATTTTCAAAGCCTCCACAATCTTCAGCAATGGAATGACCAAAAATGCAGACAATATTCCATCTTTGGTTTAACTAAAGCTTTATACAGCTGTAAGTAATATTACTTATCGATTCCTATACTCAACGTTCCAATCAATGAAAACAAGTACAGTCGGCCCTCCTTATCTGCGAGGGATTGGTTCCGGGACCCCTCGCGGATAACAAAATTCACGGATGCTCAAGTCCCTTATTCAACCTGTCTCAATGCTGTGGATCTTAGGACCCAGCGGAACCCAAGACCTTATTTAACCCGTCTCAGTGCGGTGGACCCAGCGGCAGAGATCTGAATCAGCAGTGTTTCTGTTCACGAAAATAATCATGATAACGATTGAAAATAAAGTGGAAATAATAAAGCGATCGGAAAGAGGTGAAACACCTTCAGTCATTGTAAAAGCGTTAAGCTTCATTGGTCAACGATCGGAACAATTTGAAAGGATAATGTGAGAAAGGCTGTGCCCCGATGAAAGCTACAATTATTACTAAGCAACGCAGTGGTTTAGTTATTGGATTTGGTGGGTTTGGGTTTTTGATCCTCACATCAACCCGGCACGGTGGAGAGCGCACTCGATAGCGATCTGTCACTAGATTGAACTCGGGAACTTCCCGAGCCCAGTGCTGAAGCATGCGTTCTTAAGTGTTTTATATGCATAGAAAGGTAAAATATATACTATATATGAATGCAAACGTTTGACTAACTGACGCTAAATAATACCGGATGTACCTGTTCCGACTTACTTAGTAAGAGAAATTCCGATTATTTTTTATTCCGATCCACGATAACCCACGCACATCCTCCCGTATACTTTAAATCATCTCTAGATTACTTATAATACCTAATACAATGTAAATGCTATGTAAAATAGTTGTTATACTGCATTGTTTTGGGAATAATGACAAGAAAAAAGTCTGTACATGCTCGAACAACAAGTGCTGGAAGAGCACTTCTGGGTTTTCGCGATTCGTGGTTGGTTGAATTCGCGGATGCGGAATTCGCGGATAAGGAGGGCCGACTGTATACCATATGCCTACTTAACATTTCAACTACCTTAGTTGCTATTTTCAGGAAGCTATGGACTTGGGGCCCCCAACAACCCTATGACCCCAAGGGTCCTGCCGTTAACTGAGTGTTTTTCCCTTATACTTGACCTCCCATAATGCAACACCCCACTCTTATCCTGATTAAACTCCATCTACCATTTCAGAGATCAAAGTAAATTTATTATAACATTACATAAACGTCACAATACACTACCTTGAGATTCATTTTCTTGCAGGCACCTACAGGAAAATAAAGAAATACAATATAATTTATGAAAAAATCTATACAGAAATAAAGACTGACAAACAGCCAACGGGAAAAGGAAGACAAATTGTATAAATAAAAAATATAAAATTAAACAATAAATAAATAGTACCAAAGACATGAGTTGTAGTACCCTTGACAATGAGTCAGTTTAGCACTGAAGTGAGTGAATTTATCCTCCCTGGCTCAGGAGACAGATGGTTTGATCTTGAATCCAGTGGTGTGGGACCTAAACCCTCTGTACCTCTTGCTGATGGTAGTAGTGAGAAGAGAGCACGGCCTGCATGGTGAGGTCCTATTCTGCAGCTGATCTACATCCAGCTGTATTCCTTTGACAAGCTTTTTCACTATCCAAAACTCCATCAATTTTTGAGCCTTCATAAACTTACTAATTGACCCATCTACACGTTTGCCCAAGTCATTTATATATAATCACAAAATAGCACAAATAGCAAATTCCATCGCTGATCTCTGTAGAACACCCACTGGGCACAGTCTCCACTCCGAATAACACCCTTTCTTCCACCATTATCTTCTGCTTCTATGGCCAAGCTATTTTTGAATCAGTCCAGGAAGTCACCATGGATCAATGCCTTATTAAAATTCAAGTCGACAACATTGATTGCCCTACCCTCATCAATCATCTTTGTCAGCTACTCAAAAAACTCAATCAAGTTATGAAATATTCATTGCTTTTTTGTGGGAGATACTTTCAAGTTTTACAAATTTGAGTGAAGAGTTGTTTCCCAAAATCACCCTTGATTTCTCTGGTTCTGATTTTAACACATCCCTTATTTATTACACATTAACAGTTGAATCTGTTTTCCTAACTTATTGCTTATTTTCATCATTGAACACATTTACAAGGAGCGTTGCCACAAGACAACAGCATTAGTTATAAAGGATCCCTGTCACCCAGGCCATGCTCTCTTCACACTACTATCATTAAGCAGGGTGTACAGAAGTCTTAGTCCCACACCACTAGGTTCAGCAATATTTATTACCCTAAAACAATGGTTCCCAACCATATTTTTAAGCAATGGACCCCCACCATTAACCGAAGGGCTGGTACATCCTAGTTTGGGAACACCTGTCCTGAAGCCATCAGGCTCCTGAACCACCACGGGTAACTTCACTCACCTCAACAGTGAACTGACTCCACAATCCACAGACTCACATTCAAAGACTCTGCCACTCGTGCTCTCATTATTATTTATTTACTTCTTTTACTTATTATTTGCATGATTCATCCTCTTTTGCACTTTGGCTGTTTGTCAGTCCTTGCCATGTATAGCTTCTTCATAAATTCTATTCTACTTATTTTCCTGTAAATGCCTGCAAGAAAATGAACCTCAAGGCAGCGTATGGTAGGAGATACATACTTGGACAACACCGGACAGCAAATTTTTTCAAAAGTGTTGTTTCCTCAGAAATTGTTGGGGTCATGAGAAACTGCTTGAAGCTAAACACAAGTATAATTTCAGACTACTTGTACCATGCAGGAATTTTGAGAAGCAAAAAAATTAACTTTTATTGAATATAATATGTTTGGTTGCATAATGATGCTGATGCTTTACAATAGTTCAAAAAAGCTAAAAACGTTTTCCTGATGATTTTCATTTGTACTCAGTGTCTGAGGCTTCTCACTGAAATGTCCAACAATAATCAGACAGCATTGATGAATTCCAGTTCCTCAATACCATTTCTCCATGACTGCAATATCCTGGTGAATCCTTTCACCATGCTTGTCACTGACAGAGCCAAGATTTTCAGGGAAGAAGTCTAAATGGGAATGTGGAAAATGGATCTTTAGTGACACGTTGGAAAGTGGCCAGTGAGTGAGTGGGCCAGTGAAGGAGTGGAGATTTGAGGCTTTGACTTGAGAGATTCTGGCAGTTTTGGCAGTTGGACTGTGCAATCAAGTCAATCAAGATTTGAATAGCTCAGCAGACAACCGTTGATTAGACAATCAAGATTTGAATGGCTCAGACTCAGCAGAAAGCAGCTGATTAGGCAATCAAGGTCAGGTCATCAAACAGTTTGAAAAACTCAAACAAATTAATAGAGGGGTAGCTCAAATGGAGCAGCCTGCGGAAAGTGACCAGTGAGTTGGTGGGCCAGTGAAGGAGTGGAGATTTGAGACTTTGACTCGAGAGGCTTCAACGAGAAGAGGCTGAGGACGAGCTTCACTCCAAGTGAGGTAAGGCTGGGTAAGTTCCTTTCAAAGGAGAAAGTTTCAAAAGTTGAGGCAAGTATTGGGTAGGTCATGGCAGCTGAGATCAGCCCTGTGGTTTGTTCATCCTGCAGCATGTGGGAAATCAGGGATACTTCCAATGTCCCTGACGACTATGTGTGCAGGAAGTGTGTCCAACTGCAGCTTCTGGCAGACCGCATTGAGCATCTGGAGCTGCGATTGGATTCATACTGGAGCATCCGCGATGCTGAGAAAGTCCTGAATAGCACGCTCAATGAGTTGGCCACACTGCAGGTAAAGGCTACACAGGCAGAAAGGGAAGGGGTAGCTACTAGACAACGTAGCAGTAGGCAGGTAGTGCAGGAGTCCCCTGGGGTCATCTCCCTCCTAAACAGATATACTGTTTTGGATACTGTTGGGGGAGAGGTCTCATCAGGGGAAGGCAGCAGCAGCCGAGTTCATTGCACCATGGGTGGCTCTGCGGCACAGGAGGGAAGGAAAAGGAGTGTGAGAGTTATAGTGATAGGGGATTCGATTGTAAGGGGAATAGATAGGCTTTTCTGCGGCTGCAAACGAGACTCCAGGATGGTATGTTGCCTCCCTGGTGCAAGGGTCAAGGATGTCTCTGAGCGGCTGCAGGACATTCTGGAATGGGAGGGTGAACAGACAGTGGTCATGGTGCACATAGGTACCAACGATATAGGTAAAAAATGGGATGAGGTCCGACAAGGTGAATTTAGGGAGTTAGGAGATAAACTAAAAAGTAGGACCACAAAGGTAATAATCTCTGGATTACTACCAGTGCCACGTGCTAGTCAGAGTAAAAATAGGAGGATGGGACTTCCGGTAAGATGGCGATTGTTTAGCTGCTCCGAACTTTTGTTCCGTTACTGTCGCTACCTTTGCACTAAATGTCTCCATTTTTTAAACGTTAGTTAGGAATTATTTCGGTATCTCTTACTTGTCTGTGAATATATCTAACTTACAATGTCTAGCAAGAGTTCTAAATCCGGGAGAAATGAAGCTATGACCCCGTCGGACGAGACGCTGGTTGCGCTGGGAAAGCTCCGAGACAAAATCTTAAAGGAATTTAAAACTGGATCGGATCAACGATAAAGTGGACAAATAGCTGAACACTTATCTCGCATCGATTCGACTTCTGAAGATTTAGAAAGTCGTGTTCGATACTTGGAGACTCTCTGTTCCAGCTTAGAGGAAAAATCTAATAAACTTCTTTCCAAAATGGTGGATCTCGAAAATCATAGCAGGCGATGCAACCTCAGAATTCTGGGATTACCAGAAGCGACTGAAAAGGGATCGACCGTGAAGTTTTTCGCCGAGTTTCTCTGTGAGTTATTCGGGAAAGATTTGCTTCCGAAGCCGCCCGAGCTCGAACGGGCACACAGGGTTTACGTTCCCCCCGGAATTCTGGGCTCCCGTCCGCGACCAGTAGTCTTGTGTTTCCATCAATACCAGGTAAAACACAGTCTGATTGTGGAGGCACGTCGCAGAGGTTCTTTTTCTTTCCAGGATACCACCATTCGCTTTGTGGAAGATTTTGCACCCCAGACCTTAAAGATGCGCGCTGAGTTTAAAGGCGTAATGAAAGTGCTTTTTGATCGTGGTTTCAAACCTTCCCTTCGTAACCCTGCTGATCTACGAATCAAGCTTAATACCGGGGAATTCAAGTGGTTCAAATCAGCAAAGGAAGCTGAAGCGTTTGTGGCAAGTCTTCCGGCTATCCAGGCATCTTCGGAATCTGATCGGACCTCCTAAAATGGTGGATAAATACTACTCGTAGTAAAATTACTTTCTCTGGACTCGGAATTCACGTGAATCACTCAGACATTGTTCATTGAAACTCTTAAGGGCTGTTGACAATCTCTCCCGGGATTTGGTGTGTGTGTAACCTATTTTTATTCTTGTATAACTTTACCTACAGAGTTCTACAACTAATTCTAACTTGTTTTGGAGGTTCGAAGTCTTTAGTGAAGGCCTCCCTGTTTGTCGGTTCACAGTTCAACTGCTGATTTATTTTTCCTTTGCTTTAAATATTTATCTATTTTATCTTTTTCTTTTCTTCACCCCTTTTTTCTAATCTCTGAATTTTTCTCTCCCTTCTCTGTAAATGGTTGATAAATACTCGTCTTGAATTTATAATTTTCCCCTTCCTCTTCTTTTTTCCTTCTTACCTTTTTTTCCCCCTTTCTCTTACTTTATTCTTCTATAATTTTTCACGGGTAGGTTAGTTTTGGTTTTCTCTGTATTAAGTTGTATATTTCTGCAGAAGGTGTTCTAATCTGTAGTTATGTTTTCTAGTACATAAACTAGTTATTATTTGCTATAGTATTTATACGGAACTGTTGTTAATGACACAGATCTGGAAGTTGTATTTGGGTTAATTTTTTTGGTAGAGCTAGCTACTTGTTTTGGTAGCCGTCTAGTTTTGGGTTGTGCGGGTGGGGTGCGTTTTCCAGTTCCAACATCTCTTTATTGCTTAGGACATGTTTATATTTTGACCTTACGAATCTATGTTTACATCTCTGCTCCCAGACTGCTATTGTACTGCTTGATTTTTTTATATGCCTGCTGCCTTTTATGCATTAGTAATTGATAATGGCTAGTGCACTTTAATTCGTGAGCTGGAATGTAAAGGGACTGAACCACCCTGTTAAAAGGAGGAAGGTATTCTCACATATTAAACAACTCAAAGCTGACATTGCTTTCCTCCAAGAAACTCCTATTCGTTGTTCTGATAACTCCCGGCTTCTGTCAAAGTGGGCGGGTCAGCATTTTCATTCATCCTTTGCCGCTAAAGCTAGGGGAGTTTCCATTCTTATTAACTCAAATATTCCTTTTGAACTCCATAATAAAATATCTGATACAAATGGCCGTTTTATTATTGTTTCTGGTAAACTATATAACACTAAATTTGCACTAGCAAACCTGTATGCCCCCAACTTTGATGATGTTAACTTTTTTGAACAGTTTTTTTCCTCACTGCCAGACTTAAACTCATACTCTCTTATATTGGGTGGTGACTTCAACTGTTGGTTGGATCCTAAACTGGACCGATCGTCCTCTGTTACCAGATCACCTACTAAATCTGCCTTAGCTATTCAATCGTTTCTCTCTAATTTTGGTATCTCTGATATATGGCGTTTCCTCCATCCTACGGAGAGATTATTCTTTTTTCTCACATGTTCACCATACCTTCACTAGAACTGACTATTTCTTACTCGATAACCAACTTATCCCATTTGCCCACTCTTGTGACTCAGAGTATATTGATCTTTGACCATGCCCCAATTACCCTCTCTCTGAACTTTCCTGGTCTCCCTCAGAGGAACAAACACTGGCGGTTCGATTCAACTTTACTATCGGATGATGATTTCGTAAAATTTATTATGGACCAGATAACCTTTTATTTTAACACTAATACATCACCTGAAGTGCCATCCCAAATTGTCTGGGATGCCATGAAAGCATATCTGAGGGGTCAAATAATCTCTTACACAGCAAATCTCAATAGAAGATTCCGTGCTGATCGAGCAGACCTCATTAACGAGATTAAAGATTTGGATCAAATATATGCCCAAACTAAGAACCCTGAATTATACAAGAAGCGCGTTGAACTCCAAACTAAATTTAACCTTCTGTCCACTCAACCTGTTGAACGCCAACTTCTCGAAAGCAAGAGTCGCTTTTACATTCATGGGGATAAGTCTGGTAAATTCCTAGCCAATCAGCTGAGGCGTTCCAAAGCCAAACAACATATTACAAAGATCCGGAAGGAGAACAGAGACTTTACATCGGATCATTTAGAAATTAATGACGCATTTAAAATTTTTTATTCTCGGCTTTATTCCTCTGAATCCCTGAATGACAATATCTCTTTGGATCAATTTTTACAATCTGAATATCCCCTCACTTTCATCTGATTTCAAAGCCAAACTCAATGCGCCTTTATCACCAGAAGAAATATCTTTTGCAATTTCTGCACTGTCCTCAGGGAAATCTCCTGGACCTGATGGGTTCCCTGTGGAATTTTATAAATCATTCTCCTCACTTCTTTCTCCTCAGTTACTTTCAGTATTATCTGACTCGTTTAATTATGGCAAATTGCCACCCTCTTTCAATGAGGCATCTATTATTCTTCTTTTAAAAAAGGGCAAAGACCCAACAGAGTGTTCCTCGTACAGGCCGATCTCTCTGCTCAATGTTGATGTAAAGATCTTAACTAAAGTGTTGGCTCATAGATTAGAAACCGTTATTCCCTCCATTATCTCTGATGACCAAACAGGCTTTATTAAAAACCATCTCCCTTTTTTTAACATTCGGCGTCTATTTAATATTTTATACTCAGTTCCAACTGGGACTCCTGAATGTATTATCTCCCTTGATGCGGAGAAAGCATTTGACCGTATAGAGTGGAACTACCTTTTTGCAGTCTTAGAAAAATTTGACCTCGGCCAAAGTTTCATCTCTTGGATCCAATTGCTGTACCTGTGTCCTACTGCTTCTGTTCTAACTAATTTTCAGAAATCCCAAGTATTTAATCTCAAACGTGGCACCCGTCAGGGATGCCCCTTAAGTCCCTTTCTCTTTGATTTGGCTATAGAACCTCTGGCGATAGCATTTCGAAATTGTCCTGAATTGACCGGGATTTGGAGAGGGGGTGTTGAGCATAAAGTTTCTCTCTATGCTGATGACTTATTACTCTTTCTCTCAAATCCGTCTACATCCTTACCTCTAATGTTTTCACTTCTTGACCAGTTTAGCCAGATCTCTGGCTATAAACTCAACTTACATAAGAGTGAACTTTTCCCAATTAATAAAGAAGCACAAGAACTAATATTTCGTGATCTCCCTTTTAAAGTACCGTAGATTCCGGACTACAAAGCGCACCTGATTAAAAGCCGCTGGCTCTAATTTTAGAAATAAAATCTATTTTATAAATGTACAGGCCGCACCGGATTTTAGGCCGCACCGAATTTCTGGCGGAACGGATTTTCGGCGCACTGGATTTCCGGCGGACCGGATTTTCGGCGCACTGGATTTCCGGCGGACCGGATTTTCGGCCGCTTGTAATATGAGATATTTACACAGAAAGATATTACACGTGTTGGGCTTCAAATTCTGCCCTGTGTTCGTTTTGGAAGAGAGACAACCAACACCGGATTACAGTGCAGCGTGGCTTTATTGCAGAACGCGTTTTGCCTTCCCCTTACATTCTGCTCTTATTTATACTCCTTTTTCCCCCAAACCAAACCCTCGCTACACATATTTGGTAAGGCTAAACTTTGTTATACCTACCGGTATTTGGTAACATCGGACACTTGTGTCCTTATTGGCCCGATACCATTCACACACGAGTTTTACTGTTTTTTTGTTTACTGAATCGCTAGCAGTTTCGGTGCAGCGGAATCCTCAGTTTCGCTCCCTCCCTCCCTTGTACTGCTGTCTAATATCACGTGAGCCATTCCTGACCTGAAGCGGCAGTCCCAAATTAAATCTCCACCGTCTCACCATCGATTCATGTATGCCAAGATTACGCGCAGCAGCTCGATTTCCTTGTTCAACCGCCAGATTGATTGCCTTTAACTTAAAAGCTGCATCATACGCTTTTCTTCGAGTGTTTTCCATGTTGATGAGGGTGAGTACAAATGGCTGATTTACAATAATTTGTGAAGTGCGCTTGATTTATCGTACAATTTCATTGGACCTCTGTGAACTACTCATCAATTTTATTGGTCTACTGTTACGAGGCAAAATGTTTTGGCGGCATGGGAAAAAACCTTATATTAGCCGCACCTTATTATAAGCCGCTATGTTCAATGCTGTTCAAAGCATGGGAAAAAAGTAGCGGCTTATAATCCGACATCTACGGTAGTCCATAATCAATTTACTTATCTTGGAATTACAGTCACAAGGAAGTTTAAAGATCTCTTTCGTGAAAACTTTGTCAATCTTTCATATGCTATAAAACAGAGTCTGGTACAATGGTCACCTCTATCTATGTCCTTGGTAGGTCGTATTAATGTTGTTAAAATGTATGTTCTCCCCAAATTTTTATACTTACTTCAATCTATCCCAATTTTTATTCCTAAATCTTTTTTTGATTCCTTAGACTCTATTATTTTGTTATATCTGTGGCAGAATAAGCGCTCTAGAATTAATAAAATCCACCTCCAAAAATCTAAAAAAGAGGGTGGCATGGCTTTACCTAACTTTCGCTTATATTACTGGGCAGCTAACATACGTTGTGCTGCCTTCTGGTCTTTCTTCCACGGTCAACCCGAGTGCCCTAACTGGGTGGCAATGGAGTTGAGCTCCATTAAAGAATTATCTATATCTGCACTTCTTGGCTCTACACTCCCTAGCAGTCTGCCCAGATCAATAGCTAATCCTCTGGTTAGACACACTTTGCAAATATGGGCTCAGTTCAGGAAATGCTATGGTTTCCAGGGGTTTTCCGTTTCTAGCCCTGTTGCACATAATCACCTTTTTTTACCTACTACGTACGATTCAGCATTCCATGTTTGGTACAGGAAGGGCATTAGACATTTTGAAGATCTCTTCATTGATAATCGCTTCGCTTCTTTTCAGCAGCTCTCTGTTAAGTTCAACCTGCCTAACGCTCACTTTTTCAGATATCTCCAAATCCGACACTTTACTGCTCCTTTAATTCCTAACTTTCCTGAAATGCCTGCGAAAAATGCTATGGACCTATTTCTTTCCATTAATCCACTAGGTAAAGGTTTAATTTCAATTATCCGAGATAAACTAGCAGCCTTACGACGGGCCCCTGTGGATAAAATTAAAATGGCCTGGGAGCAGGATTTAAATATCTCCTTATCCGAGGAGAGCTGGGACTCAGTTCTCAAATCGGTTAACTCAACCTCCCTTTGTGCTCGCCATTGCCTCTTACAGTTTAAGATTGTTCATAGAGCCCATATGTCTAAATCTAAACTATCTCGATTCTACCCTGGCATTAGTCCGCTCTGTGATAAATGCAAGAGGGGCGTGGCCTCTCTCATCCACATGTACTGGTTCTGTCCTAGCTTGGAGAAATTCTGGAAAGATGTCTTCACTACATTATCGGGTATTCTGAATCAGCACCTAGAACCTAACCCCTTAATTGCTCTGTTCGGTTTTTGGGGCGAGACAGATTTATGTCTGGGTCCGACCAAATGCCGAATACTATCCTTTGCCTCTCTCCTGGCTAGACGCTTGATCCTCCTTAGATGGAGAGATGTTGGCGTCATTCAATGTCTGTAGTGAGATGCTGAAGATGTTCTATAGGTCAGTTGTGGAGAGCGCCCTCTTCTTTGTGGTGGCGTGTTGGGGAGGAAGCATTAAGAAGAGGGACGCCTCACGTCTTAATAAGCTGGTAAGGAAGGCGGGCTCTGTCGTGGGCAAAGTACTGGAGAGTTTAACATCGGTAGCTGAGCGAAGGGCGCTGAGTAGGCTACGGTCAATTATGGATAACTCTGAACATCCTCTACATAGCACCATCCAGAGACAGAGAAGCAGTTTCAGTGACAGGTTACTATCGATGCAATGCTCCTCAGACAGGATGAAGAGGTCAATACTCCCCAATGCCATTAGGCTTTACAATTCTACCGCCAGGACTTAAGAACTTTTTAAAAGCTATTATTAATGCTTTTTGAGATGGTGATTTAGATGCATATCATATTTTTTAACTGAGTTAAGTATTGTATGTAATTAGTTTTGCTACAACAAGTGTATGGGACATCAGAAAAAAAGTTGAATTTCCCCATGGGGATGAAGTATCTATCTATCTATGTTGCCCCGCCCACTCATGCGCAATGGCTTAACGACATTAAGTGGTTGGACCACTGCTTGGACCTCGAAAAAATTCATTATTCAGTTCTTAATTCGGATCTAAAGTTCCACAAGGTCTGGGGACCTTTTATCGAGTACTTTCATAACCTTCCTCTTGACTAGGGTTTTTTTTTCTTTTTTTTCTTCTTTTCAGTCCCTTGCTTTCAGCTCCCTTTTTTTTTCCCTGGTAGCAGGCATTATTATCCTCTGTTGCTAAGTGTATTCATAGTCTGGGAGTTTGACTGTCCGGACTTATACTCTTTATACTGTGTGGTGGTTGGTCTGGAGTTGTTGTTTTTTTCTTGTGTTGTGGGGCTTGGGGAGGACGCTAAGCTCACTTGTCTTTAATTTAGGTGCTTTTTTGTTAAATTCTCTTCCTTTGTAGCATATTGTTATTGTATGCTTAATCTTGCACTGTATTAATGCTCCCCATTGGGATTTGGGGTTTTTAATTTTGTAAAATGTTTTGAAAAACTAATTAAATTTTTTTTAAAAAAAATAAATAAAAAATAGGAGGATATTTCAGATGAATACGTGGCTTGAAAAATGGTGCAAGGGGGAGGGATTCAATTTTCTGGGGCATTGAAACCAGTTCTGGGGGAGGTGGGACCAGTATAAACAGGATGGTCTGCACCTGGGCTGGACTGGAACCACTGTCCTAGAGGGAGCATTTGCTACTGCTGTTCAGGAGGCTTTAAACTAATGTGGCAGGGGGATGGGAACAAGTGCAGAGAGACAGAGGGGTGTAAAATGAGGGTAGAAGCAAAAAGTAGTAAGGTGAAAAGTAAAAGTGGCAGGCAGGCAAATCCAGGGCAAAAAGCAAAAAGAGCCGCTTTTCAACATAATTGTATAAGGGCTAAGAGTATTGTAAAAACAAGCCTGAAGGCTTTGTGTGTCAATGCGAGGAGCATTCGTAGCAAGGTGGATGATTTGAATGTGCAGGTAGTTATTAATGAATATGATATAGTTGGGATCACAGAGACATGGCTCCAGGGTGACCAAGGATGGGAGCTCAACATCCAGGGATATTCAATATTCAGGAGGGATAGACAGGAAAGCAAAGGAGGTGGGGTAGCATTGCTGGTTAGAGAGGAGATTAACACAATAGAAAGGAAGGACATTAGCCTGGAGGATGTGGAATCGATATGGGTAGAGCTGCATAACACTAAGGGGCAGAAAACGCTGGTGGCAGTTGTGTACAGGCCACCTAACAGTAGTAGTGAGGTTGGGGATGGCATTAAACAGGAAATTAGAAATGCGTGCAATAAAGGAACAGTAGTTATAATGGGTGACTTCAATCTACATATAGATTGGGTGAACCAAATTGGTAAGGGTGCCGAGGAAGAGGATTTCTTGGAATGTAAGCGGGATGGTTTTCTGAAGCAACATGTCGAGGAACCAACTAGAGAGCAGGCCATTCTAGATTGGGTATTGAGCAATGAGGAAGGGTTAGTTAGCAATCTTGTCGTGCGAGCCCCCTTGGGTAAGAGTGACCATAATATGGTGGAATTCTTCATTAAGATGGAGAGTGACATAGGTAATTCAGAAACAAAGGTTCTGAACTTAAAGAAGGGTAACTTTGAATGTATGAGACGTGATTTAGCTAAGATAGACTGGCAAATGATACTTAAAGGGTTGACGGTGGATATGCAATGGCAAGCATTTAAAGATCGCATGGATGAACTACAACAATTGTTCATCCCAGTTTGGCAAAAGAATAAACCAGGGAAGGTAGTGCACCCATGGCTGACAAGGGAAATTAGGGATAGTATCAAGTCCAAAGAAGAAACATATAAATTAGCAAAAAAAAAGCGGCACACCTGAGGACTGGGAGAAATTCAGAGACCAGCAGAGGAGGACAAAGGGCTTAATTAGGAAAGGGAAAAAAGATTATGAGAGAAAGCTGGCAGGGAACATAAAAACTGACTGTAAAAGCTTTTATAGATATGTGAAAAGAAAAAGATTGGTCAAGACAAATGTAGGTCCCTTACAGTCAGAAACAGGTGAATTGATCGAAGGGAACAAAGACATGGCAGACCAATTAATAACTACTTTGGTTCTGTCTTCACTAAGGAGGACATAAATAATCTTCCGGAAATAGTAAGGGACCGAAGGTCTAGTGAGATGGAGGAACTGAGGGAAATACATGTTAGTAGGGAAGTGGTGTTAGGTAAATTGAAGGGATTAAAGGCAGATAAATCCCCAGGGCCAGATGGTCTGCATCCCAGAGTGCTTAAGGAAGTAGCCCAAGAAATAGTGGATGTATTAGTGATAATTTTTCAAAACTCCTTAGATTCTGGATTAGTTCCTGAGGATTGGAGGGTGGCTAATGTAACCCCACTTTTTAAGAAAGGAGGGAGAGAGAAACCGGGGAATTATAGACCGGTTAGTCTGACATCGGTGGTGGGGAAAATGCTAGAGTCAGTTATCAAAGATGTGATAATAGCACATTTGGAAAGAGGTGAAATCATCGGACAAAGTCAGCATGGATTGGTGAAAGGAAAATCATGTCTGACGAATCTTATAGAATTTTTTGACAATGTAACTAGTAGAGTGGATGGGGGAGAGCCAGTGGATGTGGTATATTTAGATTTTCAAAAGGCTTTTGACAAGGTCCCACACAGGAGCTTAGTGTGCAAACTTAAAGCACACGGTATTGGGGGTATGGTATTGATGTGGATAGAGAATTGGTTGGCAGACAGGAAGCAAAGAATGGGAGTAAACGGGACCTTTTCAGAATGGCAGGCAGTGACTAGTGGGGTACCGCAAGGCTCAGTGCTGGGACCCCAGTTTTTTACAATATATATTAATGATTTAGACGAGGGAATTAAATGCAGCATCTCCAAGTTTGCGGATGACACGAAGCTGGGCGGCGGTGTTAACTGTGAGGAGGATGCTAAGAGGATGCAGGATGACATGGATAGGTTAGGTGAGTGGGCAAATTCATGGCAGATGCAATTTAATGTGGATAAATGTGAGGTTATCCACTTTGGTTGCAAGAACAGGAAAACAGATTATTATCTGAACGGTGGCCGATTAGGAAAAGGGGAGATGCAACGAGACCTGGGTGTCATTGTACACCAGTCATTGAAGGTGGGCATGCAGGTACAGCAGTCGGTGAAAAAGGCAAATGGTATGTTGGCATTCATAGCAAAAGGATTTGAGTACAGGAGCAGGGAGGTTCTACTGCAGTTGTACAAGGTCTTGGTGAGACCGCACCCAGAATATTGTGTGCAGTTTTTGTCCCCTAATCTGAGGAAAGACATTCTTGCCATAGAGGGAGTACAGAGAAGGTTCACCAGATTGATTCCTGGGATGGCAGGACTTTCATGTGAAGAAAGACTAGATCAACTAGGCTTATACTCACTGGAATTTAGAAGATTGAGGAGGGATCTTATTGAAACGTATAAAATTCTAAAGGGATTGGACAGGCTAGATGCAGGAAGGTTGTTTCCGATGTTGGGGAAGTCCAGAACGAGGGGTCACAGTTTAAGGATAAAGGGGAGGCCTTTTAGGACCGAGATGAGGAAAAACTTCTTCACACAGAGAGTGGTGAATCTGTGGAATTCTCTGCCACAGTAAATAGTTGAGGCTGGTTCATTGGCTATATTTAAGAGGAAGTTAGATATGGCCCTTGTGGCTAAAGGGATCAGGGGGTATGGAGAGAAAACAGGTACAGGTTTCTGAGTAGGATGATCAGCCATGATCATACTGAATGGCGGTGCAGGCTTGAAGGGCCGAATGGCCTACTCCTGCACCTATTTTCTATTTTTCTCTGTTTCTATGTTGCGTTTCATGATACTGTATGCTTGAAGCATGTTGTCAACCAGCTTGATGCTCTGTAGTTGCCAGGAAAATTCTCAACAACATTCTTGAAAGCCTTCTGTGATTTTCTCTGGTCCCAATAGAAGTTCTTCAAATTGCCTATCATTGATGTTTGATTTGTGGACCAACAAAAATGCCTGCCTTAATCTTGGTATCAGTTATTCTGGGAAACCTCAGTCTCAAATATCAATATCTTTCACAGAAGTTTTTGTACCAGGTGGCAGCAGATTCCATCCTTGCAGTCTTGAACTCAGTAATTCAGCTCTCTGACCCAGTCATTTAGCTCAGAAACACAAGAAAATCTGCAGATGCTGGAAATCTGAGTTAACACACACAAAATGCTGGAGGAACTCCGCAGGCCAGGCAGCACCTATGGAAGAGTACAGTCGACGTTTTGGGCCGAAACCTGCTGAAGGGTTTCGGCCCAAAATGTGGACTGTACTTGTTCCATTGGTGCTGCTTGGCCTGTTGAGTTCCTCCAGCATTTTGTGTGTGTCATTTAATTCAGATCAAGTTATTAGATGAAGCTCACTTGACACAAAGGGTTCAAAATTTGTGTAAGAACCAGTGCCATTTTTCATTCCTGTCTCGTGCATCATGGCATCTTCGTCTGCCTTCTCTAGAATCCATATCTCTGGTGGCTTTGGTACTGGATTTCTTGTTTTTAGCAGAGAAACCAGACACACTGGTCAGACAGAAGTAGTAGTCTGTCATATTATCCTTCTGCTGGCACCATATCATCAGGACAGCAAATGCCATTGACTTCTGAGTACCTCTGAGCCAAGCTCTAAGATTGGTAGTGCATGTTGCACAACAGAAGTGAGGATCCCAGGTTTTCTCTCCGTCGCTAATTTTACACCCAAAGTAAAGTTCATAAGGTTAAGGTTACAGACCCAGTAACCCTCCTGGGTCATAGGGGCGCTGTACAGATGAATCATAGAAATCTACAGCACATTACAGGCCCTTCAGCCCACAATGTTGTGCCAACTATATAACCTACTCTAGAAACTGCCTAGAATTACCCTAACCCAGAGCCCTATTTTTCTAGGCTCCATGTACCTATCCAAGAGTCTCTTAAAAGACCGCAATGTATCCGCCTCTACCAGTGTTGCTGGCAGTGTATTCCACACACCCACCACTCTTTATAAAAATCTTACCTCTGACATCCCCCTTGTACCTACTTACCATTAAGAGCCTTACAATTAATACTATATTGACTTCAAATCTGACCTACCAAAATGAACCACATCACACTTATATGGGTTGAACTCCATCTGCTACCTCTCAGCCCCGTTCTGCACCCAATGTCCTGTTGTAGCCTCTGGCAACCCTGCAGACGATTCACAATATCCCCAAATTTTGTGTAATCAGCAAACTTATCAACCCACCCTTCTACTTCCTCATTCAGGTCATTTATAAAAATCACAAAGAGTAGGGGTCCCAGAACAGATCCCTGAGGCACACCACTGATCACCGACCTCCATGCAGAATATGACCCATCTACAACCACTCTTTGCCTACTGTGGGCAAGCCAATTCTGGATCCACAAAGCAAGGTCCCCTTGGATCCCATGCCTCATTACTTTCTGAATGAGCCTTGGATGGGAAACCTTATCAGATGCCTTACTGAAATCCATAGCCAGTCGGCCCTCCTTATCCGCGAGGGATTGGTTCTGGGACCCCTCGCGGATACCAAAAAACACGGATGCTCAAGTCCCTTATCCAACCCATCTCAATGCGTTGGACCATAGGACCCAGGGGAACCCCAGACCTTATTTAACCTGTCTCAGTGCAATGGACATTAGGACCTGGCGGTGGACCTCTGAATCCTCAGTGTTTCTGTTCACGAAAATAATCACGATCACGATTGAAAATAAAGTGGAAATAATAAAGCGATCGGAAAGAGGTGAAACACCATCGGTCATTGTAAAAGTGTTAGGCTATGTCGGTCAATGATCGGAACAATTTTAAAGGATAAAGTGAGAAAGGCCCTGCCCCGATGAAAGCTAAAATTCTTACTAAGCAACGCAGTGGTTTAGTTATTGGGTTTTGGGGTTTTGAGTTTTTGATCCTCCACATCAACTCGGCACGTTCCCGGCGCTGAACCGTAAGTGTTTTATATGCATAGAAAGGTAAAATATATACTATATACTAAGACAAACGTTTGACTGATGCTAAATCATACCAGATGTACCTGCACCGACTTAGTTAGTAAGAGAACTTCTGATTTTTTTCAATCCCGATTCACGATAACCCACGCACATCCTCCCGTATATTTTAAATCATCTCTAGATTACTTATAAAACCTAATACAATCTTACTATGTAAAATAGTTGTTATACTGCATTGTTTAGGGAATAATGACAAGAAAAATAAAGTCTGTACATGCTCGAACAACAAGTGCTGGAAGAGCACTTCCGGGTTAGTTGAACTCGCGGATAAGGAGGGCCGACTGTACAATACATTCACTGCTCTGCCGTCACTGAGTTTTGTTACTTCCTCAAAGAATTCAATTAGGCTCATAAGGCACGCCCCGGCCTTGAGAAAGCCATGCTGACCATCCGTGATCAGATTAGTTCTCTCCAAATGTTTATAAATCCTGCCTCTCAGGATCTTCTCCAACAACTTGCCCACCACTGAAGTAAGGCTCACTGGTCTATAACTTCCTAGGTTATCTCTACTCCCTTTCTTGAACAAGAACACTTACAACCTTCAAATCCTCTGGCACGTCTCCCGTCCCTACTGATGATGCAAAGATCATTGCCTGAGGCTCAGCAGTCTCCTCCCTCACTTCCCACAGTATATCTCGTCTAGTCCTGGTGACTTTATCTAACTTAATACCTTTGAACAGCACCAGCACAACCTCTTTCTTAATTCTATACAGTCAAATGTTTCAGTCCGCAGTAAGTCATCCCCACAACTCCAATGTCCTTTTCCCTGGTGAATTCTAAAGCAAAGTATTCATTAAGTACCTCTGCTACCTCCTCCAACTCCATGCTCATTTCCACTATCGCACCTCATTGGTCCTTTTCTTACACGGCTCATCCTCTTGCTCATCACATAATTGTAGAATGCCTTGGGGATTTTCTTAATCCTGCTTGCCAAGGTCTTCTCATGGCCCCTTCTAGCTCTCAATTTCATTCTTGACCTTCTTTCTGGCACCCTTGTAACTTTCTGGAGCTCTGAAACTTGCTTGTTTCTTAAACCTTCTGTACGCTTTTCTTTTCTTAACTAGATTTTCTACATCCTTTATACACCATGGTTCTTTGACCCTACCACCCTTTCCCTGCCTCAATGGAACATACCTATGCAGAACTCCACGCAAATATCCCCTGAACATTTGCCACATTTCTTCCGTACATTTCCCTGAGAACATCTGTTTCCAATTTATGTTTCCAAGTTCCTGCCTGATAGCCTCATATTTCCCCTTACTCCAATTAAACACTTTCCTAACTTGTCTGCTCCTATTCCTCTCCATTGCTATGGTAAAGGAGATAGAATTGTGATCACTATCTCCAAAATGCTCTCCCACTGAGAGACCTGACACCTGACCAGGTTCATTTCCCAATACCAGATCAAGCACAGCCTCTCCTCGAGTTGGCTTTTCTACATGTTGCGTCAGGAAACCTTCCTGAGCACACCTAACAAACTCCACCCCATCTAAACCCCTTGCTCTAAGGAGATGCCAGTCAATATTAGCCAAGTTAAAGTCACCCATCACAACAACCCTATTATTATTGCACTGTTCCAGAATCTGCTTCCCTATCTGCTCGTCAATGTCTCTGTTACTACTGGGGGGGGGGGGGGGGGGGGGTCTATAAAAAACACCCAGTAGAGTTATTGCCCCCTTCCTGTTTCTGACTTCCACCATGACATCTTTTCTTTAGCCATGATACAATCCCTGATTAGCAATGCCACTCTCCCACTTCTGCCTCCCTGTCCCTTCTGAAACATCTGAAGCCCGGCACATTGAGCAGCCATTCTTGCCTGAGACATCCAAGTCTCTGTAATAGCCATATCATCATAGTTCCACGTATTGATCCATGCTCTAAGTTCATATGCTTTATAAATGCTGCACCAGTTGCCTCCATCTCTCTCAGTCGTGGATGAATGCCCAGGTTGTGGCAAAACTCTCTCCCGTCCTCTCTGCAATGTTGTCTGCCCATTTGTTCTTCTGTCCCTCCCTTTTTCTTTTCCCCTATACTGTTCCCTGAAGAATGGTCTTTGAGAGTCTACTTGATCTTGTTATGTAGCCATACCATTTCAACAGGCTTTCAGAATAAAAGGAAACAGGCTCCATCTTTGAGATTTAAGCATATACTTGCCAGAAATACAACAGAAAGTATCGTGGCTGTTGCAACATTGGCGAGACATTTTGCTATCACCAATAACTCCTACCACCCAAACTGCTTTAACCCTATGAAAATAATGCAAACAAAACTGAACAGGAAGAGAAGAAAAACAGAGTGAGAACTAAATCAAAAAATAATTAAAATTCATAAAAGAAAGCAGCTTCAGTAGAATGCAACTTCTGAGGAAGAAAAAATGATGATCTATAAAGATTGAACAACTGAATCTATGACTATGACAGATGGTGACAGCCAAAAATTATGACCATGCTCTGTATATTCATGGTTTCTTATTTATGAAAAACAACCTAAATATTTACAGCACCACAATGAGATCTTTTTGAAGTTTATGATAAACACTTTTTGATATATTGCACAAAGTAACTTTTCTACAAAGCTAAAAAGCAAAAATGAACTTGTATCTGAAAAAAGAACAAATGGGAAAATCTTTAAACAATTCAAGCGAAAACAAATCTGTATCAAAATTTTCTTTGTTCTGTCTCAAGAGAATGCAGGCAAACTTTTCAAATGTTCTTGCTCACAATTAATGCTTCCATCAATAGTTAGTGGGCTTCCATGTCTGCCAGGCACATGTCTAATTAAGATCTTGCCAGATGGTATGAGGATTTTTGTGCATTATTTTTTCCCATTCAGTCACAGTACTGTACTCTGTTGGTGGCACTGACTGAAACAAGGCAATAGACTGGTGTCAGACATGTTCCAAAGACAACTGCGTCACAGAAATAATACAGCCAGTGATAGCACTGACTCATTTGGCATCAAACTTTCTCCTGCTTCTTCCAAGTTCTGGGACTGGTGCTCTACTACTCACAACCATCTCAGGTACCTTTATGTGCTGCTCACTAGTCACCAGATTGACTGCCTTTCGAGGCTTTCCAATGTATGAAAGAAAATTCTTTTAAACATCAAACAAGAAATTCACTTTTAAATGTATTTTTTGTCTGTTTGCAACCTATCTAGCAGCTCACAGAGCTCTGAATGCATACTTGAATAACTTCAGAGAAAAATGTTTGCAGAGGATAACTGCACTTAATAGAATGCCTTGTATTCTTTAAAGCTTTTAACCATGAAATAAAGTGATTTATATAGAGGCAAGTATGGTGTTAAAAAATTTGACTATACTCACTATGGCCTGCCGTAACCTGAGAAGGACCTGTAATAGTAAGTTGCTACAACCAACAAATTGAATGGTTACCAAGAATTTAACACACAGAATTTAAGGTGGAATATTAAATATAAAAATTATGTGCAAAATTTTGGGGAGTAATAAATAACAAATGAGAGAGAGATAAATGAAACCATGAGGAAAGGTTTAACAATCATTTTTTAATATGAATGAGGAAATGAGTAGGCTGTCTGACCCTTCTAGTTTACTCCATCATTGATCTAAATCACATTCTTTGCTCCATTTTTCTCTACTCCCATGACTCCCTTATCATTCAGAAATCTATTAATCTCTGAACTGAATGAACTCAATGCCTGAAACTCTACAGTCCTCTGGAGAATTCCAATGATTAACCAGTATTGGGATAAAGAAATTCCTTATCTCTGTCATAAATAGCTATTTTCAGAGACTGTCACCCCTGCATCTAGAATCCTCATCCAGGGTAAAGGTCCTCCCAACTTACAACCTATCAATCCCTTTGAAAGTTCTGTAAGTTTCAATGAGGTTGCTTCTCACTCCTCTAAACTTTTGGGAATATAAACCCGGTCTACTCAATATCTCCTCAGACAGTAAACACAACATACTGGGAATAGTCTGGTGAGGCATCATTGTACTCCCTCTATGGCGTATACATTTTTAAGGTGACCAGAGCTGAACATAATACTCCAAATGTTGTCTCTCAATTTAATTGTAGTAGGATTTCTTTACTCATGTATTAAAATCTCTTGTAAGAAAACTTAACAGAACAGTTAGCTTCCTAATCTCTTACAGTATCTGCATTTTAGCTGTCTCTTTTGTGCAAGGAATACCTGGGTCCTAAAATAAAGGCTAAAATACCAGTTTCCTTCCTGTGTGTGTATGTTAGCTTTTCATAGTTTGCATACAATCAACATTTCACAACCTACTGCCATTTAAAAGAAAACTCTGCTGTTTTGCTTTGTTCACCAAAGTGGATGATACCACATTTTCCCATATTATATTCCATTTGGAAGATCTCACCCACTACCTAGCTTGTTTAATTCCTCTTGAAGTCTCTTCCATTTAGCTTTGTAATATCAACACAGGAAATGTGAAATTTGATCCATTTAGCCAAATGAGCATTTGCACAACAGGTTTGGTCTATAGCTAAGGACAGAGAACTCTGAAATTCTCTGCTCCAGAGGCTGGTGGAGGTGAGATGATCAGATTTAATCTAGGTGGACATAATTAAATATTACAAAGATCGAAGAACTGGGGAATTAACACAGGAGTTGAAACCAGCATGGATCAGCCATTATCATATTGAATAGTGGCATAGACATAAAGCCCTCTTGCTCCAATATTCTTGTGACCCCATAATCATGAAGAAGGATTCACTCTCCACTGCTCTTGGAAGTGGTCCATGAAGTGACACAGATCAAGAATAATTAAGCATAAGGCTTGCTTGGCAAAGAAAACCTAGGCATGTCCGCAATACCTACATATTGTGAACTACCTATTAAAAAGTCCCATAAATTGTGGTTGTTCAGTCATGATCAAGACTTGTGAATTAAAAATTTGCACGTACCTCAATAGATGAACTCCAATCATTTCTGATATGTTTCTATGTCCCTCAAGTACTTGAACACAAAATTGTTCAGTGAGGCTTCTGACGAAACAAGCAACCCTTGCATTAGGAGATACCAGAAGAGCTATCTGATTTACTCCTCAATACTGGTGACACTTCCAGCAAAGCTTACTGATATTCTAACCATGAATTTCAGGTCAACGTTCTCCTAGAATTTATCATCAATACTGAAGCCATGGGATTTGACAATTGTCACTAACCTCAAACAAATATCTAGAGATAACTGTACAAAATATTCCAGTTGTCTATTTAACAAAATCCCTGGCATTCAGCTGGAAGTTGTATCAGTGCACAGAAAAATTATCAGATCACAAAACTGGAAAGAAAAAGTATTGTTACAATTAACCTGTAAACAAGTAACAATTTTTTAAAAGTTTGAATATAAACATATGATTCAGGGAGATCTTAAAATATGATTCTGGAATTCATATTTTGACATATTAATCTGAAGTAATTACAATATCTGTACATTAAAAATATTTGTTATGTCCCAAAAGTGTGTTAATTATGGATTAAAACAGCAGGAAAAGGTCACTTATAAAGCATACTATAAAGCATTTTTTGATATTCTGTCATAAAATTAGTTTTCAGTTGATTTCTTTGATTCCACCAGAGAAAAGAACAGACCATAGGAAACTGGAATTTACACAATGGACAAAGTACAAGTGATATCTCAGATGGAGGTCAAAGTTTAGCTACCATTACAACTCCAAAATCTAGGCCATAGGAACTTTTACACAGAGTGCTGGGTGCATGAAATGCACTACAGGGATGGTGCTAGAGGCAAGTACATTCAGGATATTTCAATGTCTCTTAAATAGGCATATGGAAGGAAAAAAAATGGAGAGCTGGATTGGAGAGAAAGGTTCGATTCATCTTGCAGTCAGTTAAAGGTGGACACAACAGTATCGGCCAAATTGCCTGTGCTATGCTACGCTATTCTATGTTTCAAAATAATTTCTTTCCCATTAAATTAAAAACTTAATTCATTGTGTTAGCAGTTTGCAAACAAAACTTATAAATATGCAGAGGTCCACACAGCCATTTTCTTAAGTAATCTAAAAACTGAGTTGTGTCAGAGCACAAGAGTTCCATTCCTGTGAACTGTTTGCAACCTAAATAGTACGCAAGTCAAAAATGCATCACAAATTGAGTTCCACTGGGTAGGAGATATCTGCAGCCCTTCAGCATCTGGCAAATCCATCCTATCTCCCAAATATTCTTTTGTACATATGGGTTACTGGGAAGACCATGCTACCTTCCTGCATGCTAGGAAAATCAAAAATCTGAAAGAAAAACACAAAATGCAAGGAATCCTCAGTAAGTCATTTGCATCGATAGAAGGACAGAGTCAAACTATTTGTTGAATTAATAGAAACATTTACTCATTCATCAAGCCTGGTTCTAGTTGTCAAAAGCCTGAAACTTCAACTGTTTTTCTTTTCACAAATTCTGCCTAACTTGCTGTGAATTTCCAGCATTTTCTGATTGTATTGCCACCTTGAAGGCTTGTGCTTGTCTGAAATAGATTTTCCTAGCATCTTGGCTTTAAGTAGTAAGGTCCAAATAACAAGTTAAGTAAGCCACACATCCAGTTTCACCCTTCTGTCACAGATTGAATGTTTATCAAGCAACTGAAACATAACAGTTAATTGAATGAACTCAAGAAAATTTCTATAGCAGCTCAAACTTACCTCTTTCATTTTGAGTTAATCCTTCCCATCAAAGTAAATGAAGTAATTGAAATGGCCCAGCACAAAACATTGCATAGGTTCAACATGCAAATTTTTCTGTGCAGTAGATGCTGAGAAACTGCAGGAAGTAGGTGCTCTGTTAAGAGTCTGAAGGAGGAGCATAGTTGAAATGACAACATCACAGGCCACTCAGAAAATTTCAAAGTCCACTCTGAGATTCATTTTCTTGTGGGCATTCACAGTAGATACAAACAATTACAATGGAGTCAATGAAAAGGTTACACACGCAGACTGACAACCAAGTGCAACAGAAGACAAACTGTGCAATTCAAAACCAAATAATAGATTTAGACAATAGACAATAGGTGCAGAAGTAGACCATTCGGCCCTTCGAGCCTGCACTGCTCGAAGATTTATAAAATGAGTTGTAGGATCCTTGAAAGTGAGTCAATAGGCGCAATCATATTCAGACATAATGTTTTAGGAACAGCTTCTGACCCCTCTGTCATCAGAGTTCTGAGTGGACAATGAACCCATATATAAAGAAAAAATCTCCAGATGCTGGAAATCCAAGGCTCACACACACAAAATGCTGGAGGAACTCAGAAAGCCAGGCAGAATCTATGGAAAAGAGTAAAGTTGACGTTTCGGGATGAGACCCTTCATCAGAACCCTCCTGAGGTCCTGCTGAAGGGTCTCGGCCCAAAATGTCGACTGTAGTCTTTAACATAAATGCTGCCTGGCCTGCTGAAAACTCATAAGCACCAAGCTTTTTTTTTGTTCTCTTTTTGAACAACTTATTTAAGTTAATTATTAAGTATATTTTCTGTTGTAATTTAGTTTTTTCTTGTTTTGCATTTCACTGTACTGCTGCTATAATACAACAAATTTTTACAACATACGCCAGTGATATTAAACCTAATTCTGATCCTCATTCTGAAACAACTTTCAAAATGAGACCTATTTTAATTAAATTATAAATATCTACGGCATAGATGGGGTTCATTAAGCCCCTGTTGTACCTGTCAGCCAAAAATATTATTGACCTTTTAGTCAACAATAAATTAGCATCCTTCTAGCCATCTGGAGAGACAGCTATTACCAAAAATACTGGAAAATGCTTGCCAGAGTCTGAGCTCTTCTCCCTGGGTTCTTTCAAGAAACTGGGACTCAGTCTTACCTACCAACTTCTAAACTTGACAGTAAAACCTCTCCCTCAATATCTATCATTTCCAACATTTCACATTTGTCCTACTTAATCTGAATACTTGTATCATCCATTTTTCCGCAAAATCAAAAAATGAATTATTTATTCAAATGTTACACACCTTCCACCTCTATACCCAGACTATTGCTTTAGTTTCTCATAAGATTAATTTTCACATAGTTATCCTCTTTCCCTTCACAAATTTATCAAACTTAAAAGTTTTTATCATGATTTTATCACGCTAGTTCACCATTCTTGTTACTGCTTGTGGTCTGCAAGCCTCAAGCAGTGGATCTTGGGATCCCGACCCTGGAACTCACCTAATGATCAGACACTTGTTATAAACTGCTTAAAGGTAATTAATTGCAAAAATAAAATAAATACTTTAAACAGTCTTCATGTAAGAATTACTTTTAAAATTGGAATCAAATAGAATAATTTTTATTAAAAGTTCCCAGTCAAGGTCAATAACCCTATTCAAATTTAATGAAGTTGCTTTCTTTGGCATAAGGCCAAAAGGTTAGATGTGAAATGCCAAGTATTTTTTCATGGGCTATGCTTGCTTTCCTAACTTCCCCTTTTAGTTTCTCTAATGCACTTTAATACTCCAATAGGCTTTCTGCTGCATTCAGTCCTCAGTACCCGTCATACTTCATTTATGCTCTATCCTGCTCTGTTATATTTCTTTGGGCGGGGGGATGTAGGCATGGGTGGGAGGTGAGCGTAGAGGATGTGGTCCAGAATTTGAGGTTGTCCCATTTTTTAAACAATGGGATGAATACTTTTTTTATTAATCACATTTCTATAATTTTAAATAATCTGATCTACAAAGGCTTCCATTTAACAAGTGGGACACGTGACTCACGGAGGTACACACCAGGTGTGCAAAGTATGCTTTGGAGGAATTTAAAATAGAAGACAAAAGATTAGCTTTATTTGTCACGGGTATTTCAAATCATACAGGGCAATGTGTTGTATGCACTGATGACCAACACATTATAAAGATGTGCTAGGGGTAGACCTCAAGTCTTGCAATGCTTCTGGCGCCAACATTGTATGCCCATTAGCTTACCTACCCTGACCCATGTGTCTTTAGGAATGAGAGGGGAACTGGAGCACCTAGAATAAACTCGTGTGGTCACAGGGAGAACATGCAAACTCCTTGCAGACAGCAGCGCAAATTGAACACTTTTTCCAATTGCTGCCACACTAATCGTTACACTACGTTGCCACTCCTTATGCTACTGAGCTGCCCTATACCCTAACCTAATGGTCACCAACCTTTTTAAGCCCAAGATCCCCTACCTCAGCCTTAGTGAAAGGCAAGATCGACCCCAGATCGATTAGTTACACGCATGCACACCGGGGTCAGAAAAGACCGGAAGTAAAACCCTGCAACCTGGAAGTAGAAATTATGTATAAACACCAGGGGTCACCACCCTCTTTTGCATCGCGGACCAGTTTAATATTGACAATATTCTTGCGGGCCGGCTGAAGGGGGTGGGTGGGCATTAAAAACAACAGGAATACAGCGATACTCAAAGCAGGTTCCTTATGTCCAGTCTATTCCGCAATTCAGTTTATGCAGCTCTCGGCACTTAGTTTCTGTCTGGCTTGCTCATGTTTTTTCCACTCACAAAGCGTAATGGGTTTGTCTTTAAGTGCAGGGTGCTTGGACTCAGGGTACCAAAGCAGCTTTGAGGGCTTCATTGCCTCATTAGACAGCCTCCCCACCCGAACTTCAGCTTCCCGCCTGCCGCCAGACGCCTTGGCCAGGTGCGGCTGGTCGTGACTGGGGTGAGAGGACAAGGTCAGGGCCAGAGGTTCCCATACCGGGGCCGCTGCAGTTGCAGTCCGGAGAGAGCGACCGACTGACCGAGGAGTGTGACAGGGCCCATGCCCGCCCCCCTTGTAGGATCTATCGGCCGATAAAAGTTTGTTTCAGTAGATCGCAGCGAGGTAGCTGCTCTGCTACATACGAAACCCTGAGCCCGAATTAGGTCGTCTGCGAATATTTTAGCACTGGGCTCCCCGCGAACATTCGGTGTGCTAAACAGGTTCAGAGGCGGTGCCCATCTGTCCACACTCCAGGCTGGTAGCAACGGCACTTCCTGCCGACCACGCGAGGGTATCACGGCATTTAGGCAACTGATGACCTCGCGTGGGTTCAAGTTCAACAGTGGGCGTGACATGGAACGAGGAAAGGTGCAGCTGACTCATACCGTTTCCTCGCGGCCCAGTGGTTGGGGAACACTGAAGTACACTGTGTAGTGCGGGGGGAGCTACACGCATGCGCACTGGGCAGAAGGAACGGAACTAAAACCCCGCAACCCGGAAACAATCTCTCAACAGTATTTGTGTATTTATTTTTCATTATTTTCCGGGATCTACTGGGAAAGTCTCAAAGATCGACCAGTCAATTGCGATCGACGGGTTGGCAACCACTACCCTATCCTATATTTCTTCCATCCCGTTTCTTATGAGCAATATGGGGCATTATCCACAAATTTAAATGCATTCCTGCAGGTGATGGAAGTCCAAGCTTTTCCCTGTTATACAAATGTCAATATTGTGATGTTTTAAATCTACACAAAAAAAAATCTGACTGGAAGTAGGAAAAGACAGAGAAAGCACTTTACTACTTCTTTTCTATATGATTACACTTTTGGGATGACCAAGTCCCGAAAGCAACCATTCTTTCTCAATATGACTCATTGTCAATGTGAAACATAACTATAGTAAGTGTCAAAGTGGTTCTTGCAGCAGTTCAAAAAGATAAAATATTATTCCCATGGTTTTACATCAAAAGCTGTAACATCCACGGAAGGAAAATACTTGTATAAAATTTGATGGAAATGTCATAAATTCTAACACTATATTGAGCACTGTATTGTTGCAGAATTACGAGTTCATACAATAGAGATTATTTCTGCATATTTGCAGTCTTACTTTCATTCTGAAATAAGAAGCCTTTGCAGCAGAAAACTTTGACTGCATTGCCATGCCACACATTGTAAATCATTCCTTTTATGTCCTTAAATTCCATTTATGACACCTTCAAAATATAATCTGATTGCTTTATGCTATTTGAATTTGAAGTTGCTGTGCTTTCTCTCAACAATAGTATAGGCAAGATAAAATAAATGCTGAATACTACCTTTCTTTCAATGAATATGCACTACTTCACAAATGAACATATGATTGAACCCTTGGATTCAGATTTCTTTTTCGCAGTATTAATTCCTCATGATTCTGCTGGGTATTGGGAGTTCATTTTTTTTTACACCCTTTTGAAGCTGCTAACTTTAGCCAATTTTTCCACATGCATCATTAAGTATCAGTACTTGTTTTTGCAGTAAAATGCTTTTTAGTTTGTATTACCACATTTAACAATTCCTAACTTGCATTTGCCATTTTGGGAGACAACACTGTAAATAATTTAACAAATGAACACATATTCTCCAAATTATCAATCCAAACGATCAGCACACAATGAGCATTTGTCACAGCACTACAACGATCATCAGTTCACCTGAAACTTGGAATATTTTTAAGAAACTAAGAGGTACAGCTTGCTCAACAATCTACCAATATATATTTATAAAATGTTCCAAAATTATATATATAAAACACATCATCCATCTACATATTGCAGCAGTGTGAAAGTTCTTTATTCTTGGCTCACCAGACAATGAATACCTCACCTTAGCTAGGTTATCAAGAACACAGAGCATGCAAAAAGAGAAAAATCAGACACATGTTGACCAAAACCAGAGCATTACATGACATTCATCACGTTAAAGCACCAGTAAAATATTTTCTAAGAAAATTTTCAAACTCCAGCTGCAGCAAGAATTCACAATTTAAGTGGTAACAGCCATACCTGTGGAAGCATAGGCATGGACAACATTTTGGGCCAAGGCCTTGCATCGTTTAAAAGGCCGCTTGAAAACTTATTAACATGCTTGCAAACAAATACAACGGGCCACCAGTTTTATTTTGCATCTTTCATTTTTACACCATGTTTGCTATTCCATTTGTTTAATCAAAAGTATAACATTTAAAAACTCAATGTGCTCATACACATAGTATATGAAATTAGAACACATTCACATACCTAGATCACTTTTAATTAACAACAAATTGTCATTGAAATTTCTAGCATGAGGCTATTCTGGCCATCAAGCTTTTGCTAACATTTTGAAAAGTACTTGTTTCATTATACAATTTGTCCACAACCTTCAAGAACCTGCCGAACTCGTTTTTAAGACGATTTATGAAATTGCCTTCCACCCTTTATTAGCTAAAATCATTATGTGAACATTCCTAATTAAACCACATTTTATTTGAAAAGTATACTTGGTTTCTATATACAAATGCAAAGGAGATTAACTAGCATTTTCTCAAAATGCAGCTTTTATTCTCAACTCGCTGGGAAGATTACTTCTTTTTTTCCGCCATCTTTCCAAGAAATTCCATTTTGAGTAAATTTGATTTCATTTATCTATTGCTGTTTGTGATGGATATTCACTTTCCAGGTCCCATGAGGCTTATTGCTAACCTAGCTTTCTTGTGCAGCAGCATGACATTTCCAATGAGTCAGAGTTGTTTGTGACAAAGTTCAACTTCTAACAAAGTTTGTTTTTGTAAACAAGAACGAGTCTTCAATTGCTAATGTAAATTGCAAGCAGCAATCAGGTTGAAGTTAAAAGCACAGTTTTACAAATTGCAGTGTTACAGAGCACAGGCTGCTGGCCCACAACAGGAGGCTGGCTGCTAAGAAATACGGTTTGCAAAGTGAAGTAGCCATGAGACTTCTTGCTCTGCATCAGCTAAATGCAAGACAATGGGGTTATGGTAATTGGTCTAAATCAAACCAGGCAAATACAGCTAAATTATTTGCATCGTTGTGATATAGATCAGGGAAGGTTCCAGACAGGGCTTAATTTGTCACCTACTACATCAAACATGATCATATGTGCAATCAATCAATAGCTGGGATATTTGTGTACCTAAGAGTCAGCACTAATTTTGAGTGTCTGGAATCTCCGTACCCAGAAGCTTCTAGACCATCTGTATGAATTAATTTAAACACCGGCAAGATATCTGATGAAACCCCACATGCAAATAACATCAACCAGAAGCAAAGCAGTACAAATATTAGAATGCATTGGGGATGGTTAGGAATGGTAAGGAAGATGACAGAAAGGCGGGGTAACAGAAAGAAGAACTAGAATTAATTCCTCAGCTTTAGGTTTTTGCCACGACCGACCAGTTCATCTGCAACTTATTGGTAATGTTCTTTTACTTCATAAGAATCGTACCAGTGTTTAGAAATCCTTTGTAGTTTGTAAATCTTTTAATAATAAAAATAACAATTTATAGTGAGTTATTTTCATGCAAATGATGTTCAAAGTACTTTACAATGAGAAGTGCATTTATGAAAATAAGAGAAAAAATATGTTAGTTAAAAGCAAGCTTAAATAGATAGGTTTTTAGCTATTTAGTTATTGAGTTAAAAGCTAGTTATTGAGTTAAAAGTGTCAACTAAACCTGCATCCTCTATAGTTTCAGATATTGAGATGCATAATTTCGGAGCTTAGTTCAAAAAAGCTGACCTGCCAATTAACTTTTGGGAAAGACCGTTTAAATTTAAGAGACCGGTGGAGGAAGACTTGAGCGCTCAAGCAGGATTATAAACTGAAAGATTCTGTGATGTACTCTGGTCACAGACAATTGAGAGGTTTAAAAACAAGTAAGAGACCATTAAAAGTAGTCTAAAGAGATACAGGAAGCTAATGAAGAGTAACTGGGATGGTTGTGTTATGTTCCTTCATCCTGGTTTTAGTTAAAAACTTGGCAGCAGCATTCTGAATGAGTTGAATACCATCACATGACATGTTAATCACTAAAACCATGAACTGAACAGCAAGACAATCCAAAGCACAACATGTAATACATGAGCAAATTTTAATGAATTGGCATAAAATATAGTTGGAGCATGAATGATGTAAGAATACATTACAAACAGAGAAAGGTTCTCGAGAGAATTGGCAACCTACATACATCTGGTCAAAAAAGGTTTAACAATAGAATTACCCTCTTTAGATCAACATGTAATCAGCAGTGAAATAAAACAACTCTTCTGCCAAATTACATTAGAACTGAACAACCAGAGGGAGTGGTCAAAGATATATACAGGTGATAACCATTTGAAGCAAAAGATACTAAAACACTTGGAGTGGTCTTTAGGGTGAAATAGAATAGGGCTTAAAATCTTCTTCTGAGTAGAAAAGCCCACATTGGAAGTATCGGATACAGTTGACAACCCCAACAGATTCACAGATGAAGTGCTGCCTCACCTGGAAGGACCTTCTGAGGTCCTGAATGGAGGCAAGGGAGGTGAATGGGCAGGTACAGCATTTTGGCCACTTGCAGCGATAAGTGCCAGGAGGAAGATTAGTGGGGAAGGATAACTGGACAAAGGATTCATGAGGGAATGATCCCTGCAGAATGCAGAATGAGGAGGGTAGGTAAAGTTATGTTTGGTAGTAGGGTCCCTTTGGAGATGGCAGAAGTTGCGGAGAATGATGTATTGGATGTAGAGGCTTACGGGATGGCAGGTAAGGACAAGAGGAACTCTATTCACTGCTCAGGCAGCAGGAAGACAGAGTGAGCGTGGATGTTCAGGAAATGGAGGAGATGCGGCTGAGAGCAGAGGAAGGGAAGCCTTGTTCTTTGAAGAAAGTGAACTCCTCTGATGACATGAAAAATAAGGCCTAATCCTGGGAACAAATGAGCTGAGATGAAAGAACCACACAAAATAGCATTTTTACAGGAGGCAAGCTGGGAAGAAGTAAAGTCAAGATAACTGTGGGAATCAGATTTATTTTGTACCATCTTATTTTAAAGACTGCATTTCTATTTTACTGCTGTTGACTGAAAGAAAATGTAGGTTACAATTCCAAATCATTCCATAGGGACTTCTACATCCAAGAGAAAGGATCGCCAGGGATACAACAGTCCATTGGCAGAGAACATTAGCCTAGAACTTGTGCTGAAGTTTCGGGGTTTGAACTTGAACTTTATATCATGGTGCCAGCGAAGAAAGGGTGGCACCTAATTTGCTTACATCACAACATTCCATGACTCATTAATACTGTGGCATGTCTGACTATTTCTCACTTGCTCACAAAATGTTTGCATCTCTAGCCATTTGGCAGTCTAGATGTGCCAATTCAAATGGGCTCTTTGATTCAAAATGTAGAAAAAATAGTTAATTCCACAGTAAAAAGTGATACAAAACCTTTTTAAAAATCTGTATTTAGTGCATCATATACTCAGTCTACTGCTATTGTAATCTTAAAATCAGAGTGATACTCATATAATTTATATGAATCAAGACTAAAGATTGGGAATGCTTTTCTTAGTCTTTGGATTATGGGCATCAGCTCCTCAGAAATGTAGCACATCATTGCACTGACCAAAAATAAATTCATGGGGATTTGACTACAAATGGGAATATGTCTTCAAGTGCAGCAGAAATTACCTAGTATACCATGGAATATTGTGGTTAAATGCATTAGAATGCTAAAGAAGACTTTAAATATATATTAATCTCAGCTATTGTATCTGCAGAAGATTCATTACTAATCTTCCTTTTGTGAGAAGAAACATACAGTCATCTTTTCTACATTCACAAGTTCCCTCCTCCACAGTGGGTTTCAGTGTACTTTATTTCATCTTTACATCAAAAAGATATAATTTAGAACAAAAAAAAATAATTCCCTTGGAATACAGAGATTAATGAAAGTGTGAGTGCCTTGCACATAAGAAAAGTAAGGCTGCTCCTTTGGGAAATTGTCTCCTTTCAGAGTGCTAGGTATTCAAAGCTTGTTCAAAAGTGTTCATTTAGAATACAGATATCAAAAGATGATGCAAATATTGAAGAGATAATCATGAAACTTACCAGATGTTCTAACCCTACTTTGATGTTCACAGAATCCCTGTAAAAGAAAAAAAAATCCTAAATATCAGCTTCTCAATAAAGCCAATACTCACCCCAGTATCTGTTTACTAATGTTAACCCTAAATTGAAACCATAGAATAATGCAGTCTACAAAATAAGAGTAACAGTAATGCCAACATATTTTGTTATTAGATCACGATATCCATATTTTGCTTTGAAGCAGGGAATTGTAAGTTTTAATACTTGGCAATATAGGATTTAAAAGTAAATATATCACAAATTTAGTAGTATGTTATTTGATAACTTAATGTAAAACATACATTCCAGAGGTTTGTGAAACAACTGAATCAAATTTCAAGATACATGAAAATAATCCCAAGACATACACTTACAATTTTCCCCAAGGACCATCCAAGTATAATAATTTCTGAAGGCGAAGAAACTTAAAAAAACAAAATCCCCCCCAAAAAATGAAAACTTTACATGGCACTGTATAGGATTTTGCAGTCCACTTAATGGAACTGAAGTAATAAATGCACTCTGCGGAAGCAATAAATGCATTTTGGTTTTCTTTAAATACATTTTTTTGTCTGTCAAAAGCCAAACACAACAACATGAAAGAAAGAACGCCTCAATTTTACTAAATTGAGAAATTAAAATCTCCAACAAGAGTGGATCAATCCACCAAACAGCATCACCATCACTGTTTACCCCACCATCAACATCATGGGATGAACACTGATCAAAAACTCAACAGGACCAACCACATAAGTACCAGAGTTACAAAACAGCTGGATATCCTGTGGCAAGTTCAAAGTAAATTTATCAACGTACATATGTTTCACCATATACAATACTGAGATTCATTTTCTTGTAGGCATATTCAATAAATCCATCACAGAATAATAACCATAATAGAGTCAATAGAAGACTGCACCAATCAGGGTGTTCAACCAGTGTGCAAAAGACAACAAGCTGTGCAAATACAAAAGGAAAGAAATTATAGTAATAAATAAACATTGAGAACATGAGAGGAAGAGTCCTTGAATCCATAGGTTGTGGAAACATATCAATTATGATTGTGAAAAGTTATCTCCTTTGGTTCAACAGCCTGATGGTTGAGGGGTAATAATTGTTCCTGAACCTGGTAGTGTGAACCTGGTAGTGTGAGCCCGGAGGCTCCTCTACATTTTTCCTGATGACAGCAGTGAGAAGAGAGCATGACCTGGGTGGTGGTCATTGATAATGGGTGCTGCTTTCCTGTAACAATCCTTCATGCAGATGTGCTCAATGGTGGGGAAGGTTTTAACCCTTGATGAACTAGGTTGTATCCACTACTTTCAGTAGGATTTTCCATTCAAGGCCATGATGCAACTAATCAATATGCTCTCCACCACACATCTATAGAAGTTTGTCAAAGTTTTAGATGGCATGCTGAATCTTTGCAAACTCCTAAGGAACTGGAGGCCCTTCCGTGCTTGTTTCTTAATTGCAATTGCATTCTGAGCCCACAACAGGTGCTCTGATATGAAAACACTAAGGAATTTCAAGTTCCTGCCCCTCTCCATCTCTGATCCTCTCCTAAGAACTGGCTCATGGACCTCTGGTTTCCTCCTTCTAAAGTCAATAATCAGCTCCTTGGTTATGCTGACATTGAGGTAGAGGTTGTTGCTGCGGTGCCACTCAGTTTGATATTTAATCTCTCTCCTACGTGCTGATTTATCACCAACTTGGATTCAGCCTACAAACAGTGTTATCATCAGCAAACTTTAATATGGCATCAGAGCTGTGCTCAGCCACACAGTCACAAGTGTAAAGCAAGAAGAGGAAGGGACAAAACACAAGGCTTGTGGTGCACCTGTGCTGATGGAGATTGTGGAGATGTTGTTGCCAATCTGAACTGACTGGTGTATGTAAGTGAGGAATTGAATGCCAAGTTATAGTTGATAAAGAGCACCTTAATGAATGCAGCTTTGCTGCTCAGATGTTGGAGGATTGAGTGAAGAGCAAATGAGATGGCATCTGTTGAGAATCTTTTCTGCCAGTTAGCAAATCGGTGCAGATTCAAGTCGCTTCTCAGCAGTTGATATGTTTCATCACCAACTTCTCAAAGAACGTCATCACAGTGGATATAGGTGCTACTGGACAATAGTCATTGAGGCAGGTTACCATGTTCTTCTTAGGCACTGGTGTAAGTGAGTCTGCTTGAAGAAGTGTGTAACTCAGACTGTCAAAGCGTGAGGTTAAAGATCTCAGTGAATGCTTGAGCCAATTGATCGGCACAGGTCTTCAGTACTTGACCAGGTACCCTGTATGAGCCAAATACTTTTCGTGGGTTCACCTGCCTGAAGGCCGTTCGCACATCGGCCTGAGACTGAAATATCCGGATCGTTGGGGGCTACAGGTGTTCATGATGATTCCTCCATGTTTTGATGGTCAAAGCAAGCAAAGAAGGTATTAAGCTCATCTGGAAGCAAAGCCCTGTTGTTGCCTATGTGGCTTGATTTTACTTTACAAGAGGTGATAGCATTCAAGCCCTGCCACAACTGTCAAGCATCCTTCATTGTTTTAAGTTTCATCTGGAATTGCTACTTCACCCATCAGATGGCATTCCTGGAGATTGTACCTGGACCTCTTAACTTTCTTAGTCACCAGACATGAACATCTTTGACCTGGCCCTCAGCAGATTGCCAATCTCATGGTTCATCCAGGGCTTCTGGTTGGGGCATCACTCATCTACACCTGTTTCAATAAATTCCATGACAATCATGGTGTTCAATTAGACCCACAGCTGAGTCCTTGAACACGGCCCAGTCCACTGATTCAAAGTAATCCCATAGTTACTCCTCTGCCTGCCGTGACCACCTCTTTGTGTCCTCATCTCTGGAGCTTTGCTCTTTACCCTTGCCCTGTATGCAGGGAGAAGGATAGCCAAGTGATAGATTTACTGAAATACGCTCCGGACGTGGAACGAGAGGCATTCCCTTAGTGTAACAGTGATCCAGTATGTTGGAACCTCTGGTACTACAGGTTATATGCTGAAAGGTAATTGGGCAATTAGGCAGGGTTTCCTTCAAACGGGCAGGGTTTCTTTCAAATGTGCCTTCAAATATGAAGTCCCGACTCTGATTTGAAATGCGTCAGGATAGCCTGTTTTTTGTTTGGAGACGACATCAAGCAGTATCTCAAGTGCCTGATTCTAGTTGGCCACTGGTGGAATGCAAACTGTGGTCAGGATTATGGAGAAGAATTATTGGCATTTGACCATTAGGTACTGAAGGTCAGGGGAACACAAGTTTGACAAAATTGCCACATCAGAGCACCACAGAGTTGAAATGAAACACACACCCCCACTTTTTGCCTTTTCCAAATCAGCATTTCAGTCCATCCATGGAATCAAGAAGACTTCAGGGTTGATTGCTGATTCTGGTGTGCTGGAACTAAGTCACATCTTGGTCACATACTGAACATAACAATCTTTCATTTCCCTCCATACAGCAATCTTGCCCTCAGGTCCTCAATTTTATTCTCCAGTGACTACACATTTGCTAACAAGGTGCTGGTTAGAGGTGGCCTCACACCTCTGCCTTTCAGCTTGACTTGGACAACCCCCCTCGCCCAACCTACTTTTGGCCATGGCTTAAAGGAGCCATACCTCCTTGCTTGAGAATTAAGTCCGTAGTGTCTTCATAAGATCGTGAAAGCTGCAGATCATTAAGTTAATTTAAAAGTACATTGCTTAAAGGGAAATTATGCTGTGGATTTCAGTGAGTAATTCCCAGCTGATATCCCAAAGCTTTTGTACCAATTACATCACAGAAGTCAGAAGCATGAAGGAGCACTCTCAACCTGAACGAATGGATGCAGCTCCAAGAGAGCTCAATAATTTCAACACAATCCAGGACAAGGCATTCTGCTTGATTGGTTTAATATCTTACGTATTACACATTTATTCCAATCATCACTGTTGCATCTTAGCATTATCAAAATGCACTTCAGTAACTAATGCGGATAGCAGCAACAACACCTCCCATATCCGCCAACTCTACAACCAGAAAAGGCAAGTATCATCTGAAAGCAACAGCATTCACAGATTCCCCTACAGGTTACACACCAACCTGCCTTGAAAGTATAGCACTGTTCCTTCACTGGTGGTGGGCCTAACGCCTGAAATTCTAACCCATCAGGATTAGGGTCATAGGGTTATACAGTATAAAAATAGGTCCTTCAGCCAAATTTATCCATACCATCCAACACGGATGTCTGAATTAGTTCCAATTCCCTGGCATTGTGGGACTAACATCAGAGAGACAAAAAGCTATTAATAAAGGTGGATCACCACTACTTTCTCAACAGTGATTTAAGTGGGTCATAAATGCAGGTCTAGCTAACAACACCCTCCTCAAAAATGAATAGAATAAAATTAAATAAAATCCAATGGTGTTTCATTCTACAGAAAGAGCATAAGGACAGCTGCGGACAGAATGGGTCTATTTTGGACCAAGAAGATAACATGTGGAGAAAGAAGATGTGAGCAAAGTTCTTCATTTCTGAAAAGTGGAGACATTGGAACCCTGTAGTTAAGGAAGAATTTTAAATATTAGATAAACTTAGTGAAAAAAATATTAAAGGGTGTGAGATACTTGAAAATGGATGAATTACTATGCCAGGATGAAATATATCCCAGGCCTTTGAAGTAAGGAATAAAACTGGAGACAATGTGACCTTCATTTTTCAACTTAGTCTGGCTACATGAACACTGCCAGAGAAAAGACAGAGATTTCTACCATGGTCAAAAACTAAAAAAATAACAGAGTACTCACAGATCAATTACTTCAACTTCTATGGTGGGAAAATAATTATCATCAATGCTAAGGAATATTACAAGCAATCACTTAAGAATACATATTAATTACAGACAGTATGCATGAACTTATTAAGGGAACTTCACATCTAACCGACTTGACTGAATGTTTCGAGGGACTGATATGGGTAGTCCATGACAGCAGTGCATTTGATGTAGTTTACATGGATTGAAGTGTGGAAGGTTGATCAACAAATTAAAAGCCAAGAGCAGATATATGGATAATGGCAAATTAGGTTCAAAACTGAGTAACTGAAAGGAAACAAAGGGAAGTGATGGTTTTCAGAGTAGATAATAAGGATCTGGAACACATTGCCTGAAACGCTAGTTGAGACAGAAATCTCCATTACATTTAAAAGGTATTTGCATATATACGGGAATAGTCAAGCTTCAGGTCTATGGACAAAATGCTGAAAGGTGGGCTTAGGCTGTGTAGCACAGTTTTTGACTGGTATTGAACACATACATAAAAATGCCAGTACATGTTTATCTCCACAATATCCGATCATGTAGTAATTATAGAAATGAAACAAAAACATCTTTCTTTTAAATTATATAATTCAAATATGTTTCATGAGCCAAATATTTTCCTGGATTTTGGAAAGCAAACTAAGGTCATAAACTCTGAAATAGCTGCATTACAGCTTGGCAGTAGAACTATAAAAGACTGCAGTAAATTATTTAAAGTAATTCATCTTTTCAGTATGCATATAAATGCATTAGAGATTTATGTAGGTCATCTTCTTAAAAAAAACTTCTTCACTTATTTCCTCATACCTTTCTAGCTTTCTCTTGAAGGCCAAAGAAGAACTGGAAAGTGAGTGTCGTTTGATAAATCCTGCAAGCCTAATTCCAAACAAAAGTCAACAGGTTGCAAAGCTGAGCAATATATACAATTCAACCAATCAGAATTGCTGGAAATATAGTATTTCAGAATCTTTAAGGAGTTAAATTTGTTAATGTGATGAAGACGCTGGTCAATGGATAATTATTCAATGAGTTATTCCAGTTTTACAATGAAGTATCAGAAACAAGTTCATGATATCCCAATACTTAGTATTCTGAATACTAATAGTATTCCGAATACTATAATACAAGAGTATTCCTTAAAACTACAATAGACACCTTGAGTTCTCTGCCCAGTTTTGGAACTTCAATTTGATAAGTAATGAAGGGCTGGTGCTCAAGGTCAAATTTCATGATTAAAATATACAACTGTTAAGAATTTGAACTTTGAACAGTAGAACACAGGATCAGTGGCTTCAGCCCACAATGTCTCTGCCAATCATGATGCTATTTAAAATATTTAATCTAAACCTATCTGCCTGTATGTGGTTTATATTCCTCCATTCTCTGCTTATTCATGTGCCTGTCTAAATTTCTTTTATCTGCTGACACCACTTCCAGGAACTCATCTAAAAAAAAATTTCTCATTAATCTCCTTAAACTGTCCCTTTCAATTTTAAAACCATGCCCTCTCATATCAACATCTTCATCTATTGTTTCCCCAAATCCAGTTGACAAATTCCTACTTGTCAAAAGGGATGAACTTAATTTTTTTTAAACAGCTAGATTTTTCAACAGTACAATACAGTCAACAAATTGTGTTGTTTAGGTATGTGACGATTAGACAAATTTGCAGAAGAATATTTTTGTAATTTAATATTTTCATGCATCAAGTGAAGCAAATGAACAGGGAAAAGTTCATAAACTTTAATGAAAGTAACCTTTTAAAATGGCCAAAAAGTAATTTGGCACCTTGGTCCAAAAAAAATTGTCTTGTAAAGAAAATAGATCCAAATTCATGGCCTAGAATTTTCCCATGCTGAGCCATTTATCATGTGATATACTGTCTGAGAAGTCATGTTATCTTGCACTGAATGTTTTCCCACGAGGAGGAAAAAAGTAAATTTATAGGGCTGAAACACCCTTCTTGACAGCTAGATGATTTTCATAGGAAATGAGAAATACAGATTAATATAAATAGTAATGGAAGCAATGAAAGGACTTCTTAAAAAAAATCAAGATAAACATCTGCAAAGGTGCTTTGATTTCATTCCTCTGATAATTGAATGGCCTTAAAATTGTGTACAGTCTGTTGTTTGTTTCCAATTTGGCAAGAAATTATAGGCAACATGGCATCTGTCAAATTGCTGTAAGCATGCTGGTATCTGTGGTGGAATTACATGCCAGATTTATGCAGGTACTAATCATAATGACTGTTTATGCACAAAGAAATGATTGGAGACAAATGTGACAACATTTGACTTCAAAGGCAGCTGAAGTCATCCATATTCAGCTTGAACAAAGGACCTATCTAATAATACCAAAAAGAAAGCCCCAGTTCTTACATTTTTAAGGTTTTTAAATAAACTGCAGGTAATGCTAAAGGATTTGCAGTATGTTGTGAGGAGAAGCAGCTGTTGGTTGTTTCCAGATATGCCTATGGGCGTAGAAGAGTCAAAGACTATATCTTCACACTTTAAGCATTTCACAAAACCCATTTGCTCCCAGACATGGCTATTTCAGTTCACCACAATAGAGAGAATTAAGAGGCTACATAAAGCAGAGTAAATTACTCCAAGAAGCAGGAAAGAAAAAGGGAGATGGGAAAAGGAGAAGAGGAGGAGGAACTGAGGTATTCTACTGGAAGTCTGACATAACAAGGTTTCTTAGGAAGCAAGTCTCTTCGGCTCAGAGCAAAACATGGTGGGGGGGGGGGGGGGGCTCTTGTTAATACATACCTGCTGAAACAGAACATGTCAGACTCTAGCAGTCTTAGTTAGCATAGTGGCATAACCAGAATAGCATTATTTGAAAAAATATTTATCCCTGGAAAGTTGACATTGTTGGCATCTACTGTTCATCCCCAGTTTTTCCTGAAGGAGAAGAAAGCTAAAAAAAATAATTACATCGCTGGGGTTTAGAATTACATATAGGTTACAATAAGGATAGTGGGTTTCCTTCTCTGATGGATGTGATGGAAAACTTGTGCTGACCAAATGTCTGGAGAATTCACGGACATCTTTAATCTCTCAATCCAGCAGTCAGAGGCTCCAACCTGCTTCTAAAGTGCATCAATCATACCAGTATCTAAGATGAGCAGGTTAGGCAGCCTCAACAGCTAACACAAGGTAGCTTTCATAACCACAGTGATGAAGTGCTTTGAGAGATTGGTTATGGCTACAATTAGCTCCTGCCTGGGCAAGGACTGACAACTGCTGCAATAACCTACCACCACAACAGGTCGACAATTGTCACAATTTCACTGTTTCTCCATTCAGCTTTAGAGTACTCAGACGACCGTGAAACATACATCAGGCTGCTGTCTATCAATTATAGTTCAGCATTCAACAGCATCATCCCATTAGTATTAATCAACAAGCTTAAAACCTGGGGCTCTGTTCCTCCTCCTGCAGCTCGATTCTTAACTTTGAGGTGTTTGAGAAGATTTGGCATGTCACTCAAAACTCTAGCAAAATTCTACAGATGTACATTGGAGAGCATTCTGACTGGTTACATCATTGTGTGGAAGAAAGCGCTAATGAATTGGATCCAAGGAGGTTGCAGAGAGATGCACAGACAGTCAGTTCCATCAGAGAAATAAACCTTCACACCACCAAGGACATCCTCAAAAGGTGGTACTTCAAGAAAGCTGCACTCATCATTAAAAACCCTCACCATCCAGGGCATGCCCTCTTCTCATTACTACCATGAGAAAGGAGGTACAGGAGCTTGAAGACCCACACTCAGCGTTTTAAACTCAGTTTCTTGCCCTCTGACACCAGATTCCTGGATGGTCTGTGAGCCCACAAACACGACCCTCACTGTTCCCCTTTTGCATCATTTGTTTAATTTTTACACTGTACTGTTCCCACAAAACAACAAATTTCATGATATATGTGAATGATAATAAGCATGATTCTGTTAAATCTCACTATTATCGATGAACCAGATGGTATATGAGGTGAGATTAAGCATTCCTTAGAGTTCACTCACTTTGATACTTAGATAGGGTGGGATTTCTTTGGTTCGTCCCAAGAGATGTTTTTAAAACATTATGTGGAGAGCCCAACTGGAGAAGAATACATATTGGACCAGTTTCGGGAAATAAACCTGGCCAGGTGTTAGACCTGCTGATGGGTGAACACTTTAAGAAGAGTAACCACAACACCATGGTAGCATAGCAGCTGGCATGATGCTATTCAAACTCAGGGCATCGGAATCCGAAGTTCAATTCCAGCGCTGTCTGTAAAGAGTTTGTACATTCTCCCCATGATTGCATGGGCTTCCTCCCATATTCCAAAGATGTATGGGTTAGTAGATTGTAGGTTAATTATCCTATGATTAAGCAGGTTTGACACAAGTGGGTTGCTGGACGGTGTGGCTCTTGGGGCCAGTAAGGCCTGCTCTGCGCAGTATCCCCAAGTAAAACATAATGCGTTTTTATTTTATTTAAGCTAGTTTTGAATATTGATAAAATCAGATCTTGCAGGAAAGTAATAAATTGGAGGAGGGTAAATTAAAACAGGAAAGGACAGGAGCAAAAGTACATTGATCGAGAGAAGCTGCTTTCAGACAACTTCATATCAGATACGTGGGAGTTATTTAAAGACTAGCTGATCATAGTTCAGGATCAGCATGTTCCACTGAGGAGCAAGGTCAAGAATGGTAAGATGAGAGAACCTTGGATGACCTGAGAGGGCCTAAATTTAGTTTGGAAGAAAAAGTAAGCATAGTTTATCACACTGGGCCCTTGTGGAATATAAAGCAAGCAATTAGGAAGACCAAAGGGCCATGAAATGTTCTTGGCAAGGAGAATCCCAAGGTATTTTATACTTATTATTAAAGAGGGTAAGTCCACTCAAGGATAAAGGATGGAATACGTGCTTTGAGTCAGAGCAAGTGGTTCAGATATTAAATGAGTACTTTGAGTCACTATTTATGGAGAAGGATTCGGAGGATAGTGAAGGCAGAGTGGGGCATATTAATATGATGGGATATTTTGAGATGAAGATGAAATGAAGTGCTGGGTCTTCTGAAAACCATTAAGATGGATAATTCCCCAGAGCCTGATGACATATATCCCTGAAAATTTAAGTGAGGAAATTACTGGAGCTATAGCAAAGATCTTTGTGTCCTCTCTGACAACAGGTGAGGTCATGGAGGACTGGAGAGTAGCAAATTTTGTGTTCATTTTTCAAAAGAGGAAATAGAGATAATCCAGGCAATTATACCACCAAGAGGATCACAACCTTGTTGTTGGGTTTGGAGACTTCTGCATCTCAATGACCTGGAGAACTGGAGTCAGGGCCTTGTGGTTTGATTTTGGTAGAGTCATTCATACCAAAAAGATCAAAGGGTAGAAGAGGTCAGCTAAGTGTAGTCCACCGGTCCTCAAGGTTTGAGTGTTCAGCTCAAGGCTGAACAAACCTGACTGGTCCAAAAAAATTGTTACAGAAACAGCAATGAAGATGGATGACCGTCATTGCTTCCCTAAGGGTAGTACGTAAGTCGATAATTATAGGCCAGAAGACCTCATGATAGTGTTAGGAAAGCTATTGGAGAGGATACACTCAGAACCCACAAAGCACTGATTCGTTACAATGCAGTTATTCAATTCTTTATTGAAATTTTTTTTTAAATAACAAAAATTCATTCTGAACAACACTTAAAACTTCAAGAGCAGCCACCATTACAGTAAGCATTCAATCAGTCAATGAGAGTGCTCACTGGACCCCCTGCAGTTCGCGTATCATCCCAACCACTCAACAGACGATGCCATCGCCACCACCCTCCACCTGACCCTCACCCATCTGGACAAAAAAGACACATACGTTCGAATGCTGTTCATAGACTTCAGTTCAGCATTCAACACAATCATTCCTCAGCACCTGACTGGAAAGCTGAAACTGCTGGGCCTGAACACCTCCCTCTGCACCTGGATCCTAGACTTCCTGACTGGGAACTTCAGTCAGTCCAAATCGGGAGCAACATCTCCAACACCATCACACTGAGCATAGGGGCCCCCCAGGCCTGTGTGCTCAGTCCACTGCTGTTCACTCTGATGACCCACGAATGTGCAGCAATACAAAGCTCGAATCACATCATCAAATTCGCCGATGACACGACCGTGGTGGGTATCATCAGCAAGAACGACAAGTCAGCATATCGAGAGGAGGTGCAGCAGCTAACGGACTGGTGCAGAGCCAACAACCTATCTCTGAATGTGAACAAAACAAAAGAGATGGTTGTTGACTTCAGGACAGCACAGAGTGACAACTCTCCGCTGAACATTGACGGCTCCTCCATTGAGATGGTTAAGAGCACCAAATTTCTTGGTGTTCCCCTGGTGGAGAATCTCACCTGGTCCGTCAACACCAGCTCCATAGTCAAGCCCAGCAGCATCTCTACTTTCTGCAAAGGCTGAAAAAAATCCATCTCCCACCCCCCATCCTCACCACATTCTACGGAGGATGTATTGAGAGCATCCTGAGCAGCTGCATCACTGCCTGGTTCAGGAATTGCACCATCTCAGATCACAAGACCCTGCAGCAGACAGTGAGGTCAGCTGAGAAGATCGGGGTTTTGAGGTCAGCGGGAGACGCTCATGGAGTGAGTACTGTTTTAGATTCGCTCCATAACCTTTACTTTTTTTAACCTTTGATCACCCTTATTCAACTTATTTTCACCTACACCAAAAGATTCTTGCTATTTTTTTGGACTTATCGTTAAGAGTTTATTGTGAATTTTTGAAGATATGTACTCAGAAATGGCTCTTAGATCTAAAGGACGAGAACCTGGGCGGAACCCGAATAGTAATGGAAAGAAGCAAGCTCATCCGCAACGCACTGAGTTAACTTATGAATTGTTATTGGAGGTTTTGGATAAAAAATTTGATGAGCAACAACAAATTTTTAAACAAGATATGAAGGCTTTTCAAGACTATATGGTTAAGACGGATTCAGTAATTAACCAGCAGCAAGTTCTTATCGCATCTCTGCAAGAAGACGCTCGGAAACGAGATTTGATAATTGAAAAATTGCAACAGGACTTACTTTCGACTACTAAACTGGTGGAAACACTTAAAACCAAGAGTGTCGACTTTGAGAATCGGTCCAGAAGACAGAACCTACATATACTTGGTCTCCCAGAAGGTATCGAAAAAGACGACCCCAGGGAGTATTTTGCTCAACTTTTAAAGGATGCGTTCCCGTCTGTTTTCCCAGACAGCCCGCCGTTACCTGATCGCGCGCATAGAATTACCGTAGATTCCGGACTACAGAGCGCACCTGATTTTAAGCCGCTGGCTCTAATTTTAGAAATAAAATCATTTTTTTAAATGTAAAGGCCGCACCGGATTTTAGGCCGCACCGGATTTTCGGCCGCAGGTGTCCCACGTTGTAATATGAGATATTTACACAGAAAGATATTACACGTGAGGATTTTTTTAACTTTTAATTAAATCCATATGGTAACAAAAACAAATACATATTGCAAATGCTTTTTTTCCGAACCGTGCCCGTACGCGGCTACTTTTAAATATACGTTGCGTATACTTCTTTACTGAACAACATTCCAATATCTCCTAACGACTGGTAAAAAATATATATACTGCAGCCTACCAGGAAAAGTTATTGATACCTTTAACTTAAAAGCAGATTTCGCTCGGATCCAAAGCCGCTCGCGGAATCCGCTCCCCCCCTCCTTTCCGTTTCATCGCAAACGGCATTTAAAAGCAGATTTCGCTCGGATCCAAAGCCGCTCGCGGAATCCGCTCCCCCCCTCCTTTCCGTTTCATCGCAAACGGCATTTAAAAGCAGATTTCGCTCGGATCCAAAGCCGCTCGCGGAATCCGCTCCCCCCCTCCTTTCCGTTTCATCGCAAACGGCATTTAAAAGCAGATTTCGCTCGGATCCAAAGCCGCTCGCGTAATGCCGCTCCCCCCCTCCTTTCCGTTTCATCGCAAACGGCATTTAAAAGCAGATTTCGCTCGGATCCAAAGCCGCTCGCGGAATCCGCTCCCCCCCTCCTTTCCGTTTCATCGCAAACGGCATTTTCCCACAAGACGCCGCGAAACCGGGTGTGACGTCATAGCATCCCGCGATGTAGTACAGAAAACAAATATAGTTTAAACTAAGTAGGGTAGGTAGCACAATGCTTCGAGTGTTTTCCATGTTGATGAGGGTGAGTACAAATGACTGATTTACAATAATTTAATTGTGAAAGTGCGCTTGATTTATCGTACAATTTCATTGGACCTCTGTGAACTACTCATCAATTTTATTGGTCTACTGTTACGAGGCAAAATGTTTACGAGGCGGCATGAAAAAAACCTTGCATTAGCCGCTTTGGATTATTGGCCGCAAAGTTCAAAGCTGTTCAAAATGTGGGAAAAAAGTAGCGGCTTAAAATCCGGAATCTACGGTATGCGTCGATCACTGAGTGCTTCAGCAAAACCTTCGGTTGTAATTGTCCGGTTCCATTATGTACATATTAAAGAGCAACTTATTCGTGTGGCTCGACGTGTAGGTATGATTAAATTCCAAGATCACAACCTCCGCTTAGTGGAAGATTTTAGTCCTGAGGTAATGAGAGCACGGCTTCTTTTTAAACCGCTGATGTCTGAATGTTATGAGAAAAATTTAAAACCAGCGCTCTTATACCCTGCGAAGCTCAGAATCTCTCCGCCGAACGCTCCTCGCCGGGTTTTTCTTTCTACATTTGAAGCGAGAAGTTTTCTGAATGAGAACTTCCCTACTGCTACGGGCTCTCAGGCCGAATGAATGAGTGATTTCGATCGTGTAAGATGGTTTTTGATCCTCCAAACAAGATTTTGTTTCTGGTTGTTGGTGTAGGTTTACTCTACACTTTATACTCAAGCTAAAGTGTTCTTTCGACGTATTAATCGTTTTGTTTTACACACTTTAACCATTATACTGTATCGCTGACTATTTTCTGTTCCTTCGAAGGTGCATTTTTAATCCTTCGAAGGTGAATACTTTCTTACTAAGATGGTGGTTTTTTTGATAAAACATTTTTGGTGTTTTTTAAGATGGCGCTATTTTTTTTCTCTTGTCTTCTTCCTACAATGCATCGCTTATCACAGTTTAAATTTTTTTTTTGGTTTGTTTGGGTTTTAACCCGATTTATAAGTTTTTAGTGATTACATTTTCTTCGTTTTTTTTTCCACTACCAATTATATTAAGAAGTCTGGTTCTAGTATAGTGATCATAATTTTTAAAGTTTGGGTGTTTTTTTAAATATATATATCCTTTATATATGGAGTGGTCTTCCGCTGATATGGGGGTAGGGTTAGTTTCATTTTTTCTCTTTCCCAGCCTTTTTTTGGCTGTGGTTTTTTTTCGCTTTCTTGAGTGGGAGGGGGGTGGTCTTTTTTCTAAGTCTATATTTTTTCTATCAGTTTTTTTTAGTTTTTTCATTTGGGCTGATTTTGAACTACAAATATGTCCGCGATGTCGTCACTTCCGGGTTCACTTTTTATTTTTGTTCTTCTTCCGGGGGCATGAGTTTCTAATTTGGTTAACCCTTCTTATACCAAAGGGTTGATCTTAGAACTATGGCTCAGACCAGTAATTTTGTTTCTTGGAATACTAATGGTTTAAACCATCCAATTAAACGAAAGAAGATTTTCAAAGTATTCCAAAGACTTAATGCTCATATCATTTTTGTACAAGAAACTCATGTGAGGAAGGAGGACAGCTATCGCTTTTTTAGGTTTTGGCGGGGGTCAACAATATCATTCGAATTCGAATGCCAAAGTAAAGGGAATTTCAGTTTTTATTGACTCCTCTATTACATTTGTCCAACATGATATCTTTTCGGATCCGAATGGTAGATTTTTGTTAATTACGGGTTTACTTTTTAATAAAAAGGTTGCTATGGTTAATGTCTATGCTCCAAATGTGGATTGTTCTGATTTTTTTTAAGTCCTTATTTACTTCTTTACTTAATCTAAATGAATATAAGTTAATAATGGGTGGTGATTTTAATTGTTGTTTAAATCCTTTGATGGACAAATCTATATCTACTCAAGACTGTACCCAATAAGTTGGCCACTTGTATCAACTCTTTTTTGACTGATAATGGAATTTTTGATATTTGGAGATTTCGGCATCCTAAGGACAAAGAGTTTTCTTTTTTCTCACGTTTATTATTCTTATTCGAGAATTGATTATTTTTGTATTGACTCTTGTTTGATTCCTTCGGTAAATGGTTGTTATTATGATAGTATAGCTATTTCGGACCATGCTCCATTAAAACTTTCTATTAAATTTATGGACACAGTTCATAATGCTAGACAATGGCGGTTTGATTCTACCTTATTGCAAGATCCGGACTTTATTAAATTTATGAATGAACAGATCGATTTCTTCTTCTCAACCAATTCCACGGAAGATACTTCTTACGGAACACTTTGGGACACTTTTAAAGCATATATACGTGGACAGATTATTTCTTATTCTGTCGGTCTGAGAAAACGCATAAAGAAGGAAACTCTTTTATTGGTTGATAAAATTAAAGAGATTGACAAGAAATATTTGATTACTCCTAGTAAGGAGCTTTACAAACAAAGGGTTGAACTTCAAACAGAATATAGTTTATTACTTACATCTTCGATTGAAAATCAACTGATGAAGTCCAGATCTGATTTTTATATACATAGTGATAAATCGAGTAAACTATTAGCTAGTCAATTGAAGAATGCTTTGGTTAAACGTCAAATTACTAAGATCCGTCAGCAAAATGGGGATTTGACAATTAACCATGATGAGATAAATAAATCATTTCAAGATTTTTATACTTCCCTGTATCATTCTGAATTTCCTCAGGATTGCAGTGCCATGTGTGATTTTCTTGGGAAATTGAATTTCCCAAGATTATCACCAGATGATCTTTCAATATTGGAAACTCCTATGACTGATGCAGAAATCGGAGGGGTTATTTCTTCCATGAATTCAGGGAAAGCACCTGGTCCGGATGGGTATACAGCAGAATTTTTAAAAATGTTTTTCCGCTACTCTCTCTCCTTGGTTATAAGGTTTTTGAAGAAGCAATTAGACTGGGCAATTTGCCACAATCTTTTTATAGAGCTTCTATTTCTTTAATATTGAAGAAAGATAAAGACCCTACTGATTGTGCATCCTATAGACCGATATCCTTACTGAATGTAGATTCCAAGATTTTTTCCAAGTTACTTGCATCCAGATTGGAGAAGGTATTACCCCAAATTATTTCGGAGGATCAAACCGGTTTTATTAAAAATCGTTATTCTTTTTTTTAATGTTAGGAGGTTATTGAATATTGTGTATACTCCTTCACATAATATCTCAGAATGTGTTATTTCATTAGATGCGGAGAAAGCATTTGATGGAGTTGAATGGCCATACTTATTTAATGTGTTGGAGAAGTTTAATTTTAGTCCGACATTCATTTCCTGGATTAAACTGATTTATCATACCCCAGTAGCCTCGGTGTTTACTAATAATCAAAGATCTCCCTTTTTTCGTTTATTTCGGGGCACTAGACAAGGCTGTCCTCTTAGTCCACTATTATTTGATATCGCTTTAGAACCCTTGGCAATTGCTATCAGACAATCACAGGATATTCTTGGTATTAATCGTGGGACAGACATTCATGTTATCTTTGTATGCAGATGATTTATTATTATTTATTTCCAATCCTGAGAAATCTATTCCTGTAGTTTTATCATTGTTGGCTCAATTTAGTGATTTTTCTGGGTATAAGTTAAATCTTAATAAGAGTGAATTGTTTCCTTTAAATAGACAGGTCCCAATTTATGGAAACTTACCTTTTAAATTAGTTAATGATTCTTTTATTTACTTAGGGATTAAAATCACAAAAAACCACAAAGACTTATTTAAGGTTAATTTTGTACCCTTAATTGATCAGATTAAATGCTTGTTTACTAAGTGGTCACCATTATCTTTATCTCTGATAGGTCGAATTAACACTATTAAGATGGTTATTTTACCTAAGTTCTTATATATTTTTCAAGCGGTACCAATTTTTATTCCGAAATCCTGTTTTACTAACATTGATTCAAAAATTTCCTCATATATTTGGCAGAATAAAAATCCTAGGTTAGGTAAAATATACTTACAGAAGGCAAAGAAGGAAGGTGGATTAGCATTGCCTAATTTTAGATTTTATTATTGGGCAGTTAATATCAGATATTTGATATGTTGGTTGAAAGATTGGGATGGATCTTTTAGCCCTCATTGGGTGAGCCTGGAAATTAAATCGGTACCAGGTTTTGCACTGGGTTCTATTTTGGGGACTTCTCTCCCTTTTGCTCTTTTTAAATTGCCGAAACAAATTGACAACCCGATAGTTAAACATACTTTACGTATATGGTTTCAATTTCGGAAATTTTTTGGGTTGACTCAGTTTGTTTTAAATATTCCTATTGTATCCAATTGTTTTTTCCACCCTTCAATTATAGACCAAGCTTGTTTGGCTTGGAAGACTAAAGGAATACTACGATTTTCTGACTTATTTTTGGATAATTGTTTTATGTCTTTTGAGCAGTTATCTAATAAATATAATTTGCCTAGATTTCATTTTTTTAGATATTTACAGATTAGGAATTTTTTAAATACTGTACTTCCTACTTTTCCAAACTTTGTGTCTTCAGGCATTTTGGAGAATTTGTTTGAATTAAACCCTTTTCAGAAAGGGCTTATATCAAAACTTTATAATATAATTATGAAGATACGTTCAGAGCCCCTTTATAAGACAAAAAATGATCGGGAAAAGAGAGCTCAACATTATTATTCCTATTGAGAATTGGGATAAAATTCTTCAATTAGTTAATACATCATCTATATGTGCCAAACATTCATTAATACAGTTTAAGGTTGTACACAGGGCTCATATGTCCAAGGATAAATTGGCTCATTTTTATTCCTATATAAATCCTATTTGTGATAGATGTCAATCTGAAATAGCGTCTCTAACTCATATGTTCTGGTCGTGTCCGCTTTTGAAAAAATATTGGAAAGATATTTTTGATATTATCTCTGCGGTATTGAACATTGATTTACAACCCCATCCTATTACCGCAATTTTTGGTTTACCAATGATGGACTCACTTCATTTATCTTCTTCCGCTTGTTGAATGATTGCATTTCTTACACTAATGGCTAGAAGATCTATTTTGTTGAATTGGAAGGAAATTAATCCTCCTACTGTATTTCATTGGCTTTCTCAAACTATGTTATGTTTAAATTTAGAAAAAATTAGAAGTGGTGTATTTGACACTTCTACTAAATTTGAAAAGATATGGAGACCATTTATTCAAAATTTTCATATGATGTAATAGGACCCTGTTCCAGGCCTATTTGATTTTCCAGTTTTGATTGCATATATGTCAAGAGGATCGGAGTTGACGACACTGATGATTTAGTATTTTTGTGAGATATTATAAACAGCCCCTTTTTTTTTCTTTTTTTTCTTTTTCTCTTTTTTGTTTGTTTTTTTCCTCTTCTATTAGTTATTAGATTTTTAGATTAGTTTTTTGCATAATGATTTTTTTCTTTTTTTTCTTTTTCTTTTTTCTTATTTTATATTATGATATACTTAGGTTTGCCTTGTCTATTTGTATATTGTATCATTTATGATGTGGAAATACTCATTTATACTGTAATCATTGCTCTTGTAATCTTTTATAGTTAGTTGAAATATGTATGCGTGTAATCTCATTATCTATGTATCAATTTTATTTTGTTGTTATTAATAATGATAATAAAAAGATGGAAAAAGAAAGAAAGAGAAGATCGGGGTTTCTCTTCCCGCTATTACAGACGTTTACACCACATGCTGCACCCGCAAATCTAACAGTATTGTGACGGACCCCACGCACCCCTCACACAAACTCTTCTCCCTCCTGCTGTCTGCGAAAAGGTACCGTGAGAGTCTGGTCGGGCTCTCTCGACCAGACTGTGCAACAGTTTCTTCCCCCAAGCCATCAGACTCCTCAATACTCAGAGTCTAGACTGACACCTACATCATTTATTATTATATTGTAATTTGTCCTCTACTGTGCCTATTGGCTTGTTTATTAATTATTGTACTGCCCTGCACTGTTTTGTGCACTTTATGTAGTCCTGTGCAGGTCTGTAGTCTAGTGCAGTTTTTATGCTATTTTATGTAGTCTACTGTTGCCTTGTGCTGTCTCACATAGTCTAGTGTAGTTTTGTGCTGTTTCATGTAGCTCCAGGGTCTTGGAAGAACATTGTTTTGTTTTTACTGTGTACTGTACCAGCAGTTTATGGTTGAAATGACAATAAACTTGACTTGACGTACACAGAGTCACTCATAGCCAATCATATATTAGTTCATGCTCTACCTTCCCCCTATGTGTGTAAATGTTCTTTTTCCCTCACAATATCTTCCAGTGAGGGTGGTACATCTAAGATGTCCAGGAAAAGCATTAGCATGGATGTGAAACTGCAAGTGATATGCCATTTGGAAACTGGTGAGCATCAGGTTGATCTTGGCGCCTCTTGGAAATGGCTACATCAACACTCAGAACAATTATAAAAATATGCAGACAAGATAAAGCTTCTGCAATGATGACCTCAAAAGTTGTCATCAACAAAGGTGACTAACTCAAGGAGCCATTTGCTTGAAAAATGGAAAAAAGACTAAACATATGGGTGGATGACCAAACACAACGAAACATGCTCCTCAACCAGCTGATAATAATGCAAAAAGCAATCATATTCAAGAAGATGATACATGGGTAACATTCACAGCCAGCAGAGGTTAGTTTGATAGATTTAAACAGCGCAGCAACCTCTAAAGCATACGCATCTCTGTTGAAGCAGCTAGTGCAGACAACAAGAGCCTTAATAATGAACAGCTTTGGGAATTAGCACAGTAATGCATCCTGGGTGAACCCAAGGACAGGTGGAGAAGAGGAAACACCAGCAAGAAACCTCGCCACAGAATTCCTCAGCACTAGCCTCACCACAATCACATAGATCATGGACCAGTTCATTGATAATGATCATGATTGGGAGTGAAGCAATAAGACAAAGAGAGGTGTTCTCAACATGATTTCCTGTTACCAAGAACTGCTTCATCAGAGGAAACTCAAGAGAAGGCAGTCAAATCTTGATGCTTACTTGAAGAAGAAGCCAAAGTTAGAGGAGGACCCACAGCCTGAGAGGTAACCACCACCTGCTTCCCTCTGCTGCTGCTGTGATGTGTTGCTGCTCCATTGATATACAGGTTAGGCCTATGTGCATGTTTGTTACTCCACGAATTACCGTGTATACATAAAATATCATACATCTCAGGTTTGATTTTTTGTTAAAAATCAGGCACACATGTCCATTTACATAATGTTATATTGACACCGCGGGGCACTGATTTAAATAGCACTCCACCTCCGAGGAAGCCATCCTCAGCGTTAAGCGGGGTCTGAATGTACTATGGAGTAAGTATTATACACATTTGGAAGAGCATGACCTGTTTAAGAATAGTCAACATGGTTTTTCGCAAGGCAGGTCAGGCCATACAAATTTTAGGAGGTGACAAAGGAGCTTGATGAGGGCAAGGCAGTGAACATTATTTACATGGACTTCATTAAGACATTTGTTAAGTTCCCTCATGATTGGTTGAGTCAGCTGATAAAGGTGCATGGAGATCCGGAGTAAACTGCAAGTTTGGATTCAGAACTGGCTAGCCTATAAAAGGAAGAGACTAATGGTGGAAGACAGTTACTTTGGTTTTAAGGTTCATGGAGAATAATGCTCCAGGGGTGTTCAGACTCTGTTGCTTGTGATATATATCAATGATCTGGATGAATGTTGGGTGGATGGATTTGCAGGTTTGCGGGTGACATCAAGCTAAGTTGTGGACAGTGTGAAAGACTATAATAGAGTACAGTAAGATATCATTCAATTACAGATATGGACAAAGAAGTGGCAGATGGAGTTTAATCTAGACAATTGTGTGTCTTGCACTTTAGAGGTCAAATGAAAGGAGAAAGGGCACAGCTAATGGTTGACCCTTAACAGCTTTGAGATTCAGAGGGATTTTGGCGTTCAGGTCCATATTTCATTGAAAGTGGTTATGCAAGTGGATAATATGGTAAAGGTGGAATATGGCATGCTTACCTTCATTGGTAGGGATGTTGAGTATAAGAGTAAGGAAGTCAAGCTGCAGCTGTATAAAACATCAGTCACACTGCACTTGAAGTATTGCTGCAGTTCTGGTCACCACTATTATAGGAAGGATGTGGTGTGGGTGGAGAGTTGGTTTCCCAGAGGCTGCCTGGTTAAGAAGATATGAGCTGTAAGGAAAGGTTGGGCAAATTTGGGTTGTTTTCTCTGGAACATCAGAGGCTGGTAGTGGTGTTTTTTTTTTAAAATGAAGAGCAGCACAGGTAAGAGAAACAGTAAGTTACCCCAGAAACTGATCGAATGGTGAAAAAGACCTTGATAAAGTGGATGTGTTGAGGATGTCTCCTATGGTGGGAGTGTCTAAAACGAGAGGACACAGCCTCAGAATAGAGGGGCATACTTTAAAGACTTGGCCTCTATTTAAGGCAGATGTTGATAGATTCTTGATTGGTCAGGGCATGAAGAGACATGGGGAAAAGGCAGGAGATTGGGGCTGAGAGGAAAATTGGACCAGCCATGATGAAATGGTGCAGCAGACTCAATGGGCCAAATGGCCTAATTCTGTACTTATATCTTTTGGTCTTATGGTCTAATAGTAATGTCAAACACTGGACAGCATATGTATAAAGTGAGAGGAGGGAGTTTAAGGGTGATGTGAGAGGAAGATTTAATGTCTTTACATGGAAAATGGGAGTAATCTGGAATGGATTACCATGGGTAGGAATAGAAGCAGGCAGTTCGGTGGAATTTAAGAGGCTTTTAGATACACACATGAATATGAAGGGAATGGGCGGATAAGAGCGATAGGAGGGGACATTTGGTATAAATGGGTGTCAATTGGCATAGCATCATGGATCAAATAGTCTGTCCAGTGATCTATGGAAGTTCATTAAAGGCAGCTTGATAGCTGTTTAGATATTGAGGAAATCAAACAATCTGGGATAAATGCAGGGAAAGGGAGCTGAGGTATTATTGAATGTTAGACCGAATACAAGAAGCCACATGGCCATCTCTTGCTTCTACCTATATTCTTTGGAGGAAGATGAAGAAAAAAGGAAAAAGCAACAAGTAGACCTGCAAGGAGATACAGTACCTGTCAGAAATTAGCTCATCCAACTATATCGTCAATAAATATAGACTCAGTTCCCCCATAGCAAAAGCTTTCAACCAATCTTCCCTCTCCAGTTAATCATCAAAATGAGAAAATCAAAACCAATGCCAAAATCAACATTCTAAACCACTTTTCCTCTTGCAATTATGACAAAAAATATGCACACATGAAATGATGCTTGTGCTTGTTTCCTGCATGGATTTGCTTGTCCTCCTGCTGCTACTCACTGTAATAGCAGCATCTGTCCCTCAGCTGGTCACAAGTTGCTGACCTTCCCTACAGAAGGGTACAAGAAGCCTTAGAGGACACAAGAGTAGCACTGAGCCCTAAAACCCTGTCTTCTGACCGTGACTGTTACAGTTTGGCTTGCTTTGCTGATGAACAACTGAACAGGCATCGACTTCTGTTCTGAGAAATTGTCATAAATATTGACAAAATGAAATATCCATGTTCCAGGGAACCAATGCTGTTTTCCAAGGATGGTGTATTAGCAATCCATGCAATTACAAGAGGACTATTGCTGTTCTGCTGTGAGACTGCAATCCTCACTGAACATTTATCTCTGAAACATTATATCAATAGTGTAGGCTTGCATAACATAATCAAATCATGGCAGGCTTCCACTTGTTGTGTAATGAAAGTTGTGATGCCCGTCACCTAACATAATACTTTAGCTTCTTTCCTGGAAAAGATGGAAGAATGTTGATACTTCACACTACTACAGTGATTTCTTGATGTTATGTGGAATGAATTCAGTTGGCTGTGGACTAGCCTCTTTGATGATAGAGATTACAGGAGTAAACTGAGATGGCTAATCTGTTTGCCACTTCTGGCTGAACATGGCTGTGAATGGTTCAGCCTTTTCCTTGGCACTCACCATTGCTGAAGAAGCCTCCTTCTACTTAGTGTTTAATTGTTCACCACCATCCTAATTATATGCAATAGGACTGCAGATCTTTGACTTGATATGTTGGTTACGAGGTCATTTCACAGTCTATTGAATTCTGCTTTTGCTTATTGGAATTGAGGGAGTCCTGTATTAGAGCCTCATTATTTTAGGTCTATCAGGTGCTACTTCTTGCAAACTCCTCTCCACTCTTCAATTACCTAGGGTTTGATAGAAATTAGAAAGAATAATAAAGTGAGAAATATTTCCTAGTTGAAGATTCCATCTACTGGGCTGAGAGCAACTTTGCCACATCTAACATCCCAGAGCAATGTCAGTATCGGAGCTGCTGACCGAAAGTCATCACAACAACTGATAATATCAATAATAATGATCCCATGGGGAGTTTTCTGTCTCTCACTGGGTGCATCCCAGGCGGTGGATTGGGGAACACTGTGTAGATATACAGGGCAGGTGGGAAATAAAACGGCACCTGCAGACCAAAGCAGAATCAAATCCAGGCACGTCTGTACACACATTGGGTGGTGCTCTGGTCAGCATTTGCTCTCCACGTAAAAGGGCGGCAGAAACCAAAGCTTGACTGCAGATATAAAAAGCAATATCCTTTCACTTAGAAATGGAGAGATGTCTATGGAATAGACTACTAAAGCCACTGCCTGGGGATCACCAGGGCATACCTGGATCTTGTGCTAGGCATGACAGTAAGCAAACTACTAGTGGTGCATTGCTGAATAGACCAGCAGGGACCAGAAAACCTGAAAAAGATAGAACCAACATTCAAAGTATCCCACCAACACCACAGGCTGTGTCTGCTGCAGGAGTTTCTCAGGGGAGCAGTCCACTTATAACTGAGACCACTCAAGCAGTTAAGAGAAGAAAGACATGCATGAAATAGTGTTAGAAGTAAACGCATTCATAATGTGCATATATTATCGAGTAACGGAACTTTAGACTAATGTGACAGCAAACTAATATGGCAGGGGAATGGGAGACAGTATGATAGAGCTGAGGATGAGCCAGCCCGTTTACAAGTAGATGATATAATATGCAATATGAAAGGAAGGGAGGACAAGCCAATGACTGGGTACAACTGCAGAAAGAGCAAAGAGTTAAATTGAACCACAGAGGCTAACTTCATAAGAGCGAAAAAGGCAGGACTGAAGGTGCTGTACTTAAATGTACATAGTATTCGGAATAAGTTGGACGAACTCGTGGCACAATTAGAGATTGGTGGGTATGACATTGCAGGCATGCGTCATGGCTGAAAGGTGGTCAGTGTTGTAAGTTTCACATCACAGGATAGACTTTTTATTGAAAGAGCAGGCAGGAAGGCATAGGCTGTGGAGTGGCTTTATTGGTAAGAGAGGGAATTACATCTTTAGAAAGTGATATAGGGTCAGACAATGTCGAATCTTTGTGGCTAAAGTTAAGAAACTACAAGAGTGAAAAAAAACATTACGGGAAACACATATAGGGCTCCAAATAGTAGCCAAGATGTGGGATTGAGATTGCAAAGGGAGTTGGAAAGGGAAATAATAAGGGTAATGTCATAATTGTAATGGGGACCAATATGCAAAGGAATTGGCAAAATGAGGTTGGCGTCAGATTGTATGAAAGGGAATTTGTTTAATTCCTACGAGATGGCTTTTTAAAGCAGCTTGTGCTTGAGCCGATCCTGGGAAATTTGCTATCTTAGATTGGGTGTTGTGTAATAACCCAGATTTTATTAGTCAGCTTAACATATAGGAACACATAGGAGGCAGTGATCATATTATGATTGAATTCATACTGCAATTTGAGCGGGAGAAGCACAAGTCAGATGTATTGGTATCGTAATAGAATAAAAGGAATTACAGAGGCATGAGAGAGAAGCTTGCCCAGGTGGACTGGAGGAGGATACTGGGGAATGATGGCAGAGCAGAGATGGCTGAAGTTACTGGAAATAGTTCAAAAGGCACAGGAGAAGGAGATGAAGATGAAGAAGAAGAAAGCCCTTAACTCCGAGGAGTCTTGTTTTCAAGCAGGCTTTCTTGTTTTTATGAGGCCGAGGCTCGACGCTCAACCCAGCACAGATGGAAAGCGTGCAAGGGAGCTGGCTGGATTCAAACTCAGGAGCCTTCACTCCAAAGTCCGGCACTGATGCCACTATGCCACCAGCTGGTGCATCCCAAAGAAGAAGCTGTTCTCAATTGCCAGGGTAGGCAACTGTGGCTGACAAGTTAAGGACTGCATGAAAGCCAAGGAAAGGGCATATAAGGTAGCAAAAGTAGGTGGGAAGTTGGATGATTGGGAACTCAAAAAAGCTATAAGGGAAAGATGAAATATGAGGGCAAACTAGCTGATAATATAAAGCTGGATACTAAAAGTTTTACAGTTATATAAAGAATAAAAGGGAGGTGAAAGTTGATATTGGATCACTGGAAAATGATGCTGGTGAGGTAGTAATGGGAGGCAAAGAAATGGCAGATAAATATAATAAGTACTTTGTATCAATCTTCACTGTGGAAGACACTAGCAGCATGCCAGAGGTCCATGAGTGTCACGGAGCAGGACTGAGTGTCATTGTTATTACAAAGCCTAAAGTGCTAGGCAAACAAACATCTTTAGATGGACAAGTCACCTGGGACAGATGGACTACATCCCAGAGTCCTGAAGGAAGTTGCTGAAGAGATAACGGATGCATTGGTCATAACGTTTCAAGGATCACTTGTTTCTGGCATGGTCCCAGAGGACTGGAAAATAGCAAATACCACTCCACTAAGAAGGGAGGAGGACAGAAGAAATTGTAGGCCAGTTAGTCAAACCTCAGTATATGGAAAAGTGTTTTGAGTCCATTACTAAGGATGAGTTTTCAAGGTGCTTGGAGACTAATGATAAAATAAGTCTAAGTCCATAAGACCATAAGATATAGGAGCAGAAGTAGGCCATTCAGCCCACTGAATCTGCTCTGCCATTCAATCATGGGCTGATCCAATTCTTCCAGTCATGCTCACTCCCCTGCCTTCTCCCCATACCATCTGAAGCCTATCTGAATCAAGAACCTATCTATCTTTGCCATAAATATACCCAATGACTCCGCCTCCACAGCCACTCATGGCATCGAATTCCACAGATTGACCACCCTCTGACTAAAGTAATTTTTCCACTTCTCGGTTCTAAATGGACGTCCTTCAATCCTGAAGTCATAACCTCTTGTCCTCGACTCCCCTACCATGGGAAATAACTTTGCCATATCTAATCAGTTCAGGCTTTTTAACCTGCAGCATGTTTCGATGAGATCCACCCTCATTCTCCTGAACTCCAGGGAATACAGCCCAAGAGCTCCCAGATGTTCCTCATAACTAACCCTCTCATTCCTGGAAACATTCTTGTGAATCTTCTCTGAACCCTCTCCAATGTCAGTATATCCTTTCTAAAATAAGGAGCCCAAACAGCACACAATACTCTAAGTGTGGTCTCATGAGTGCCTTATAGAGCCTCAACATCATATTCCTACTCTTATATTCTATAGAAATGAATGTCTTCTTCACCACTGCTTAATCCTGGAGGTTAACCTTTAAGGTATCCAGCACAAGGACTCCCAAATCCCTTTGCATCTCTGCATTTTGAGTTCTCTCCCCATCTTAATAATAGTCTGCCCATTTATTTCTTCCACCAAAGTCCATGACCATACACTTTCCAACATTGTATTTCATTTGCCACTTCTTTGCCCATTCCCCTAAACTAGTGGTCGCCAACCCATCGATCGCGATCGACTGGTCGATCTTTGAGACTTTCCCAGTAGATCCCGAAAAAATGAAAAATAAATGCACAAATACTGTTGAGAGATTGTTTCCGGGTTGAGGGGTTTTAGTTCCATTCTTTCTGCCCAGTGCGCATGCGTGTAGCTCCCCCGCACTACACAGTGTACTTCAGTGGTCCCCAACCACCGGGCCGCGAGGAAACAATGTCAGTCAGCTGCACCTTTCCTCATTCCCTGTCATGCCTACTGTTGAACTTGAACCCACACGAGGTCATCAGTCGCCTAACCGCAGTGATACCCTCGCACGACCGGCGGGAAGTGCCATTGCTACTGGCCTGGACCATGCAGTGCGGACAGATGGGCGCCGCCTCTGAACCTGTTCAGCACACCGGATTTTCGTGGGAAACCCGGTGCCTTTCACTGAGGCCGAGGTAGGGGATCTTGGGCTTAAAAAGGTTAGTGACCACTACCCTAAACTATCTAAGTCTCTCTGCAGGCTCCCTGTTTCCTCAACACTACCTGCTCCTCAACCTATCTTTAGATTATCAGCAAACTTAGCCACAAATCCATTAATACCATAGTCCAAATCATTGACATACATTGTAAAAAGCAGTGGTCCCAACACTGACCCCTGTGGTATTCCAATGGTAACCAGCAACCAGCCAGAATAGGATTCCTTTATCCCCACTCTCTGTTCTCTGCTGATCAGCCAATGCTCCATCCATGCTAGTAACTTCCCTGTAATTCCATGAGCTCTTATCCTGCTAAGCAGCCTCATGTGCAACACCTTGTCAAAGGTCTTTTGAAAACCAAGTACATCATATCTTCTGTATCTTTTTTTGTCCACCCTGCTTGTAATTTCCTCAAAAAAATTGCAGTAGATTAGTCAGGCAGGATTTTCTTTTCAGGAAACCATGCTGGCTTTGGCCCATCTTGACATATGCCTCCAGGTACTCCGTAACCTCATCGCTAACAATCGATTCCAACAACTTCCCAACTACTGACGTCAGGCTAACAGGTCTCTAATTTCCTTTCTACTGCCTCCCATCCTTCTTAAATAGCAGAGTAACATTTGCAATTTTCCAGTCATCCAGTACAATGCCAGAATCTATCGATTCTTTAAAGATCGTTGTTAATGCCTCTGCAATCTCTCCAGCTACTTCCTTCAGAACCCAAGGGTGCATTCCATCAGGTCCAGGAGATTTATCCACCCTCAGACTATTAAGCTTCCTCAGCACCTTCTCAGTCATAATCTTCACTACACATACTTCACTTCCCTGAAACGCTTGCATGTCCGGTTATACTGCAGTTATCTTCCACTGTGAAGACTGATGCAAAATACGCATTCAGTTCCTCTGCCATCTCTGCATCTCTCATTGCAATATCTCCAGCATCCTCTTCTATTGGCCCTATATCAACCCTCAACTCTCTTTTACCTTTCGTATACTTAAAAAAGCTTTTAACTTCTTTGATATGAGTCACCAGCTTCCTTTCATAATTCATCTTTTCCTTCCTTGACCTTCTTAGTTTCCTTCTGCATTTTTAAGAGCTTCCCAATCCTCTATCTTCTCACTAGCTTTGAATTCCTTGTATGCCCTCTCTTTTGCTTTTACTTTGGCTCTGACTTCACTTGTCAACCACAGTAGTGTCCTTCTTCCATTCGAAAATGTCTTTATTTGGAATATATCTGTCTTGCATTTCCCTCATTTTTTCACAGGAACTCCAGCCATTGCTGTCCTTCCTGCTAGTGTCCCTTTCCAGTCAACTTTGGCCAGATCCCCTCTCATGCCACTGTAATTTCCTTTATTCTACTGAAACACTGGTACATTGGAATTTAGTTTCTTCTTCTCATATTTCAAAGTGAACTTGATCATATTGTGATCACTGTTCCCCAAGGGTTCCTTAACCTTAAGCTCCCTTATCACCTCCAATATCATTGCACAACATCCAATCCAGCACAGCTGATCCCCTAGTGGGCTCAACAACAAACTGTTCTAAAAAGCCATCCCTTAGACAGTCTACAAATTCTCTCTCGAGGTCCAGTACTGGCTTGGTTTTCCTAATCCACTTTCATGTTAAAAACCTCAACGATTATCATGACATTGCCCTTCTGACACACCTTTTCTGTCCCCTGCTGTAATTTGTAATCCACATCCCAGCTGCTGTTCGAAGACCTGTATACAACTGCCATTAGGGTCCTTTTACCCTTGCCATTTCTTAACTCAACCCATAGAGACTCTACAGATTCCAGTCCTATGTCATCTCTTTTTAATGATTTAATATTATTTCTTATATCCAGGGCCAAACCACCCCCCTGACTACTAACCTATCTTTTCAATACACCATATATCCTTGGACGTTCAGCTCCCACTGGCAGTCAAGTTTCAGAGATGGCCACAATGTCATACTTTCCAATCTGTAGCTGAATTTCAAGATCATTCATTTTGTTTCTTATGCTGCATGCATTCAAATATAACACTTTCAGTCCAGTATTTGTTGCTTTCTATTGTAAATCATCCTACTGGCTGTGATTATGCCTCATCTCCTGACTGTCATCTATCATCTCTGTTGCATGCTATCTTTGATTTATTTCTGTTTTCTTCTTCCGCAGCCCTATCACTCCTGTTTCCATCCCCCTGCCAAATTAGTTTAAACCGTCCCTAACAGCTCTATTAAACCTGCCTGCTGGGATATAGGACCCCTCTGGGTTCAGATGTAACGTCCTTTTTGTACAGGTCGTACCTCCACCAGAAGAGGCCCCAATGACCCAGGAACCCAAAGCCTTGCACCCTGCACTGGTCTCTCAGCCACACATTAATATGCCTGATTATGCTATTCTTGCACTTGCTAGCATGTGGCACAGGCAGCAATCCTGAGATTACTACCCTGGAGGTCCTGCTTTTCAGCTTCCTACCCAACTCCTTGAATTCTCTTCAGGACCTCCTCCCTTTTTCGACCCATGTCATTGGTACCAACTTGTACCAAGACTTCTGGCTGTTCAGCCTCTCCCTTCAGAATACTCTGCACCCGATCAGAAACATCCCATACCTTGGCACCTGGGAGACAACACACTATACGGGTATCTCCATCAGGCTGAAAGAACCTCCTGTCTGTTCCCCTCACTATGGAATCTCCTATGACTACCGCATTCCTCACCATCTTCTCTCCCTTCTGCACCATGGAACCAGGCCAGAGATCCAGTTGCTATGGTCGTCCTCTGTCAGGTTACCCCCCTCAACAGCATCCAAAGCACAATAACAATTACTGAGGGGGATGGACACAGGGGTGACCTCTACTATCTGAGCTCCTCCCTTCCCTTCCCTGACAGTTAGCATGGTTTCTGTAAAGGGAAATCTTGCTTGACATCTGTTAGAATTCTTCTAAGCAGGGTGGACAAAGGAGAGGCAGTGGAAGTCATTTACTTAGATTTTCAGAAGGCATTTGATAAGGTGCCACATGAGGCTGTTTAACAAGATTAAATCCTATGGTGTTACAGGGAAGATAGTGGCATGGATAGAAGAATAGCTATAGGCAGGAGGCAGAAAGTGGGAATAAAGAGGGCCTTTCCTGGTTGGATGCCAGTGACTAGTGGACTTCCTCAGGAGTGAGTATTGGGGCTGCTACTTTTCATATTCTTTGTCAATGATTTAGATAATGGAACTGATGGCTTTGTGGCAAAGTTTGCAGATGATATGAAGATAGGGGGAGGGGTAGGTAGTGTTAAGGAAGCAATGTGATTGCAGCAGGACTTAAGACAAATTGGAAAAATGGGCAAAAAAGTGGCAGATGGAATAGAGTGTTGGGAAATGTATGATGATGCATTTTGGTAAAAAGAACAATAGTGTGGATTATTATCTAAATGGGGAGAAGGTTCAATCATCAGAGGTACAGAGAGACTGTATAGGAGCATTTGGCAGCTTTGGGCCTGTACTCACTGGAATTTAGAAGAATGCGGGGGGGGGGGTGATCTCATTGAAACGTACTGAATGTTGAAAGGACTGAATAAGGTGGATGTGGAGAGGATATTTCCTCTGGTGGGGTATCCAGAACTAGAGGGCACAGCCTCAAAATTGAGGGGCGACCTTTTAGAATAGAAGTAAAGAGGAATTTTTTATTGAAAGAATGGTGAATCTGTGGAATGTTCTGCAACAGACTGCAGTTGATGGATTCCTGATTGGTCTGGGCATCAAGGGATATGGTGAGAGGACAGATGTATGGGGTTGAATGGGATTCAGGGTCAGACATGATGAAATGGCAGCGGGACTGAATGGCCTAATTCTGCTCCAATGTCTTATGGTCTTATAAAAGGACAAATTTCATCAGTTTATAGCACAATATCCCTTCCTGTAATCAAATGCACAAGGAATAGCATATCAACGTAGGGTGATCCTAAAAAATAATAACCCCTACACATGCTAAACCAAATAAAACATGAAGTTGCACAAGAAATAGAAAAAAAACAACCTAATGATCACAACAATGCTATACAAGAAAATAATGAAGAGGTCACCCACCACACCCCACCCCCACCCAAAGTGCTGATGAATATGGAATTACTTCAACAACTGCTCCAGAACCTGACAGTAATAGTAACACAGATGTAGAGCTTCCACAAAATGCTGATGACGAATATGAGCTGCAGACAAAATTATCCTAACACTTAACACCATACTAACTGAATAGATGGCCAATGAACCAACAAAAAAACCCTACATACCAAAAGAAAACAAGTTGTCAAATTAATGCACATTGTACCGCTAATACAATAGTGTATTAATAATACAAATGCTAATACCTATTATATTAGTGGTATATACAATGTTCTACCACTAATAAAGGAAACTTGAAACATTTGAAGAACTACGCACAAAAACATGCTGTGCAGCATTAACAGCAGTGCAGTGGTGCCAAAATAGAGGCACTCATTAACAGAAACCCTATACTGAGTAATGAAATGAGTACATCGAAATGGCAGAAGAGATTTAGAAACAAGACTGAATCCTTAAAGAGCAGAAATAGCCCAACTAATATACTCTAAACAGATAACCCGAGGAAGAAAGTTAAGAGAAAAGCAAAGGGAATACAAGGTCCATCCAAGATACAATTTTCTTCATCTGTACCTATTAATACATGTAAACTACTTTTTTTTAAATCCTGAAAAAATGCCCGAATTTTTGACAAAAGGTAAAACATCTCTTACCCAAAGGAGAAATCATAAGTAACCTCTCAAAATATCACCCTATTACTTGTATACAAACAATATAAAAATTTTAAGACTTGGTATCCTGCACCTAATCACCACAAGAAAGGATGCTCTAAAGGTATGAAAGGATGTAAAGAACACTGATAATAGATTCTGTAATTCTAAATCAAGCCCAGCAGAAGAGGAGTCACCTTTGATGCTGTTATACTGACTACTAAAAAGCATTTGATTCTGTCCCACACTTGTGGTTAACAGCTCTTTTTGACAGGTCAATATCGTACAAATTATATATAAACTACACCCAATACTTGTGAAATTCCTCCAACATTTTATGAAGTATTGGCATACTATAATCACCCTCTTTTAAACACCATTATCAAAATAAACTGAGGCATTTTGCAGAATGACACTCTAAGCTTACTATGGTTCTGTCTAGCTTTAGATCTGTTCTTTAATTTAATGAATCAGGCAAAAATAGGGTATCAAATCAGACAACCAAAAGAGTTATACGTTAGCACACCTTCTATTCCTAAACAATCTGAAATTATATGCTCCTTCATCAATAAGGGTAAAGCAATTAATTCAAATAATAGTGTAGGGTGACACAATTGGTGGAGATGTACATAATTCACAGCCACTGACATTGAGTTTGGGTTTAACTTTAAGAAATTTAATGTGATGAAGGGTGTTTAGCATGCTTTGAGTTCAGTTTTTTGGTGTTCAATAAATGAGTCGTCATGGCTTTTCTGAAACATAAAGCAACTCCGCCATTTCATTTGCAAAATCCTGCACTGGTGACCCCAAAGCTCTCAGATATTGGCAAGAAAGTCTTGAATCCCTGGTTCAGAATTGCAGACCTCTTCCCAGAAATAGAAGGGTTCCTTGTGGCAAAACAGGACCAGGTAGTTAACACAAAAAATTATCAAAAAAACGTAATAAAGAACCCAACAAATTCAAGGCAATAAATGCAGAAAATCCCAAGAGAAACCAGAAAGAATCCAATACAATATAGGGATCCTGCAGCAGTTTAACTCAATCTGATTACTTCCACAGACATGAACAAGGTTCAAGATTCAAATACATTTATTATCAAAGAACGTACAAGTTATAAACCTTGAGATTTGCTGGCTCACAGGTAGCCACAAAGCAAGAAACCCAAAAGAACCCAATTTAATGAAAAAAATAAAAGACCAACAGCAAGAGAAAGCAAAAAATAACGTCATGCAAACAACTGAAGCGAACAGCAACATTCTGAACCAAAACTGATCCTCAGATCTGAACCCTGAAGCAGCCTGGAGAAGGCCCAAAGTCTCGCTCATCAATTCATCATATTAATGGACACGGAGCACAGCAGCCGGGGCAATCTTTGTAGCCTCAGCTCCACAGGGATCCATCACGGAGGATGAGCCTTTGACCCTGGTTCCTGACACCCTGTCATTTCAGTCTATCTGGGCCGAGAGGAGACCGAAGATGCAGAGAGCAAGCAAAAACGGCTCTCACCTCTGATCTGGGCCAGGGTTTAAATTGTCTAAACAGTGCAAGATGACTCGCACTAGGACCCGGGCATGGCTGCTGCAAAGGGTCCTGGCCCTAGACCACGCTGTCCAGCAACTCGCTCCTGGCCCAGATTTCGTCACTCAGCCTGAAGCCACTCTCAAGCTCTTCAACCAGCTTAGCAACCTTTCACCATACTAACTGTATAAGCATCAAAATCTAATCTCCTCTGCCTGGGTCCTGACTTCTCCTTTTGGTGCCCAGAGCTATCCAACCTTGCTCTGGTACCAGCTGTATGGGCATTGGAACTCCATTGGCAACGATTCAACCCCCGAATTCACTACACCAGGGGTGTCAAACTCATTTTAGGTCACGGGCCGGATTGAGCAAAATGCAGCTTCATGCGGGCCGGATCAGTCGGACGCGTGCGAACGCAGCTTTCGTTGCCTCCGTTTTTTCAGCCTGCTCTCATGTGTCTCAGTCTCTGCTATAACTACAAAGTGTTTCACTTTACAAATTCCGTTTCTTATGAAGAAGACGGCCGAGCAAGACTGCCGAATAAACACTAAAAACCCTGAAAACCTGGTACCTGAATAAACTCAGCATTAGCCATATCATGCGCCATAGGTGCTTCGATTACTGGGGCCAGCTTTAATAGTAATTAGATATTATCTCGCGGGCCAAAGTTAATTCCACCGCGGGCCTTGAGTTTGACATATATGCACTACACTATCACTCGCCCCTTCACTCTTCGCAGCAATAATTTAACACAATTTACTTCAGAAAATATATTTTTTTAACTGATGTTTTTAAGTCAGAATTCTTAGCATTTTGACTACCAGGAAGCTGTTGTACACATTCAGTAGCACCAACTTAAACAGATCAATCAACTGGATTAATCAAGCAGTAAGCATCATTCACAAAATCTTGCTTTAAAATACAAACTCATAAAAGACACCTTACCTTACTATAAATAAATCTGATCCAGATTTAGAGTCAGAGCCATACAAATCATATTATGACTGATCCATTATTACAGATAGGACTGTCGGATATAATATTACAGGATAAACAAACAATTCAACTTACTTAATAGATAAAGCCATTCCAAACTCACATAAATGAAGAAATCAATAAGTGAAATCACTAGAAAAATGCTGAATTAAAGGAAACTGAAAGACCATGGAAAAGAACAGGGTATTATGTGGCCTCTTTCAGGCGTGGTCGACCATGGGTACTGCATCTCTCCAGGGCGTAAGCCAGGGCAGAGTTGATATGGAGGTCCGTCTGTTGCCCATGCAGTGGGACCGCACCCCCCCCCCCCCATGCCGATGACAGGTCCAAAGGAATGACCAAAGTCGAGACAGTTTGGTGCCAGCAGCGTCGCAGGAGCTACCGTGCTGCTGCTGGGTACAGCAGTCAGCCGCCTTCGGGACTCCGACTCCGGATTTTTCCTCGGGGTTTACTCCTAAAGCCTTTCCCAAAAGCAGGTATAGCCGCAAGGCAGCGGAGGGTTGAAATTGGAGTTTTCCCTCTCCTAGATGAGCTACCACCCATGGTTAACGAGCCCCATCTGCCTGGAGCAACTGGTTTAAGGCGCCAGTGGCCTGCCTTTGCCCCTTCTCCTGTCGGTAAGAACAGAGTATACATTGTCGCAATAGTAGTATCTACAAAATGGTATCATCCCCAAGTCACTACACAATAGCATTAACCAATTAGGCTTTCACAGCAATATTTATGTAAATCTCCAGAAAGCCATTATACTAAACACCACTAGAACAGCCTAAAAGTTCCTAACCATTAAGAAATGTATGCTTGGCTGTGCCTATACCTCAGACTTTACCAGCTTCAGCTGAGAAAAAAAAATATAATTAGTGCCCATCTTTATTCTCAAACACTCGACTGCGTGCCAGCTCTTGGGCATCTTAAAACAGGATGGTACAAGACTACACTTGCAGCAAAATAGTGGGTTACGGGTCTTCAGTGAGTGAGAAGTATAAGAAAGATGGAGAGGTCTAGGAGTTGTACACTTGCATCACTTAAGTCAACAGACATTATTGGGACAGAAGCCAGATGAGAGAAGGATTATGCTTAAGAATAACTCCATGGTGTCAACTTAATACTGATCATGAATATGCAGTTGCTTCATTAATGGAGTGTTGCATGGAGACTAATATGAGGGGTGATTGATATGTTCGTGGCCTAAGTTAGGAGTCAATTTTAGAAAACCTAGCGCATTTATGTCTTCAATATTTATTTTTGTGCTACTTAGAACTGCACGACCATCTTTGCACCATTCTAGTGTTTTATGCTCCTCACTGTTATTTATTATTATTATTATTAGCGTGTATACTGTTTACACTGAGTTTCATAGGAGTGAAGAATTTCATTGCACCCTAGAGTATATGACAATAAACTAATGTGAATCCATCGTCTTATATTACTACTATCATGTCAACGGGGCTATACATCTGTTATTGACCTCAACAGTTAAGTCCTCCTAATGCCACTGCAACTTGGGCCTGCATTGACTGATAGTGGGCGTGCCTCTTCACCTCCTAAGGCTCCCAATGGAATGTCACAGAAGGGCCGGATATTCATTTTCACCAGTGTTAAACCAATGCTTCTAACAAGGTACCCAGACCAAGTTCTTGAATTATTTTGCAGCTTTTGATGCAATCACATTGCATCTTTCTTTTCGGTCAGGGGTTCCCAACCTGGGATCCACGGACACCTTACTTAATGACATTGGTCTATGACATAAAAAAGGTGGGAACCCCTGTTTTAGGTGTTAGTGACCGAGTTTTAAGCAATGCAAACCAGCTTGATTTTGTACAAGCAACTAGAAAAACTGTTCCACTGTGAAATGCTAAAGCAACTAACTGAGCAACTAGTACTAGTTAGATGATGAAATGATGTGAAGTACCGCAAATTTCAGGAATCACTAAAACCAGTTTGAATGGGTGCAGATTAATCATATGCCATGATCCATGTACATTTTCCATTACTGTGCATTTTAACCTCCCCAACACCCCAGGTTTTATTACACATGACAACAGAATCAAAGAAATGGTCTGCATATGTTTGTATATTTTTTTAAAAACTGAAATAAGGGAAGGCAATATTTGCTGAAGGAGCTGTTTCCCATCATGTACTGAACTTATTGCACAGGTTTTAACTGTTTCTTAAAATGCAGCTTACTTCCTTGCATGTGGAAATAAGTTATCTCAGTCTTCAACAGGACAGAACACCCAAGGTCTCTTTTCCTTCATAACTGGTAACACATGCACATTACTCTTGAACAACACATTTAAGATACATGAAAGCTGCAACACTGAAAATATTAAAACTCAAAATACTGCAATGTACTTCCTTTTGCAGTGCAAGTTGAAAGCAGCCTGCAAGAAACATGAGCAATTCTGCAATGCATGATTCCGAAAAGAAACTGGTTCATTTTAGATTTATTACTATTCAGTGCAAACAGCCTAATGAACAGCAATTATCAGAAACCGTTTACATCGCATTTGAAGACTGTTCAAACGAAGCCTCCAGTTAATGGCATATGAAGACTATCCTATCAGTGGTCTGTCTCCAGCACTGTCCCTGTCATGATTCCATCAATATTTGTACAGCTTCTTCCCCTGCGCTGAAAGCAGACCTAATTCAATTATGGGTCTCAAAACTGATAAAATGGTCCTAAAGTGGAAAATGGGAAGAGATTATTGGCAAATGAATAAAGATTTATATCGAACAAGCACACAGGAGTACAACAGTCCTTTTTTTTATCATCTTCTGCCTTTGGTCTGCTGGGAACCTTGAGTTTCTCTTTCTCTCATACAGCACATCGATTTCTGAATTAGACTGCAATATTAAATAATTAATATACTTGCCATGATTGATGTTTTGCATTAGTTGAATATTAGGTTATCAATCAAAATCCACTTGGTTTAATGTAATAATATTGAAAAAGTGTCAGGGGCTGTTCATCCAATTTGTAGTTGAAGCAGCCCAGATAGTCATATTGGTGTAACACAAACCTCTGAAGCAGGAAATGTACTGGTTTAACATTCATAAGTCAGAGATTAGGAAACTTATGGAAACACAGCTCAGGCTACCCTAAATAAACCTCACGGCACTTGCCAAATTCAATCACGAAACGTCCACACAGAAATAAACCATTATCCATGATTGCCTTTCATCAGTTCCACACAAAAAAAGTCTTCGGAAAACACAAACACAGATTTTATTTAACAGCAAATCAGAATGTTATTGAGACCATGTTCTACTAAGCACATCTACTTCAGCTATCATGTTCTTGTTGCAAAAGGGTGCAAACTTTTATTTGCCCATAGAAAATAAATTTTCACATTTTAATTAATGTGACTGCCAAAGGATGTCTAAACTGATGGTGAGTAAAGCCATCTGCTTCCCGAGTTTTATTTTACAGTCTGGAGAGATGAAAGGATATTAGGCTGTTCAGCCTCTTAATAATGAACAATAAAATAAGAACCTAAAGAGAAGAAAATTATTCTTTCACAAAACAATATTTTATTTATACCTTACATAATTAAGAGGAAGAACAAGTGTTAAAAAGGTTTGCATTTAATGCATTGCCTTTGCTGCAGTCAATATTGGCAAATTGGAAATGTCTAGCATATCATTCATGTCAAGGGAACTGTGTGGCTCCAACCCAAATCTCTTAGTCCCATGTCGACATCATTATCGACTAATTCTGAAGGCTACTGTTATGTTCATAGTTACTAAATTTCTCTGGAACAGCTTCCTTTAATCTGTAGCTTGAATTCCAGGTAGCATGCAATTAATTAAAGCCAGAACACCAGTTGAATTTTCATTCATGGTCAAATTTCAAATAATTGCATTTGATTTTTTTGCTATACCGTCTTTTCCTGCCACAGCTGAGGCAAACGCCCATCGTCAGGAACCACAAATTTAAAATGCAAAGCCAGTCATTTGCTTCCCACCTAACAGGGTGGCCCATTAGCACACTGCTCATCAGTGATGCATTATGGTACAACAGCTTCAACGTCCGACATCTAATTTAAAAAAGAAATCTTTGTAAAGATGTGATGTTGGTGCATGGAAGTGTCTGCTAGTGATGACATGAAATCAGAAGCAACTTCAAGCTTTGTCAACCATGTAACAGAACTGTGAAGATATTGTTAAACATTTAACAAACTGGGCATAAAATACATAATGTTGAAAAAAAATCTTAGTTCTTTTAAAAAATATTTGTAATCAAAAGAAAGTGGTCAATTTACCACTTTCAGAAGGTGATGGCGAATATTTTTTATTGTATTTCATTTCTATTTGACATTACATTGTGTACAAACCACCAAAGGGAACAGGCACCTATTCTAATTCTATTTCCTTCCCAAAACAAATTTTAATTGGGGGAAAAAAAAGACAATAGCTGTGAAACGTATGCATAATTTTATCCGGCTGCAAGAATAAACACCATAAAATACCCAAATAATGTAATTTTTGTTTCTGTTACAGTGCACTAATCACAATGTTCTCGTTGAAACATGAAGAAACACAAGGGAATGATCTGGCAATGCACCTTGCAAAACTCCCAACAATGTTTAGACCAACAGAAGGAGAATGATGAGAAATGGAAAAAAAACAATACAAACTGGATAATCATGTGAACTTCTAACATCCTGGTATAAATTTGAAATTTAACTTTTATTTGGATTGATCAAAAATGAAAATGACAACATATGGCTTTAAGTTAAAAGTAGTAAAACAAATTTTTATTAAAAAAAATACTCTGAGACACAAATCCCTGAATCTCTTCTTGCTCCCTTGAGGTAGGAGCAAAATTAACAGGCTGATATGATGCATCTCTTGGTTTAACTATGCTAAAATAAAACAAAATAATGTACATTCAAGAGCAACCCAGCACATCTACTAGCATCTGAAATCATAATAAGACTGAAAATTTAGACTTAAATGTTTTCTAAAGGAGCTGAATGGAAAGTGAGATTTGAATTCTGAACAAAATACAAACAGCACTATTTACATGTCTACATTTTGGAGTAGCGTGGTGGTTAGCATGATGCTCTACAGTACAGGTGACACAGGTTCAATTCCCACTGCAGCCTATAAGAAGTTTGTATGTTCTTCCCATGACTGCGTAGTTTTCCTCCAGGTGCTCCACTTTTCTCCCACAATCCAAAGCCATCAGGGTTAGTAGGTTAATTGGTCATTGAAAATTGTCTCGTGATTAGGCTAGCATTAAAATGGGGGTTGCTGGGCTGCATAGCTTGAAAGGGCAGAAGGGCCTATCTTGTGCTGTATCTCAAAAAAATAAATAAACCAACAAATTTAAAGCAGCTAAGATTTCTTAATAATATTAATTAATTCTTGCACAGATCGTGCTGGTGCCTAAAGGTCAGAAGCAGCATGCTCAACCACGCATTTATTTATTGCCGAAGTAGTTCAATAACCAGTGCATCCCCCTCAGTTAATTGTAAAGGTCCATGGCATTAAAAAAAGGTTGGGAATCTCGGTAGTGCAACTATTAGGATGAAAGTGGGCAGTGAATCCATGATATGAGCAAGTTAAGATGCATTATATGACATCACAAAAGTGGAGCAGCCTTTTCTCTCCGACTAGCTATTGAACTGAACTGACTCACTGTGGCTCAGAAGTTGTGCTTACTTTGACTAAAGTACAAATGTGGAAAGTTCTAAAAAAGAATTCTCAGATATTGAAGGGTTGGTTCCCTTGAAAACTGTTCTTTTCCAATGCTGACTTCTTTAAAATTCTAACAGGAGAGTATATGTTTATATCTGCATCCAAAATTCAAATTTTAACTGTGAACATCAAAAAAGTTGAAGCAAAAATAATTCTTTACTCTCAAATATTTATGACAGTTTTTAGCATTCTGAAAAGTTTTGTAAATTGCAAACCAGTTTACATTTAGGGCCTCAAGTCCTGCTTTGGTGTTCCCCAGAACACCTGTTTTTAAGAAATTTTTAAACTTCAAGTTAAACATAAACAAGTTGGCTTGCTGTGAGCAGAAGTATTCACATTATGAAGGATGAATGGCAAATTACATGGGTTAAATTGTCATATTTGATACTAGTACCTTAGATTGAAAATCTACTTTGAAGTTGTCCCATAGTCAGTAATTTTCCATTTATAAAATTAAGCATGCTTGTGCTGCAAATGATAAGTGCCATAGCTTGACAGAATTTACTGCAATTTCAAAAAAACATAAATGGTAAAAGGTAAAAACACTGTTGGGACTTCCAGAGTCAGTGGTGACAAAAGCAATGCTAAAGACTTTTAATAAAGTTGTCAATTCAGATCTAATACTAATTTCAGCAGTGTGAACTTCTGATTGCTGGGAAGGTACAGTTCAAAATGGCAGTGCCAACCAATTACACTGAGTCATTTGAGAGCAGACCAAAAGTCAGAGTGCATTGTTGTTATCTGATATTATAAAATGGTGCATGCAGTTGATTAGTAAAAAGACTGAAAGATCATCAGCAAAAACATGTTTAAAACACAATCTTCAAATATTTATCATAAATATTCATAATCTATTGTTGATGCTGATGAGAGGGCATACAGGAGCGAGGTATATCAGTTAGTTTGGTGGTGTCACATCAACAACCTTACACTAGACATCATCAGTAAGACCCAAGAACTAATTGTCTACTTTAGAAAGGGTAAGACGAGGATACACACACCAGTCCTCAGAGGGATCAGAAGTGGAAAGAGCAAACAATTTCAAGTTCCTCGGTGTCAGTATCTCTGAGGATCTAACTGAACCTAGAATATCGATGCAGCTACAAAGAAGGCACAATAGCTGCTATATTTCTTTAGGAGTTTAAGGAGATGGTTGGTATGCCACCAAAAACACTAGCAAATTTCTGCAGATGTATGGTGGAGAGCACTCTGACTGGTTGCATCACTGGTCTGGTATGGGGGCGGGGGGCTACTGCACAGGATTGAAATAAGCTAAATAAGCTGCAGAGTTGTAAACTCATGGGCACTAGCCTTTGTAGTATTCAGGAGATCTTCAAGGAGCAGTGCCTCAGGAAGGCGGCATCCATCATTGAGGACCCCTCATCACCCATGTCATACCTTGTTTTCTTTGCTAACATAAAATTGACAATTCATTTTCAATTCTAATTATTAAAATCCAGGAACAGTCAATAAATGCCTGCTTTGTTATTTCACATAATATATTGGCAACAACTTCAAAATCAGTGCACCGTGTTGGATATGTAGGTCTCCGTTAGTCTCATGAGACCATGGATTTGCGCCTTGAGAAAGCTTCCAGGGCACAAGCCTGGGCAAGGTTGTACAGAAGACCGGCAGTGCTGCAAGTCTCCCCTCTTCACGCCACCGATGTCGTCCAAGGGAAGGGCATTAGGACCCATACAGCTTGGCACCGGTGTCATCGCAGAGCAATGTGCGGTTAAGTGCACAAGGTTCGAACTAGCGATCTTCAGATCACTAGACGAATGCCTTAACTACTCGGCCCCACGTCAACACACTGTTGGATAAGAAGTCACTGAAAGCAACTAAACTTCACTAAGTACTCATATGTATACTCTTAAAGATACTGTCAAATCTAGTGTAATCATGGTAGCTATCTTTAACAAGAATACAATATCAAAATTAAGATGTTCATTGTTTTTTTACCCTCCAGAGATACCATTTGAATGGATGAGATTTTCCAGTATTTCTATTTCAGATTAATGGCATCTGTAACATTTTATACATGGTGATTTTATTGGTTACTTTATTCCTTTGACTGGCAAATTATGTTGTTTTTCATATTTGAATTATTGTTCTCAAATAATACATCTGTCTATTGAACTGCTAGACCAAACACCATCATGTAGAAATACACTTTCTCTCATCAAGATGTTGCTAATTTACAGATAAAATATCAATTGTGTGACTACTTCAGACAGACATGCTTGTTTGTCCATTTCCTATCTGATAATAGGTTCCAAGGTTGTCAAGCTGAGGAGTGGTAGTGGGGACAAGCTCCCAGTACCTAAAAGTGCTCCTCACGGCATGCACTTCAAACAGCCTCAAACAACCAAGTACAACTCCTGGCCTTCTCGTGCGGCTTAGCCCCTAAGCCCAGCAGAACTGTTTCTACTGACCAGAGAAGGGGTGAAGGCGGGTCCTAGTGCCTTAAAACCAGTGCTTCGGGTAGATGGAGCTCGTCAGCCTGGGAAGGCAGTCCATCTAAGAGAGGGAAAACTCGGATTTCAAACCTCTGCTGCCTTACAGCCATACCCACTTTTGGGAGTAAACCCTGAGGACAAATCCGGAGCTGGAGTCCCTAAGGCAGTCCGATGTTGCTTTCAACCTCACTCTGGCAACTCCTGTGACATCACTGGTGCCAAGCTGTATCAACCCTTGCCCTTCCCTTGGACAACATCGGTGGTGTGGAGGGGGAGACTTGCTGCTTGGACAACTGTCGGTCTTCCATACAACCTCGCCCAGGCCCGCGCCCTGGAGAGGACACTCTTGAAGCAAGACTTTCCAGGCGCAGATCCATGGTCTCGCGAGACTAACGGATGCCATCATCACCTGATAATTATACCGCAATTGTAAATACAATTGGTACAAATACAAGTCATAAATTTAGGCAGCTCCATCTTGGGTACTAGGCTCCATAGTACCCAAGATATCTTCAAGGAGTAGTGCCCCAGAAAGGCAACGTCCATTATTAAGGACCATCAGGAGGGAGATACAGAAGCCTGAAAGCACACACTCAATGATCCGGGAACAGGTTCCTCTGCCATCCAATTCCTAAATGGACATTGAACCCATGAACACTACCTCACTGCTTTTTTTTCCATTCATTTCTGTCTTTGCACCATTTTAAATTATTCATTATGCATATATATACACTTACTGTAATTAATTTGATTATTTTCTTTCTATATCATGTTTTGCATTGTACTGCTGCTGCTAAGTTAACAAATCTCATGGCACATGCCAGTGATAACATAACCTGATTCTGATTACGCATCACTCCCACAATTAAACAGGATTATTACAATGAAATTCCAGTTTTCTATTTTAAAGATTAATCAACACTACTGATGGGAAGTCTCCAGCCCAATAGAATCCTTTAAAATTAGGCTACAAATTTGAGAAAGTGATGATAGTCATTGCATCATTGTGAACATAATATTTTAAGATTAACCTGCCTAAACATCACTGTAAAGTAATATACCAAGGATTTTGTTTTGCAGCAGCTACCCGCATAGGTAACAATAAGACTTGATGGGCCAAATGGCCTAATTCTGTTACTAAGTCTTATGGTCTTAGCAGAGAGTATTTACAAGAATTTTAAGTGGCATACAGATCACCCAAAAATGTTTTCTCATCAGAAATGATTCATGTTAAGTTCAAACACACACTTGAATCAAAATGGAAAAGAAAAATAAAGCTCAGTATAGATAATAATATTTCATGGATTTTTTTTTAAATTTCAGATGTTCACTGCATAAAACATCCTGTGGAAACGATTCACTAATTAAAGAAAAGATTCTGCAGGTACTTCTCATGTTTTCCTCCAATAGCAAGGTCATTCTACTCACCGAATCTGGTGGTTCTCAGAGCATTCCCAACAGCCATATCAATGTACAACTTTTTCAACAGATTTTTCTCTCACTTCTATCCCATCAACTTCTCTCAATTTTCCTGCCACATATTAAGATGAATTTACAGTAGCACATATTTGGGATGCAAGTGGAAACGAAGCATCTCAGTGAAACCCATGCAGACACAGGCGAATGTGAAAACTTCACACAGGGACTGCATCAAACCCAGGCGGCCAAAACGGTGGTGCAGCAGAACTGACCACAGTGCCGCCTCACTTTGCCACTCAAGTACTAAGATATCTGCAAACTAGCTGGACCCAGGATGGCTTACCAATAAGGCAAGCATATTTAGCATAATTAACAATCTGAATAACTCATTTGAATAGAATGATATTTAAAAAAAACACCCAATTCTATTTAAATAAAATGAAATAAACATATGCAATAAAATTAAAAGATAGGTGCTGCTGCAAAAAGTTGAACGAATGTTTAAAGGGGGTGATACTGAAGATACAATACGAGTGACTCCATCCTAGGCAACTGGAAGTCTTAGCACAATTATGGTACCGATGTAGATTAAAAATTCAATAAATTCTGGCATAAACCAAATACAGAATTTAGACTAGATATCAAAAGGACAATAAAAAGAATTCACAATGAAGGTGGGATGTTAGCCTATCCATTCTTCAATCAAATTAACCCAACTTGACAGACAAGTTCTCATAATTGGCAATGACAGACAAACTGCGTTCACTCCTAAGCAACAGGTGTATAAAGCTGTGCCACAAAGAATCTCAATGCTCAAAGTAAATTTATTATCAAAGTACATTGATGTTACTTTATTCTACCTTGAGATTCATTTACTTGTAGACATTTACAGGAAAAATGTTTTGCTCAGCCCTGTGGACACAAATTCTTGCCGGTGTCACAAACTGAAGCGTAATGGGAGCCGGAACATCGAAGATGGCGAGAGTGGATGTTGAAGGGCTCTGCACTCTGATCGATCGCGCTCCCTTTCTCTTTCACAATGGTGAGGGAGTTTGCTGCTGTTTCGTGAGTCAGGGAACTCTAAATAAAAAGCAACACTTCAGACTGACTAAAATCGAAAGAGCGACTGTTGTCTCCCCTCTTGCTGTGGAAGGAGTGATAATCGACCATGGCCTGACTTTGGGGGCTTTGCTCTTGCTTGCACGGTGGGTGATGGGAATGCTGATGCTTTATGCTGGAATAAATGAGAGAAGGGGGAAGAGGGGAGGGTTGATGCTGTTTGCTGCTGCTTGCATGTGGGGGGGGGTGCCAGAGGGCTTTGGGGTTCTTATGTTTTTATTGTCATTCATTCTTTGGGGTTTTTCTTCTGTGTCAAGGATATCTGCAGAGAGCAAGAATTTCAGGTAGTAAGCTGTATACATTCTCTGATATTAAATAAAACCATTCAATAAAATATATTAAAAAACATACACAAAACAGACAAACAGTACGCAAAAGACAAACAGCAAAATGAGAAAAAAAAATTGACTTTATAGATAAGATATCTTTACAGATAAGTTGCAAAGAGTCTTTGAAAGTGAGTTTGTAGGTTGAAGAACCAGTTCAGAGTTGCAGTGAATAAAGTTATCCATGCCGATTCAGAAAACTAATGGCTATAAGGTTATAACTGTTCCTGAACCTGGTGGCATGGGATCTAATGCTTCCATACGTACCCTGCCCAATGGTCACAGTGAGAAAAGGGCATGGCCTGGAAGGCAGGAGTCTTTGATGATGCATACTGCTGTCTTGTGGCAATGCTCTTATGCAAATATACTCAATGGCGGGTAGGGCTTTCCTGTGATAGACAAGATTGCATCCACCTCTTTCTTGGACATTGCTGTTTCAAAACCAGCCTGTGATGCAACCAGTTCAGATGGTCTCCACTGTGCATTTATAGAAGTTTATCAATGTTTTAAGTGACATGCCAAATCTGCAAAGACTTCTAAGAAAACCAGGACAGATCTGTCCATGCTGGTCTCAGGACAGATCTTTTGATATTTCAACCATATCATCGCCAAGGAATTTAAAGCTACTGACCCTCAACATCTGATCCCCAAATGAGGTCTGGCTCATGAATCTCCAGCTTCCTCCTCTATTGCCTATACTGATCTAGCTCCTCCAACAGTCACTAAATATCAATCAATAAAGTATGGCCTGCAAGAATTGTTCTTCTTATCAGTGTTCTGGCATGTTACTTTTCTGTTTGAATCTATTTCCAACAACAGCAACATATAGTAAAAGCAGGAACAATAGGATAAATACAGAGCCATTATAAAGTAGAAATACTTTTCGCAAGCATTGCAGCACTGTCCAGCATAGCAAAAATCTCACGCAAACGCTCTCGGCAGCAACTCTCTTTCCAGTAACCTTTAAGCTATGAAGCTACCAAATCATACCAAATAACACATAAAAATACGCAACCTTATACAAAGTAGAAATAATGTATGTACAGTATAGTTTCATTTACTGAAATCTGGAAGAAAGCGAGCACACTGATGGTGTGTTAGGCTGAGTCATCGGAGGTTGGGCTGGTGGGATACTGGGGTGTCATCTCGTCGTCTTTTTCCATCAGGACAGGCAGGTCACCTTCTTCTATGTCTGCCTGCCTCAACGTCGAAGGTTGAGGTTCATTGTCTGCTGTGGCTGATGTGGAAGGCTTGAAAAATGACAGTATGCTTGACTGCTTAGCCTCGCGCATTTTTCTATCGTACAGTTCTTTGTAAGCACTCAAACCATCCTGCAAATATGCCCTGAACCTACGTACCCTTTCAAAATTAAAGTCATACTTTTCTGCAATCATTGCAGTGTTGTCAATCGCAGCGGAAATCTCACACAATTGCTTCACGTTCAGTTCCCGGACGACTTCACTTTCGGGCCGTTCGCTACTGAGTTCAGTTTCAATTGTTATCCTTTCCTCTTGCAATTGCATCAGCTCTTCATCAGTCACTTTTTGGTTATGGGATGCCAAAACCTCTTCAACATAATCTTCATCAACTTCTACAAACCCTTAGCCAAACTAACTATGTCCTTACTTCGTTCACCACGATCAAAACGCTTAATTATGTCTAGTTTTACGCTAAGTGTAACACACTTAAGAGCTCTTTTAGGCTTTTCCGATACCTTAGAACTCATCTTGCTAACGGATGCACAAAATAAATCGACATAAAGCAAAGGCACGTGTTTAAGCAATGCCGGCTAGAATGCAGTTCCGGGGGAGGAGCTTGGCTGCTCAGTGCGCACGCTGCCTTTTTTCATAACAGCAAAAACACCTTCTGTTAGCAAAAACAGGAAACTAATGTAGGTCTTTCGTAACAGCGAGGTGTCGTTAAGCAAACGTTCGAAAAACGGGGGCCACCTGTATACTGAAATGCAAATTATTATCCAGAAACGGCACTAGAACACAGTCACCTCAATTCCTCAAACCTGTTCTCTTCTGTGTTGGACCCCTTTGGGAGCTTGCGATTGGTAAAAATAAATTTACAAAAAATGCACTGATATCTTGCAAAATAAATACTACTGTAGTTGGAGAGGCAAATCATCTTTACCCTGTGATATTCCTGATTTTTTTTGATTAATTATGAACACTAAGCCCCAATCCCAATTTCTTGTATCATTTATTCTTCAAAATATTTTTTACAGTCACAGAGTAATGCAACATGGAAAAAGGCCCTTCAGCCTAACACATCTGTACCAACCAAGGGACCCAATTGACAGCATTTGGTCTATATCACTCACATTTCTTACCCATACAGTTTTCCAAATATTTCTTGAGTGTCATTATTGTATTTGTCACAATTACTTTGTTCCATATATGCACCACACTCTGCACAAAATTGTCCCTTGGGCCTCTTTCTAGTTTTTCCCTTCTCACCTGAAACCCATGCCCTCTAATTTCCAGTTCCCTTACTCTGAGAAAAATGCCTGTGTTATTGTTTTCACCCTTTCTATGCCCTTCATTAAATGCAGGGCACAGAGAACCACCCCATCCCAACCATCTTCCCGGCTAAGGTACAGTCTCTGGAAATTAAGCTGAAGACCTCAGAGCAGGACTGCAGTACCAGAGCAACATCAAAATTTGTTGTGTGCTCTGCGTCAGAGATCTGGCTCACCCAAAGCTTCAGACGCAGCGCTCGAGCCCGATGTGTTCACCATTCATTACAAGGGCTGGTTAGCAGCTTAAGGTAAAGGTAGAGGTGATGATATTGGTTTCATAATGAACTCATTGTGGTGAAAGAACATGGAGGCTCTGTCTCAGTCCCATGACCTGAAACATCTAGGAGCTGTGTCGTTCATTCCATCTGCCAAGGGAGTTCTTTGCCTTCAGCCCTGGCAGACACCAAGCTGGCACTGGAGGAGCTGAGCATTATGATCAGCAGTCATGAAAATAGTACAAGATGATTGATGCCTTTCCAATCATCATGGGGGACTTTAATCAGGCCAGCTTTAACAAGTCTTTGCAAAGTAAAGCCAACATGCTACCTCCAAAACCAGAGGAGTTAACGCTCTTGATCACTGTTACACCAACAAAAATGCTCACTGTGCGATCCCTCGTCTGCCCTTTGACACATCCAATCACCTAGCTGTATTTCTTTTCAATGCAAACAGGCAAATACTTAAAACCGCAGCACCAGTGGCGAGGTCAGCAAAGACTTGGGCAAGGGAGGAGCAGACTTTACAGGACTGCTTTAAATCAGTGCACTAGACTATATTCAGAGATTTATCTTTGTATCTGAATGAACATGCCACGGCTGCCAATAACTTCGTCAAGATCCAATTGTGTAGTTTTGAGAACATCCTGTGTCTTCACAAACTAGAAGCTCAGGATGAACCAGGAGATCCACACACTGATGAGGGCTAGACGTATGGTATTTCTGAGTGGTTATCTAAAATCCTATTACAAGTCAAAGTACAACCTATGGAAGGTCTTCATCAAACTGCAATGGGAATACCATATGAAGTTAGAGAAACAAGCAGGGGTTTGCATGCCATTACTTCCTAAAAGGCAAAATTCACATCTTTTATGCACACTTTGACAGGGGGAATAGCACCATGCCCATACAAATCCCCACAGCATCTGGCGACCCTGTGATATCAGAGGCCGATCTCAAAACACCTTTCAAGAGGTTAAGTCCTTGCAAGGTGTTAAGCCCTGATGGTTTACCAAGCAAGGTATTGGAAACCTGTGCTGTCCAACTGACTGGAGTGTTCAAGTACATCTTCAACCTCTCACTGCTGTAGAGGTTCCCACCTGCTTCCAAAGGGTATTAATTATACAGTGCCCAAGAAAAACAGAATGAGCTGCCTTAACAAGTATTGCAAGATCCCACACACATCCATTATGACGAAGTGCTTTGAGAGGTTGGTCATGACTAGAATTAGCTCATGCATGAACAAGGACCTGGACCTCCTGCAATTTGCCGACCACAACAGAACTACAATGGTCGCTATTGCACTGGCTCTCAACTTGGCTTTGGAGTGCCCAGACAACAGCAAAAACGTACATCAAGCTGTTTATCAATTACAGCTCTGCATTCAACACCATCATCCTCTCAGTGCTAATTTACAAAATAAAGGCCTCTGTACCTCCCTCTGCAACTGTATCTTTGACCTCCTTATCAGGGAACCACAGTCAGTGCGGATCAATGATAATATCTCCTCGTTAGCAGAATCTCAAGATGGCGATGAGATACACAGGAATAAGAATGATTGGCTAGTATCAACAACTTCACTCAGTGTCACAAAAACTAAAGAATTGTTGGGAAATTTGGGAGAATGCACACCAATTCTCATTGGGGGCTCAGCGGTGGAAAGGGTGAGTAGGTTTGATTTTCTATGTGTCAACATCTCAGAGGATCTGTGCCAAGTCCAACACATTTATGCAATCATGAAGAAAACACAACTGTGACTCTACTTCATTCGGAATTTGAGATTTGATACAGTATCTCAAAGATTGCTGCAAATTCCAACAGACGTACACTGGAGAGCATATTGACTGGGTACTTCACAACCTGGTATGGAGTGTCAAATCCACTGGATCACAAGAGGCTGCAGAGGTTTGTACACTCTGCTGGTTCCATCACAGGCATAAGCCTCCCCACCACTGAGGATATCTTCAAGAGGAGGTGCCTCAAGAAAGTAGCATCCATCATTAAGTGCTCTCACCATCTGGGACCATGCCCTCTTCTTGCCACTAAAATTAGAGAGGAGGTACAAGAGCCAAAAGACCCACACTCAACATTGTTAATTATTTTTATTTATTTACAAATACGACATGGTTACAGCCCTTTCAGCCCAAGGGGCCCATGCCACCCAATTACACCCCTGTGACCAATACAGTAAACATATTCTCCATATATCTTCAGAATGTGGGAGGAAACTGGAGTAGTTTAAGGAAACCCATGCGATCACAAAGAGAACATATAATCTCGGGTCACAGGTAATGTAATAGTGTTAACCTAACTGCTACACGAATGCGCTGCCCGAGTTTTAAAGAACTGATCTTTCTTTCTGCCATCAGATTTCTGGACAGTCTATGAATCCATCTATGATCCTGTTAATTGCCTTTTGCATTATTTATTTTTTATAACAGTCATTTTTATCTCTTTCCCTTACAGCCACAAAGCCACAAGTATCACAACATGTTAATGATAATAAACCTGATTCTGTTTCTACATCTCTATAAGGGCACCCCTCTGTCTCTTACGTTCCAAGGAATAAAGTCCTCATCTGCCCAACCTCTCTCTATAGCTCAGGTCTCTGAGCTCTGGTAGCATTCTCCTAAAGCACCTTTGTGCTTTTTTCAACTTAATGATATGCTTTCTATAACAGGGTGACCAAAGCTGAGCACAATCCTCCAAGTGCAGTCTCACAACTGCCTCGTATAACTCTCATACACACTTCTCTGACTGATGAAGGCAAGTGTGCTAAACACCTTCCTCGTCTACCTGTGACACCTTTCGGCAAACTATGTATTTATATTTCACTCCTCAGGCACTACCAATCATTGAACAATTCCCATCTTAATCTGACTTCCAATGGGAATGAATACCTCTCACATCTCCTTGGACACAATCTGACAGATGCCTCCTCTTTAACCATTAAAATATCAAAGGGAATTCATCAGTCTTTTATAAAATTAATAATAGTTTTATTTTTGCATGGCATTTCTCAAAAATAAGAGGTTCAAATTTTAAATATTCCATTCATCAGAACACCAAATAAATTATAAATAAGAGAAAATTTGCAGATGCTGCAGATGTGTTGACCAAACATATTAAGTTTTTATTCTTTCCCATGTGATACATATACAAGTGTGAAAGTGTAACAAACAATGGCGGAAATACAATTGTTGCTATTATCAGTTTATTACATATATTTAACGTCACATAAACTAATTTCTATTCAGGTAAATCCCGAGGATAACTTATTTCTAAATTACCAATTTGATGCAAGTTTGCTGATTGGAAAAAATGATTTTATTACCACTTCATAAGATGGTTCTGCAAAGCCAATCCTACTTGATTTTTCTGTCAATTCCTGTAAGTCACTTACAGCAGTCTTACTGACCTTAGAGATGAATATTTCATTTTTAACATATAGATTGAAACAGTATAATGCCTTCATTCCCTAAGGAATACACCAGTTCATTGTTTCCATTGCAGTCACAGTACTGACATAACAGTTAGTGGGTTCATGGCTGTATGCGTTTTGAATCAGTGGAAACAAATACGACATTGTAAATGCTAAGCATAACATCCCAGTGGTAGATACTGTAAAAAAACTAAACATTGGCAAAAGAGTTCATTCAAAAACTATGAGCAAATCATGGCACAATTCATCATTAATTAAAAAAACTAGTTTCTGAAGAAATCTAGTTAAATCAAATATCATGCCAATACTTACAAACAAGGCATAACTACCAAATAATTCAATACTAGAAGTTCCAATTTAGGCAACTTAAAAAATTAAGAAGCAGATAGCAGACAGTAAATGCCCATTGTCTATTGAAACAATAAATTAATCACGTACAAGACCTTTTCAAAGGCACAATGCTCTTCCAAGACTTCAAAACCAAACTAATCACTTTCTTTAGCTTTGCATGTGTTGAACAATGTTTTTGCAATGCTAGTTAATATATCAAATTGTTGTTCCAGTTCTTAAGAATTACACATAACTAGCCATTGAAACTGAAAATGAAAACCTGTATTATTTGTACAAACCCAAAATAGATTAGTTTTATAATAAAGCTGCAACTTCACATTCCTTTTATCATGTACAGATGTCCCCCCGCTTTACGAATGTTTGCTTTATGCCACTTCATTTTTACAAAAGACCTACATTAGAAACCTATTTTCGCATTACAAAGAGGACTTTTGCTTTTACGAAAATTTTTCCCAAATAGATTAATGGTTCTTCGCTTTATGCCATTTCGGCTTAAGAAAGGTTCCATAGGAACGCTATACCTTTGTAAATGGGGGGGGGGGGGGGGAAGAAATACTCTTGGTCCTCAAATTTGGTCACTCAATCTTCACCCTTCAGCATCAGCCCCTGTAACTAGTGTGATTTTCACATACATTGAATCAATGGGATGAAACCTTTGGAATTTCTGCCCAGTACTACTTTCCAGGTTGATTATTTTTGATATAAGTACGGGTTGAGCACCCCTTAGACAAAATTACAATATAAGTAAAACTCATAACCCAAAATTTTTGAGGCATAAATTATGACATCATCATTGGAAAATTGCAAAGGAACCGGGAAGGTTTCCAGGTGTTACGCAGGTCTCTGCGTACCACATACAGTTCTGAGAACTGACCTTACATCTGCAATGAACAGAAGTTAATGAAAAAATAGAAAAACATTGCATAAAGCAGAACAATAGAGATCTTGATAGTGTATAGAGAGTGGATTCATCAGAGTCAGAGTGAACACACACAAGGCCGCTTAACGCCAGCTGATCATGAAACAAGCAAAGATCTAGCATAACAAACTGAAAATTGAAAATAATTACAATATTCAGCAAGCTGGTTGTGGAAATTTAAGAAAAAGCACGGCATTAATTTTTTTCCACTCAACTTCACTTGCTCCATTATTGAAATGTCCCCACAACCTATGGACTCACTTTCAAGGTTGCTTCATCTCATGTTCTCGATATTTATTGCTTATTATTTATTACTTCCTTCTGCATTTGCATAGTTTATTGTCTTTTGCACACTGGTGAACGTCCCCAAGTCTGCGCAGACATTCATTTCATGGTTATTATTGTATAGATTTATTGAGTTTGCCCACAAGATACTGAATCTCAGGGTTGTATGTGTTGACATGTTACGGACTTTGATAACAAAATTACTTTGAACTTGAAAATCTTTTAAGATAAAAGTGCATGCTGATCATGAAGCAGCAGAGAAATTCACTGATGAAAATGCAACACGGTGAACAACTGCATCAGTACATAGAGTGACAAACAAGTATAAGAGGAAAATGGAGGAAATTCAGTACTGTTGCTGCTCTTCCTAGGACTGGGTATCCTGCAAAGATCACACAAAGAGCACAACCTGCAACGTTGAAGGAGGGGGGAGAAGAACCCAAGGGTAACAACAAAAGACCTGCAGAAATCAAGAACTTGCTAAAGTCTCTGTTCATGGAAGGACACCACAGAGAAAACCATTGATCTCCCAAAAAAAAACACTGCCGCATTTCTGAAGTTTGCACAAGACCACCTGAATGCTCCACAATGCTTCTGGGACAGTCTGATGTAGACAGATGAGGCAAAAGTTGAACTTCTTGGCAGAAATGCACACCATGTTTGGAGGAAAGAGTTCACTGCACACCAACACCAAATCCTCATCCTAGCTGTGAAGCACAGTGGAAGGAGCCTCATGGTTTGGGACTGCTTTGCTGCCTCAGGGCCTGGATAGGTTGCAATCACTGAGGGAATAATGAATTCAAAATTGCATCAAGACATTCTACAGGAGAATGTCAGGGCAGCGGTCCATCAACTGAAACTAAATAGAAGTTGGATGAGGCAATATGACAATGATCCGAACACTAGGGAAAATCAACATCAGAATAGCCAAGTTAGAGTCCAGACCTTGAGCCCATTGAGATGCTGTGGCATGACCTGAAGAGGGCTGTTCATACAAGATATCCCAGAAATATTAATGAACTGAAACAGTTTTGCATAGAGGGATGGTCTAAAATTTCTCCTCACCATTATGCAAGTCTAATCAGCAGCTACAGAAAATGCTCGATGGAGGTTATTGCTGCTAAAGGAAGCGTTACAACTTATTCAATACAAAGGTTCACATAATTTTTCCAGCCTGGACTGTGAATGATTAACCAATGTGTTTTCAATAAAGACGTGAAAAGTACAAATGTTTTTGTGTTATTAGTTTCAGCAGATTGTGTTTGTTTATTATATGACTTAGATGAAGATCAGAAAACCAGGTAACTTAATAGGGTTCATAAACTTTTTCTTGCAATTGTAAATCAGAAAAAAAACTTTTGGCATCCTAAGACCATAAGACATAGGAGCAGAATTAGAACATTCAGTTCATCAAGTCTGCTTCACCATTTCATCATGGCTGATCCCAGATCCCACTCAACTCCATATACCTGCCTTCTCACCATATCCTTTGATACCATGACCAATGATGAATCTATCTACTTCCACCTTAAGTATACCCACGGACTTGGCCTCCACCGGAGATTGTGGCAGAGCATTCCACAGATTTATTACTCTATGGCTAAAAAAATTCCTCCTTACCTCCAGACTGTGTCCTCCAGTTCTAGATATACCCACCAGAAGAAATATCCTCTCCACATCCACCCTGTCTGGTCCTTTCAACATTAGGTAGGTTTCAATGAGACTCCCTTCCCCACCCCAACCCCATTCTCCTAAATTCCACTGTGCACAGGCCCAAAGCTGCCAAGTGCTCCTATGTTAACCCCTTCATTCCTGGAACCATCCTCGTGAACCTCCTCTGGACCATCTCCAATGACAGCATATCCTTTAATCAGATACGAGACCCAAAACTGTTGACAATACTCCAAGTACAGCCTGATGAGTGTTTTAGAAAGTCTCAGCATTATCTCCTTGTTTTATATTCTATTCCCCTTGAAATAAATGCCAACAATGCATTTGCCTTCTTTACCACAGGCTCAACCTGTAAATTAACCTTCTGGGAGTTTTGCATGAGGACTCCCAAGTCTCTCTGCACCTCTGATATTTGAATCTTCTTCCCATTTAGGTAATAGTCCGCACTATTGCTCCTTTTACCAAAATGCATGATCATACATTTCCCAATGCTGTATTCCATCTGCCACTGTTTTGCCCATTCTTCCAATTTGTCTAAATCCGACTGCTTCCTCGGCACTAGCTACCCCTCCACTTATCTTTGGATCATCCACAAACTTTGCCACAAAGCCATCAATTCCATTATCTAAATCATTGACAAGCAATGTGAAAAGTAGCAGTCCCAATACTGACCCCCTGAAGAACACTACTAGTCACTGGCAGCCAACCAGAAAAGGTCCCTTTTATTCCCAGTTGCTGCCTCTTGCCCATCAGTCATTCTGCTCTCCGTGCCAGCATCCTTCCTGTAATGCCATAGGATTTTATCTTGTTAAACACCCTCATGTGTGGCACACTGAGCATGGGGGCCCCCCAGGGCCGTGTCCTCAGTCCAGTGCTGACCCACAGCTGTGCTGCAACATACAGCTCGAACCATATCATCAAGTTCGCCGATGACACGACCGTGGTAGGTCTCATCAGCAAAAACGACGAATCAGCATACAGAGAGGAGGTGCAGGGGCTAACAGACTGGTGCAGAGCCAACAACCTGTCTCTGAATGTGAACAAAACAAAAGAGATGGTTGTTGACTTCAGGAGGGCACAGAGCGACCACTCCCCGCTGAACATCGATGGCTCCTCAGTCGAGATCGTTAAGAGCACCAAATTTCTTGATGTTCACCTGGTGGAGAATCTCACCTGGTCCCTCAACACCAGCTCCATAGCAAAGAAAGCCCAGCAGCGTCTCTACTTTCTGCAAAGACTGAGGAAAGCCCATCTCCCACCCTCCATCCTCACCACATTCTACAGAGGTTGTATTGAGAGCATCCTGAGCAGCTGCATCACTGCTTGGTTCGGAAATTGCATCATCTCAGATCGCATGACCCTGCAGCGGATAGTGAGGTCAGCTGAGAAGATCATCGGAGTCTCACTTCCTGCTATTACGGACATTTACACCACATGCTGCATCTGCAAAGCAAACAGCATTATGAAGGACCCCACGCACCCCTCATACAAACTCTTCTCCCTCCTGCCATCTGGGAAAAGGCACCGAAGCATTCAGGCTCTCACGACCAGACTATGTAACTGTTTATTTCCCCCAAGCCATCAGACTCCTCAATACCCAGAGACTGGACTGACACCAACTTACTGCCCTCTACTGTACCTATTGTTTACCATTTATTGTAATCCCTGCACTGTTTTGTGCACTTTATGCAGTCCTGGGTAGGTCTGTAGTCTAGTGTAGTTTTTTTCTGTGTTGTTTTTATGTAGTTCAGTGTAGTTTTTGTACTGTTTCATGTAGCACCATGGTCCTGAAAAACTTTGTCTCATTTTTACTATGTACTGTACCAGCAGTTATGGTCAAATGAGAATAAAACATGACTTGACCTTATCAAACGCCTTCTGAAAATCCAATAACATTCACTGCCTCTCCTTTGTCCACCGTGCTTGTTACTTCCTCAAAGAACTCCAACAGATTTGTCAGGCAAAATTTCCCTTTAAAGATACCATGCAGACTGATTTATTTTCTCATTAGTCTCCAAGTACCCCAAAACCTCAGCCTTAATAGTAGATTCCAACACTTTCCCAACCCCTCAGGTTAGGCGAACTGGCCTACAGTTTCCTTTCTTTTGCTTTTCTCCCTGCTCACAGAGTAGAGTGACATTTGCAATCTTCCACTCTTCCAGGACCATGCCAGAATTAAGTAATTCTTGAAAGATCATGACTAATGCATCTATCATCTCCTCAGCAACCTCTTTTAGGACTTTGAGATGTTGCCCATCTGGCTCAGGTGACTTAATTCACTCTTAAGACCTTCAAGTTTGCTGAGCACTTTTTCCTTTGTAACAGCAATGACACTTACCCATGCTCCCTGACACTCTCAGACCTCTGGCACACTGGTACCTTCCACAGTGAAGACAAACGTGAAGTTCATCTACCATTTCTTTGCCCCACATTACTACCTCACCAGTTATCATTTTCCAGTGGTCCAATATCAACTCTCACCTCCCTTTTACTCTTTATGTAACTGAAAAAAAACTTTTGGTATCCTGCTTTATATTACTGGCTAGTCTGTCCTCATACTGTAAATTCTGGTGTACAAGCTGAGAATTTGGCCCTAAATTTTGGTCCTAAAATTAGGGGGTCGTTTTAGACAGAGGGTGCAAACTTTGGAAAAACGAATACATAGAAGACAGGTCGTATTTATTGGCTGTTTTTGAGTCAAATTTGTTCCATTGTCGACGCATGAATTCTTTGAATGGTTCGTTTAAACTCACATCTAGTGGCTGGAGCACGGACATCAAACCACCGGGGATGACTGCAATGTCCGTATTTTCAGCTTTCAATGCTGCTTTTGTCTCACCTGACAAGTGCGCTTTGAACATATCCCAGACAAGTAGCAACTTTTCCTTCCTGACACCTTCGGGATGTCGACGCCACACCTCTTTAACTCACTTCAATCAACCCGCTTCGTCTATCCAGCAGCGTTCTTGAATGTAAACAACAACACCCCGTAGGAATTTTCTGAGCAATCTTTGTTTTTTGTCTCAACACAAGATCATATTTATTCATAAACTGGGTGACCCAACTTCGCATAGCTTTGAAATTTTTGCTGACCTCACAGTGTTTCTCGTCCCATTTCAATGCTTGAACTCGAATCATTTCTCTGGTAACAATGTATCCAGACGATCGCTGGTGATTCACCCACTGTAAAACTTTTTCTTCCAGTTCTGGCCACTGGTATGTTTTCCCGCAGTTTGCACACTTCGTCTTTGGCATTTCCCTCAGCGTCTCCTCTAACCCTCTCTACTCTCTCACTTGTTTCTTGTTTACACTAAACTTTTTAGCAGCTGCAGAATTATTCGTTCCTTTAGCAAAATCAACAACCTTCAGCTTGAAGCCAGCATCATATCGTATTCATTTTAATCTTTTGTACATGGTGGTCGCAAACTCAATACTGAGGACACATACTGATCCCGCCACCCTGTTATGTTTTAACGAGATTACGATGGACACTAAATAGTTTCATGGGGGTTACATTTCAGAGGATTCTTTACCACTGGGAACCTAATTCAAAACTTCCCTCCCTGATTTATTTATTAAGAATTTGCTTATAATGCTCTACAATGCATGGCCTGTTTTCTTAGCAGGTACTGGTTTACAAAATTTCCCGGTTTCGGATCCGGCAAAGCTGAGTACCGGCATGCGAGATCTTGTGATCTTTTCTGGTCGACTTATACAAAGGTAACATGAAAAAGTCACTTTTTTAACCTTGAAAATGGGGGGCCTTCTTATACTCTGGGTCGGCTTATACACCAGAATTTACGGTATTTCATCTTTTCCCTTCTTATAGTTTTTTGTAGCTGCCTTTTGTTGGATTTTAAGCTTCCCAATCATCCAACTTCCTGCTCACTTTTGCTGCCTTATATGCCCTTTATACAGTCCTTAACTTCCTTTGTCAGCCACGGTTGCCATTTGAGAACTTCTTCCTCTGTAGGATATACCTTGTTAACTATTCACAGAAACTTCAGCCATCTCTGCTCTGTCGATATCCCCACCAGTATCCTCCTCCAATTCAGCTGGGTAAAACTCCTCTCTCATGCCTCTGTAATTCCTTTTATTCCGTTGATACATGGACACTTCACCTGTGTGTCTGTTGGGGTGACCTACTGCTCAGGGTGTAGCCTCCTGTATATAGGTGAGGCTCAACAGAGACTGGGAGACTTCTGATGCTCCCCTTTTCCTTTCATCCATTGTCTTCTATCCTCTCCTATCAGATTCCCCCTGCTCTTTACCCTCTGCCCATTCCCACTTTCACCTGTCACCTACCACCTTGTATTTCTTCGTCCCCTCCCCCACCTGCTTACTCTTACTTCTCTTTCTTTCCAGTCCCGATGAAGGGTCTCAGCTCAAAACATCGACTATTTACTCTGTTTACTCTTTTCCAAAGATGCTGCCTGGCCTGTTGAGTTCCTCCGACATTTTGTGTGTGTTGCTTTGGATCTCCAGCATCTGCAGATTTTCTCGTGTTTGTGACTTCCGGTCCTGTATTCATCATGCTTCTGTTCAATTTTTTTGCTATATTTTGTCTTTTTGTCTCTTTTCAATTTTGCCTCCATGTTTTGATTTTAATCTCCACAAAGTTAAAATATTATCTGATTATGAACTTTGTCTTATTCTTTTATTCTAGAAATTTTTGTAACTTCACCTCACCTAGCTTTACTTTTCCAAGCTGCCAAAAACACCTCCCTGTAACTTGGTTTAAAGCCCTATCCACAGCCCCAGAATGAGATTCACTAAGACTCTGGTCTAAGTTGAAATCCATTTGTCATTCCTCTGCCCATGTCACAAAATGATCAGGTTTTCTTTGCAATTCATTGTTACTCCACTTCACTATCACTAGACCCCTTAATATAGTATCATGGGCAAACATGCTAATTACGCCATGCTCATTCATATCCAAATAATTTAAATAATTAATGAATAACGGAGCTCCAACACTGACCCAAGGGGCTCTCCACAAGTCTCCAGTCAGAGAATCTACCTTCAACCAACACCCTCTGCTTTCTATCATGGAGCTAATTCAGAATCTACCTCACTAGCTCCCCATAAATTCCATGTGACTCAACCTTCCAGATGAGCCTGTCATGTAGGACTTTGTTAAAGACCTTACTTAAGTCCTTTGGACAACATGTCATTACTGAAAAGCATACTATTAAGTGGCACCTCTTTAAAATACATTCTTGCAATTATTAGTGCAGAATTATACTTCAACATGAAAATAAACACAGCAAAATATAGCACAGAACTTCAATATTTTAAAAATAAAACATAGTAACCTAACAAAATGTCGACAAGTTCCCAAAATATAATTAAATTAAAAATAATGGAATCTGGAATAGTCACCAAAAACAATTTTGTTTTCAGTTGCAGATGACGACAGGAACCTCAAAAGAAAATTCAGCAATGGCTAAAATATTGTTGGGAGCTCAAGACAAGCTCAAAACTCTTAAATCAGTCCTGTGCACACCTCCTGCAAGAACTTAAGTACATTACAAAACCTACAATAAGAACAGGAATCACTGGAAATATCCGGCAGGTCAAACCACATATATGGGAAGAGACAGAGAGTTAAATGTTTCAGGCTGAAGTCTTTTCATAAGAACTCTCAGGATCAGAAAGCTAGCTTAAACTGTAGCATTTTGTTTTGTTTCTATTGAAGATTTTCAGCAACTGCAGTTTCATTTAAGTTTTTCAAATTATTCTATTTAACTTATTGCTGCACATTTAATGTCAGCAATTTCAGAAGTCCAAGTAGCCAACTGTAACTGACCTGCACTAATTCACAGCAAGCTTCGACATCTTTATCGGCAGGTGAGCATTAATTCCAACCAAAGCTACAAAATCTTGAAGACCAGTGAGCAGAAGGACACAGTCCGTGACTAGTGAGCAGACCAATGGTCTCGAGATCCTCATGGGAGAAATTACTGCAAATGAGAAGCGGCAGGTAGCCACCAAAGGGTAAAATGAAGCAGGAGATAGACAGTAAAATCATTTTTCACAATGCTGCCCAAGTATTTGATTCCACTGATGGAAAATGTTTCATGACATCATGTTTTGTCAGAATTAGTGGAAATAACAATAGATTCCACCTATCAACAAGGCTTCCGTAGTCACAAACTTGCCACCTCAATATGCACAGCTAACACTGTGGGAGACAATCTGTAAACTTATAATTCAATGTACCCAAAAAAATTAATCTGTATCCCTCTCTTTCTTTCAACAAGTCCAATAACTGCAACAGTCACTGCAGAAATGGGGGTCATGATGTTCACAGAATCAGAACTGGAAACTGCTGAGCATGAGTTTAGCCACTGGTGACTCTGAGATCCAAGAAGACAAGGGGTCTATTTACATCAAACCCATGTCATTTCTTTCCAAAACAACAATACAGACTAGTCTTACTCTGACCACACCCAGTCTCATATTTCAGATACCTTATAATGCCAACTCACCAAGCTCTGCAGCACAGCCACCCAACAGCGGAGGAAGGTGAAGGCACATCACTTGACCGTCTATCAACCAGAACAAAGTAGTGCTTCACAAACATTAGAAAATAGCTAACAGACAGGATTTACATTGGGGAAGCTACCAGACATAAGCAGATAGTGACAAGGAGAAGCAGAAACAGCAGCTCTCCAGTTCCATCACAGGCAGAAATATCCCAGCATTTAAATGATGCAATTGAAAGTTCAACAACTTAGTTGCTGAGACTGGAAGGACAGTGCACTGAAATATTAAGCCAGGCAAATGCACATGGAAGACAGGAACCACAAGAGAAAACTTGCGTTTCGTACCTCACCCTTGCACGGAATGCAGAGGCCCCCATGCTCCAACTTACAAAGGGCAACTCCCACCTCAGGGCTCAGATTTACATTTTCCAAAATTTCTTAGTCTGCAAGCATGCACAAGGTCATTTTCAAAAGCCATCTAAACAAACTTGCAGGTAACCTTTTGTTCTTTCGTTCCTCTATATGGCTCCTATTGAGTCTTATTTGCAAATGGATGGATCAGTTTGCACCAGGATTGAAGTTACTTGTGCACACTTCCAGTGCATTATGTGGTTGTATATCAGCTGCAGGAGCAGAGGAAAAAAAGTAAAAGTACAGCAGAAGTAAAAATGAGCGAAAGTAGTTGTAATGCTTTGCATAGACGGTTCTGATTCCATTTCAAAAATAAAAACAAATCAAATTTTCAAATACACACCATGCATTATGTAAGTGACTATCTAGGCCAATAATTTTTGCTGAAAATTACTTCCACTGAAGGTGAACTTCTTGATTTTCAAAATGCTGAAGTGCTCCAATATCCTACACTGCATGAGATACTAAATCACAGCTATCCACTGCCCTCTCAAGTTAATGAGTAAGATCTTATTGGAGTATTCTGAGAACATGTCCTAGCTACGATTTTCCTTCTTACACACGACTATACAAGACATTATTTGGTCATTCTATAGGACACATATACAGCCGTTACTTGGATTACAACTGTGACAGAACTACAAAAGATGCTCTGTTGCTCAAAAGGCACTGTGACGAAGAAAAATCCACCATATCAGTTTGTTTTATTCTTCTTGCTTTTCTCACATTAGCAGTGGATCAACGCAAACATCCAGTTTTCCCTTCTGGCGATGCTCTGGTAATCCACCAGAATGAAGAGCCTTCACCAAATCAAAATGCTGCCATTCCCAACATTGTTCATTTGCAGGTATGAATTACATTGTCTCTTTCCAGGAGCTAACTTCTGTGTGCTACTTATTGAATTCTGCTTTGAGTTCAGTATTTCTCTTCATAGTATATATAAACAATCTTAAAGATGACAGAAGACAATCACTATATGTTTGTGCCGAGATTTCACCTGTCAGCTCCTTCACCAAAATAAAAACTACATCCATACCATATTCGAACTAGGCATTCTTACTTTAACAAGACCTTGCAATTTATAGCTCCAATATTATTTTAGAATGCAAGATATTGTACAGTACTTTGTACTCACGTTTTAGATGAGTTCATCATTCAGCTTCTAAGAGTAATACCACAGAAAATCAAGAACACTTCTTTAAATGTACAAATTACAGTCAAACACTGTCATTGTGTTGTTGTCAAAGTAATACAGCACTAATGAAAGAATAAGGACACTCATTTCATATATTCACCACTTCACAATATTTTTGTTATGCACATTAACATTCTGGTAAAAGCAGAAAAAAATTTACGTATGCAGATAAGTTAAGTACTTCATATTTAGATTAACGACAGTTACCTGAAGAAAGTGTTCAATAATTACAATATTTAGCAACTCACAATCTGTGTTGACATATATACCAACTAAATAAGCACAAGAGTCGAACAAATTTCTGACTTCTTTTAAAGTCACTTAAGTATGACAAAGATCATGAGCAAACAGCAGTCTGAACACAAAGAAAACAAGTTGTGTTAATGATATTTTTCTGATATACTGATAGTATACATTTCATACCTATATTCAAGATGGTTCTATCCAAGTGAAAAATGATAACTTCACAAATGCCAATTAAGAAATTATTTTGAGAACTGTAAACTGTTTTTTCATCATTTCACTGAATAATCAAGAGAGCTCAGGAAATCCATTTATAATCTACCAAAAAGGCTCATGTGCCTCTAATGATACAAAGGCACTTATAATACAAAGACCCACTTCAATTTTGCCTAAAGAATTAATGCAGAACCCAGTTTGAAAAATATACTGGTTCACCAAATTCTGAAAAATAAGATTTCACTGAAACACTTGTACCCAAAGAAGGATTTCCAATCATAGTGATGCAAATATTGAAATAAACATCAAAATTGTGAGCTCTTTTGCAAGTGTAAGACTTTGAGAGAACAATAGCATAAAACATAGCATCTGTCATATCAGAATATAAAAAGATGATCCTGGCACAAAATGAAAAACCCCCTAATTCACTTGCAAATCAACCCTGTCAGTTCTATTTCAAGCTGGCCGTAACTGTCAGGAGTTAACAAGATAATCACTTTCAATCCTGCCTTCAATGGCACATTACACCCCTTATCCCATTCAATAGGCTCTCTCTTTGGGGCAAAAGATGAATACATTTCACTTAAAACTCACACAAAAAGTCAAGGCAAAAATCCTTGGAGCTTGAGCAAGAAATCCCTTTATGGATATTTATCTGACGGCACTTGCTACCAGGCGGGACAACGCATTCTGACTACATCTGTGTCCAGTTAGCAACACTGGTGCTTCAGGCCTCGAGGTCTGAAGTCTTGAAAGGCATTGCCATTAGAAGAAAAAAAATATTAGATAGAATGCATATAATGCTTGAATTGTTAATTAGATTTATATAGTGTGACTCCATTTAGACCATTCAGATGGTGAAAAATCTGCATGACGTTATAAAAATTGAAGCAAACCTACAACCAGAACCATTGTCAAATCCCCAAGACAACGGCAGCTGTTGTTCTTCAGCAGCCCCAAAAGCAATGCAGTTTTATTCAATATGAAAAAAAGGCTCTGGTCTGTGATTTTCAAAAATTTCATCAGGTTCCTCTGAACTATGCTTTGCAATATGCACCAAACAGATTTTCATCATTCAACCTAAATTAAGACTTTAAAGTGAGACATACAATAAAGTAACAGCAAACGGTAATAAATGTGAATACATAAGGTGAAGAAAAATGGGATTTAAAATGGAATTAAAAGAAAATGTGAAAGAATTCTGTTAAAAGGATTATGAAGCTTGTCCGAAGAAGCAAAATCAGTCAAAGATGGATGCAAAGTGATAGAAGGTGATATTAGGAGAGGAGACTTAAAGCTTAATCACAGAGGTAGGTCTGAAGGAAGAAAAGGGTGAAGAGGCAAGAAAGGTTTATGGAGGGAATTAAGAGCTTAATATCTTGACAACTGAAAGAAAAGCTGTAAATGATGAGATGAAGGAATGAAGCAGAGACATGAGATTTGAGTAGAACAATACAGGACAGTCTGTATGCTGAAGATGATAACATAAAAAGGGAGGGACAAAGTCACAAAACTTGACTTTTCTAGAGTTCACTTCTAGAGTGGAATTTTAAACGCAAGGAATTAAGGGTTAAACTCATTGAATTATTAAGGAATAAAAGTTCATTTAGTTGGAAACTATTATTGTACTTTAAAGGTGTGAAGAAAGTAAGAGTATTTTCACTGATTGAAGATAAATAAATGATCATCTATTTAAATTGTTATTAAAAGTGAAGACAGATTAAAGTACATTTTGCACAAGGACTGATAAATCAATTCACTTTCACATTAACTAAAATTTCTTCTGATGGAAAAAAGGATATATATTTGAAATTGGGATCATATCGAAATACAGAGTGAAAATAGGGCAGCGGGATTTGCTTTAGTTTGCTACAGCATCAAGTGTGCAGAGACACAATGGGTCAAATAGCTTCCTACTCCAACACCCAACTTCAATAAAATCCTCAATGCTGAAAACTAGTCTACTCCAAATTTGAATAATTCTAAGGCACCCAATTCTCCATTTACTGAGATTTGGGTGCCTTTCTTTACATTTTTTAAATTTTGGACTAAACTAGTTTTCAACTCTGAGGTTTTTATTGAAATCGTGTGTTGGAGTAGGAAGCTATCTGACCCATTCAGTTTCTGCACACTTGATGCAGCTGCATGTGCGGGGTGCATACACATACATACACACACATATATATACACATATAATACACACACGTACATTGTACAAATATGGTACTAAACAATTCCCTGAAGAAAAATTACCAATTCAATTTTATTACATTTTAAAATGTGCTTTTCATTTGTGCAGAATAAGCAATGGTGATTTTGTTAACCACATGGAAGACTTTGTAATGGCAGCATTTAACAAATTTGTTCTTCTCCAGGCAACATAATGACACAATAAATGGCAACCAAAAAGACTAGTGAAATGATGCAACATCTAGAATAATAGATGTCTGCAACCACATTACAAGGCTGTAATTCAATTAGCGATGATTTACACAAAGTTGGATATCATGTTAGTAGAAATCTGTGCAAATCACTTATCAGAACCGTTTCCTCGTATTGTGCTTCAGACAAAATAAGAATTGCTCATAGTTTTCATTGGAAAACCTGCTAGTGAAAATGAAAATCAGAAATGTCTCATAGGTACGGAAACAGTTTAAAAATATGCTTGCTCCAGGTAGAATGAGCAACGGACAGCAACTTAACTTTAAGTACAGGAATTGTAAGACGTTGAAATCAGTTTCAACACTGACTTCAGGCAAATACAAAGGTGAAACACTTGAGCAAGGGTGCATTATTTAATAAGAGCTATATTTAGAGTAAGAACAGCACTAGACTTCACTATGCATTAAAGTTAGCATAAATCTTGCACAAAATACAAAAAATACAATATGCACTATTGAAATATTGTTTTTAAAATATAACATAGCAATAAAACACCTGTATCAACTGCAATTGACTTGAAGTTAATTTTTAAGTGGGAACTGTAAATAGCATCAAAAACTACAGAAAATTAGAATTGTTTTGTGCAAAAAACAAAAGTCAGTCATTTTCAAAGGTGAACAAAATTACTATTTTGATATATCATCTGTTTAATCTCTAAGAATTCTTCTAATTTTTAAAATTATGAATTATTAGATCAATTGAAGGGAAATTTTAAAAAACTAAAAAACCCTACTTGTGTACAACACTATTCAATTTCAACCTACATAATTTAAAAGCACTGCATTTTGGACTTTACTTCAAATATTACAGATACATAAAATCTCCCTGCTAACCAAAGTAACCATGGATTTCTATGTTTACCATTGCCTTACATTTTATAGTCTATATGCATCTAAAAGGGATCTTCCTGTAGTAATTTGGCCCATGAACCAGCTCTGACGATCTAAAATGCATAGCATCTTCTAACAATAAAAGGTAGGCTCCCCACATAAACACACTTGGTCTTCGAACTAAACCCATCCCCAGACGCAACAGCTGTCAAAATTCAAGTGGCTGCCTTTAAGTTAAATGTTCTATTAAAAACACTATCACTAGGCAATTGTTTTAGTTAACTCACCTAATTCTTTAAATAAATGCAAACTGCCTATAACTTACCTCTCTGCATCACAGCCACTTTTCTCCACTGAAATGAACCTTTTTGCTGAAACTATGCTTAAGCTAAACCTAATGAAGATTGAGAGGACAAATTTTCTGCCATAAGTGCTGAAAAATTGCAGGTAACTGACACTGCATCATCAGGGAACTTTAAGTGCTATGTTGGAAGTCAATTGGAATAATAGGCAGGAATCCCACACTCACTTATGCAGGGAAATGCCAAATATTACGTGTCCACCTATCAGTCTTTCCCAGGAATATCAGGGACAAACTATGTTTATTCTTTATGAATTCCATATGACAGATGTTTCAGAGATTTGAGATGAGATCTAGTTCAGACTTCCCTGGTAAATGTTGGCAACTATAAACAGATCCAGATGCATATAATTGCTGACAAGTCTGGAACTTCCATGCATGGGTAGTCTGAAACTTACTGAACAAAACTAGACACTATATCTGTCAGACACCATGCCATTGGATTTCCCTTAAAGCAATTGCTGGGATCCCTCCACTTATTGCAAGCAAAACAGCTCTCAATTCCATTGTCAGATTAGACTGGGTATAGATGCCATGGATTCTGGGGTTGCGTTGAAGGAGGGTGCGGGAAATGCATATATTTAATAAAAATTAGTCAGATATAATTTATTGCTTTGAATTACTTACAATTGCTTTCAGCTAGTTTTTTTTTAAATATCTGTTTGCTTTTTCAGCAAGTTCTAAGGATCTTTACAACTCTGACAACCAACACAAGTTCAGCCACTTGACAAAAGATTCTCTTCTTCAAACACCATCAATGCTCTACCACTGCTCAGATACTGTCAAAGGAGTCCAATCTTTCTGACCGGTGAACTAGAGGCCATTAACAAAACCAGGACAATTGGAATGCAGTGACCATTAGCAGTAATTATTGATAATTTAATACAAAACAGCACAGTGCAAATGGCCCTTCAAGAAAGGAATTCAGCTGGTTGACCTATATCCAAATAACACAAATGTCTCAGTTGTATTAGTTTTAAATTTAGGACCCACCATGTAAGCTTCTTTATTCCAGAGTGATATGTTTCAGCTGATTTTTTGAAGTCTAAAGATTTTACAGTAGCTCATGTCCATTTCAAGACCAAAATTGTTTTACTGGTCCACTCCAGCTTACCTCATGATCCTGTGAACATTTTGTGACATGGCAGAAGATGTCTGCACCTCTGCAGCAGCCAGCAAATTGAAACCACTGGTATCATTCATATCTATGTGATACACCCAAGTCAAGAGTTCATAAACTGAAGAGTACCCGCACTGGGCATTTTTTAAAACTTAATCTTTTCTTTTACTTAAAATGGGATTTCAAAAGTTGGCTTCTTTCGTCAGATCGAGATTACAATAATGTATTACTTCTCAACATCACTGAAAAACAGTAGTCGTCTCTGCACTCAAAAGCAGTGCGTCAGCGAAGTCTAACTATCAGGACTTGGAGATCATCATAACCTTAGATACCTAAACACTAAATATCTGGAAGACTATAATTTCATAAAAAACTTAAGAATCATAATTAGCAAAGTAGATCTTTAAAGTTAGATTTTAAATTGAAGTGTGGATTGGCCACTCATTCTTCAAGCATGCTCCACCATTTAAAAAATCATTCATACCTTCTACCAATAACCTTTCACCCTCTTGTTAATCAAAAACTCATCTATCTCTATGTTGAATATTCTCAGAGACTCTGCTTCCACTACCCTAGAGGAAAAGTTCCAAAGACTCAATCCTCAAAAAGAAATTTGTCTAATGTCTGCCATAAATGAAGAGCCCCTAGTTCGGGATTCTGTCTTAAGAGAAACATCCTCTCCATATCCACCTGTCAAAATCTTACCTGAACAGAAGTTAAACAATAATATATCCACAAAGGACCATAGAAAAATGAGAAGTACATGAGAAGAGGAGCAAATTCCATATTTTTATTTAAAAAAGGTAACTGTTTCTCCTTGGTGTGTTTTCTAACAACAACGAATTCCAAAAATGTTTTTATAATACTGTAAAGGATGAAAATATATTTTTTTATCATTAGTGCAGTCTGGAAGTGTGTCTTTTCTAGCTGATTTTTGTAGTTAAGTAATACATCAGGAAACTGTTTTACAAGTAAATCAGGTTCTTGAATTGACAGAAAATGAAGATTCAAAACATCACAAAAGTTCACGTGGAAACCAGTATTCTGCAGTTAAACCCTTGTGATCTTCCTTGCACCAAAAGTCTCTTGTGATCAAGGCTCTCTTAAATCTGAAATTTTAACAAAAAAAAAGCAAAACATACGGCAGTCAACAAACACTGGGCTTCTTTGCAACCTCAGGCTCAGGCTGGTTCAGCTGCACCGCAAGGGATGATCTATGGCCATTAACAGCTAATTTGAATAATCAATATGACACCTTATTTTTTGATGCAAACAGGATTGCTACAGCAAGGTGTCTGACCGCCATAGCACAGTCATGGCCTACTTTAACCTCTAATTAGATTTAGGTGATTATCCCTTCACTCTCTTACAAGTGTATAGCCTGGATAAGCAGCAACAAAGACTATGTGCTACTTATGCTGCTTTTGCAGGCTGCAGGTTACCCAGGGAGATATGGCAAGATCTTGCAAACAATTGTTATTCATATCATCTACAGTTTTAGGATGGTCACAGTTTTCATCAGAAGTAACTAAAAAAGATGGCCCAAAGCACTTGGCAAATGAGGACCATTTCAGGACATCAGGGTTATATAAATGCTAATCCAAGGTGAAATACTAAGAAAATAATCCAAAACTGATGTGGTCTTTGTGACATAAACAACTAGAATTAAGTTCCAGTGAGGTTTCCTGCTAATCTTATACATTAATGCAGTCTACTTATGACCTATGAAAGCTTTTCATATTTACACTTTGGTTAATTTTTTAGTGCCTCAGAACATTAAATTTTAATAATTATCCTTTTCCAAAGAAGCAGAAACATTTTGGTAGCAATTAAATCATTTTTCTGCCTGCTCAATTCAGTGAGAAAACACCATCAACTGCTTTGTCACAAATGTCATTGAAATGTATCAAAATTGTGAACTTTACAAAATTTTGTTTTTTCAAAAAAATCTGTTTAATGTGTTGCTTCCAGTAACTTGGAGATAAAAGACCATGTAATATCAATGAATTTTTTTCAAAGATTATTATTTTAAACTTTGATTATCTATAGGCTTTTTATTTCCACAAGTCAAATTTTATTGAAAACAGTATTTATTTCAAACTCTCAAAATGGGATAGCAAACTAAAAATATCTAGCTACAAATGTTAAAATGCTGCTAACACTCAGTTTTCTTTGAGCTTTGGATCATGCAAATCTAAGAAAATTATGATTAATAAAATATGAAAAGTGCCACATACTCTATAAATGGATTTAAATATTAACATAAATGTTGAACATCAGAGGCCACATCGCAAAAAAAAACCAGGAGCCAAGCTCCAATGAAGTAAAAAAGTAATCACATATACATTGTTTTTCTGTTTCAGATAAACCTCATCCTGACAATAGCAAAAGCACAGATTTAAATTATGCCAAGTCACATCCTTTGGAAAGGATAAACAAAATAAAAATTAACTGCTATTTTCCCCGTTGTGTAGGATCCTTACCCTAAAAATACCTCAATTGGGATAGAACTTCATCATTTCACCACTGTCAGCTGAAAATGGAAATGAACTGCGAACCATGTCAAGGCAAAAATCAATCAAAGTCACCCCTTCCAGACAACTACATAATAGAAACAGGTCTAATTAAAAATTCAAGATTCAAAGCACACTTATTATCAAAGAATATATAGATTATACACCTTGAAATTTGTCTGCTTACAGGCAGCTACAAAGCAAGAAACAAGAATAACCCAACAAAAAGACCAAAAACCACTGTGCAGAAAAAGAGAAAGAAGAAAACACACATCACGCAAACAATAGAAGCAAGCAACAGCATCTCGAACCAAACTGAGTGTCTGCTCCTGAAGAAACTGGAGTAGGCCCAAGCCAAGCCTTGGTCTCCAGTTCATCACACCATTAGGGCAGAAACACACAGCAGCCAAGTCAATTTATAGCCTCGCCGCCACAGAAAAAAGAACAAACATTCGCAGGAGAGAAAACAAAATTAACCTGACCTTCGAGCTTCCAGTCTATCTGGGCTGACATTTAAATTGTCCAGGCACTGGGTAGTGCCACACTCCAGGACCCAAAACCAGGCACTCTGATATGTTTGGGCTGCCCTTAGAGACTGCTCTGCCATTCAATCGTGGGCTGATCTAATTTTTCCGGTCATCCCCACTCCCCTGCCTTCTTCCCATACCCTTTGATGTCCTGGCTAATCAAGAACCTATCTATCTCTGCCTTCAATGCACCCACTGACTTGGCCTCCATAGCTGCTCGTGGCAACAAATTCCACAGATTTAGCACCCTCTGACTATTTAAGTAATTTCTCTGCATCTCTGTTCTAAATGGACATCCTTCAATCCTGAAGTCATGCCCTCTTGTCCTCAACTATCCTACCATGGGAAATAACTTTGCCATATCTAATCTGTTCAGGCCTTTTAACATTCAGGATGTTTATATGAGATCCACCCTCTGAACTCCAGGGAATACAGCCCAAACAGCTGCCAGATGTTCCTCATATGGTAACCCTTTCATTCCTGGAATCATTCTCGTGAATCTTCTCTGAACCCTCTCCAATGTCAGTATACCCTTTCTAAAACAAGGAGGCCAAAACTGCACACAATACTCCACGTGTGGTCTCATGAGTGCCTTATAGAGCCTATACATTTCAGGCTAAGACCCTTCATCAGGACTGAAAGATTCTTGGCCGGAAGCATTGACAGTTTATTCCCATCCATAGATGCTGCCCGACCTGCTGAGTACCTCCAGCATTTTATGTATATTGCTCTGGACTTCCAGCAACTGCATAATCTCTGATGTTTAACATTTACAGCCATTTCTGAGTTAAATTTTACTACCTGTAAAATTCTGCACTTGAGGTTGGAATGCAAGATTGTGCATGTGATGTTTTCTCAGACACCCACCATTGACAAAACTTGTGTCTCAAAAGATCCAAGAGATGACATCCAAGCTAGATTATAAAAGTAGGGCTAAAAGCAGTTACATTCTCTGTAATAATGCCATTTAAAGAGCAACTCATCAAAATAGTCTCATCATTAACTAATGTAATATATGTATCATGGTCATGCCACCACAAGAACCTCAGTAACATTAGCTTTAGGCTAGCCTTTATAGGAGAACCAAGGTCAAAATGGCTAGGGAAAAAGGCACAGAAAAATCATACATGCACAAATCATATCATGGGTTTTCAAAGGCATAATTCACCTTCAAGGATACAAAGAAAATGCTGGAAACACTCAGCACATCAGGCAACATTCTTTGAATGCAACATCTATATCAAGCAGTTATTTCCAATCCACTTTCAATAGATCACTGCTCAGCCTAGTGAAATTGTCCTTACCTCTTGGGATTGAACAGCTTTATTTCAGATTTCTATGACTATGTTAAATCTGACTGAATCTAATGATTACTGAGCAAAAAAATTGCTCCCCTCGTGATATTTCTTCCACATGCATTGCTTAATTTTGTAAAATTTCGTTGCAGAATTGCCTCCATCTTCAGGTTTTTCAACATTCTGTGTAAAAGTACTGCATATTAAGAACAAATACAATTAAGAAATTCTGTGCCACCTGTACCTTTATATTGACTGCATCCCAGTAAACATTAGGGGAACAGAAATGGCCTACAATTTCACCCTAATGTTCTTTTATCTTCTTTGGATTGCATCGAGCTTTGTGGTGCACTCTCTGCCACATAACTGTTTCTTATTTTGCTCGAGTACAACTTCAATAAATGAATGAGCTAAAATGTCATAAAGTTCTCAAAACTATTTAATAACCTTTGCAAGGGCACAGAACTCTAGCTGTGCATTGTTACCTTCAAGTTTCAATTATTATACTTATGACAAAGCACTAATAATTAAACTAGGTGATGACAGTCAGATTCTTCACTATTATTGAACTAGTTCTGACAATAGTTCATTGACCTGAAATGTTAATTCTGTTTATCTTTCCAAAGATGCTGCCAATCTGATGAATGTTTCTGAATATGATTCATGCAACTATAAAGCTACCCAAGTTTTGCAAGAACACATGATAACCTGAATAAGGCTTAAAAATTGATTAAATGAACCAAAAGTTGATTATACATTTGATTGCTTTGTATATTAAAATATTTTGGAGTTTCAAAATGGATGCTTCTGAAATATCTTCCCTCAGCTATAGTTGACAGAGCCTTTGATTACTTCTTTGAGAAACTTCTGTGGATACATAGTGGAGAGGATCCTGACTGGTTTCATTTGGCTTGGAGACACCAATGTCCAAGAATAGAAAAGGCTTCATGAAGTGGTGGATACAGCCCAATCCACTATAAGGCAGAGACCTCACCACCAACGAGCACATCCACAAGGAACACTGCCTCAAGCAGCAACCATCATTTTGTTCAAGCCATCAGGCAGGTGATATAAGAGCCTTTGGTCCCACACCACCAGGTTCAGGAACAGTTACTGTCATCAGGGTCCTGAACCAGAATGATAACTTCACTGACCTAAACACTGAACTGATTTCACAAACAATGGACTCACTTTCAAGGACTCTTCAACTCATGTTCTTCGTATTATTTATTTTCGTATTTACGCTGTTTACATTTATTTACATATTGATAGTTTCTTAGTCCTAGATTGTGTGTAGTTTTACACTGATTTTATTATTGCATTTATCTCAAATGAATACTATGCCCAGAAGTCTGATGCAAACTGCTGCTCAAATGTGAGAAGATTAAGCAAAGCTGATGTTTTGACCAAAGAATGCAGAAGAATATCTTCCTGCTGTCTACTGCCTGAACTTTTATAAACAAGTACTAGTTGAGTAATGGTCAGCTGGCGGTGCAGCAACATCAGCGCCAGACTCTGGAATGGAGGTTCCTGGGTTCGAATCCAGTCGGGCCGTTCCCGAGTATGCTCTCCATCCGTGCCTGGTTGAGTGTTGAGTTCGCAACTCAACTTCGTAAAATAAAGAAAAATACTGCAAAATGTCTGTGTGAGGAGTGGCGCGCCACACAGTCTTTCGTTCTGCGCCTTGTAAGGCATGAAAATACTCAATGCTGGCCTCTCAGGCCCGAGTCAATGTCATCATCATCATTACTGGTTGAGTGCCTCTCATCCAAAATTCAAAAACTTCCAAATCCAAAGTTTTTTCTTAAACACTGACATGACATCACAAATGGAATATTCCACAAGACACAGGAAGATTCCCAGATGAGGCACTGGTCTCTGCACAGTTCTGAGTAGTGACCTCATACATGTAATGAACAGAACTTAAAGAAAAATAGAACAGCATGAAGTGAAAAATTAAGATCTCGATCGTGTATTATAAAAATAGATTTGCCAGCATCAGAGTGAGCATATGCCCCTTAACTGTACGCTGTCATGAAACAAATAAAGATCTATCACAAGGAGCTGAAAATTGAAGCTAATTATGAATATTCAGCAGGCTGGTTGCAAAAGTTTATGAAATTTATTTAATGCAGGGCATTACATTTTTAAAATGAAAATCTAACACCAGAACAAGTCTACAATGCTGATTTTTTTATACCTTACATAAAACATAAAAAATGTAAAATACAAATATAGTGTACTGTAAACTTTTAATCAAAATGTAACATTGTAGGTGGAGACTGAAAGCCTGCCATTGTTTGTTGTTGTTCAGCAGCTGATTCAGGTACTCTCCTGATATTGCTGTGCTGCTTTTGTTACCCTGCACACATTATATTGTCATTATACTAATGGTATGTAATCATTTTTACTGTGAAGTACACATGTGCAACAAACAAGTGCAAGACAAAGACTATTTACCGGAAGCACACAAATTCAGAGGTCGGAAATAATGGCAATCCCAAGCTATCACATTATATTATCCAAAAATATCCAAATTCTGAAACACTTCTGGCCCCAAGCATTTCAGATAAAGGGTACTCAACTTGAATTAAATATGCTTTACTAGATCTTATTTCTTGTGTTATATTGTTGAAGTAGTCAAACAGTTTTATTTTCACTCCAGGTCATTTCTGGCATCTCCAAGCTGGAAAGCTTGAAATCATAGTGAGCAAAACAGTTCCAAATTGTCTTGCTGCTTATTTCTTTCTCGGCAACTATCAGTGTCAAAAATCGCTGCTTTTTGAACAAACACAGATGCAACTGACATAATTTAAAAACTGTTTTTAAATAGCAACAGACTTTCCTGGCAACATCACACCACAGTCTAATCTTATCTTTGATTATAGCTTTTCTAGCCTTAGTGATTGGTTATTTTTTTTTAATCCTTTGCCTTGGGACCAATTTTCACATTGCTGAAGGTCAGGGACAAAACTAAGAAATCCTGCACAATACAATTTTGTAAACTACTACACAGAAACCAGTCTGCTGAGTCACTAACAGTTTAGGTTTCCTGCAGCCACTGCTCATTGAAACTGTGCTCCTGAAAGAGTTACATTATTAATTCTCCTCTGAACCTACCTGAGGGCTAGAGGATAGGAAGTCACAAGACTAGGAAAGTGACAGGACACTATCCTACCATAGAGTGAAAAATTACATAAGCTTACTGGTTAACCAGACAGCTTGTTTACTTATTTCTAACAACCATTAACACACCAAACCAATGTACAAGAGTGGAAAAGCAATAATTCGACCTTCTGAATATCCAATGAATAATAGCTTGCCTAATCATAGCACTCAACCACATATTTGTTCTGCAGTTCAGATTGTGTTGACAGTAAATGCTTATTTAAAATTAGACAATCATTCTCTTTATGGTTATTTGATTGACTGACTGAGAAATGTATTAGTTGTTTTGACCCTGAAAATCTAAGAACTGTTTCTATCGCAATTCCAAATGATGTGTTTCTTGTGTAATTGAACTCTAACATAAAAGGCATAATCAGAAGTATAAATGCATAGAAGACTTACAATCTAAATATCTTCAATTACAGATCCAGTTGATGTATTTTAAATATGGAATTACGATTTGAAAAACAATTTTTTTAAGAAGTGGAGTGCTCAGCCATACAGATGAGGATGGACTAGATTTGTATGAAGTACCGTAGATTTGAGCCAAAATGGGAATGGAGGTGCTTCAGCTGACCGCAATGACTTGGGCAGAGGATAATGAGACAGCCTTCTATTTCTTGATCACTAGCCAGCAAACCCATATCTGTATGCATGTGTCCGTACATTATACGAAGACAAGGGGTGTGTTAATGGAAGGCGCTGCAAGAAAACATCCTTTCAATATTCAAATTAAAGCTTCCACAGGAACTGTCCCTTCATTGGTATGGTACCAGACGCTGACCTGTGATTGCAGAATAACAGTACAAATAAGGAGAGCCAAATAAGAAGGGAAGTTTACAATAAGGGTGGGGAAAAAGCCTGTAGCACAAGTTAAGGAGAGTAAATCTTCATAAAGTAATTTTATTTTCTGAAAAAAACATTGTTATTTCAGTTAAGTAACATTGTTGCTCATAATAATTTGACGAAATAATTTAATGCCCAACACTAAAGGGTCAATTCAATATCTAGTAGTCAGTTATAAGTATAGGCAAAAAGCTCTCAGTGGCTTCTACTTGTTTGTGCATTAGCAGACCAAATTATTCTTTTCATTTTGTCTAGGATTATTATCTTTGGTGAACTATTCATCTCTGCAGCACATAGTCTCCAGGGTATCTAAACAGTACCATGACTTTTCTTAGGCTGTAAAGAGATTACTGCTCACAATAACTGGATTTTTGCAGCTCTCAAAAACTCACGTAGCATAGCTCTGATCAACATTAAGGTGATCAAATTCAATTTTTCTTCCCATTTTTCACAACAGCAGGTCACTATCAAATCTGACAACACAAATGGATGACAGACTAAAAAGAAGCCTAAACCAGATGGGCACAAGGTTTAAATCTGTTCGTGTGATTTCATAACTATTGTAAGTGATAGCAACTTGTACCAGCAAATGTTAGTTAACAGAAATTGTTTCAAAATGAATGGATGAAAGTAGGTTTTGAATTAGACAAATACTAGAAACATGCACAAGTATGTCAGAGTGCTAAATGATATTCCAAATAAGGTCATGAAAAAGCAACTCATCATAATTACATTTGATATGTATGCTATTTCATGAATTTCATATTAGAAAAACGGGAGAATACCTTTATCCTTGATGACTTACACCACTTTTTTTTTTAATTGAATAGATTGTTTTATTTTCCACTCATCAATTCTCCAACTGATCATTACCAACTAAATACCATAATTCTATTTGTGGTGAACAATCTTACAACACCAGGCTAAAACTAGTGTACAAGAGGCTGCTTTTGAATTGCCATTGTCACAGAAGAACGTATACAGGTAGATGCATTGATCACAGGAAGGAACTCAGACTGTTTTCTTTTCTACTTTCCAATCCAAAGACTGCAGTGGATTGCAGAGGCATCTGCGTCCTGGCAGGATCAGTCAAACTAACAAGTCATAAAAATGGAAAATATAAGTTACAATCCCAAAAACTGAATCTGTGTCATAACTGCAAGGTACAGGTTCAATTAACTAATCTGACACCCAGTATTTGCTGAAACCCAAGGGATCCATTTATCCATTAAATTACTGAGTATTGGTAAACTGCAGAAGTTTCAACCCATTCTACAGAATCTTCACACAAATGATAATTATTGACTCTTGGTTAATTTAAACACTGATTTCAAAAGAAAAACCAAGCATTGCAATTAATGGCTTTATTTACTATAAATCCCACATTTAACTCTGATATGATCTATGCTGAATCCTCTACTGCTTTAAGGAAAGCTAAATGTAAATGTCTGAGAAGGTAACATAGGCATGGTCGGTAAGATCCAAAAAGAACGGAGAGACATACAAATATGATTCATGTTCATAATGGCCTCCTTCCAAGATTACCCATCTCCCAGATTAATATTATTCCCAGAGAAAGGCAGGTATCAAGACTACAGAAGTGGCACCTCTTAAAAAGATCACATCTTCCATAAGCAAGAGATTCCAAAAGCCCCAAATAAATATCACATTTTCAGTATCTGCAGATATTTTCTTTCATATGATGGGGTGAATGGCATAGCTTGAAGTAAAATTATCAAAGTACATATATGTTGCAATATACTACCCTGAGATTCATTTTCTTGTGGGCATTCACTTTAAATTAAAAAACACAATTGAATCAATGAAAAACTACATAAAGCCAATGTGCAAAAGACAACAAATTGTACAAGTACAAAAACAAAATAATAATAATAGATAAATCAGTAATAAATAATTTTAAGAATAGGAGTTGAAAAATCCTAAATAAGTTAGTTCCAAAGGCTATGGAATCATTTGAGACCTCAGTGTTGGGTGAGTGAAGTTATCCATTCTGGTTCAGAGCCAGACAGTTGAGGGTTAATAATTGAACCTAGTAGTGTGTCCTAAGGACACTGTACCTCCTTCTTGATGGCAGCAGTGAGAGAATGGCCTAGATAGTGGGGTCCTAATGATGGATACTGCTTTCCTGTGACAGCATTCCTTGTAGATGTGCTCAATGGAGGGGAGAACTTTATCTGTGATGATTGTGTCCACTAGCTATTGTTGGACATTGTGTTCCAATACCAAGTCATAATGTGTTCAGTCAGTAAAGTCTCCGTGCATCGAAAGTTCAAAGTTTTCAATGACATGCCAAAACTGACAAACTTCTAAGAAAGTACAAGTATTGCTGTACTTTCTGTGCAATGACATTTAAGTACTGGACCCAGGAAAGATCCTTTGAAATGATAATGCCAAAGAATTTAAAGTTACTGACCCTCTCAACCCCTGATCCCCTGATGAAGATTGAGTCATGGACCTCCAGTTTCCTCCTCCTGAAATCAATAATCAGCTCTTTGGTTTTGCTGACATTGAGAGATTGTTGTGGCACCACTTAGCCAGATTTTCAATCTATCTCCTTTTCTATGTCATCTTTCCACAAAAATATATGTTTAACACTGCAAGATATAAATGAAACAGGAAAGGAATAAATTTGCTTTGAGTGCAACGTTAATGGCTATTAAGTTTAGAATGCCTTAGGCATCAAGGCTGATTCTAATTTTGCTTCCACAATATGCAGGCAATCTGATACTAGGAACAGGGAGCATAAGATCAAAACTTACTGAGACTCAAAGTGAAGAAAACCATCAGGTCAGACAGCATCCATGGAAATGAACAGTCGACACTTTAGGCAGAGGCCCTTCTTCAGGACTGGAAAGGAAGGGGGAAGATGCCAGAGTAAAAATGTGGGGGGAGGGGAAGAAGGATAGCTAAGGGAAAGGTAAGGGGTTGGAGATAAAAGGGTCTGATAGGAGAGGAGAGTGGATGAGTGGATCATAGGACAAAGAGAAGGAGGAGAGACACCCGGGGACAGTGATAGGCAGGTAAGAATTAAGAGGCCTGAGTGGGGAACAGAAGAGGGAAGGGGGAGAGAATTTTTTTTAACTGGAAGAACTGTTTGGGGCCCTGAATGGAGGTGAGGAAGGAGGTGAATGGGCAGGTATAGCACTTTGGCAGGTTGCAGAGGTAAGTGTCAGGAGGAAGAATAGTGGGGAAGGACAAATGGACAAGGGAACCATGGAGGGAGCAATACCTGTGGAAAGCAGAGAGTGGGGGTGGGTGGGAAGGGGTAAAAATGTGTTTTGCGGTAGGACATCTTTGGAGATAGCAGGAGTTGCAGAGAATGATGTGCTGGAAGTGGAGCCTCATGGGTGGTAGGAAAGGACAAGAAAAACTATCATTGTTAAGGAGAACAGCCCATCCAAGTGAGGCAACCCTTCAGCTGCAAATCTGCTGGGATCATCTATTGTAACCAGTGCTCCCAATGTAGCCTCCTCTACATTGGTGAGCCATCTTAAATTCCAATCTCAGTGCTGTTCAGACATGTTCCCTACAGCCGTGATGAGGATATTCTCAGATTGGAGGAGAAACTCATATTCCATCTGGGTAGCCTCGAACCTGATGGCATGAACATTGATTTCTCTCACCTCATAATTTTCCCCACCCCCTTCTCTTTCTTCATTCCTCACTCCAGCTCCCCTCCTACCTCTTCTCTTCACCTGCCTATCAACTCCCCCTGGTGTCCCCTTCCTTCCATGGTTCACTCTCCTCTATTAGATTCCTTCATCTCCAGCCCTTTACCTTTCCCACCCACCTGGTTTTACCTATCACCTCCGAGCTGTCCTCCTTCCTCCCCCCCCCCCAAAAAAAACCTTTCATTCTGGCATCTTCCCATTTCCTTTCCAGTCCTAAAGAAGGTTCTCTGTCTGAAATGTCATGTTTGTTCATTTCTATGGATGGTGAGTTCCTCCAACATTTTGTGAATGTTGCTTTGAATTTGCAGCATATGCAAAATTTCTTGTTTAAGAAATCCATTGAGGCTTATGGAAACTGGATAAAATATACAGAAAATATTTCAGGTGGCATTTGAAATACTTATTTTAGAAGGTAAAATAAGGAGTTCAATGGAAAGATGTATAAGAGTGGGCATATACAGGAGCTAAGAAAATTAAATGACAAGAACTTGAAAGTACAGGTGATGGCATATATAGTTATGAAAATAATGACATTATAGAATTCAGTATTAAATATAAATAAGAAACCCAAAACACAGACGTAATTGGATTTTGTGCACAATCTTGGATAGGTACTTACAACACTTATTTATCTATCCGATGTCACAGAACAGAGCTTAGCTTTGGCAGATTAGGAAACGATATTGAAAGGTATAGCAGTAAATAATCAATGACTAACATGTAACCATTTAAAGCATTGTTAGTCTGATAATCAATTTTCATTCCATAATGATATATTGTCTTGAATTCTATATGCTCTAATCTTGTTGATTGCCCTTCTTATTGAACACCCAAATATATCATGTCTATTGCTTTCCCCTTGACTATTCTACTAACCACATCTTCAAAAACAAGCCAATTAATTAAATACAACTTTTCTTTTATAAATCTAGACTGGTTCTACTCAATACTACTACGATTTTCAATCTAATCTATCGTGACATCAAGCCATTTGGAATCCAAATGTCATATTGACTTCTAATGCAAGACAGTGAGTTCAATTCTGCTACAATTGGAAAGGGCTCTGGTGAGACAACATCTGTAATATTGTGGACATATCTGACTCCCTACAAAGGAAGGATATACAGTGGCAAGAAAGTTTGTGAACCCTTTGCAATTACCTGATTTTCTGAATTAATTACCATAAAGTGTGCTCATATCATCATCTAAGTCACAATAATAGACAAACACAATCTGCCTAAACGAATAACACGTAAACAATTGTACACCTTCTCATCAATATGAATATACCAGTTAAACAATCACAGTCTAGGTTCAAAAAAGTATGTGGACCTCTCGGGTAATGTCTTCTACAAAAGCTATTTGGAGTCAGATGTTCCAATCAATGAGATGAGATTTTGAAGTGTGGGTTGTGGAGGTGCCCTGCCCTATAAAAAAGACACACAAACTCAGGTTACTGACAGAGCCTGCTCTTCTCAAGAAAAATCTGTTGAATGTGCACCATGCCTCGATTACAACAACTTTTAGAGGACCTTAGAAGAATCATAGAGATGTGTAAAACTGGATAAGGTTACAAAAATATTTCTAAAGACCTGAGTGTTTATCAGTCCACAGTAAGAGAAAATGCCTACAAATGGACGAAAGTCAGTGCTGTTGCTACTCTCCCCAAGAATGGGCATCATGCAAAGATCACACCAAGAGCACAATGTGCAAGGAGGTGAAAAAGAACCAAGGGTAACAGCCAAAGATCTGCAGAACTCCCTAGGACTTAAAGTCTCTATTCATGTGTTCACTATAAGAAGCACACTGAACAGGCATGGTGTTCATGGAAGGACATCATGGAGAAAAACAGCGCTCTCCAAATAAATAAAATAAATCAATCAATCAATCAATCACTGCAGGTCTCAAGTTTGCAAAAGACCACCTGGATGTTCCACAACATTTCTGGGACAATGTTCTGTGGACAGATGAGACAGAAGTGAAACTTTTTCACAGAAATGCACACCACTATGTTTGGAGGGAAAAGGGCACCGCACACCAACACCAAACCTTATCCTAACTGTGAAGCATGGTGGAAGGAGCATCATAATTTGGGGATGCTTTGCTGCCTCAGGGCCTGGACAACTTGCAATTGTTGAGGGAACAATTAATTCAAAATTGTATCAAGATATTTTACAAGAGAATGTCAGGGTAGCGGTCCATCCCTTGAAGATTAACAGAAGTTGGATGATGCAACAAGACAATGATCCAAAACACAAGAGTATATCAACAACAGAATGGTTTAAAAAGAAGAAAATTTGTGTTTTAGAGGGGCTAAGTCAAAGTCCAGACCTTACTCCAATTGAGATGCTGTGGCACGATCTGAAGAGGGCAGTTCATGCAAGGTATTGCGGAAATATTGATGAACTAAAACAGTTTTGTATGAAGGAATGATCTAAACTTCCTCCTTGATGTTATGCAAGTCTGATCGGCAACTACAGAAAATATTTGGTGGAGGTTATTGCTGCTAAATGAGTTTCAACCATTATTAAATACAAGCATTCACATAGTTTTTGTCCAGCATGGACTACGAATGATTAAACAAGGTGTTCAATAAAGACATGAAAAGTACTATTGTTTGTCATGAAGAGGTCACACTCAGGTTGGAGGAACAACACTTCATATTCCATCTGGATGGCCTCCAACCTGATGTATGAACATCAATTTCTCGAACTTCTGGCAATGATCACCCCTACAATTCCCCATCCCCTTTTCCCTCTCTCACCTTATCTACTGGCCTGCCCATTGCCTCCCTCTAGTGCTCCTCTCCCCTTTTCCTTCTTCAATGGCCTTCTGTTCCCTCCCTTCGAACTCGCCCTTCTTCAGCCCTGTATCTCTTTCAACAATCAACTTCCCAGCTCCTTACTTCATCTCTCCCCCTCCAGGTTTCACCTATCACCATATGTTTCTCTCTCCCCTCTCCCACCTTTTAAATCTACTCGTCTTTGTTTTCTACCAGTCCTGCCGAAGGGTCTTGGCCCAAAACTTTAACTGTACTTTTTCCCCTGTAGATGCTGCCAGGTCTGCTAAGTTCCTCCAACATTTTGTATGTATTGCTTGAATTTCCAGCAAATTTTCTCTTGTTTGTGTGTTATTAGTTTAGGTAGATTGTGTTTGTATCTTATTGTGACTTAGATGAAGATCAGACCACATTTTATGATTAATGCAGAAAACCAGTTAATTTCATAATATTTTTCATGCAACTGTACCTGCAAAACAGGGACTTCACCTGATTGATTCCTCAGATATTAGGCTTTCACTGCAAATGGTGATTATGCAAATTAATTCTGCACTCATGAGTTCAGAAAATTGAGATGTGATCTCAGTGAAAGATACAAATTTCTTACAGAGCTTGACAGAGTACATATAGGGATGATATTTCCCCCGGGAGGAACTCTAAAACCAGGGTTCACCATTTCAAATTAAGGGATCATCCATTCAAGACTGAGATGGAAGAAATTTCTTCACCCAGAGGATGAAATTCTTTAACCAAGTAGGCTGTGACGGCTCAGTTGCGTAGAACACTCAAGGTGGAGATAAATTTAATTTTTAGATCTTTAGGGAATCCAGGAATGTACAATTAATGTCATTCTCTAGTTTAAGGTTCCAGAAAGCATAGATTCGACAGGTGACCATGTGAAACCAGTGAAAAATTATAATGAAGACACTTCAATATTCCTTTTCGTAAATAGAAGCAGCATCCTGTTATTGTTAGAAGTCATAAATACTGAGTTTCAAGGAAATGCAGCATTTGCCCCTCATAGTCTTTGCAGCAAATTCATTTGTATCGCATGGAGGGGCTCATCAGTAATCCCCTAACTTGTCCCGAATCCATTGCTGGTTTATCAATTGTGAAGTGAAAAACAACTGCATGGACATCAACTGATGAAACTCCTACAGACACCAACTCTCAGACTGCAGTGTAATCAACTTCATTAGAACTGTTATTATTTAAAAGAGTGCAACCAACTCACTTGTAATTTCTACCCTTTAAACCCTTAATAACTTCACTCGCAAATTTCTACAGACCTACCGAAGTGAGCATTCTAACTGGTGCATCCGCGCTTGGTAAGGAGGGGCCACTGCACAGGAAAAGAAAAAGCTGCAGAAAGTTGCTAACTTAGCCAGTTCTATCATGGGTGCCAGCCTCTCCACAGAGGACATCTTTAAAAGGCAATGATTCAAAAATGTGGCATCCATATTTAAGAACCCCATCACCCTAGACGTGCCTCCTTCTCATTGCTACCATCAAGGTGGTGGTATAGAAGCCCGAAAACACCTTCAATATTTTAGGCACAGCTTCTTACTCACCATCAGATTATAGAATGGGCAATGAACCCATGTGCACTTCCTCACTTTTTTAATATTTTCCCCTCTTTTCGCACTACTTATTGAACTTAATATTACATATAATTTTCAAACAGCATGCATCATTTTAAAATTATGTAGTTAGAGTAAACTGTCTTGACATAAAAAACTGTTCTTGGCAAAAGCAAAATCAACATTTCACTTCAATGATTTCAGACCTGAAAGATTTCCAGGTTCTACCTTTTATTGTCATTTTGTAAACAACTATGCTTCCAAACTCCCCCCTTCCCCATTAGCACAAAGATTGTGACTTCGATTTATTAAGCATCATTATTTTTCACAATGTTATAGTGAACAAATTAAAAAAAGAACATTCCCTACAAGTGAAATTCTGGTTTACTCACCAACAATGTGGATCCAAATAAAATTGTGCAATCATTGGTAACCTATTACAACGTATGCCAGGATATTCTATTAAGGGTATGATAGAAATACAGCTCCACATGTATGGCTATATCAAAATCCGATAATTTCACGTTTGTGTCAATGCTTTATTAAATATGTCTCTATATCAAAAATAAACATGCCATTTAATAAATTCACTATTTCCTATGTGACCTTGTCAAATAGAACAATTCAAGTGTGAAGTCAAAGGTATATTTCCTTTTTCCAATCAACCATTTACCCTTTTGCCACTGGTGAAAGGCAACAAGATCCCTTTACAATGCCTCGTCTTTTTCAATAAATTTTGCATGAAAACACGTTACTCAAGCACAAAGTTGCCTGCTGTCACACTGGAAGTGTGATAAATGTTTAATGAAAACAACACCATACAGCTTGGTGTCAGACAACACCAATCACATAAGCTTGCTTTCATCTGAGTAGACACTTTAAAGAGGTCCTGTGCATGATTCATGCAGCAGAACTCTGTAACCTGTATGCTAATAATGTTAAATTAACATAAGGACTTCCTGCAGTATTGGAAGGTGGGGGAGGGGAGGGTGGGGAAAGATTATTTAAAGGAATGATTGTTTGGTTGAGTTAAGGATGTTATCAAACTGAAAGCTGGGTAATTTTTGTTCACACAGAATACAACTGTCAAACACGTGAAACAAATAAAAGTACAAAAGTGACAAAGTGACAGCATCACTCTGTACACTTCAAAACAGATTTGGAAAACATTAATCATTTGCACACACAGATGTTTTGATCTCCAGTATTATGTCTTCTTCACAAATAAGTAAAACAGAATTTGATGTTGAGTCTGTAAGAACTTCCTTGGTTGAAAGTTGATATAATACCATGTCATCCGCTGCTCAAAACTGTGACAGGAAAGTTTGCTCCAATGAAGACTGTGCAGTTGAGATTAAACTAGCATGTATTTATCAACATAAATGTAAAAATCTGTTCTTTCTCACTTCTCCATCCATTTTACACAAATTATTTATTTTTTATTCTTAAAATATTTAAATACTCTAAAGCAACATCTTTCTTAATAATAGACTCAATCTGAAATCAACCTTTAAAAAAGTGATTAAGATTGTTAATGCAATCTGTGTTTTGTAAGGAACTGTGCTTACAAACTTAAATGAAGTGATATAATTGACAAATGAAGCAAAACGTCAAAGGAAGAATCATGCAGCAGTTAGTGTGCTCTCTGTGCTCTTTTTGTCATGCCCAGCAAATGTCTCTTTATAAATATAGTTCCAACTCTCCTTAGAAAGAGTTTAATAGGATTTGCATCCAACAACCCCCGTTAGTACATTTCTGATCGCATTAACTCTCTCGATCCAAAATTCTTATTGGTTCACTGATCTTTGGCTAATTATTTTATATTGTGTTATCTGGTTATCAACACCTCTACCAGTGGAAGCCTTTTTTATCTGATCAATATCGCTCATAACTTAGGGCACCTATATAAATTCTCCCATTGTAAAGAAACTTAATCCAGCCTCTCGGTTTCTCCCCAAAACAAAAATGCCCCAACTCCAGTAACAATTTCCATAAATCTCCAACAAATCTTGCAAGATCCTATTTATCTGCAATTCAATAAAATATACCAAATGATACCTAACCAGTGATCTCTGAAGGTTCAGTAAAACTTAATTGCTTTTGCATTCCACAGAATTACACCTTGGATCCTGCAGGCAATCTGACTTGAGCAGGATTTAAGACACAAATGAAATCATTGGGGAGATTAGGGCAAAGATTTTGATGGCAAAGAGGAACATAAATTGCACACTAAATTATTATAATTCTGATAAAATCCCCATAGATCTGTTGGTTGAGATGCCATAACTGGGCAATACCCCAGAGTTGTGGTGCTGCCTCCTGCTCAGTAAACACTGACCAGACAACATCAAGAGCACTTTTCCCTACAGACTGCAACAGAACACCATAAATGACTGTGGATTTTTCGGCTCTCATACTAGGAAGCTGTTCCCTCTAAGCTGTGCGGGTGCGTGGCCGCGCTGTAACTGAAATGCTCTTGCGCACATAGCCTTTGTTGCCACGCAGCTGGAATTTTCTTTTATATGATGTTTTATTAAAGTACCATGAAGTTTTCAGGCTCTGTAAAAATCTCATCAGAGCAATGCTTGGTCAACGGAGCTGTTGAACAAACTAGAGCAAAAGTTGTTGGGAAACCTGACTGTTGAACGCACAGCAACGTATCCTGGCTCAAAAGACAGTTACACCACTGAATTGAGTGGGAGAAAACAGCAAGCAGGAGAAATTGACTTTTGGGACAAAGGCTTTTTGAAGATTTAACTAAGTTAAAGGTTTTTGATCCTTGCATATGCAGGTGTATGTGCATTTATGTCTGTGTGCAAACCTTTCTACAGTAAAACATTATTTTCAATTTCCTTGACATAACTCAGTTCAAGCCATTCACAAAATTTAATTTGAACAGCATGCTTGGGATTTCTCAACTGGCTATTTGCATTGCAAAATGCCTTGCCTCAAAGTACTAGGAGTCTGCCTCCTAGCAGAAAACCACACCCTGGACCATTAGGAAGAAACAGCAAGGTCAAGGGCACATGCAGCTTATAATCCTGGGATCTGAGAAGATCTATCCCAAATTTTTCAAATTATTTCATTCTAATTCTTCATATTAGTGTAAATTTATTTTTAAGTTTACTAATTTAAACATTTTCAGTTTACTTCACTTTTAATCAGTTTAAAATACCAGAAACATTTAGTGACAGTTCTTCCAACCTAAAAGGTTTTAAAAGGCTGCCTGGGGAGTTTCATCATTCAGACTATACCAGTAAACTCAGAGTGAGGTAAGATCTTTGATTCAGAAATTGGTGGAAACCAGCCCAACACATTCTTACTAATTGCTTTTCAGCTTTTCAAGTGGGCACAGCTTCCTGTGATTTCCAGACAGGAACACCTAAATCAATCCATTTTGCTTCTCCGTAAATTTCAGACTTCAGATAAATGTTAAACTGGTAAATCTAAAGTTAAGTGTTTATCTTTTCTTCCCTTTCCCCTGAAGATTTGTAATTTTCTAACCCACTGAGACAAAGAGCTTTGAAAATTACAATTAAACTCACAATCAATTTTTTCACATTTATTTTAAAACTCTGGGTTAAGTATCCACAAGTCAGTAACGTCACTGATACAGAAAAAAAATCACCACTATTAACAGCAGATTCATAAATAGTAAACCTCCACAAATCTTACCAACAAAAATATCCTGGAAAATGTTATGGTGGATGTATCACTATGTCATTTTTAAATAAATCTCTCACTAAATTCATTATATTGTTCAAATGAACAACCTGCGTACCACATTCCCCCCCACCACCATTTCCACCAACATAATAAATAAATCAGATATTGCAATGTTGTTAGACAATCCAGCAACACTATTAAACACTTGCAACAACTCCAGAAACAAGATAAAAACATGTTCTTGATCGTGCAGCCAACCATACGTTTACGCCAGCAGGTACTTTGTGTTTACTATACGTTTGCCCATGGCAGGTGAGAAGTTGAATGTCTCCTGCCTGCTAAGTCCAATAAAATATTTTTACTCCCAAGAAAGGAAGAAGAGCCTGTCAAAGTCTGGCACTGCAACTTTAAAGAAACCACAAAAGTACTTAAATGCATATTTGGCATGAACAGAGCCATGCTGTTATAAAAAACCCCTTTTTGATGATTTCAAATACGAGCCTTTATAAACCAGACTAATACCACAATAATGCAATAACATATAAATAAAAACAAATGTTTTGATCACATAACATTAATATTTTGCAGCTGCAGGACCCTGAAGAATCATTTGATACTTTCCTCAAAGAAGCCATGAGTCACTAAGTATTTCTGTTAGGAAAAGCCAATAAGATGCAAAAATTATATTTTCCTTCTCGATGAAAAGATCTTTTTCTCTTGACTGAAAACATAATGCATTTTACATATACTTGTTGATTAAATGAGACTTAAACATAGAGTTTTGATTTTATTCATTCTTATGCTAAATGCTATTAACTTGGCATTTCGTTAATTGTTGAAATAGTGAATAGTTAATGCTCCCAACAGGGAGTGAGTGCCTAAAATAGCCTCTGACAATCAAGTACAGTTCCTGGCTTTGACATAACGCTTAGCTACTAAGTCCTGAACTGCTTTTACTGACAGGAAAAGGGACAAAGGCAGGTTACCAGAAGCTTAAAACCAGTCACTTCAGCCAGTTGGGGGTCGTCAACCATGGTTGGCAGTTCATCTCGGAGGATGAAAACTCTGATCTTAAACCTCTGTTGCCTTGCAGCTTACCCACTCTTGGAAAATCTGGAGTTGGAGTTCCTGAAACAGTCTTACGTTGAGTTCATCACTGACTAGCAACTCCTGCAGCACCATTGGTGGCAAAATGTATCAGTCACTGCCATTCCTTTGGATTCATCAGCTTTGTGGGGCTTGCTGCATGAGCAACAGCTTGCTCTCCATATTGTACTGACCTGGCTTACATATCACATAGACAGCTAGAACGTAATATCCATGGTCGAATAAGACCAATAAGGACTGCATTCCAATGAACAATGTTGTCACCTCAATAAAATTACTATAAAATGTCTTGACACCACTAAAAGTACAATTGTTGCATTGACTTACATAAAAGAATCCTTATAAACCCCAGACTATTCATATACATTTAGACTAACAGAACCCACGATCAAACAGTAAATAAGTGCATGAAAATATTCCCCCAAATATTTTGGCTTGAAAATTCCTAGTGTGGTGGTAAGACTTACAATGATCCAGAAGCATTTTCTGTTTTGATAACATAAATCAAAAATCATGATATTCTACAATTCAAATCTTACCCTTTCTTATCACTTCGTGATTCCCTTTCTTTTCCTTTTTCCCGGATCTTATCGCGCACCTTGTCTCTGCCTTTGCGCCTCTCCCTTTCTCGAGACCTGCTTCTGCTGTAGCTTCGTCTCCGGCTTGAGCGTTCACTGCTGCGACTGTGAGAGCGATGTCCATGTTGAGATCTTGAACTATGTGAAAACAATAAATAGATTGTCAAAAGGGGGTTCCTCCACTCGACACATTCAATTTAAGTTAAAATGATTTAAATATATTTTATAAATAGCACTTCAAAAATCCCATACGCTTATAAAATAGACAACTTGTACAGTCGGCCCTCCTCCTCTGCGAATTCTGCATGCGCGAATTCAACCAACCGCGAATCGCGAAAACCCGGAAGTGCTCTTGCTGTTCGAGCATGTGCAGACTTTTTTCTTGTCATTATTCCCTAAACAATGCAGTATAACAACCATTTTACATTGCATTTACATTGTATTAGGTATTATAAGTAATCTAGAGATGATTTTAAGCATACGGGAGGATGCGCGTGGGTTATCATGGATCGGGATCGAAAAAAATCGTAGGTTCTCTTACTAAGTAAGTCAGAACAGGTACATCCGGTATTATTTGGCGTCAGTCAAACATTTGTCTTAGTAGATAGAATATATTTTACCTTTCTATGCATATAAAACACTTAAGAACGTATGTTTCAGCGCCGTGCTCGGGAACGGAAGTACTCAGGATTTGGGACAGACCGCTCCCGAGTGCTCTTTCCACCTTGCCAGGTTGATGTGGAGGATCAAAAACCCAAAACCCAATAATTAAATCACTGCATTGCTTAGTAATAATTGTAGCTTTCATTGGGGCAGAGCCTTTCTCACTTTATCCTTTAAAATTGTTCCGATCGTTGACCGATGAGCCTAATGCTTTTCCAATAACTGACACCATTTCACCACTTTCCTATTGCTTTATTAGTTCCACTTTATTTTCAATCGTGTTCGTGATTATTTTTGCAACCAGAAACACTGCGGATTCAGACCTCTGCCGCCGGGTCCTAATGTCCACCACACTGAGACAGGTTAAAGAAGGTCTGGGGTTCCACTGGGTCCTAAGGTCCACCGCATTGAGACAGGTTGAATAAAGGACTTGAGCATCCGCTAATTTTGGTATCCGCGAGGGGTCCCGGAACCAATCCCCCGCAGTTAAGGAGGGCCGACTGTAGATGATTTGCAAAAAGTAAATCCTCAACCTCACCTGTACCATTAAAATTATTTGAGAACTGATGATGGAATTGTGCTAGCAAATAAAGTACTAAAAGGAAATGGTGGACATGTCATCTTGACCTGAAACTGTTTGCACAGACACACACATCCAACTAAATATCTCAAAATGATTTTTACACAAAACTCGGAACAAGCCAATTGCCTAGTTTTTGGCTTAAGGGATAAATCTACAAATCTAGAAAAAAGAATTGTGCAAGATTCCAAAGCAATACTTGAATAATGACAGCTGTTTCTGAAAATCCAGGGAAGATTCTAGAGGCACTAAGAGTATACTTCAAATCTGGCTCCACAAGTACTAAAAGGGCATTATTCTGCAAAATATTGAGTAAACTCTGAAAGCAATAAAGCGCTACCTAAAAGATGGAGTTGCCCTTTGTTTTCGTGACAACACTCACGGACTCTTGTAGTTGCTATAAACTTTTAAGAGCACTGAAAGACATTTGCAATAGAGCACAGATAGTGCCTACAGATAGGATTTTGGAATCCCTTTAGCTATTGTATTAAAGATATCAGTATCTAAGTCTCAGAATATATTCTTTCTTTCTCTATAATGGTTGACACAAAGTGTTGCATTCTTGAAATTTTTTTGAAATATACACATAGCATGTCATTAATTGATTAATCTTGATGGTCTTGCTATTTGAGCAATATTTAAGTAGAACATTTCAGTGGAATCACCATGATACTTCACTACCAAGAGCCAAAACAATGCAAGAAGTATCATAGGAAAGGTGGATAAAAATGCTGAAGATGATGTAGTTGGTTTACAAACAGGGGCAATGTGTAGTGAGGAGAGGCTGTTGACAGGGCAAAATTTGCAGTCAACAAGATGAGTTGCAATGTAAAAGGCAGACTAAACCTAAAAGGGTAAATACCGGACTGAAGGTGTTGTATCTCAATGCGCACAGTACACAGAATAAGGCAGATGAACTTGCAGCACAGTTGCAGATTGGCAGGTATGACATAGGCATCACTGAATAATAGCTGAAAGATTACAGGTTGGAACTTAATGTCCAAGTATCCACACTGTATTGATAGGATAGGCAAGATGGCAGAGGGGGCAGCATTGCTCTGTTGGTAAAAAATTAAATTAAATCATTGGAAAGAGGTGATATAGGGTCAGGTGTTGAATCATTGTGGACAGAGGTAAGGAACTGCAAGTCCTTCTGCAGACAATATGAAGTTAGGTGGAGGACCAGGTAGTTTTGAAGAAGCAGAGGTGCTACAGAAGGACTGAGACAGATTAGGAGAATGGGCAAAGAAATGGCAGATGGACTGCAGTGTCAGGAAGTGTTGGCCTTGCACTTTGGTAGAAGAAATTAAAGGGTTGAGTATTTTCTAAATGGAGAGAAAATACAAAAAAACACTGAGGTGCAAAGCCTTGTGCAGGATTCTCTAAACATTAACTTACATGTTGAGTCTGTGGTGAGGAAGGCAAATGCAATGTTAGCATTCATTTCAAAAGGACTAGAATATAAAAGAATGTAATTTTGAAACTTTATAAAGCTCTGGTGAGGCCTCATTTGGAGCAGTGAGAGCAGGTTTGGGCCCCTTATCTTAGAAAGGATGTGCTAAAACTGGAAAAGGTTCAAAGGAGGTTCACAAGAATAATTTCAGGATTGAATGGCATGTCACATGAAAAGCATTTGATGGCTCTGGCCCTGTATTCACTGGAATTCAGAAGAGGGGTGACGAAGTCCTGACAAAGGGTCTCGGCCCGAAACGTCGACAGTGCTTCTTCCTATAGATGCTGCCTGGCCTGCTGTGTTCCACCAGCATTTTGTGTGTGTTGAAAGAGGGGTGACCTCACTGAAACCCATCAAATGGTGAAAGGCCTTGACAAAGTGGATGTAGAGGAAATGTTTCCTATGATTGTGGAGTCTATGACCAGATGACACAGCCTCAGACTAGACGGGCGCCCTTTTAGAATGGAGACAAGGAGGAATTTCTTTAGACAGGGAGTGGTGAATCTGTGCAATTCTTTGCCACAGGTAGCTGTGGAGGTAGAGGTTGATAGATTCTTGATTGGTCAGAGCATGAAGGGATACAGGGAGAAGGCAGCAGATTACCCCGAGGGGAAAATTGGATCAGCTATGATGAAAATGGCAGAGCAGACTGAACGGGCCAAATGGCCTAACTTTGCTCCTATTTTCTATGGTTTAAAACACAAATAAAACTGCTTTGGTATGAAGCTGAACCCCCTTGAATTACTGGATTACCAACCGAACTGACACCTTACTGTTTCTGGAACAGTATATAAAATTTGTCCAAGTTTACAAAGTATAGTAAACTACTCATTATCTGGTATTAATGCATCCAAAATTCTCATGCAACCAACAAGAATTTCTAAGGACAATCTGCAATTTCATACTCGCCTACATCATTTGGAGCGTTGAGTACACAAGTCATGAAGTCATGTTGCACCCGTACAAAACCCTGAATAAGCCATAGTCAGAATACTGCAAGCATTTCTAGTCACCACATAACAGGAAGGATGTGGAGAGGACACAAATGAGTTGGACCAGGATGTTACCTAGATTAGGTAGTATCAGCTACGAGAAGTCAGACAAACTTGGATTGTTTCCTCGAGAGTGGCAAAGGACAGAGAGATCTAACACAAGTATAATAAAATGAGAACATAGGTAGTAAGTTGAACATTTTGCCCAGAGTAGAAATATCAAACACTAGGGGGCACAGCTTTGCGGTGAACAAGTAAAAGTAGATATACAAGGCAAGTATGTTTCTTTTACACAGTGGTAGGTGCTTGAAATGTGCTGCCATTGGGTGGCGGTGGAAACAAGTGGTATTTAGAAAGATTCATGAACAGAGAATGAAGGAACATAAACCACGTGCAGGCAGGTATGCAGTTTAAATTGGCACAGATATCAGAAACAGACGTGCTCCTGTGAAATTCTAATCCATGTTTTCAAAAATGTAAATTTGAATTTGGCTAGCTGGATTCTCATGTGGTTTTCTTCAAACACAAAGGGAAAGTTGATTCCAAATATGTTTCCTAAACTTAGTGACTAATTTTCTTTAAAATGATTGGAGAGCACATTTATCTCAGAGCCAGTGCTGGTGGCACCAAAAAAAAAAGAAAATCAGAGTCAGGGTTTCAGATTTATGCAAAACCCTCCGTAATGTTCTTATTTGAGCCATTCGCACAGACCAACAACCCCATTTCCCCGGATGCTGAATGGCTGAGAGTACTGACAGCTTTCTATACCACTCAATAAGATAGGAACCATTGGTGCAGAATCAGTGAGTTCAAGGGCAGTGAATTAAACACAGTTCTCAATTTTTACTGGATTGGGGCTAGGCATTAAATGGATTCCTATATGACTTTACTCATCACTTATTTAACAACAAAACTCATTTAATGTCTTCCATAGAAGCACTGATAAAAATAAAAGCTGTGCTTTAAATTATCAGTTGCAACACTATCCCATTTTTGGGGCACTGAAGAACTTCTTTAAATGTTACATACACAATGCTGGAAGAACTCAGCAGGTCAGGCATCATCTGTGAGAAAACAGTAGCCAATGTTTCGGGCCGAGACCCTTCATCAGGAATGGGGGTAAAAGAGAGGGCCGAAGCCCAGTAATAGAGATGGGGAGGGGGTAGGGCCTAGAGGTGCCAGGTGGAAAACCAATCAGAGGAAAGATAAAGGGGGAGGGGGAAGGGGATAAGCATGAAAGAACTGTAGAGATAAAGAAGTTGAAAGGGGAGAGAGGCAGAGAGGGACCTGGGATAGGGGAAGGGGGAGGGGAGGGAATTACCAGAAATTGGAGAATTCAATGTTCATACCACCAGGCTGGAGGCTACCTAGACGGTAGATGAGGTGTTGCTCCTCCAACCTGAGTTTGGCCTCATCATGGCAGTAGAGGAGACTATGTATGGACATACCTAGATGGGAATGAGAGGCAGAATTGAAGTGCGTGGCAACCGGGAGTTCCTGTCTATTGTGACGGATGAAGCGTAGGTGCTCGACGAAGTGGTCCCCCAATCTGAGTCGGGTCTTGCCGATGTAGAGAAGGCCACACCGGGAGCACCGGATGCAATAGACGACTCCAGCAGACTCACTATAGATGAGTAATCCCTTGGTATTATAACTCACTCATGGTTCTAGACATCCTCATTGTCAAAGCACCCTTTCAGGTTCTGACAAGATTCAATCAAGCTCCCCCTCATTCTTTTAAACTCCGGCAGGTACAAGTTCAGTCCGGCCAACCTTACCCAATAAAATGACCAAGGCGATCAGGCGCTACTAACAAATTTCCAATGAACACATCACAGGACAATAACATTTCTTCCTAAATAAACCAAAAGTGAACATTATATTTCAGTTGTGATCTGACCAATATCCTATGTAACTGAAGCAAAAGCTTTCTACTTTTGTATTCAACATCTCTTTTAAGAAATAACTTTCTGATAAGCCTTCCCAATTATTTGCTCTACTTGCATACCAGCAATTTGTGAATCATACACTAACACACTCAGATCCTTTACGTTTTCAGAGCTCTGCAATCTCTCAACATTTAGATGATATGTTCCTATTTTTTTAAACTTTTTGCCAAACTTTTCACATTTTCTCATGTTATATGACATTTGCCAGATCTAAAATGTTCGCTTAACCTATTCTACATCCCTTTGCAGCATTACGTTCTCCTCACAATCTGAAATTGTGAAATAACATTAAATACAAAGAACTTAAAAGGCTTCTTGATTAAAAGACTTGTATGTTATATTTTGTGGCCTCAATTTACTTCATCACAGTTTACAACTAATTAAGTACTTTTGATAAGCAGTCACTTCCTAACTAACCTCCTGCAACTCTAGTCAAAGTCAGTGTTTTCCAGACCCTGTGCCAAAAAAATACTCCAGTATAAAAATTTGAGGAGTTCACACAGACAGCAATCAAATGCATTGAAAAATGCAGAATCAACCGTAGCACCACGGTAGCTTAGCAGTTAGCACAATGCTACTACAGCTTGGGGCTGAGTTCGAAGTTGAGCTCTGAATTTATCTGTAAGGAGATTGTACATCCGCCCCACGTTTCCTCTGGGTGCTCCAGTCTCCTCCCACAATTTAAAGGTGTACTTGTTAGTAGGTTAATCGGTCATTGTAAATTGTCCCGGGATTAGGCTAGGGTTAAATAGGTGGGCTGTCAGTGGCATGGCTCGAAGGGTATTCTGTGCTACATCTCTGATTAAAATAAATAAACCATTTTGTGATTATACTTTGGATTTACACTTCTGACAAGCATCCCTAACTTGCTAGCTTTTACCTACAGAACTTCAGCCAAGACTATTATTCATACAGATGTTTTTGCAAATTTCTTAAGCAGTTTTCAATCACAAGAAAAAGAACATTTGTTGAAAGTAACAATTTACAACAAAATGAAACACAGCTTCCATATTTTCCATTTGACTATCTGTGTAGCAGGTCTCTTCCACAACTGCATCGTATTCCCATTCCTCTTCCAATTACCGGTAGTTTTCTGCCAAACTTTTTAATCTTTCTAATGTAATACCTTCTCGTCATACTATCAATAAAGCAATTATTTCCATACGACTGCAAAGACCAGTTTATCTCTAATGACCCACCACACTGATATAAACCTGAACAAGAACCATAAAATAATTGTGTTAATATAAGCTACTGAGTATCACAGTTAATGCTGTGACATGTTTTCAACAAATACCAACACCAATTGGACATGCTGCCATTTAGCAAATGATATCACTGTATTATCTGAAGTATTCTGAATATTTTCAGCTTATCAATCTAAATGTGCATGTCCTTCATCCAAAATATCATTACCAATTCACCCACGTAAAAAAGTCTGACCTTTAAGTTAAAAAAACAAGAAATTTCTCATCCGACGTCTGATGAACAAAAGGAAAACATAATTACACAAAGTGAGTTTTAATATTCGTCTAAAGTCTCGAATTACACAGCCCAATTTGAATCTTCACTACAGAATATTAGTAAATAAAATCAATAGAACTGATTCTGACTAGCAATTTAATTTAGCTAGTTTTGTCTTTCCCTCCATAATATTTACTTTTTAACCATATAACAATTACAGCACAGAAACAGGCCATCTCGGCCCTTCTAGTCCGTGCCGACACTTACACTCGCCTAGTCCCACTGTCCTGCACTCAGCCCATAACCCTCCATTCCCTTCCTGTCCATATACCTATCCAATTTTGCTTTAAATGACAATACCGAACCTGCCTCTACCATTTCTACTAGAAACTCATTCCACACAGCTACCACCTTCTGAGTAAAGAAATTTCCCATCACGTTACCCTTAAACTTTTGCCCCCTAAGTCTCAACTCATGTCCTCTTGTTTGAATCTCCCCTGCTCTCAATGGAAAAAGTCAACTCTATCTATCCCCCTCATAATTTTAAATACCTCTATCAAGTCCCCCCTCAACCTTCTACGCTCCAAAGAATAAAGACCTAACTGTTCAATCTTTCTCTGTGACTTAGTTGCGGAAACCCAGGTAACATTCTAGTAAATCTTCTCTGTACTCTATTTTGTTGACATCTTTTCTATAATTCGGTGACCAGAACTGTACACAATACTCCAAATTCGGCCTTACCAATGCCTTGTACAATTTTAACATTACATCCGAACTCCTATACTCAATGCTCTGATTTATAAAGGCCAACATACCAAAAGCTTTCTTCACCACCCTATCCACATGAGATTCCACCTTCAGGGAACTATGCACCATTATTCCTAGATCACTCTGTGCTACTGATTTTAAATTATCTTCCTCTCAAGAATATATAGCACACTTGTAACAGATTATTCAACAGTAAGTTAAACTATGTTGAAGATTCTTTAAAAAAAACTGGCATAATTTTATTAGTTCAAAATACAGATATGCAAAGGGACTTGGAAGTCCTTGTGCAGGATACCCTAAAAGTTAACCTCCGGGTTGAGTTGGTGGTGAAGGAGGCAAACACAATGGTGGCATTCATTTCTAAAGGTATAATATATAAGAGCAGGGAGTGGATGTTGAGGCTCTATAAGGCACTCGTGAGACCACACTTGGGAGTACTGTGTGCAGTTTTGGCCTCTATTTTAGAAAGGACATGCTGACATTGGAGAGGGTTCAGATAGGATTCACAGGAATGATTCCAGGAATGAGGAACGTCTGGCAGCTCCAGGACTGTATTCCCTGGAGATCAGGAGAATGAGGGAGGATCTCATAAAAACATTCCAAATGTTAAAAGGCCTGAACAGATTAGATATGGCAAAGTGGTTTCCCATGGTAGGGGAGTCGAGGACAAGAAGGCACCACTTCAGGATTGAAGGATGTCCATTTAGAACAGTGAAGAAATTACTTTCGTCAGAGGGTGGTAAATCTGGAATTTGTTGCAACGAGCAGCTGTGGAGGTCAAGTCATTGGGTGCATTTAAGGCAGAAATAAATAGGTTCTTGATTAGCCAGGGCATCAAAGGACATAGGGAGAAGGCAAGGGCTTGGGGATGACTGGAAAAATTGGATCAGCCCAAGACTGAATGGCGGAGCAGACTCAATGGGCCAAATGGCCTACTTCTGCTCCTATATCTTATGGTCTTATAACTTACACCATCATAAATTTAATAGCATTGAATTCACATGTACTTCTCAATATATGTGATTTAAAATTGATAGCAATTCTCAAGTAAACATCTCCAAAGCAAACTGGTATGTAATTATACTCAGGCAGACTCCTCATCATGCATGCAACTAGTATTCTGACAACAGCAAAAGCAAACAATTTTACCAACTGAATTCACACAAAGTACATAGAAAAGAGCTTCAGCACTGTAAATGATATTGGAAATACAGTGGATTCCGGTTAATAGGGCCATTGGTTTATAGGGGCAGCTGTTTATTTGGGACAACTCTTAAAGAACATAAACTAAATGGTTAAAATAGTCAGGATTCCCTTATTTATACCACTTAAATGGGGAAGTAGACCGCTGACGAACAGCTTCTAAATAGTGTCAGTCACATGTACTTGCGTGGTCATATTACGTCTTGCCTAGAGCAATCAGTTATTAAGTAGCATCTGTTCCACTTGTTTGTCTTCAAAAGCAGTGATTTTTGTCACTGATAGTTGGCGAGAAATAGGCTGTAAGACAATCCAGAACTGTTATGCTTACTGTGGTTACAAGCATTCAGACTTGGAGATTTGAGAGACAGCCGGGAGTGAAAATGAAACAATTTCATTAGTTCAACAAGTTAGGAACCATGAGGAAATTGAAGGTAACAATAATCATCTGGAATGTCACAGTGAAAAATGAAGATTTGTAGGATGCAATTGTCAAAAGCATTGCACAAAGGCAGTCCACTAACTGCACTAGGTGCCTGCACTGATTTTGCACATTTATAGTCAATCAAAAGAATACGACAGGTGAATTGCTCCATTGATAACCATTAAGGCTTATTTATACTTGTGCTTCGCATCTACGCTATATCCGACATCGTTGGGTGATTTGCACCTCCCCAAAAATGTAACTCGCGTGTCGCAGTGACGCAACCCGCAACAACTGTGATTGGTCTGCATGGTAGCACCTCATTTCCTCCTACGCATTTCCGGTTGCTTCTTCTCCGCTATGTCTATACACCAATGTGAAATAGATGAACCAAATCGTCAAATCTGCCTGCTGACATGTGAAAATGTTTGAAATGCATTTCTTCGTCCATGTCTCTCACGAAGAAACTCAACACAGTGGCATAGAGACCCCACCACCAACTAGTGTTTTCTCGCACACCAAATCGCTACGGCGTAGAGCAACGCAGAAGTGAAAATCAGCGCTACGGCATAGGCTATGGCGTAGCCCGTATGCACAACTGTAAACCAGCCTTAAGGAACTAATACACAGTTTAATAGTATTGTAGATGCATTGGTACTGTTCCAATTTGTTCTGTATTTTTAATACATAATTTGCTACTTTAAATGGTAGTTTGTCTTTTTCACACCTTTTAACTACTTCCAAGAAACTTCAACTAATTGGGGCAGCCACTTCAGTGGGCCAAAATGTACTGGTCCCAATGTGTCCCAATTAACCAGACTCCATTATTACAAATTTTTAAAAATCCTCAACTTCAAATCTATAGCAAATTGATAAGGAACATGTACACTGTCAAATACAAAATAATGATACAATATGCTCTTAGGGGAGAAATCATGTGAACTCTTATCTACATCAGTGAGTATCAAACCTAGGTAAGAAAGAATAACTCACACGCAATCAGTTGCTATAATATATAGACCATGTCACTTGCCCGAGGTAGCCTCAAGGTTTGGGAGAGTACATTTAGGGTAGAGATGAGGAGGAATTGATTTTCCCCAGAGAGTGGAGAATCTGTGGAATTCTCTGCCCAATGAAGCAGTGGGGCTGCTGCAGTAAATATATTTAAGGTTGGATAGATTTTGCATAATATGAGAATTAAGGGTTGTGGGGAAAAGGTAGGTAGGTTGAGATGAGTTCATGGCCAGATCAGCCATGATCTTATTGAATGCCGGAGCAAGCTCAATGGGCCAGATGGCCTATTCCAACTCTTATTTCTTATGTTCTTATGCAATCGATCAACAGGAGGCTAATGTGAATCAGGCTGAAAGGAAAGCAAGTGAATATAACTGTGATCCAGTGCACTAAAGATAGTGACGTTGAAGCAAAGGACAGTCTCTACGAACAGATTCAATTGGAAGTAGAGTTAACTCCACTCCATAATATTATCATTGTCATGGGATATCTAAACGCCAAAGTTATAAATAACAACTCAAACTTCACTAGGACCATGGACATGCATTGATTTGGAATGATGAATAACAATGGTGAAAGACTGGTGGAATTCTGTGCCGAGAATAATCTGGCCATAGGAGGGACCCTCTTTCCATACCGTAAAATCCACAAACTGATATGGTGCCCACCTAATGGATGCAACAAGAACCAGAATGACCATTTGATGATCAATGGTACATGGGGATAATCCTTGCAGAATGTAAAGATGAAGACAGGATCAGACACAGGAAGTGATCGTCACCTTGTTGTAGCAGTGATGAAACTCAAGCTGAGAAACACTGGGATCAGTACACATGTACAGTACACAAGACGTTTTAATATTGAAAAACTCAAAGACATTCCACTTAAGAACAGATTTCAGTCCTTGCAAGACTTTGTCGAGGATGTGTCAGTGGACAAGATCGCCACAATGCAGAAACAAATTGCCTCAGTCTTCGAGAACAGCAGCGAGGCTTGTCTAAGATACAGACCTGTAAAGAAGATCAAAGAATGGATACAGCAGAAAACATGAACAGCCTTAGAAGAAAATTAAGAAGTATTAAGAGAGTCTAGATGGAAGACCTTGCTGTGGAGGCTGAAGAAGCAGCCAGTCAAGGTAATCAGGGAAATACATACAAGATTTAAAATTGGTATGTGTATAGTTTCAGACCAGATCCAGTGGTCCCATGAGAAATAAGAACGGTCTGCTTTCGACAACTGAGAAACAGCAAGAAGCACAATGGACAGTCTATTTCAGAGAATTACTGAATAGACCACTAAATAAAGAACCTGACATACAAGAGATAGCAGAGGACCCCAACATTAACACAGATCCACCCAAGAAAGAAGATTGTTGCTGTGATTAAAGAACAGCAAAGCTCCAGGACGTGACAATTTGAACACTGAATTATTCAAAACTAAACCAAAAGTTGCAGCAGCCAACGTGCAACCACTGTTTACTAAAATCTGGGAATGGGGACAGACACCCAAGCACTGGACAAAGGGACTTACTGCTAGGATCTCCAAGAAAGAAGCACTAAGTGATTGCAACAACTGATGTGGCATCACACTTCTGTCAGTGCCCAGCAAGATTCTCGCCAAAGTTATTGTCCAACAGGTGCTATTGATGTGTACTTTAAGAAGGAGCAGGCTGGCTTCAGGAAGAACAGAGGCTGTGTCGACCTGATCTTCACACTGCGTAACAGCACAGAGCAGTGTACAGACAGGCAGAGGCAACTGTATGTAAATTTCATGGGTCTTGAAAAGGCTTTTGATAGCGTCCACAGGGACAGCCACTGACAAATTCTCAGATCAAACAGGATCCCTTCCAAAATTGTCCAGCTTATCCAGAGTTTCTATACTAACTTCACCTGCACAGTTGAGTTTTGAAATCAAGACAGGAGTCAGGTAATGCTATGTGATGTCTGCAATTTTGTTTAACTTGGGACTGACTAGGTTATGAGGCAAACAACAAAAGATAAGGTGTGAGGCATTGGGTGGATCCATTCTCTAAAAGATCTTGACTTTGTAGATGGCATCACATTCACACCAACACATGCAAGAGAAAGCTCAGTGGTTGTGTAGCTTTGGTGGACAGGTTGGATTCAGAGTCATCCAGAGAAAGACTGAGGCCATGTCCCTCAATAAGGTCTCCTCCTCCCGTCAAGACATACGGCATTGATTTCCCCAGCTCTGGCAGTTTCATCTACCTGGGCAGTATCATTTATCCAGATGGTGGGACCAAGGACGGCATCCAGTGCAGACTCAGCAAAACTAGAAATGTCTTCAGATCAATGAGCAACAAATGGGGATTAACTAAGTATAGCATCTACACTAAGGTGAAGCTGGAGCAGAGTTGTGTTCTGTCCACACACTTGTATAGGTCAGAATACTGGCACATGACAGAGAGCAACCTTGCCAAGCTGTCGTCACTCTACATCATAAGCCTCCAGAAGATCCTCCTTATTTTCTGGCCAAGGAAGATCTCAGACCTTGTCCTACTCCTCCTGTATCATCAAGGCGGCATGGCCATAATCATCATGAGCAAACATTGGAGGTGGATTGGGCACGTGATAAGAGAGGCCAACTCCATTAAGACAGCAATACATTGGATTCTTGAAGGGCGAAGGAAACGTAGAAGACCAAAGACAACTTGGCACCGTACTGTAGAGGCAAAAATGAGGACCCTGAACCACACCTGGGCACAATAGAGAAGCTGTCCTAGGACTGGCAGACATGGAGGACTTTCATTGCTGCCCTAAATACAAACAGCGTAATGGACAGCAACTTAACATTTCCACAAGAATCTTTCAAGTTTCGAGTGCAAAATAAAAATCAAAATGTTGGAAATACTCAACAATCTAGGCAGCATCTGTGGAAAGAGAAATGAAGCTTTCAAGTCAGAGATGTGTTCTCAGAACTAGGAAAGAGAAAAGTTATTATGTTGCAGAGATGTTGAGGAGGGATAAATGGAAAAAAAGTTATGTGCTTTAAAAATGTGAAAGTCTCAGAGTACCCCAAGTATTCATTAAACAAGAAATGACAACAACCCAAAATCTAAATCATTTTCGAAACTGAGTTCCCGCTTGAAAAGTTTGACACTGGTATTTGGGGAAAAAAAGGGTTCCGATATCATCTAAGTTCAATGGTTCTCGTATCTAAATGCAAATAAAACCAAACCTGAAACAATATAAGCATATATTGCAACCCCAAAAGTATGGTGGACAGACATAAAATAAATTCAAAGAGCTAAGCATCAATATATGTAACAATAGAGCATGATATCAAAAAAAAATCACCAATTAGACATATTGAATATCCTCACATTTATTAGAGTTTAAAAATAACTGCAGTACATTTTAAAAGTCAGATTGTATCATCATTTTCATGCATTGCTGGCACTGTTTCCTCAAGGTGGGGTTATTCTCTTAATGAATATACTAACCTTTGAAGACTGTCTATGGGAGAGATCAATTAAGCTCATTTGAGTGAAACAAGTTTCTACATAGGTATTTATTCCAATATTGTTAATACTGTTATTACATTACCTACCTGCCATCTTGCAACATGTTTCAATCTTGATATATTCAAGAGTTGATATTCTATAACATTTGGTATTAATATGATGGTAGCAATGCCAAACATGCTCTAAATTTTACCAGAAACAAAAGAGATTCTGCAGATGCTGGAAATATTGAGCAAAGCACATAAAACAGAGGAACTCCAACATATTGTGTCCATATATTTTACCAATTGTCTTTTTATTTGAGTCAGAACAGTGCCAAAGTGAAATAATGTGCAGAAATAACATGAATGAAAATATATTCACTGTGGGAGTAATTTTCAACTGTCACCAGGGTAGCAGCTCATGAAATTGACTTTGTAGATACCAAAGTTAAAATCACAGCAAGAAACTTACTTTTTTTGAGGTTTAGTTTTGAGACCCGAGATTGTGCAACACTGTGGCTTGATTTCAAAACAGTATGAATGTAGAGGTAATAATGAGGAAGAACATAAGTCATCTAGTCTTCAAAATTTTATTTTTTAAACTCCAGAAAGGCATTAACCACAGCAGAGCCCTGAAAAAGAAGTCACAGTGTGGCAGAAAGCTTGGATGGTGTAAAAGGTAGAAGGGTCATACTTAAACTTTCTTTAGTATGCAATCTAACAATGCCTTACAAACATTACATCCTTCCACAATTTGGACCTCGAACATCACAGAGAGAAAATTAAGTTAATGTGATTGAAGAATAATGCAAGCAGACGTTTCTTTAGATAGTTTTAATAATAAATGAAGTTGAACAAATCATAGACAATGAAGAGAAAGATTAAAAATTCTAAATAAATACTACAAATAAGTTATTGAATGATATGCAATTTTATCATTGGTTAGAATTGCAAATGGCGTTAAGAAATTGCAGTTGAAGGCCATATTATTTTAATTGACCCAGCAAAAGAGACATTTAACTAAAATAGTTTAATAGAAATGTCCAACAAGAACAGTGTCCTATTTGAATCTACATAGTTTTTTCATAAATGTTTTGCACATCCCCTCCAGCAATTTAGAAACTACAGCTATTGGAGTTCACTCTCTACACCATTAGAGGAACCACCACCACCTTATTATGCAGCACGACCACAAAGATATGAAGTATTTTCCATAACAGCTCTATATTAAAATAATACAATTAATAAACCTGAATTAGACTAAAGCATAAACATGAGGAAATCTGCAGATGCTGGAAATTCAAGCAACACATACAAAGTGTTGGTGGAACACAGCAGGCGAGGCAGCATCTATAGAAAGAAGTACATTCGATGTTTTGATGTCCTGATGAAGGGTCTTGGCCCGAAACATCGACTGTACTTCTTCCTATAAATATTGCCTGGCCTGCTGCGTTCCACCAGCATTTTGTGTATGTTGCTAGACTACAGCATAGTGGTTGGTGCAACACTATTACAGCTCGGAGTATTGGAGTTCAATTCCTGCGCTGTCTGTAAGAAGTTTGTCCTTCTCAGGACCACATCCCGGTGCGGCCTCCTCTACATCGGCAAGATCCGACGCAGACTGGGGGACTGCTTCGTTGAGCACCTCCACTCCGTCCGCCACAACAGACAGGATCTCCTGGTTGCCACCCACTTCAACTCTGCTGCACATTCCCATTTGGATATGTCCATACGTGGCCTCTTCTACTGCCATGGTGAAGCCAAACTCAGGTTGGAGGAGCAACACCTCATATACTGTCTGGGTAGTCTTCAGCCCTATGGCATGAACATTGAATTCTCCAACTTCCAGTAATTCCCTCTCCCTCCCTTCCCCCCATCCCAGTTTCACTGTGCCTCCTCCTCCAGCTACCCATCACCTCTCTCATGATTCCGCCTTCTTCTACTACCCATAGTGCTTTCCCTTTACATTCCTTCTTCACCTTTCCTGCCTATCCTCTCCCTGCTTCCCCTCCCCCACCCCTTGATCTTTCCTCTTACTGGTTTTTCACCTGACACCTACCAGCCTTCTCCATCCCCCCCTCCCCCCATCTTCTTTATAGGGCCCCTGCCCCCTCCCTCTTCAGTCCTGACGAAGGGTCTCAGTCCGAAACGTTGACTGCTCGTTTCCACGGATGCTGCCCGACCTGCTGAGTTCCTCCAGCTTGTTGTACATATTGTTTTGACCCCAGAATCTGCAGAGTATTTTGTGTCCTCCAGGTGCTCCTGTTTCCTCCCACAGTCCCAAAATGTACTGGTTAGTAGGTTAAATAGGTGGGTTGCTGGGCTCGTTGGGCCAGAAGAGCCTATTACTCATTGTATCTCTCAATAAAATTAAAATAAAGATTCAAAATTAAAACTGCTAATTAAGCTTCAAACATCAATGCAACCAATTTGAGCAAAGTTCTGAAAGTCCAACCTTTATCCGTTTTTGTCATTACAGTTATCATCTGAATGTGGATTTGTAAAATGAATCTGTTCAGAATTAAGTAAATCAACTGCCTTACAAAATGGTGCAAATATAAATAATAACTTAAAACAGAAATGGTAGATTACAAATAATCAAGTATGTTTGAGAGCACGGAGAAATCCCCTTAATTCATATACACTTACACTGATCATACTAAATACTCCAGCCAAGTTACAGTAACTGCCCTAAAGAGTGATAATTTGCTAATTCTTCACAGGTAATCAGTTGAAAATTGGAATACAAGAACAAAATTAGTTGCATTAAATTTAACAGCTGCTCAGTTCATATAATTAGTTTCACTAGAACCATCTGTGCTTTGACTTCACAGAAACATACGCTTGTTAAAACAAGCCAGAACAAAACTTTAAATGTGCACTAGTATAATAAAATTTGTACTTAACTAGCGAATGTGTTTTAAAGTACACACAGTACTGATTTGTAGATTTATATTTATTAAGTGTCTGAAAACCTAAAGACTTCTATAAACTAAATTTATAGCTTACATGTGAATGTTTTTCCTTAACACTTTGATAATTCAGGTCATTTAGAATTCAGCAGTTGGGAAGGAAGAAGAAAAAAATAGAAAGCAGAAACACGAGAGAACACATGGACAATTATACTGAAGACAGACTCATGACAAAAAGCAGATACACATACCAACACCAAAAGGAAACTACACTTAATTAAATTTATACTTGCACCTGGAATCTTGGCTTAATAAAATTTAACTGTTAATTTCTCGTGTACTGAAGGAAACAAGATCATTTCTTGGCATTGTTCTTTATATTTCAAATACCATTAAACTAAATCAAAATTAGAAAACTCTGGAAAAAAACAACAAAAATTACACAATTAAAATTATAAAGTGAACAATTCGGCCCAAAACATCGACTGTACTTCTTTTCCATAGATGCTTCCTGGCCTGCCGAGTTCCTCCAGCATTTTGTGCGTTTTGTCTGAACTTGATTTCCAACACTCAATCTTAAGGATAAAAGTCCTAACTTTTAAATAAAACATTGAACATAGAACAATGCAGCACAGTACAGACTCTTCGGCTCATGATGTTGTGTCAACCTTTTAACTTACTCTAACATCAATCTAACCCATCCCTCCTACATAGCCGTCCATTTCCTATCACCCATGTTTCTTAAATGTTCCTACCACCACCCCTGGCAAACGGTTCAAGCACCCACTACTCTGTGACATCACCCTATACTTACCTCCAATCATGTTAAAATTATGCCCCCTTATATTACTCATTTCTGTGCTGGGAAAAAGCCTCCAGCTATCCACTCTATCTCTGCTTCGTATTATCCTCTACACCTCTTTCAAGTTACCTCTCACCCTTCTTCACTCCAAAGAGAAAAGCCCAAGCTCACTCAACCTATCTTCATAAGACATGACCTCTAGTCAAAGCAGAATCTGGTAAATCTCCTCTGCACCTCTCTGAAGCATCCACATCCTTCTTATAATGAAGCAACCAGAACTCAAACCAATATTCCAAGTGGGGTTGAACCAAGGTTTTATACAGCTGCAACATTATCTCGCGAGTCTTGAACTCCACCCCCTGTGTAATGAAGGCCAACACATTGTACACCTTCTTAACAACCTATCAATTTGCATAGAAACTTGAGGGATCTACAGATGTGGACTCCCAAGATCCCCCATACCTCCACATTGCCAAGAATCCTGTTATTAGGCCTGCATTCTGCATTCAAATTCAACCTTCCAAAATGAATCACTTTGCATTTTTCCGGGTTGAACACAATCTGCCACTTCTCAATCCAGTTCTGCATTCTATCGATGCCCATTGCAACCTACAACAACCCTCCACTCTATCTGCAACTCCACCAAACTTTGTCACCTGCAAACTTATTAACCTACCTTTCCATTTTCTCATCCAAATCATTTATAAAAATCACCAACAGAAGGAGTCCCAGAACAGTTCCCTGTGTAACATGATTGGTCGCTGACCTCGAGGCAGTACACACTCCATCTACTATCACCCACTGCTTTCAATGGGCAAGCCAATTGTGTATCCACACAGCCAAGTTTCCTTGGGACCCATGCCTCTTGATTATCTGAATGAGCCTACCACGGGGAACCTTATCAAATGCCTCATGAAAATCCAAATACACCACATGCAGTGTTCTAACTTCAATGTGTTTTGTTATATCCTCAAAGAATTCAGTCAGGTCCCCTCACAAAGCCATGCTGACTGTCCTGCTGAAGGGTCTCTGCCCAAAACGCCAAATGTACTCTTTTCCATAGATGCTGCCTGGCCTGCTGAGTTTCTCCAGCATTCTGTGTGTGTTGCTTGGATTTCCAGCATCTACAAATTTTCTCTTGTTTCTGGCAGTCTCTAATCAGGCTATGTATGCTTCGTTAAATACTTACAAATACTGTCTCTAAGAACTCTTTCCAATAATTTGCTCACTGCTGAAGTAAGACTCACTGGTCTATAATTCCCAGAGTTATCCCTACTCCCTTGCTTTAACAGAAGGAATAACATTTGCCACCCTCTAATAATCTGGAACTACTCCTAAGGCCAATGTATGAGTAGACAGCTTTTCCTTAGAGATAGAGACAGAGAACTCACTATGCCTGCCTTTTCTTTGGTGACGTGGAACAGTCTATGTTCCAAGCCTTCTCCAGTAACACACCCCAAATCTTTCTGTGCTACACTGACGACTGCATTGGATGCTGCTTCATGCACCCATGCTGAGCTCGTCAATTTCATCAACTTTGCCTCCAACTTCCACCCTGCCTTTAAATACACTTAGTACATTTCTGACACCACTCTCCTCTTTCTCAATCTCTGGGGGGAAGCTGACTACCGATATCTTTTATAAATGCAACAAACCTCACAGGTATCTGACTATACTTCTATCCACCCTGCCACCTGTGAAAATACCATTCCCTTTTCTCAGTTCCTTTGTTTCTGCCACATCCATTCCACAGATGTGGCTCTCCTGTACAGAACATGAGAGATGTCCTCCTCCTGCAAAGAATAAGTTTCCCTTTCTCCACCACTGATGCTGCCCCTCACTCGCATCTCCTCCATTTCCCAGACATCCACCCTACCTTCAAATCACCCCAACAGGAATAGAGTTCCTCTTGTCCTTACCTACCACCCCATGGCATGAGCCTCCATTTCCAGCATATCATTCTCCACAACTTCCACCATCCTCAACTGGATCCTACCACAAAACCTACCTTTACCTCCCCTCAACGCCTCTCTTTGCTTTTCATCGGAATTGCTCTCTCCATGACTCTCTTGCCCATCCATCCATCCCTCTCCACTAATCTCTCTCCTGGCACTTATCCCTGCAAGCAGAGGTGCTACACCTGCCAATTCATGTCATTTCACACCTTCATTCCGGGCCTCAAACAGTCCTTCCAGGTGAGGCACCACTTCACCTACAAATCTGATGGGCTGACTACTGTATCAAGTGCTCCCAATGCAGCCTCCTCATCATTGGTGGAATTCAATATAAACTGAGGGACCACCTTTGCTCCATCCATAACAAGCAGGATTTCCTGGTAGCTAACCATTGCAATTCCAATCCTCACTCCCATTCCAACATGTCAATTCATGGCATCCTCTACTGCCAGGAAGCCACCCACAGGTTGGGGGAGCAACAGCTTATGTTCCATCTGGGTACCTTCCAACCTGATGTCATGAACATTGATTTCTCCATCTTCTGGTAATTGCCCACCTCCTCCTCCCCTCATCTTCCATTTTCCACTCTGGCTCCTTCTTACCCCTTTCCTCCTCACCTGCCTATCACCTCCTCCGGTGCCTCTACCCTTCCATTTCTCCCATCGTCCATTCTCCTCTAGCAGACTCCTTCTTCAGCCCTTTACCTTTTCCACTCAACACCTCCCAGTTCTCATTTCATCACCCTCTCCCCAACCACCTGGCCATTCCTACCACCTTCTAGATTGTACACCTTCCCCAGACCACCTTCTTATTCTGACTTCTTCCTTCTACCATTTCAGACCTCACAAAGGCTCTCAGCCCATAATGTCAACTATTTGTTCTTTTCCATAGATGCTTCCTGACTTACTGTTACCTCAGCATTTTGCATGTTACATTTTCAAGATTACTGACATCTGACTGTATATACGTGCAGTACAACCAAACAGAACAGCATTCTTCCAGACCACAATACAACCACCAAACATACAGCACATAAAATATTATCACAAATTAGTACAATACCATTCAAGATGCAAACAATGTGCAGCACAAGCAAACCGCTTGCTGGCCTAGTGATGAGATCTTGATGGTGCAGGGTATTCATTAATCTCTCAGCCTGGGGGAAGAAAAGATTATCCACCCTGGCAGTCCAAGTCCTGATGTTCCTGTACCTCCCTTCCTGATGGTAGTGGGTCAAAGATTATGGGATAGGTGGTGGGACTTCTCAACAATGCTTTGGACCCTTCATAAACAACACTCCCAGTAAATATCACAAATTGGAGGAAAGGAGACTCTGGTGATGCCCTCAGTGATTTTACTATCTTCTGTAGGGTCTGGTCCCTTTGCATTCTGTGCATACTTTGATTTACGGATGAGCAGAAAATTGCATATTATGATTTTCAATGAGAAGAACACTTCACAGTTCCATTTAAATACAGAGCAGTTTTGTTCACTGTGGTACTACACACAGAGCTCCATACTTAATGAGAATCATAGAATATAAGTTTTAAGTCAGAGAAGCCTCACAAGATTTTGTTGCCACACTTGTTGGCACAACTGTTTTGGATACGATAGATCTCATTTGAGGGTTTATATTCCGAAAGCAAAAGGAAAAATAATCAAAGACTGTCTTCACCAAAATTTTAAAACTTCAAAATTCAGTTTACAGATTGCATAGTTGCCGGATGCTGTGAGATTTCACACAGGTGTAGGGTTATTCTCCTCTTCAAAGTGTCCATAAAAGGTGTTGAACATATTGGGGTGTGAAGCATCACTGCCAATTATACTTTTGGGTTCCACTTATAGGAAGAAAAAGGGAATCCAGCTACAGCAAGTCATGCGTCTGCAGCAAGCTTCACTTGGAAGGCTGATGTTAGAGTGCAGGGGCAACTCCAATAGATAATCCATGGAATTCTTGCAGGACCAATAATACAGAGGGATGAGACACCGGAGGGTTGAAAAATAAAGATTCTCAGTGCTTAGCTGAAGTTCATGTCAGTCAGAAATTCTGGAAACAATGGCGAATAGGACAAAATGCAAAATTAGACATTATCAGCAATTTGGATGGCCTTAAAATTTAGCTATAGTATGTTCTTGACAAGACTAGAGGTTACAAATGGCATAAATGGAAACTTCAGATCTGATGAGCAATGGGAAAATAGGAGAGTGCTGAGCAATATTTCCAAAGATGGAATTGGCTATCTTAATGATGCTGTAGATCCTTTGCCAATAATTCATTTTCAGATCAAGCATACCAACACAAAATGGGAATAATCTGGTTTAGCCTCAGACAATTGCTCAAGGAGACCAGTTGGAGTCAGTGATTTTGGAGCATGTGTATTTGTGGCAGGAATAAAGACAATGACTTGGTCTTCACAACATTTAAACTGAAGAAAATTTATATTCATTTTGTACAAGACATCAGGTGAGAAGTCTGAGAGTGGAAGAATTGACAGAGCTGGTGGTAAGATATGGTTAGATGTGTCAATCTAAGCATTTCTTAAATGCCCCTAAAGTATCTGCCTCTACTACCACCACCATCACTAGATTTTTATAGAGCCTTGGTGAGATATCACCCAGAGCACTGCATACAGTTTTGGTCTCCAACTAAAGAAATACTTTTCATAGAAAGCGTGCAGTAAAGATCTACCAGGTTAGTTGCCATATTATGGAGAGTTTAAACACAAAGTTAACTGTTATTTACTCTTGTGTAAATAATATTTGTTAACGATGAAAGGAGTGATGGGATTTAAATATGAACATTCTTAAACATTATAGGATAAAATGCTATTTATTATGCTAAGACAAACATGCAACATTTTAAATATTGACAGCTGTGATCACATTGCTGCAGGACTCCTTTCACAGAGACCCTTTAAATGCAGTTATTTTCATCAGAAAATCAATATTGTTACCACAAATCTTAAGAATATTCTCAAATTTGACTTTACTTATGTTTATGTTTGTACTGACCAAAATAAATTAATTTCATTCATTCACTTAAAGCATTGTTACATTTATGTTCCCATAAAAACTGCTACATAATACTCCTATAAGGATATCTACACAAGCAATTACAACACTTCTGTGAAAATGTTTAGATTTCAATACACTTGTAAAGGACTTTGAGACATTGAAAAGGAGACAAAAGGTGCCTCATAAATGTTTGTCATTTTTAGGTGTAAGAAAAATAATGATCTTTAATATACTTATTATAAAGTGAATTTAATATTAAATTAAAAAGGACAGAAAAGTATACGTACATAAAAGTTAGTTAGAAAGATCTCTAACACAAATCGTTTGAACAATATTCTTAAATTTAAAAAACAAGTTTTATACTCGTTTAAAAAAAGCTCAAGACAGACTAGCTGGCAGGATAATGGGATCTTTTCCAGGATTTATTTAAGAAAATTTATAAGCTAAGGTGCAAGTGCAGACTGGAAGGCAAATGGCATATTGGTCGTTACTACTTGAGGATTTGAATTCAAGAGTAAAGATGTCCTACTATACTTTTAAAGAGCATTGGTGAGAAAGCACCTGGTAATATTGCATACAAATTTGGTCTCTAACTAAAGAAATACTTTTCATAGAAAGAAATCAGCAAAGGTCTACTGGTCTGGTCGCCATCTTAAGCGGAGATTTAACAAAGGAAAATGGAGCAGAGTAGAACTTATATCCCTTCAAGCAAGCTTTGCTCTGTTATTCTTCAAGATCACAATGATCTTTCACCTAAATGTCATTTTCTACTCTATTACTGGATTCCTTTAAAATCCAGAAAACTATCATCCTCTATTTTGAATGAACAATAACTGAGGCAATTAAAATCTTTTCTCAAATAAAAAACCTGCCTTCTCTCAAATCAATCTTGCCAATCAAAACTGGAAAGACTGTACTTATATTATCTTAAGTTTAGAAAAACAAGAGGATATCTAACTGGAACTTAGAAAATTCCTACAGGCCTCAGAATGGTTGCAGAGTGGATGCTTCTATTCATTAAGGAATGCAAAACCAGGCATCATATTCAAAATAAGAATGAAGCCATTTACAACTGTAATTCTCAACCCTCCATTGTTGTGGAGGCTCAATCATTGAGTATATTCAAAGCAAAGGTCCTGGGGTTTCTGGATTTTTAAGTAAATCAAGGAATAAGGGACTGGTGCATCAAAAAAAAACACTGAGGGTAGGTAAGCCTTAATCTTGTTGACTGAGGGAGCAAAAGCAAAAGTGTCAAATGACACACTGCTGTTCCAATTTATTATATTCTAAACTCACTCCAACTATGAGGTCAGGCTAGTTACGTGACACAAAAGTAACCACAATTTCCTGATCTTATTAGCAATATTAATATATGATTAAGGTTAGACTAATAGATTTGATCTTCTGCAAATTAACAGCAATACAAGTTAAGCAGCATCCATTGAAGGACCATTGCTCATTAAGTATTTAGTTCGTAAATTTGTTTAGGATAAAACGATTTTCCATAAAGATTAAGATTTACAAAACATCACCTTGACATCTAGTGGTTGCAGATAAGAATTGCATACATTATATAATCAATTCCTTTAAGGAATTTTACACCATAGGAAAAGGATCATTTGGCCAACTAAGCTTGTGCCTGAACTTCCTATCCACAGTGCAGTTTAGCCTAATCCTATTTTCTTACTTGTTCCTCTAAAGCTACAATATTCCCCCTTTTCAAGTGTAATGCCTTGATTTCTACTGCATTGCTGTGAGGCATTTTTATTTTAGCAGTTTTCAGCAAATGCAGTGTATTCTTAGTAACCTTCATAAACCAGTGTTTTGGCTTCAGCTAAAGACAAGGATTTATTTGCCCAACTTAGGAATATTGTGTCAGCCAACTGGATTTGTCTTGGTACGTATTGTAATTTTCTGCCCAGTGGGATGTGATGGAAGAGACAGCTAGACAGGATCAAATTTTGGAAGGACAGTAGTCTGGTTTGGGGTCTTTTGGCAGGGGTAGCAGAGCAGAATACAAGGGAAGATGCTAACAAAAGGCCACTTGAAGGTGAGAGCCCATTGTAAATAGTGCTTTGTATGGACAAATGGTTTCAAGGAGCAAGTGCCAATACTTCTGAATTGGCCAGCTTGTCCGTGATATACTTTGAGGAAAGTTCTGCCTGTGGCTAGTGATAAGAATTCAGCGCTGTAAGTAAAACAATACACCCAACTTCTCCAGAAAGGAGCTCCAATGTTTACATGCACTGGTTTAAATGTAATAAGCCCTTTTATTTTTCTGTTAACTGTTTGCTAAATTTAAACAATAAGTAAATATATTCCCTTTGTAATTTTATGCCAGTATATGATCTTTCACTTCTTACCAAACATTAACTGTGTAAGGGGCAGTACTTATGCAGCATTCACTATAATCAATGTTCCTTAACATACCAACTTTCTTGTTTGGTTAAACCTAAATAATACCGATCCTAGATGTGCATTGCTTATGGGAAGGAGGACTTCTCATCGTTGAGTCACATGGCTGTTAGCAGAGTTAGCTAATGAGTCAAGTTTGTATATGAGCCCCGGTGAAAGGGTTACATTTGTGGGGTACTTGTTTGGAGATTGAATACTGTTTGAACAGTGTACAAGGATTGATTAAGCAGCTTATTTGTCTGTTTAAGCCAGCATTTTGTGGAAAGTGAGGTACTTTATTCTGGATACCGCGGAGATCAACGTTGGGTGAAATATGACTCCCAATGATGTGACTGAAGTCTCACTGCCCGATAGGATAGGAATACTAGTGAGGCGGGGCTATGGTCAGTTCACATCTCTGGAGTTGCTGAGAATGTAGCTGAGGGTGAGGATTTTCAAGGCAAATTGTCTCTCTTTCTGTGCAGTGAGGAGAAGACTTTGTCTGTTGTGAGAAGTCTAAGTCCCTCAGCTGTTGATTTAATGTGTGCGTCGGTTTCAGCTATTACATCACTGGTTGTTAAATGCCAAAAGATGTACCTGCAGAGAGCCATTTCTCTGGAGTCAAGCCCACATCCGATGGGGAAGAAGAATATGAGACTTGGATAGAGTAGACACCTCAGTTACTGGATGCATGCAGTGCTCAGATAATATGAAAAAACAGACTGGTAGAAAGTTTAGAGGGTCCAGCGGCTGATATAGTGAGGTTCTGAAAGGCAGAAAACCAGTTAGCCACATCAGTAACTATATGCACACTCTGGAAGATGTTTTTGGCACCAAAGTTCAGCTGATCTTATGATTAGTTTAGGAACACATTCCAGGAGGAAGGAGAAGCCATCTGCCTACCTTTTCAGGTTGAAGAAACTGCTGTACTGTTTGTGTCACATAGGGGGCATTCAACTGTGCAAGAAAAATTGCCTGCAGGTGGAGCAAGTTGTGAAGGGCCCGCTGTCACATGACATGATTGCTCTACGTATTCAAATAACCCACAAGATAAGCCCTCCTCCATCTTTTACTGAGTTCCACCTCAGAGTCCTCTACTGGGAGCCCATTTCCTAGCATTTCAGCATCTCAATGCAGTCTACATGTAGAGAGCAAACACGAGGAAATCTGCAGATGCTGGAAATTCAAACAACAACACACACAAAATGCTGGTAGAACACATGCTGTGTTCTACCAGCATTTTGTGTGTGTTGTTACATGTATTCAGGCCTGTTTTACTCATAGAATGGTCTTGACAACCAGAAATACCCTGCCGCATATTCACCAGCTATCTGATATCAAGTCTTATAGCTTGTGAATTTGTTTTAAATTCATGAACAATTGAGATAAAATTATTTCAAAAGATAAAAATATTAATTTGAATTTAAAGCACTGAAAATACTTGTAGACGTTAAGTTAATTAAGCACACTGAAATTAATTCAGATAAATTACCCTTTCTTTCAAATATATTTTCAATTCATTTTAATTCTGTTGTACTTTTGGCTCAACAGGAAGGTTTGAAAGTCTACACTACTTCATGGATACCAAGGTAAGTGGACGAGTGCAGCACATCAGTGGCTGCAGTTCAAGATAGCAGAATGGAGGACACCATGACTTACTTCGACTCAAGCCAGGACTGGAAACCAGGAGCTCTATAGGATTGTACAAAGATAAACACAGGCAATAAAAGTGTTGGTAGTGTTACGTACCCCATAACTGGGTCACTTACCAGCAAAGATATAGAGAGGTCCGTTGAAGTCTGATGGTACTATTTTTAAAAATCTTTATTTATAAAGAGGCACAAAAGTAAGGTTAATACAAACATTCAGATAACATACGTCGTCAATACTCAATCTATTAAGCGCGGGTATAGTAATAATCATCAATAAGAAGTAGCTCTATCGTTTTTGTCTAGGGGTAAAAATATTGTCCGATAGAAATATAAAAGTCTCTCAAGTTCATGTAGGCTTTAGCCTTTGGGGACCGCTGGGTTTTCACTTGTTGGAGAGAGAGAGAGAGAGAGAGAGAGAGATTTGTGATAAGAGAAACTTGCCCGGGTCTTTTGATGAGGCCGATCCGATGTGTCGGGGGAATTGGTTCCCCGTTGTTAGTTACAGAAACTCGTTTCTGTGGTATCAACCACCAGCTCCCAGGCCTGGGAACCGAACACACGTGGCTTCCTTCAAATGGCTGCCCGCTATACGGGATCGCTAGCGTCTCTTCTGGTGTGTCTGAGGGGCCTGCTCTACAGCCCCTCTTTTTATCTGGACTCACGGGGTCTCAGATGTCAATCAGGTTGGGATGATGCAATCTCTCCCCGTAGCCCAGCCCACGTTGCCCTGAGAGCTGGCACGTAGTATAGGATCGCAATCCACAAAGGTGTCTCCAAGAAACAATGGCCAAATCCATTGCTTTGTCTTGCTGAGGGGCCAGGACACATTCCAAAACCTTGAGGATTCTCTCTAATTTCCTGGGTCCAAGACCCAAATTAATAGTGATCTTGCGATTCTCAAGAAGGAAGGGGCTGGGATCATAACAGTAGGTATGCTGGTTTTAAAAATTGTGTTGCTGGAACTTTTGCACGTTTAAGAAATTGGATGGAGCCTAATTGCAGTACTTCATCTGATAGAAAGCACCATCAACAATATAGTAAAGTACAAGATTTTTCTGTTCAAGTACCTGAAATGGAATTTGACCCAAAATCCAATATTGCAGAACTGAGAATTCTATCAACTGAGAGAATAATCTTTAAGAAAGTTAACAACTTATTCCATTATCTTCTGGTTCCAGTAAAAAAAAGTTTAGGTTTTTCTTCTAATATGCAAACTCACAATTTTGCTTATAGCCAGGTTACACTGTGTAGGAACTATTCATTTGTTCTCTATCTGCATTGTATTCTGTGCTATGGTTATTTTGTACATTATGGTGACTAGACACGTGAGCAAAGACATGGTAAAAGCAAAGGGAACAAGCTGCATATTCGTGTTTTGTTCTGGATAGTTTAGTTTGGAGCTGGGGACTGATGAATGTCATATCTTTTGTTGACTTCTTAAGTAAGTTTATTTACACTTAAATGACATTGCTTCAAGAGTGTATGGTTTCTAGTTGCTGATAAAGCAGCAAATACAGGACTTCAACTTTTGGAACATCATCACAGGAGTGATAGAAGGTGCTTTATACAAGTTAACAATCCATGGGGGTTGTCAGCGGCAGCACTGGCTTGTTAGAATAGCTGCTATGCACTGTTTCTCCACTCTCTTTATACCCTTGAAAAGAATGCCCAATTCTCTGTTTTCATCTCTGGGTTTAAAACCAACATAGAAAATTGGGATCAACTTCTCTCTGCAGCAAATATTGCAATGTAAAATTAATACAGATAATTCAAAACAAAATTTTCAATTAATGGCCTAAAATCATTCATAAATATCAGGTGCACTTGCAGAAGGCAGAAGGATAGTCACTGCAGTATGTGATCTCATTCTAAGAATAGGTTTCAAAATTCTGCTGGATCATAAAAAGCATTTAAACCTAACAGTGCATTGTTTGATAATGCACACAACCCACTGTGATACAAAAAAGCTAAATTTCTTAAACACTTTGAAGAATAATAAAAGAAACTCAATAGAATGTGTTTCCCATACATCACAAAAATGAAGTTTATATCGTCTAATAATCCACTGCCAACTGATTTTGCATGGAAATAGATTCACGTAGTGAATGCTACATCTTCTGCAAAGAATTAAAGCCTATGAATACTAAGACAGTAGCACCTTGGGACTCTACTGTACTCTCATTTAGTTGAACTCTAAGCAAATTTTAACTCCCATTTGTGGATTCCACTGAAATAATGTCAAAATCTCATTAATCCATTTATGGACCATTCCTGAACAAAATCTGGTCCCAGCATACTGTATGCACACAACAATATCCACAGAATATACATAACCAAGTTAAAAATATTTAAAACCTGCTATATTATTTGGGGCAATACAAAGATTGTGTTATTGTGACCAGGACTTGTAACTTTGTAATTTGCAACCATAAAAAAAATTAACTCAACTAAATTCACTGGATTTTCAATGCAAGTGTAATAGTTCCAGAGCACTTTACATATTAAACATTTTGTCTGAAAGTGATAAAATACTTGAACTTAATCTGGAAACAAACTTGTCACATTGAACCAGTATGTGAACTTCCTTGTTCGTGACAATAACCTCAAAACAAACTTAACCAGTTAATCTGTAAGTCTACTCATACCCATTTGAAACATTTGTGACACATCCTCAAACAATCAAGTCCTTAAAATCACTGTCCCTTCTTTTATTTGACATCCATTTTGTTTCTCATCTTCTTCAATAAGGTTATGCATTTTAAATATTCTACTAAACAAATAATACTAACAGTTAGAAAACAAAGTTTGAGGATCTGAGTTGGCTCAACTGAAGTGCACATTATTTAAAGATGAGCTTTATTTGTCACATGCACATCGAAACACAAATGTGTTGTTTTGTGTCAACGATCAACAGTGTCAGGACTGTGCTGGGGGGCCAAGCTGCAATTGTTGCCACATTTCTGGCACCAAAGAATGCCCACAACTTATTAATTCTAACTGTACATCTTTGTAGTGTGGGAAGAACCTGAAGCACCTAGAGAAAACCTGGACGGTCATGATGAACCTACAAACTCTTTACAAACAGCTGTAGGAATTAAACCCCGAATAGTAATAGCTGGTATTGCAAAGCATTATGCTAACCACAGCTACTGTGCCGCCCTGTTGGTTCAATTATAAAAATTGAAAACCAAAATTCTTCACCCAAACTGAAGACAAAGCTGGCCTTCAATTCTAAATCTACATTTTACTCTATAGCTGGGCAGTTAAGCCATAGGAATGGCATTTCCACAATAACAACATTATTCAGGTGTTTTTGATTCAGTACTACTGGGCAGTATATACATTTCTTTTCTCATATGCACACTTAATGGAATGTGAACTCAAATGTAACTTGGGTTAAAGTGAATAAGGGAATAAAACTTTATTACATAGTTGACAGATAATTATAAATTGTCTTATTACTTCCATTTGTTTATTAACTGTCACAATTACAGGTAATGGCTGTGTAATACATCCACTAAGGCCTGAATAAACGGCAGAAGCAGATACTAAGTCCCGTTTACTTCTGGTTAAGTGCTGGCCTTGAGAACATATACAGCTGTCAACAGCTGGAGTGTAGATGTCACTAACCCACAACAAACCTCTTCTGGAAAATGTCACTGTTAGATTGGGATACTTCTTGCTTGAATTTTAAAATGTAATAACCAACTCCACTGGGATTTGGTTAAAAGCTTTAAAAAAAAAATTATCCTTGGGAAAGTTGTTTCACTCAACAGTCAATCTAAGGTATTACCTGACAGTGTTGAAAAGATAATCAGTACTTAACGTGAAAAAAAGATACAGTATACTTGAACACAAGGTATAAACTATGCACCAAATTCACTGCATGCCTAGACTAAGATGACTTTTGGCTTCCATCAATACTAATATGTCACTAAAAAGGACAGTGATGAAAGACGACTCTACTGTTGTGAAAGCTAAACAAAGTGACACCCACAATTATTGTGCTAATTGAAAATGAATATATAGTCAAGTAGCTTTAAAAAGGATAACTTCACAGAGATTACTTTAGGCTCTGACCTCTGCATAAGTAAAGCATTTTTAACTGTAGTCCAGCAAAAGTGATTAACGGCGCCAGCCAAGGCCAGCAAATATCTCAAACTTTTTCTCTATCACATGGCCCCGAGGAGAGTTAAATGAACATTAAAATGGCTACAAACAGCTCAATAACTACATAGTTCTGCCAATTAGAAATAATTAGACAGTCATTTTGGTGGCAAATCTTTTTAAGTGCATACATACTGATGCAATGATGCTTATTAGCCAACTCACATAAGCATGCTCAAACATCCTGAAGTAATTATGTGTATTATTAAAGCCCTGAAGATCTCTGTACTTCACCTTAATGCATTTAAAAATCCACTTCATTACCTACAGTAATTAATCCTTCATTAATTGCAGGAAAAGCCCAGTTTACTGTGCTTCGTTTCTAATTATCATCTTATAAATAGTTATCGTCCTAATTAATGTGTTCATTATGATGAATATCTTTCTCAAAGCCATGCTTAGAGCAAAGGTTCATTTTTACTCTTAGAAGTCTAACTAGCCATAAGGCAAGGCCATTTTGGTTTTATTTGCTTTTATTTTACTACATTCAACCTTCTAATTGGCATTTAAAATCCAATTTGGGAAAACTTCAAGCAGCTTAAATTGAAGCAAAAATCTTAACAGAGGAAAAAAATATCAATTTGAAATTATATCCTGGTATAGACAACTTGTTCAAATAAAAAAAAGTGGCTTTCAACTTACAAATCACAAAATTTTAACTAAGTGTGACTACAAATATTTCCAAAATACCCCCACTACCCTACCCACCTCAAAAAAGCATCTTTCTCAATGAAACTGCACAACATTAATGTTAATTTAATCAACTTTGTTTATTCTTTAAAAACTTTCAAACATATTCTTGTACATCATGAACTAGGTGACGTACAAGGAAAACATGGAATTAAGGGCAAAAATATTTTCCTTAAGATCAACAGTAGTTATTCTATGTGAGGTATTTAATTTGACATTGAACATATTTAACAATCTTTTTTCAAAATGATATGGAATATTTAATAAGAGAATGTCCTCAATACAAGGTCTATCTATATAGAATTCCATGGCTGTAGCAAATAGTATAATGCAACCAGCTGAGAGTGTTACTGCTACTTTTACATCCATTGCTCAAAAATTTAAAACTGCAGAATCAGTATTATCACAATCATGAAATGTGTTGGTTTGAGGCAACAGTACATTGCAAGACATAACATTTACTATAAATTACAAATCAATGAATAAACACAGTAAAAGAAAAATATGAGGTAGTGTTCATGGACTGTTCAGAAATCTGATGGAGAGTAAGAAACTATTCCTAAAATGCTGAGTGTGGGCATTAAATACTCAGATTAATGAACTAGTAAAATTGTTGTCATATCATTTAAATTTTACATTTGGTGCACAGATTACTCAAAATGTGAAAGCAGAATACTTGAGGGTGGCATGGTAGTATAGAGTTAGTTATTTGCTATTAGAGCACCAGTGATCCAGGCTTAATTCTACTGCCTTGTGCAGGAAGGCACAGAGTTGACTGTACTTCCTAAGAAGGTTGGCGTCATTCAATGTCTGTAGTGAGATGCTGAAGATGTTCTATAGGTCAGTTGTGGAGAGTGCCCTCTTCTTTGTGGTGGCGTGTTGGGGAGGAAGCATTAAGAAGAGGGACGCCTCACGTCTTAATAAGCTGGTAAGGAAGGCGGGCTCTGTCGTGGGCAAAGTACTGGAGAGTTTAACATCGGTAGCTGAGCGAAGGGCGCTGAGTAGGCTACGGTCAATTATGGATAACTCTGAACATCCTCTACATAGCACCATCCAGAGACAGAGAAGCAGTTTCAGCGACAGGTTACTATCGATGCAATGCTCCTCAGACAGGATGAAGAGGTCAATACTCCCCAATGCCATTAGGCTTTACAATTCTACCGCCAGGACTTAAGAACTTTTTAAAAGCTATTATTAATGCTTTTTGAGATAGTGATTTAGATGCATATCATATTTTTTACTGAGTTAAGTATTGTATGTAATTAGTTTTGCTACAACAAGTGTATGGGACATTGGAAAAAAGTTGAATTTCCCCATGGGGATGAATAAAGTATCTATCTATCTATCAATCTGTAAGGAGTTTGTGCGTTCTCCCCGTGACCACGAGTTTCCTCCGAGTACTCCAGCGTCCTCCCATATACCATAGACACAGGTTGATAGGTTAAATGGTCACATGAGTGCAGGGCCTTTTTATTGCATCCTATCTTGAAATAACTAAATAAATATTTTTCATCTGTTATTCTCAAATCTGAAGCACAACTATTACAAATTATTACTCGGGTATTGATAGTACTTTCTATAAAACAAAAGAGTAGGCATTTTTTCACTATCATTCATTGAATTCACAAGCAGCAGCTTATACTCAAATTTGGTTGAATTGACTTCGAACAGCTGCTCTTATATTGCATGCAACAAACAACTGAACAAAGATTTCCACTTCATAGTCCATAGTTATATGCATTCTTGTTTTGAATTACAAAGTGGAATATCTAAAGTTATCTATAACAATGTGGTGTGTCATTCAAAACATTACAATGCTGCAATATTAGAAAGAATCTCTAATATCCACACATTATTGAAGCACCCCATTCAGCATTTTAACTATACACAAAACAGGAGCTTCATGCAACAAAAATGCTTAACTATATCCTCAATGCTACCAACAAGTTAATGATCAGTGATCAGCTTCACAATGATCTTAAACTTGGATGGTGTGAATCAGGTACATGTTTACAAGGTCTCTATAGGAGGCTCATCCAGATTTAAGATGCATGGGGTCCATGGTGAATTGCCCATTTGGATTCAGAACTGGCTTGCCCATAGAAGATACAGAGTAGTGGTCAAAGGGAGGTCTGTGATTAGTGGTGTTGCACAAGGATGTGTCTGGGACCTCTGCTATTTATGATGGATGCTGGATGAAAATGCAGATGGGTAGGCAAGTAGGTTTGTAGATTATATGAAGATTGATGGTACTGTGGTAACACAGAAGATTGGCAAAGAATACAGGATATAGATCAGTTGCAAATATGGATGGAGAAATGACAGATGGAGTTTAACATAGCCAAATGTGAAGTGTTGGTAGGGCCAAATGTACAGAGGCAGTATACTGTTATGGGCAAGACTCTTAAGTGTTGATGAGCAGAGGATTTTGAAATCCAAGTTCATGGTTCCCCAAAAATTGTTATACAGGTTAATAGGTGGTTAAGTACGTACATTGCATGCCTGCAATTATTAGTTGAGGCACTGAATTCAAAAGTCAGGAAGTAATGCTGAAGCTTTATAAAACTCTAGTTAGGCCCTCAGTTCTCAAACCCAAAAGATGTCAGGATTTGGAGAAGGTGCACAAGAGGTTTACCAAGGTGCTGCCTGGATTAGAGTGCACACGTTATGAGAGGTTGGTCAAACTTGGGTTGTTTCCTCTGGAGCAGAGGCTGAGGGGAGATCTGACAGAGGTGTACAAGTTTAAGAGAGGCATAGAGTAGACAGAGAGTATACTTTTCCCAGGGTTGAAATGTCAAAGACCAGAGGGCATGTACTTAAGGTGAAAGAGGGTAACTTCAAAGGAGAAGTGAGGGGCAAGTTTTGTTTTATAAATATAAACACAGAGTGGTGGATGCCTGGAGTGGTGGTAAAGGGAGACATGAATGTGAGGTGTTATGACCCCAGCCCCCTCCTTTGTGAGATTCGCAAGAGCCCTAGTCAAGGGGGGGGGGGGGGTCAAATGACCCAAGAGAGAGAGGGAGACGTGCTGAAGACCACGTTCCCCAGGGAAGCAGAATAAAGCGACTCTTTGACTATTGTCTCATGAAAACCACGTGTAAAGCCCTCGGGCAAAGTGGGCTGGTCGCTCAACAAGACAAAAGCCTCGGACATAGCCATTGTCTTGGGAGACACCTTTGTGGGATAAGGAATTGGCCTACGTGCAAAATCTCAGGGCAATGTGAGATGGGTGATGGGGGAAGGATTGCCTCGCCCCCCTACCCTGATGGACATCTACAACCCTGCCAGTCCAGATAAAAGGTGGGCTGCCGAGGCGGGGCGCCAGACGCACCAGAAGATACGTGAGAATTCCTGCGACTGCGTTTAGAGAGCGACAGCCGGTGGTGGGGTTCATGTGCGTCCTTCCCTTGCCTGGGATTGGCGACCTCACCACGGAAGAACGGCTTAGCTACAGGGGAAGCCACAGATGAGAGTCCATTCCCCCTTCCGACTACCTCCTACAGGTTGGAAAACCTGTCAGGTAAATGTTTCATTCTCTCGCTCTCTTTCTAACAAAAGTGCACCAACGCGACACCACGACAACGGCAGCGGGTGGAACTGCAGTGACCGCAAAAAGACTTTTAAATATCCAGTAAACAATATATATCTACATTACCCCTAGACAACTGTAGAGCTTATTTCTGATTGATTATTACTATACCTGTGCTTTAGATTGAGTTGTGACGATGTATATGATCTGAATGTTTTGTATTAACCATACGTTTGTGCCCCTTTATAAATAAAAACGTTTGAAAATAGTAGCATCAGGCTTCGGTGGATCCATCTATCTTTGCTGGAAAACTACCCGGTTACTGGGGAACGTAACAGAGGTAAATGGAAGGCACAATGTTGTGGAAGGGCCTGTTCCTGTGCTGTACAATGTTCTAGGTGTTAAAATCAAAATGACTCAAACAGAAACAAATGATGCCTGCTTTCATCAGGATTCATATCACATCTGCAATGTACTTAAACATCAAAACCTGTTTTAATTGAAAATACATTCTAGGAAAGATATATAAAAAATGTTTCCAAATACTGAAGACTGAATTTAGAAATTACCGGTCTATGCGGATCACTGCCACATTATCATGGCAATCTGCTATTCCATCGATTAGAAATCCCAGTGGTTCACCATTTGTATCTCTTTAAATACACTGTACCACATTCCCTGCTCTTCCTTTAGACTCAATGGGATCCTGTTCCCCATACTCTCTTTAAACTCACCCTGGCTCTGTTCCCCACACTCCCATAAAACTCACTCATGCTCTTCTTCCCCATGCTCCCTTTAAACTTCTGGTTCACTGAAAAATGTATTACCTACACTGTGTAACATTTTTTAAAACATGAATTAAAATTGTGTTGATATATATTAACTGGAATAATCTCCAGTTGTTGGAAAATCTGACTGCTCAAGGGTATCAGCAGTTCTTCCCATTGCAGATGAATAAGCAGAACTATTCCTCCTTCCTAACTAAAGTAATGCAATTTTTTGTATTTGCATACAAAGATGTAACTAAGCTTTTTGAAAAGTTTAAGATAACAGCATCTGTTCATCGTAAGCTGGAACAATTTGATTCATACTGGGAAAATGTTTTAACTATATAATGCCTCATAGGCCTGATTTTATTCTCACAAATCAATGAATCTGTTGTAAAAAAAAGATCACTCCCTCCTTGTACATAGTTTTTTCCTTTTGCTTGTTTTTTCTTCCCGCTCTTTTCTATAAGTGTATACCTCAGATAAATACTTAGTGGAGATTTGTGATATATATGATTATATGATATATATGTACAATGTCTGAAATACATCTTATGGAAATGTTTGTTTGATGATGAACTTCAATAAAAAAAATTATGAGAAAAAAAAGAATACCCATAATCTTATTGGATGATGGGGCAGGTAAAGGAATGAAATGGCCTCCTGCCTTTTAAAAAAAAAAGTTTTATGTAAACACTTCATTCATTTTCTTCTAGAGATTTAGGATTGTTTTGTGCAACACAGTTAACATCAGAAGATATGATCGTAACCTGTCATTGAACATATAACAGGAGGACTAAAATTCTATGCTCACATTTAAAGTTATGATATATGCACTCATTAAACATAAAATAACTCATCTTTAATAGGAAATCATTGACCATTCAAGGAAGTACAGAAAAAAGCTGTGATCATATTTTTTCAGATTTTGTTGAGCTTTCACCATTATTCTACATGAATCTTCTTTGAAACTCGCATTACATTTAAAAGACTTTTACTTGGTAAAGAGACAATAAGGCAACAACTGCCTGTCAATATGCTTTTTAGAGGAACTTTGTGGGCGGGTCTTGATACACTTACAGCATGCAGGCAATTACATTGTTTGAGGCCTTGCAACTATCATGATCTCATCATTTGGCAGTATCTGGTCAAAAGATCGGGCAGTATTAATGGAGAGAGAACCCTGAATTAATAGCACAGAAAAATGACTTGCAGCAGAATGGCAGGCTAAGATGCAAGCTGAAAAAGGAGATAAATGAGTTGTCTGAAACTGTTGAATTTGATAATCAAATCTACAGTACCAACAAAAATCATGAAATGCTTTTCCTCAATTTTGCATTAGTCATTACTAGAACAGTGAAGGAAAGTGACCGATGAGTTAAAATGAGAGTGGGATGGAGAATTAAATGGGCTTGAATGGGCATTTCACCCATTCCTTTTTTGTGAGGGGCAAGTTTTTTTAAAAATATTTCCCTCATTAACCTATCAAGCAAATTGGTTCATCAACAGCTTATCCCTCAGCAATTTCAGAATCAGCAAAAGAATCAGAATCAGGTTTACTATCACCGGCATGTGTCACTGAAGTTGTTAACTAAGCAGCAGCAGTTCAATGCAATATATAATATAGAAGAAAAAAAATTTAAAAAATAAATCAATTGCAGTTTATGTATATTGAACAGATTAAAAATTGTGCAAAACCAGAAATAATATTTAAAAAGTGTCGTGTTCAAGGGTTCAATGTCCATTTAGGAATTGGATGGCAGAGGGGAGAAAGCTGTTCCTAAATCGTTGAGTGTGTGCCTTCAGGCTTCTGTATTTCCTACCTGATGGTAACACTGAGGAAAGGGCATGCCCTGAGTGCTGGCGACCCTTAATAATGGACGTTGCCTTTCTGAGACACCGTTCCTTGAAGATGGCCTGGGTACTTTGTTGGCTAGTACTGAAGATGGAGGTGACCAAACTTACAACCTTCTGCAGCTTCTTTTGGTCTTGTGCAGTAGTTCCTCCATACCAGACAGTGATGCGGCCTGTCAGAATGCTCTCTACGGTACATCTACAGAAGATTTTGAGTGCTTTTGTTGACATACCAAATCTCTTCAAACTCCTGACCCAGGTTAGATCCTCAGAGATCTTGACACCCAGGAACTTGAAACTGTTTACTCTCTCCACTTCTGATCCCTCTATGAGGATTGGTATGTATCTCTTCATCTTACCCTTCCTGACGTCCACAATCAGCTCTTTTGCCTTACTGACGTTGAGTGCAAAGTTGTTGCTGCGACACCACTCCACTAGTTGGCATATCTTGCTACTGTACACCCTCTCATCTCCATCTGAGAGTCTACCGACAATGGTTGTGTCATCAGCAAATTTATAGATTTATGGTTCAGAAATTTGTGTCTCACCCCATCAGAAATATTCTTTCACATTTCCTTTGCTTATCTTGTCATTACTGCAACTTACATTGGACTTGTTCTCTTTCCCAGTTCTGATGAATGGTTTTCAACCTGAAACATCAATTCCATTTCTCTTTCCATATATGCTGCCTGACTTAATGAGAGTTTCTTTTTTATTTTATTCCTTCTTTAACATTCGAAGTTTTTTTGTGTTTATGACATTTTATTTTGTGAAGAGTTCTCCAAATACATCTTGCTGTTGTCCTACTGCTGCAATACAACTTAAAATTGCCTTTTTCCATGCCAGGTACCTTCTATGGAATCCTCTAAGAGCTGTCTACAATTTCTAAACTACATGCCACTTCAAGTAATGCCACCTAAAAATATATATCGACAACACCCAGCTCTACCTCAACATCACCCCTATAACAACTTGGCATACAATCTACCTGACCAATCAAATAATGGAGATAGAAACTATGCTTTGGCCAATAGAACTTTCTGCTTGCCATTGACACAATTTTCTATTTTATCCCCTTCAAATTCACACTTGGTTCAATCCACCCATTAGCTCTGTATTTACTAACATTCACTGGCACCAAATCCAACAAAGTCTTGGTTTTAGAATTTTCATGGAACAGTACATAGAAGAGGAACAGACCCTTCAGCCCACAACCTAAAAAGCAATTAACCCAACACAGAGCATGTGGTACATATCTCTCTCAGGTCTAACACCACAATCTGGTGCCCCTGTTTTCATACCACTCATATCCACATTCCTTTGTCCCAAATTCTCATAATTGGGTTTAATCTTAAAATAATTGTCAATTGTTTATCAAATGTCTACTGATGGATACCAAGGGACAAAACTGGCCCACTTGAAGATTAGTATCGTCATCTATGCTAGGAGTCAAAAGAGACTGAGGAAGATATTAAATTGATTTTTGCATCTGTCAAGGGATGGACACAGAACTAAGGCAAAATGGTGATGAGGTTATGGACTGTATCCGGATTACTGAAGAGGAGGTGTTTGCTGTCTTGAGGTAAATTAGAATGGAGAAATCCCCATGGCCTGATAAGGTGTCCGCTCACACCTTGTGAAAGGTTTCTGGCAGAGGTTTTTAAAATGTTCTTAGCCATGGATGAGATGTTGGAGAATTGTTGGATAGCTAATATTGCTCCATTGTTCAAGAAATGCTCTATAAATAAGGCAGGAAATCATAGGCCAGAGAGCCTGACATCAGTAGCGGGTAAATTATTGGAATTTTTTTAAATTATTTTTTTTTATAAAGAGACCAGATATACTAATTAGATACAGGGCCTGATTAGAGATACTCAACATCACTCTCTGTATTGTAGGTTGTGTCTAACCAAGCTCAGATATTCTCCAAGAGATTAACAGAAAAATTGAAGGAAAGGCAGTGGACACTCAACAAAGTCCCTCATGGGAGGCTGATCCAGGAGGTTCAGTCACTTAGCATTCAGGATGAAGTAATGTCTCTATTTTCCTTTCAAAGTGGCTAGAGTCCAATTGGGACAGTGGGGGACTTTGGGGTTCTTATGTTTCTTCTGTCATTCATTCTTTGGGGTTTTTCTTCTGTTCCGACGTCTGCCGAGAGCAAGAATTTCATGTTGTATATTGTATAGATTCTCTGGTATTAAATGGAACAACTGAAGTGGTAAATTGGATTTGATATTAGCTTAGCGGGAGAAACCAGAAGGTTGAATATGGTTGCCTCCCCAACTGGAGGCTGTGACTAATGGTGTGCAGCGTTTGGTGCTGGGTCCATTGCTGTTCGTCATGAACATTAATGATTTGTGGATGACACCAAGACTGGGCGCATAGTGGATGAGGAGGAAGGCTATCAAAGTTTGCAGTGGGATATGGACCAGTGAGAAAGATGGACTGAAAAATGGAATTTAATGCAGAAGAAGATGAGGTACTGTACTCTGAGAGGACAAACCAGTGTAAGACTACAGTGGAAGGTGGGCCACTGAGGAATGTGGTGGAACAAAGATCTGGAAATACAGATCCATAATTTCTTGAAAATATGCCAAGCTAGATAGGGTCATAGAGCTTTAGATATTTTGGCCTTCACAAATCAGAGCATAATGTACAGGATTTCAGATGTTATGTTGAAGGTGTATGAGATGCAGGTGAGGCCAAATCTGGAATATTGTTTGCAGTTCTGGTCCCTATGACCATAAGATATAGGAGCAGAATTAGGTCATTTAGCCCATTAAGTCTGCTCTGCCATTCAATTACAGCTGATTTATTAACCCTCTCAATCCCATTCTTCTGCCTTTTCCCCATAATCTTTGGAGCCCTTACTAATCAAGAAGTCAACCTCCATTTTAAATATACCTAATGATTTGATTGAGGTATACAAAATTATGAGGGTTTAATGCAAGTAGGCTTTTTCTACTAAGGTTATATGAGACTAGGGGAATTTGAGGCCATTGATTAAGGGTGAAAAGTTAAATATTTGAAGGTACCCTGAGGGAGAACTTCTTCACCCAGAGGGTGGCACAACTGTGGGACGAGCTGCAAGAGGAAAAGATGGGTGTGGGCTTGACTGCAACATTTAAGAGAAGTTTGGAAAAGTACGTGTGGGAGGAGTATTGAGGGCCACGGTCCAGGTGCAGATTGACGGGACTAGGCAGAATGAAAGTTAAATGTGGGCTAGAAGGGTCAGGAGGTCTGGCATTTTTTGCGGCAGTGCTCTATGACGCCATAGTTAACTATCTTATGGGATTGTCAACTTCTATTCAGTGGGAAGTTGCACCAATAATACTTAAGTTTAATCACAATAATAGATGGCATTACTTTACAGGGAATAATAAGCCTAATGGGTCTGTTTGCTTTGTCTTTCATTTTTTTTGAATATAGATACTGCATTAACCAGATTTCAATATACTCTTTATCCCCAGTGCCTACTTAGTTTTGCAAGAAAACTGCCCAAGCCTTGCAAATCCCACCATTACTAGCTCTAGACACCAAGACAAACAACATCTAACCCTGGATATTATTATTTTTTCTGTTTTCCTTGAAGCCAACATCATTTCTCTCAAAGACTTAAATTTGATTTTGTGTTCATTGCTGATTTCCAAGCCTACAGACAACTTTCAGTTGTGCACACTTCTGTTTTGCTATATTCTGAATCTAAAGCAATATTATTCTCCAGGATGTTTTTTTGACCTCTATCCTTTTGCCTCATTTCCTATATCAATCTGACCATTATCTTCAGATTATGTCCTTAATAAATTTTGTTATTCATTTTGTTCTTCTATCTTTCTGTATTCATGCTTCACTGTTTAAATGTTACATTATTTCATTTAGCGTTTTATTCAGCAATACGAGTTAATACAAAAATGTCTCATTCAAAAATGTGTTCAATTTATTTGGTTTAACCAAAAGAATTTTCAAGTTATGCTGTACACTTTAAGTGAGGGCACTTACAATTGTAACTTTGACATCAAAAAAGGATTCTTACTTAAAATGCCAAGTTTGGGTACCATTAATTCTGTGTACTGAATGCAAGTATATATTTTCTATACATCAAGAAAGAACCACTTTTTGAAAAGCTATTTGTGCATTAAAACCTCTTTTACAACCCACAAGAAACAATTGCAGATGGATCATTCTTGCTTGCATGATACAAAGAATTTCCACAATATATATTGTAACAGGAAAGAATAAGGCATTAATCATCAGGGCAACAAAACCAAAGAGTCAGCACATTGACATGTTTCAAGCATCTTACATCCTTTACCAAATGTCAAAATCCTGTATCCAAATTCTTCATTTAATATAATCGTTAAAGACAAAGAATATATTGTGTCAATTCAAAAATATAGTATTCAGTAAATTCCCACTACTTTTATTCTCATTAAACTATTATTTGCAGGGTTCTGAGCAAGATGCTGTATATTATTCAAAAAAACAAAAGTCACATAACTAAGAAATATTAAAATAAATATAAATCAACAAAACTTCATTAAACCTTCTTGTGCAAAAAAAATCATCCATGATAAAATATTATATTATTTTCCTTTTTAAAGATATTTGCTTTCAGTACTATGATTGTCTCAATCTAATTACTTCAAATTCCATTAAATGAAAACTCTTCTTTAGTTATGACACTGGGCACACTTGTGAAAAATCAGGTTCCTTGTCAATTGTGAATGTGTCAGTTGAAAAATATGCAAAATACAAGTTAAATATAAATAGCATTACATTCAATACTTTTGAATAAAAAATGTGATTTATTTATTCAAAAAATATGTCATGGAAAGCATTTCAAACAATTTTATTATACCTAAATGTGTAATATTCCAATAATTACTATCCAAATTTTCTCTCAGCAATATTTTCATGCCACTATTATTCTCATTTTGTTGAATAATATCCATACTCCAGAGCCATTTTCCGCTCATTTTCAATATCATGCATTCTTATATCAAGATTCTTTTCTTCATATCCTGTCAGAGTATCAATCACTGTCTCCTGTCCACTCAATCCAGTTTTGATTTATCAGCAGACGCCTTTTTGGACTCCATAACTAGACCCAAACCATTTTAATGCGACAGTGACAAATAACACCCCATATCACATCAACCTGTTCCACTTAGTAAACTTAGAAACAGTAACTATGACATCCCTGCATAAGTATTACATTCTATTCCCTAGACTGATGTATATTAATGAGGAGCTGCTATTTGAAACGCTTCTTCCACATCAGCATCTAATATGATCAAATTAGGAAATGGGATGATTTATTAAATTTTGTCATGCCGAAAGATTTCTCTATGTTCTCATATAGGCAGTTTGAGAAATCTATAAACAGATTTTTCTCTATATTTCTCCAGATCAAAGATTTATAAAACTGAATGCACCGTATGGACTCAATATGAAGAATCACAATTTTAATTATTACATTTTCCCCAATTAATTCAGTTTTTTCTCTACTTACCACAAACAAGCTGACCATTTAAGATCATTTTCTAAATAAAGGCATTTTTGTAACACAAGTATTTCAACGTAAAGGAATTACTGTTAAACTAAATGTTTTGAATATAGTAAAATACTTCTACCAAAATTAAGTCTGAGAACTTTGATAGCAGTGAAAATCATTGAGTTAACCAAACCAATTAAAAAGGACAAAACTTATAACAACTTTAAATTTTGTCCATTAGCAGATGTCAGTAATCTTTTCAGAATCATTGGAATTATAGCTACTTATTTAAGAAAATCTTAAGAACACAGACTACTATATTCAGTACGATTTAAACATGTGCCAACATTGTTACAGTAACTTAGTGTACAGGCTGAAAATCTCAGGAGAATACTACATATACTTCATGGGAGCAATCAAATTAACCTTCCTTAAGTAAATAGAGCATAGTCCTTAATGATTATTATTGACCAACTTAAATATTGACAATACTAATATCTTCCTGAAAAAGTTTTTTTAAAAAGTCATCAGTATTCTGTTAAGTACTTCTTCAATAAATTAGTAAAATTACAATGTCATTCTCAATCAAATGCTCTCATGAAAGCCTAATATTAATCTAGATATGCACAAATTTAGAAATCAGCCATTCTTTGTAATATGCAGTCATGACTACAAATATCTAAACTCAGTTTCATATTATTTGCAAAATTAATATTAACACATTAAAATGTTGAATATTGAATTCAAATTCACACAAAAACATTATGGCGCAAGGACAAGGAATGTTAACAAGCTTGGGTTAAAATTGCATTGCAGCATTGAGGTTATTAATATTTTATCTTGCCAGGATCTTAAATGTCTTTGTACATGGATTACATTTAATGTTCCACTGGTTCTAAGGTGTCTCAATTTCTGAATGTGTATTTAAGTAAGCAAACAAAAGAAAAGCAAATTTTTTAAAAATTACAATGTCATGATAAGAATGTTTCCCAATAATGTTAACTAATCAGTCACTGACTTGAATTTTTTTTCAAAAATGTGGTCACCTTTTTTCCTTTATTGTGTCTATAACGGACGGTTACTACAAGCAGCATCAACCACTAAGCAAATTGCAAAAACATTTTAAAAATAAATTCCATTTGAGTAACCTATTTACTAATAAACACCAAGTTCATTTCACCATACCTTATTAGGGGTGGGGGGGGGGGGGGAGAGAGAAGGGATTCACTGACCTACAATGCTTTACTGTTCAAATTTGAACAAATCTTATCCTTGTGATCAGATTCCTCCAAATCCCTGTGATATCTTCTCACTCATCTCTAAGATTTTGTGTTATTCTGCCTTCAGCAGATTATCACTGCATACAAATATGAACACACATGGAGCCACTGTACACAGAGCATCCTTATATAGTATCTATGTACAGCTGATATCCAGAATTAAATTCTCAAGAGGTTCATAAATGGTTTGGGCCTTAAATATTGAAGCAGATTTTAACCAGAGGGTTGAGACCTGTTCAATGATTAAAAATGCCCATCACAACCTGGGTGAGAGTTGGGGATTCTGAGATACTAGTTATATAGAGCTACTACAAGTATATAGATACTATCAAGATTCTGTGCTACTATAAGCAGACTTGCAGACTTCAATTTTATCTTTGTAAACAAAATGATCAGCCTTTTACTACTATAATGCCAATACCTGCTTTGCCCCCTAGAGCTTTCTCCACTCTGCCCTCAACAATCTTCTCGCCAGCACCAATATATTCCTCTGACCTCATGATCTTCTCAACCCAAACTTCTCCTTAGACTATTTCCAAACACCCTAACTATCCGGGGGTGGGGGGGGAGAGAGGGAGGACAGGGTGCATTTTTGTCTTTTCCGTAGCATTTGACTGTTTATTTAGCAGGCCAATTTGCTAGCTCAATACTCAACCTAGCATGGATGGAAAACATGCAAGGAGTCAGCTGGATTCAAACTTAGGATCATTGACCTCGAAATCCAGTGTTGATACCACATCACCTGCCAGCTAAAGCATTGGTTATACCAATCATTTTAATTTCCCAATCATCATTTCCTCTCCACCCCCCCATAATGGCAGGAGATCATAAAAAAAAAGGATTTTAATGAATAATTGCACGAGCAAGTCATTTTCCACAATGCATGATGCCGAGTCTCCTACATGTCAGAATATTGAAGCCTGGGTTCTCAAACCAAAACAAGATGGGGCCTCTTGCTAATCTTTTCCACACAATGGAACAAACAGTTTTTCACTTGCCTCAGCACTTGCTACCATTGCCAAGAATGCTTCTGCCTCTTCATCTGCCCTTCTCTGCCTTTGAGCACAATATGCCCTTTTATTTCCTATGTCTTTTAGTTAAGCATCTTAATAATGATTAGTATATTAAATTAACATCTTAATCATTTATGACTTCCTCTCAGTTTCTCTATTGAGAACCTTTTCTTCCTATAATTTCAAAGCAAGCCAGTTTCTCTAACCCCATATATAATTTCATGTCTTCTGTCCTCATTCACCTATTCCCTTCTTTTAAATAATTTAACCCACACACATAAACCCTTTTCTTTGGTTTATTTGGCCAATCCAGCCCAAACTGATCTCACTGAATCATTTGACACTCACATCCTCTGCCGACTTCAATGAAGGGTCAAAGGCTCTAAATTTTAACTGCTTTCTTTCCACAGATGCCACCTGACCTGCTAGTCTTTTCCAGCATGTTATTTTTACTTCAGATTTCCAGCATCTGCAATTATTTTAATTTTCTCAATATAACACTCACTTCCCTCCAATAGAAAATATCCCAAACTCCATCACAGTCACTATCAAACTTCAAAGCCTCTGTCCTTATGGATGTGCTCAGCTACTCTCTTACTTTTGTTTATGATGGCCTTCCGCTTGACAAAATAGTGATCAACCTCAGTCATCTCTCCAAACAATTCCTCTCCCCCTCCAGTGTCCATCTGTTACCGCAACAAAGCACTCTTTAGGAAAATGCACCAGCTAGAGTTGGTTTGTAAAATAAAAGACAAAATAGTTTAGAAACTGAAGGAAGGATTAACCAAACACATCATTACTTGCCGCATAGAAAAGATAATATCATACCTTCTATTCCTGCTTCTTGACCTAGAATGGCGTGATCTGTAGGACTTGCCTCGATCCCGTGACCTGCTACGACTCCTTCGTTTCTTTCGTTTCTCATATGATGAGCTACTGCTTGAACGTCGCCTATGTCTGAAGTATTAAGGATGATAAGTATGTTAGAAGCTGTTTGATGCAATGCATTTTTGTCTTCCACTTAGTTCAGATATTTAAAAAATTTAAAAATTAAAAGACTCAGAAAGCATTGTGAAACCAGTTTATGGTTCATAAAGAATTATGTATCAAGATTCACAGGTAGTTTCATTTTTGTTGTATTTAGCTGCGATGTTATGCAACAAATATTCCACTGAAAGAAGCATTTATTTCAGACATGCTTAAATTCATAAGAACTGTTTAAATACCTTGCAGTGCTCAAGACCCACTGATCGAAACATTCAATATAAACTATGAACAAAATAGTATCTCAACTATAGAGCTGTGCGATCAAAACATCAACATACAGAATATTTAATCTATTGAGCAAATGTTTATGCATACATTGGTTACTTGGTCATTTTCTAGCCAATCAAATCAATGCACAATTCCCAAGACCATATTTTCCTCTTGCAGCAAATGAGTACATTGTGGGAATTGTACAATTATAATTTGTTTTCTTAGCTTGTGTTTTTATTGTTAAATTCAAAGCCACATAAATTACTTTTCAGTAGAGTCCATATTAGTGGTCATTTCAAATAATACTGTATTGCTGCAACTCTGAATATTTTATTTACTATACATAATACACTACATCCTTTTACTATCATTTGCTCCATCCCATTTAACTTGCTGTACTTTGTCCAAGAACACAATTCTTTCCAATAGATCTCATTCACATTTTAATCTGATAATGTCACTTTGTTGTCAATTTCCAACTTTTATCTATTTTAAACACCAAGTGTTCATGCGCATTTACACTTTATCATCATTTTATTCTCATTCTAGTCAGATTCAAGTGTTTGGAGCCACCTTTAAATGAACAATGTTATCACAATATCCTCAAAATTGCACAAGCAGTCACTCCAAAAAGTGACAACTTCATTTTATAGAGTTTTATTGCATGATGGCTCATCTTGAATGTTTCTCTGAGGAAAACATCATTATGGAACAAAACCATTATTGTTGTCACTGACATTTTCGCCATAAACCAGTTGGTGAATCAAATATGACATTAAGAGCTATCTGCTATATTACTCTTCAGCTGAATTTTTTCTTACCCACAGAATTTCATTTTCTTTCATTGAAATTAATATTACTAGGTTCATCCTGAAACCAAGCAAATTATAAATGATGTCAGCTATAGTTCCGAAGACCACTTCAAAGGGAGGTGTTTACTCTGACTTCAAATAGACACAAATTGAAATAGATCAGATGTTAAAAGTAGACTATCATGGTGCACCTCATTAGTTCAATTCCATTTTTTGCAACATTAAAACATCAGGTATAGCCACTTTTATTCAGAATAAATCTCCTCTTGTAGTCGTTCTTGGTATTATATCTGAGAATTACTTAGAATTACCTGCAATTTGCTTATTTTTAAAGATGAATTAAGAAAGCTTTAATTTCTGTGCAAAAAAAAATTCTACAGATAAGAGAAGATTTAGTTGAAAAGTAATACGGCAGATAGCTCTTAATGCCACATTCAGTTTGTCAACTGCTTTATGACACATTCTGCCCAGTGCCTTCATAAGCTCTCATATCAGTGGATGGATTTATATAACCAATAACAAGCAGATATAATTTCACTTCAAACTGCTATCCTGAATCTACTGAACTGATGGGAAATATGCCAACCTGTTATTTTCAATTCCATCAACAAATATGCGATGAGTACCAATTTGACATTCCTATCTAAACCAAAACATACTCGATCAAAAACTGCCAATGCAACTAAGTTATAGAGGGGGACATGAAAAATATTAGCAAAAATCAGGCAACAGATATGTTGATTTTATTCTTTTATTTCTGTTTCTACATGGAAACTATGTTAACGCCAGTTAATGTATTGATACATTGCTGTAACACATTTCATGCTACTTACCTTCTATCTTTTGAACGGGAATGGGAACGGCGACTACGTGAGTGCGATCTTGTTCTTCTACTAGATTTTTTCCGAATGTACGTTCTGCTGTCAGAAGAACTGCTGGAAGTGGACTTCCTCCGATGTTTCTTCTTACGACGACTTCTTGTGTCAGCTTCACTGTCCGAAGAGTGATGGCCCATTTTCCAACCTCTAAAGCTTCCAAAGATCAAGGATAAAAAAAATCAGTAAATCATTGCCCTGATGAAGGATCTCGGCCAGAAACGTCAACTGCTTAGTCCTTTCCATAGATGCTGCCTGGCCTGACGAGTTCCTCCAAAATTGTGTGTATTACAAATCATTGTAGGAACTAGCTCTTTGAATTGGGGCATTAATTTTTCCATATCAGCCATAAAAAAGTTCAAAAAATTTATACCAGTATAATAAATTTGATTCTTTCTGTTGTATTCCTAACATTCATGTATTCCACCTTAAGCACAAACAGAAAGTGTTGGAAATACTCAAGAAAGGTTAAGCAGCATCTTTTGAGAATCAGTGTTAACAGGCCCGATTCAACCTGTCACCACAACATCTAGACCAGATGAGAAGAACTGATCGAGTTATCCCTTCGTACCTGACAAAGCATAGTGTATTCTAACTGACAGCAAAGCCTCAGACAAGTTGATGTTCTATCCTTACCTCTCCCCCCTATCCTTACCTTTTACGGGAGACACAGCTGGGGCAGAACTTTGTCTTGTATCTAAACTGAAAGAACCATTTTGAAAGTTTTTAAAGTGCTGTGATATGTAACCATACTTCAAAATCTACTAAGATCACTACAATTAGTTAAAAATTGTAGATTTTTAAGATGTTAAAAACTAACAAATAATTTATTCATAGAACAAGAAACAAAAGATGTAACTTGCCTCTTCCCTCCAAACCTCAAAGCCAAAACCCCAAATTAATTAAGATTCTGATTCTACATGTCTTACTAGCATAGATGGGAGATATGTACCCCTCAGGGAACTTATCAAGACAGGGCTCCACTGTTGAATTCCAAGAGGAATTCTGTGACAGCAAAGTGTGATAGATGTACATTGACCTTTGGAAGATGCTTTGTAAGTGTAAAAGAAATTAGTGGTGACTATACCAGGGTGTTGAGAAAGGATTAATCTATTCGAAATGTCAAAAGGGGAAAAGTTCCAAAACAGAACCTGAAGCTGAAAATGCAAAGGAGAACTGTTAGATGAGAAAACAGGTAAAGAAGACAATGAGAAGAACTTGTTATGTTGTGAGAAGGGTAGATTATATAAATGCAGAACTGCTGAAAAATTTAACAGTCACGATCTAGAATCCAGTTCACAATGACAGAAGGAAATTTTTACTTGGCAAAAAGAGGAAGATATATTCAAAGTTTGTGTTGGAATATATAATATTCTTTTGGGTGATTCTACCACAAAATACTTAATGAAATCAAAGAGAAATCAGGAAGTTATCCTATAATCATTGCAATCATATACTGTACAGAGTTAAAAGTGTAAATTTGCACCAGTATATTTCTTCTTTGCGCGCGGTCTAGTTTACCACTATTTAAATTAAATGATAAAAGTAATCTGGATGTCTAACAACAGTCTTGCCTGCGGCTTCAATGTATTTCAGCTCTTCTTTGGGAATGTAGAGTAAGCAGTTGATAACAGCTCACTTTACCTAATCGTGGTAAAGGGAACACACAAATATTGCTTTTCTCCAACTATTTCCACAAGATCAGAAAAAAAAACAAGAAAGATGTTCTGAAAAAAAAGTGATTAGCCCCTCAGGATTTCAAAATGTAGTTTGCTCTTGTCCAAGTAGCAGTATCTAAGAACAGTGTTTATTTACGATGTTCTGTCACCTTTGCAATGAATTAATGATGTTATGTTAATACTGCTACTTCACTGCTCTGGGAACCCAGATTTAACCCTGACCTTGGCTGCTGTGTGAAGCTTGCATATTCTCCCCATCATTGTTTTTGTTTTTATTGGATATTACCGTTTCCAATCACAACCCAAAGTCTAAACCCTCTGGTATAGATTAATACAAAAAAAAAGAAACAGAGTTCTTGGTCATGTGAGTGAGAGTAACAGAGGGGAATGAATGTAGAAATGCAACTGATGGTACTGCTCAGCATTATGGGAAGTTAAGTGGGGCAGGACTTGCACAGTAAATGGTAGGGCCCTGGAGAGTGTTGCAGAATAGAGACTAGGGGCACAAGAATTTAGCGCCCTGAAAGAGGCAACGTAGTTAGACAGGATGGTGAAAAGTGTGTGTGGCATGCTTGCCTTCATCAATCAGAACACTGAGAAGAAGATTTGAAACGTCATGTTACAGCTGTACAAAATGCTGGGTGAGACTAAACACTTTAAAATTCAGAGATTTTGTAGCTTTTAAAATAATACAAATTATGTATAAAGTAAAAAAAATGGGCAGCTACCACGAAGTCCAAAGGTTGTTTAAAATGAGAGAAAGTCAACATGATTTGAGGGGAACATGTAGATTTCAAAAACAAAGGATAAGAACAAATGCAAAAAAATCATTTTATTTCAGTCAGAGGGGTGAATCTATGGAATAGCTGTAGTATTTGAAAACATGCACTACACTTAACAAGTTTAAAAAATTATTTAAAAATTATTTAATGACCAAATATAAAATACATGATTTAAAATGAATGAGTGTAATGTGAATAAATTATATTTGGATTTGGATTTTGTGTTAAACGATTATGAAATTCTTTGTTTTTGATGTGATGATTGACGCCAAATATGTTGTTGTATAAGTAAGAGGGGTAGGTGTAATAAGCTGGAGCTTCAGCCTACACCCTTTCGGTCTGTTTTGAAGAATCTCTCTGTTTTTTGTGGTAATTTTGTCCCATGAAATCATCGTTGTAAATGATTCATTTTGTTATGTTTGTACTGACCGAAATAAATTAATTTCATTCATTCATGTATTTAATCATGACAAACATAGATAATGTTAAATCTTTTTCCCCCAGAGGAGAGTCTAAAACTAGAGACAATTGGTATAAGGTAAGAGGGGAAAGGCTGAGAAGTGGATCTAAGAGACAAGTTTTTCCACTCACAGATGGTGGTGAGTATGTAGAACAAACTGCCAGAGGAAGTGGTGAAGTTAATGAACAATTGGAGTGATTAAACATTTAGATAGGTACCTGCAGATGAATAAGAAAATTTGAAGGATATGAACCAAACACAGGCAAATGGGGCTAACTTGGGTAAGCAGCTGGTTTGGCATGAATGAGTTGGGCCAGAGAGGCTGGTTCTGTGCTGTATGATTCCATGGCAGCCAACATGGACTTGTATGAGTTAGCCAAATGGCCTCCATTGTGTCATTATTGATAATGCCACTTAAAAATAATTGCTACTGCTGTTGAAAACTTTTTATAGAAAGCTACAAAAATCTGGATCATTTGAGAACCTGATTATGCAAGCTATGTTTTCACATTAACAGCAACAACAAAAAGAATGCTTAACACTGATCAAGGTTTTGGGCTTTTATCAGGACTAAATGTTTTTGTCTCCCTAAATAATGGACGACGTTGAATTATTTTTATTCATTGCTACTATCAAATTTAACTACAATGTGTAGTACGAAAGTTGCTATTTGACTGCATCACAAAAATTAAAAATCCAATGGTGAATTAATGTACATAGAAAATGAAAAATCTGTGAACAGTAAAGCAAATCAAGACCAAATAAGTGCTTAATAAAGTCTTGAAATAGTAAAAGCAATAGGACAGGGTGGTGTATTATCCAAGGAAAGATACCTTATACCTTCTTTGGGTGCAGGGTGGAGATATATCTCTATAAAGGAGGTGTAAAGTGCTCCTTACCTCCACTAGCCCTGCAGGCAACCCTTGGGCAAGGTGTAGCACCTGCTTAGACGCCACAATCAGGGTCATGTGAAGCCACTGGAGTATGTGGTTGACGGTTGCATGAGCAGCTACTGTACATCACAAGTCCTGGTTATGCAACCACTGACACCAGGCAGACAATCTCTGAAGACTATTGATAATGGCTGGGGTGCTCATCTTGTAAAGACACTGCTCAGAAGGCTGCAAAGGCAAACTACTTCTATAGAATTTGCCAAGAACAAACAGTCATAGATGATGTCATACAACAGCACATAATGATCATGATGATTCTATAGCTGAACAAACAGCAAAGAAAATCCAGCATGCTGGCTCACCAGAATGGGACTCCACACATAATTGCTGTTACAGTGATCTGGAATAAAGTCTCCAATAAGAAATCATTCACAGGGACTTTTATGTAGATACTTATAAATGGCACTATGCAACTCAAAATGCCTATTTCTGAATAGCTGCTTTGCTCTGTCCAGTGCAATAACACAATGGACTTTTAATATACTGAAAGTCATTGTTTTCAAAAAAACATAAGACCATAAAACAGAGGAGCCAAGAATTAGGCCATTCAGCCCATCAAGTCTGCTCCGCCATTCCATCACTACTAATTATCTCTCTCGACCCCATTCTGCAGCCTTCTTCCCATAACCTTTACCACCCTGATTAATCAAAAACCTATCAACTTATACCCAATATATACCCAATGACTTGGCCTGCACAGTTGTCTGAGGCAATTAATTCCAGATTCACCACCCTTTGACTAAAGAAATTTTTCATTATCTGTGTTCTAAATCAAAGCCCCTCAATTCTGAGGCTGTTCTCTATGATCCGAAACTCCCCCACTATAGGAAGCATCTTCTCCAAAGCCACTTTACCCGGTTTTTTCAATATTCAAAAGGTTGCAATGAGATCCCTCCTCTCATTCTTCTAAACTCCAGAAGTACAAGCCCAGACTTATCAAATGCTGCCCATATGTTAACCCCTTCATTCCTGCGATCATTCTCGTGAACTTTCTCAGGACACTCTCCAATGCCAGCACATCTTTTCTTAGATAAGAGGCCCAAAACTGCTCACAATACTCCAAGTACAGTCTAACCAATGCCTCAGGATTACATCCTTGCTTTTATATTCTAGTCCTCTTGAAATGAATGCTAACAATGTATTTGCCTTCCATACCACTGACACAACCTACAAGTTAACCTTCAGGGAATCCTGCACAAGGACTCTCAAGTCTCTCTGCACCTCTGATTTTTGTATTTTCTCCTCACTTAAAAAAATTCTACGCCTTTATTCCTTCTGTCAAAATGCATGACCATGCACTTCCCTACATTATATTCCATCAGTCACTTCTTTGCCCATTCCCCCAATCCAAGCCCTTCTATACCCTCCCTGGTTCCTCAACACTACCTTCATTTCATCTTCAAACTTGGCTACCAAGCCATCAATTTCTTCATCCAAATCATTAACATAAAATGTGAAAAAGGTGGCCCCGACAACAACCCTGAAACGTCATCCTTAATAATAGACTTCATTTTTCCAACCATGAAAGTCAAGCTAACTGGCTTTTAATTACCTTTTTTGCCCCCCTCCCTTCTTAAAAAGTGGAGTGACATTTGCAATTTTCCATAACTCAAGACCCATTCCAGAATCCAGTAATTCTTGAAAGATCATTATTAATACCTCCATAATCTCTTCAGCTACCTCGTTCAGAACACTGCTGTGTAGTCCATCTGATCCAGGTGACTTATCTACCCTCAGGTTTTTCACCTTCCCAAGCACCTCAACAGTCATAGCAACAACACTCACTTTTGCCCCAACATGCTCAATTTTTTGGCATATTGCTCGTGTCTTTCATGGTGAAGATTGATGCAAAATAATTATTCTGCCATTTCTTTGTCCCCTACCTTTCCAGCAGCATTCTCCAGTGGTCTAACATTCACTCTTCTTGCTTTTACTCTTTAAATATATCAGAAAAAAATTCTTGTATCTACTTTTATATTCTTAGCTAGCTCACCTTCATATTTCATCTTTTTTCTAATAGATTTTTTAGTTGCCTTCTGCCAGTTCTTAAAAGCATCCCAAACCTCTCTTACCCACTAATTTTTGCTGTATTATGCGTCCACTCTTTTGCTGTCTTTAACTTCCTTTGTCAGCCACTGATGTCTCATCCTCCTTTTAAAATACTTCATCTTTGGGATGCATCTTTCCTGCACCTTCTGAATTTCCCCCATAAATCCCAGCCATTGCTGCTCTGTTGTCATCTCTGACTGTGTCCCCTTCCAATCTTCTTTGGTTAGGCTCCTCTCTCATGCCTCTGTAATTCCCTTTACTGCACTATATGATTCATCCGACTTTAGCTTCTCCCTCTCAAATACCAGGGTGAATTCTATCATATTATGATCACTGACTCCTTAAAGTTCCCTACCTCAAGCTCCTCATTCAAGCCTGTGTTGTTACACAACACACAATTCAAAATTGCCTTTCCCCAGTGGGTTCCAACACAAGCTGCTCTAAAAAGCCATCTCATAGGCATTCTACAAATTCCCTCGCTTGGGATCCATCACCAACCGGATTTTACCAATCTACCTATTTATTGAAATCCCCCATGATTATCACAACATTGCCCCTTGCACATGCCTTTTCTATCTCTCATTGTAATTTGTAGCCCCCTGGCTATTATTCAGGTGACTATAAAGGACCCCAGTCTTTGTACACTTGTTTCTTAAATCTACCCACAAGGATTCTACATCTTCTGATCCTATGCCACCCCTTTCCAAGGACTTGCTTTCATTTTTTACTAATAGAACCTCTGCCTACCTGATTGTCCTTCCCTTGGACGTTAAGCTTCCAACAATGATCTTCTTTCAACCACGACTCAGTACCTGCCAATTTCTAACTGTACTACAAGATCCATGTACTGTGTGCATTCTAATACTTTCAGTCCTGTATTCATTATCCCTTTTGAATTCGGCCCCATTTTACAACTCAATTCATCCCACTGACTGCAATTTTGCCCTATCATTTGCCTGACCTCATCACAGCCTCACCACATACTGCATCTCATTGTACACCAACTGCCCCATCCTTGACCCCAGTTGGCATCCCCCTGCCAAGTTTAAACCCTCCCCAATAGCTCTAGCAAGCCTTCCCAAAAGGATAATGGTCCCCATCAGGTTCAGGTGCAATCCTTCCTTTATTTCTACAGGTCATACCTTCTCCAGAGGAGATTGCAATGATCCAGAAATCTGAAACCTTACCCCTTGAACCAATTCTTTAGCCATGTATTCATCTGCCAAATTATCCTATTCTTACCCTCACTGGCACGTGGCGCAGGCAGCAATCTGGAGATTACCACCCTAAAGGTCCAGCTTTTCTGCTTTTTGCCTAACTCCCTATATTCTCTCTTCAGGACCTCTTCCATTTTTCTACCTATGTTGTTGGTACCTATCTGCACTAAGACTTCTGGCTGTTCACCTTCAGAATGCCATGGACTCAATCCGAGACATCCCTGACCCTGGCACCTGTGAGGCAACATATCATCCAGATGTCTCATTCACATCCACAGAATCTGCTTTTTGCTCCTCTAATGATGGAAGCCCCTATCACTACTTCATTCATCTTCTCCCACCTTCCCATCTGAGCCACAGAGCCAAACAATGCCAGAGATCTGGTCGCTGCAGCTCCCCCCACCCCCCCCCCCCCCGCCCAACCCACCCATATCCTTATTCAGGGGTACTCTGCACTGGCTGCCTATCCTGACAGTCACGCAGGTACCTGCTTCCTGCAACTTAAGGGTGACTACCTCCCCCTGGCTCCTACCTATCATCTCCTCATTCTCCCATGAGATGAAGGTCATTCAGCTGCAGCTCCAGTTCCTTAACATGGTCTCTAAGGAGCTGCAGCTCAATGTACTTCATGCAGATAAAGTTACCAGGGACACTGGAAGTTTCCCCAGAGTGGTCACACATACCACTACCTCCAGACCAATTCTCAGCATACTAGCACTAACACTTCGTAGAGTTCTGATGACCACGTTATAAAGTGAATACTTCAGTTATTGAACAGATAGAAAAGAAAGCCACCCAGACGACAGGTGCTAGAAGAATCACATTCTGTTATACAGTATTGCCAGGTACTTCACTAAGTCCAGAACATCTGAACTGGAGAATTCAGCCCGAGACAAGAGGCAATAAATGCTCAATAAAGTGTGAAAATATTAATTCATTGAAAAAGTGGACAATCTGTGAACCACACGGTTAAAGGACACAGTGAAAGGAAACAGCCTTGATTCATCCAAATGTAAATTATCCACAATGTTTTTCAGAAAATACATACTGAGTTATAGTATTGGTAATTTGAGACTAGCACAAGTAGAATTACATGCTTGAAAGGAACAGGTGAATTTGTCCTTTTGTTTTAAAGCTTTCAATCACTGAATCTTTTCTCACCTCACATCTGGATCTTTGGTACACTAAATGGCAAGAGATTGATTGTTATGATCAGCCAAAAACTCCATTATTGTTCTATCATGTGATTTCCAGGATGGTAAGATAAATACTTGTGGGCCTTGACTTGTTTCATCGAGCATTTTATATTTTCTAAGTCAGTTCCTTCTAAAACGCAAGGTCAGTTTTTATTTTCCCCAAGCTGCACCTTCCAAGAAGTCTGCCACCCAGTTATGTAGGCACCACTAACTTTAACTGACTATACCTAATTGTACTTTGTGTGAAATTCCAGAGTCTGATAAAAGTCATGCCACAGACATTAATACTTAAGGTAAAGATGATTATTATAATGTATACAAGTCAGATATGGACAGAAGAATTCTGCATCACCAGTCTCTTTCCTTGTTGAACTAGATTCTTCACTCCAGGACACAAGAAATTCTGCAGATGCTGGAAATCTTGAGTAACACACACAAAATTCTGGAGAAACTCAGCAGGTCATTCAGCATCCGTGGAGGGAAATGAAGAGTCAACATTTCAATCTGAGACGCTTCATCAAGAGTCCTGATGATCATCAAGACATCAGAGTCCTGATGAAGTCTTCAATCAAAAAGTCAACTGTTCATTTTCCTCCATAGATGCTACCTGACCTGCTGAGCTTATCCAGCATTTTGTGTGTGTTAGTCTGTACTTCAACAGTTATTCTCCTCAGAGCAAACAAAGCTGATGAGATTTGGTGAGAAGTACAAGATCAAGACAGATTTAAACAAAGCAAAGTTGATATCATCAGTTGGTTGCACTAAAACCAGAGACACTGATAAAGCTTTTATTGTGAGAAATGCAGAGGGAATGCAAGGAAAAACTTTGCTTCGTGTAATAATGGCTATGAGAAAAAAAAGAGTCAATTAATAAAAAAATTTGCAGTTGAAAATAACCTTGTAAGGCTACGTGGACAGAGTAAGGGAATTGGAGAAGTATTGAAACAAACCAATTCTAAGAACACATCAAATAAAATTCTGAAAGTACCAAACAGGCTGAGTAATACCTCTGAATAAAGAAGAATTTAAAGTTGACAACTTTTTGTCAGAACCATTCTAACGAAATGGTTATCAACCAAACACAGCAATATCTGTTTTCTTCTCCAAAGGTACTACATCATCTAAAGTTCAAAGTAAAAAGTATTACCAGATTGCATACAAGTCACCACATACAACCCTGAGATTCTTTTTCTGTAGGCATTCTTAGCAAATTTATAATAACAGTAACTATAAACAGGATCAATGAACACAAACTGTGCAAATGCAAATATAAACAAAGTGCAATAAATAACAAGAGTCCTTAAAGTAAAACAATCAGTTATAAATGATAACTCCTTTTGTTATCTCCTTTTGTTCAAGAGCCAGATGGTTGAGGGGTAGTAACTGTTCTTGAACTTGGTGATGTGAGTCCTGAGGCACCTGTACCTTCTAACTGATGGCAGTAGCGAGAAAGAGCATGCCCTGGGTGGTGAGGATTTTTGATGGATGCTGCTTTTCTACGACAACGTTTCATGTAGATGTGTTCAATTGTTGGGAGGGTTTTACAACATGATGTACTAGGCCTAATCCACTACATTTGTAGGATTTTCCAAAGGCATTAGTGTTCCCATACCAGGCCATAATGCAGCCGGTCAGCACACTTTCCACCATACATCTATAGAATCTGTAGAAGTTTGCCAAGTTTTTCAATGACATGCCAAATCTCCTCAGACTCCTGAGGAAGTAGAGGCACTGTCATGCTTCCTTTGCAATTGTAGTTATATGATGGGTCCAGGACAGGTCCTCTGAGATAGTGACACACAAAAATTTAAAGTTACTGACCCCTTCAACTTCTGATCCTCCTACGAGTACAGGTTCAAGGACCTCTAGTTTCTATCTCCTGAAGTCCACTATCAGTTCCTTGGTATTATTGACAATGAGAGAGAGGTTATTGTTATTATACCACTCAGCAAGATTTTCAATCTCTCACCTGTATGCTGATTCATCACCTCCTTTGATACAGCCCACAACAGTGGTATCATCAGCAAATCTGTACGTGGTGTCGGAGCTGTACTTAGCCACACAGTCATAGGTGTAAAGCAAGTAGAGCAGGGGGCTAAGCACGCGTCCCTGTGATGCTCCTGTGCTGATGCAGATTGTGGAGATGTTTTTCCCAATCCAAACTGACTGTGGTCTGTAAGTGAAAAAATCCAAAATCTAATTGCACAAGGGGGCATTGAGCAAACACAAGGCATTGAGCTCCAGGTTTTGAAGTTTACTGATTAGTTTTGAGAGGATAATGGTGCTCAACGCTGAGCTGTAATTGATAAACAGCGTCCCGATGTATGCACCTATGCTGTCCAGATGTTCCAGGGTTGTGTGAAGAGCCAATGAGATGGTATCTGCTGTAGATCTGTTGCTTCAGTAGGCAAATTGGAGCAGATCCAAATCGCCTCTCAGAAAGGAGCTGATATGCTTCAACACCAGCCTCTCAAAACACTTCATGACTGTGGATGCAAGTGCCACTGGGCAATAGTCACTGAAGCAGGTTACTACACACTTCCTGGGCACCAGTATGATTGATGCCTGCTTGTTGCAGGTAGACACCACACACTGCCGGAGTGAGAGATTGAAAATATTTATGAACACCCCAGCCAGTTGGTCAGCACAGGTCTTCAGAAATCAGCCAGGTATTCCGTCTAGACTGGATACTTTCCTTGGATTCACTCTCTTGACGGCAGCCCGCACATCATCTTCAGAAACTGTCACCAAAGGATCATCGGGAGACATCGGGGTGCATGTTTCCTCCCCGTTTTGGTGGTCAAATAGAGCATAGAAAGCATTGAGCTCTTCTGGAAAGCAAAGCTCTCCTGTCTCCTATGTTGCAAGATTTAATTTTGTAGGAAGTTATAGCATTCAAACCCTGCCATAGCTGTTGAGCATCCCTTCTGGAGTGCAGTCTAGCCCAGAAACTCCACTTCACCCATGAGATGGTTTTCCAGAGATCATACGTGCACCTCTTGTAACATTCTTGATCTCTAGGTTTGAATGCTTCTAATCTTGCCCTCAGCAAATTCCAGATTTCATAGTTCATTAGGGCTTCTGATTGGGATAAACCCAGAATGACTCATGGGAACACATTCATCCACAGCTGGTTTAATAAAGACTGGTGTAGTCATTCAGGTCATCGGATGAGTTCTTGAATACAGCCCAGTTCCCTGACTCAAGATGCATTCAGGGTTTACCCCAATCAGAAGCCCTGGATGAACTATGAAATACACAATTTGCTGAGGGCCAGGTCAGAGGCATTCAAAATTGAAGATCAAGTCTGTTGTTGAGAGGGCGAGTAGTTTCAAGTTCCTCAGTATACACAACACTGAGGATCTCAGCTGGACTGTACATATCAGCTGTATGGTGGGAAAAAGCACTGCAGTGCCTCTTTCACCTCAGACAGCTGAAGTAGTTTGGCATGAGTCCCCAAGTCCTCAGGACTTTCTATAGGGGCAACATCGATGGCATCCTGACTGGATTTGTCACTGAGTGGTATGGGAAGTGTACTACCCTCATTCACAGGGCACTACAGAGAGTGGTGCAGACAGCCCAGCGCATCTGTGGATGTGAAATTTTCTCTATTCGGCAGCAGGTGCGTAAAAAGAGCCTGGAGGATTATCAGGATCTCCAGCACCCCAACCACAAACTGTTTCAGCTGCTTCCTTCTGGCAAATGGTACTGCAGGCTACAGGACAACTTCCTTCACCAGGCCATCAGATTTATCAATACACATTGACCTGATTGCATATCTGACTGTATATACATGCATACAAAACGATTATGTATGCAATCTTAGCATTAGGGCAATATCCTCCCACATTTCCCTTCCTTATTGCTTGTACATAGTGACGAAGATACAAAAATTTCTTGTTCCCTCACGTTGTGAGATGACTATAAGAAATAAAAAGAATTCTAATTCAAGGCAATATGTAACTGCTCCTCTGCCTCCTGTTGTCAACTCAGCTGTCGTTATCTCTGGAGCCTTGCTTTTAGGCTCTGGTTGTATGCAGGTAGTAGGTGTACAGCCAAATGATTCAATTTGGCAGAATGTAGTCTTGGAAAGGAACAATCGGCATTCCTTATCGTACTGTAGCAGTGGTCTGGTGCGTTGGGACCTCTGGTGCAACAGGTTACGTGCTGGTGATAATTGGGCAGGGTTTTCTTCAAACAGTCCTGGTTAAAATCGACAATAATTTAAAAATGCATCAAGATGGACTGTCTCTTGCCTGCAGACAAGATCGTGCAGTTTTGCCAGTACTTGCTTATAATTGGCCACTGGTGGTATATAAATTGTGGTCAGTATCACAGATGAGAACCCACAAGGCAAATGGAATAGTCTACATTTAATCATTAGGTGTTCAAAATCAAGGGAACAAGAGGCTGACATAACCCCAACATTTGTGCACCAACAAGAATTGACCAAAAAGCACACAATGCCACCTTTTTCCTTACCAGAGTTCACAGTTCGATCCATTCTGAAAATCGTAAAATCCTCTGGTCGTACAGCTGCCTGGAGAATCCGCATCAAACCCAGTTTCAAGCAACAAACATCTCCTGAATATTCTCAAAAGTGTCTACCTTTTCAGATTTCCAGCAGCTGCAATTTGTTTTTTTTTTGTTCAAATGCACATTGCCTTACTAATTAAAACTTTCAGTATTTATACCATTGTAATGAATTGTGTGTTTTGCAAACCTCTCTATTCCAAAGCAAACAATGTATACCCTCTCTCACTGCTCGCCATCTATAATTTCTTCGGCCCTTCAACTTTTCGACTGCATTTTGACCCTATCATTTCGGATCTCCCCCTCCCTCTCCCACTTTCAAATCTCTTAGAATCTCTTCTTTCAGTTAGTCCTGACGAAGGGTCGCGGCCCGAAACGTCGACTGTACTTCTTCCTATGGATGCTGCCTGGCCTGCTGCATTCCACCAGCATTTTGTGTGTGTTGCTTGAATTTCCAGCATCTGCAGATTTCCTCATGAATGTGAATTCACTATTGATTTGTAAAAGTGCACTGGACTATCCAAAAGCTGACATTTTGAACTCTTAGATGTCACTTGCTTTAAGACAGTTTAGCTATAAAGAAATTAACTTTATCTCAAATACTATCCTAACAGGAACCAAATTACACACAGATGATACAAAGTTATTGTACAATGCTACTCAAGTCTGTATCAATAATTTTGTTAAATGTCAACAAGTTGATATCAGCTGGATGCAACTGAATACAGTCAACCCTCCTTATCTGTAGGGGATTGGTTCCGAGACCCCCCGCAGATACCAAAAAACGCGGATGCTCAAGTCCCTTATTTAACCTGTCTCAGTGTGGTGGTCTTTAGGACCCAGCGGAACCCCAGACTTTATTTAACATGCTCGGTGCGGTGGACGTTAGGAGCTGGCGGCGCAGCTCTGAATATCTTTCTATGCACAGAAAGGTAAAATATGTACTATATACTAAGAAAAACGTTTGACTAACTGACGCTAAATAATACCGGATGTACCTGTTCCGACTTCAAATCCGACTTAAAGACGGACTCAGGAATGGAACCCATTCATAACCTGGGGACTGCCTGTACTTTTAAGTCATTTCCAGATTACTTATAATACCCAATACAATGTAAATGCTATGCAAATAGTTGTTATACTGTATTGTTTAGGGAATAATGACAAGAAAAAATAGTTTGTACACACTCAAACAACGAGTGCTGGAGAGAGAACTTCTGGGTTTTCCCAATCCGTGGTTGGTTGAATCCACGCATGCAGATAAGGAGGGCCGACTCTATTAGCCAACGTTTTGATTTTATAAAATAATTAAACGGTTTTGTCCATCTGATGAATACCTTTTTACTCTGAGCAGCAACTTGAATCATTTTACTAAGACAGATTTCCTTTCTCTTCATCGCTCCCATCAGTACTTTTCTATTTCATTTTCAACACAAATAAGATTGGTTATTTCATATTTTGATCTCCTTTTTACCTCTTTACTATCCATACAACTTCAGATGAGGCCAAACAGTTTACCCTGAGAAAATGGTTGCAAGTCCTATTATCTATGTAGTTAACTTGAGGGTTTAGTCTTTTATTTCTTGAGAGTGACATCACTGGTATTCCTTGTTTTTAGTTTTAATTGGTAAAGAGCAACAGATAAAATTAAAGCCTAAATGGTGATATTCATTTTCAAAAGATTGGCTAATTTTTGGTGCAACAGAAAACAAAAAAAAATGTTTGTAACCTGACATTAAATAATGCAGTATCAAATTTCCATACTTTTTTTTTACTCAGCAGTTGTTACCTAACCAACTAATTCTGAGGGTCAAGGTAAATCACTCATGTTGAAAAGGCTGACTGGTAAGCAATTTCAAGACCATTATCTGAACTATGACAATTTAAACAAAGACCTAACAAATTCAAAATGAGAACAAAATCAAATTTATTGGAAAATAATCCACAATCAATCAGCAGAATGATAGGTCAATCCCAGTGACCAGCTTATTAGATAAACTTAGTGTAGCATCAATGTGAAACAAAAATACGTTGTTATAGTGGAAAATGCTGTAGTTTAACACTTTATGTAAACAATGGCAATTTAGCGAACCAATTATTGAACGAATTCATTAGTTTCAGGTTGAATAACAATTGCAGAACGTTATATAATTTGAAGAGACCAGAGCCATGATATTCACTCTTCTTTTTGTTAAATTGCTCGATAAATTTTCTCTATTTCCCTGTACCCCATATATTTTACAGATGACATGAAGATGCCTTTGTCCTCAAGTAAAAGCTTAGTGCACAACAGCTGAACTCAGCAGGCGGTAAGCTATGTCAGTAAACACTACAATGAAATCCATCCAGGATCCCATTAAATGGAACTTCTTTCCTGTTGAGCATATCATTATATGCTTTCATATCTGTCTTCAGCCACCAAGTCCTACAATCAGAAACTAAATTTTTAAAAAACTATAACTTAAAAAATTATTACTGGATCTGACTGACAGTCACCAACCGTCCTGATGCCAGTAACTGCATTGTTTCAGTAGAAAGATTGTACTTTTGTAATACCCTCGCACATAAGTATCACTATTACTTCTGCAGTCTCACCAATCCCAAAATGTTTCATCAGCACTTGCAATTCTCAGGACTCAACTAAATCTATCGAATTTTTTTTTTTAAACTGAGAAGTAGCATACAGCAACAATATTTCAAAATAATCATCTGTAACTAAAAACTATTTGGGGCACAGTGTTCAATCCTGGCATCCCCTTTAAGGAGTAAGTCTTCCCCAAGGAATGCTTGGGTTTTCTCTGGGACCTCCTGTTTCATCCCGGTGCAAAGTCATACCAGGTAGGTCAATTGGTCTTAGGCTACGTCCACACTACACCAGATAAATCTGTAACCGAAGCTTTTTCTCTTCGTTTTTACTCTCCATCCACACTAAAACAGTGTTTTTGTCCCCCGAAACTGGAGCTTTTCAGAAACGCTGTCCAGGGTGTGTAATTTTGAAAACACCGCTTGGGCAGATCAGTGTGGACGGGGTAACTGGAGAAATCTGAAAACACTGTCAGACGGCAGTGTGCCATTTCATTGTTTTCCTGAATGCAACCCTCCACACAATCTAACAATTTCGGAAGAGACAGCAACGAGACTGAAGCCAGAAGAGTTAGAAATGTATTCACCAAATACTTTGACCCATAACTTACTGAATAAATAAGTATACTCACTTTGCCCTGTTTTCTGTCCTTGCTTGTATGAAAGTGGTTTACCTATTTTTGCAAGTACTTCTCTGACAATACATGTGTAACAGCCTAATGTACTCCGTTGCATTAATAAAGCACCTTGTTAAATGTGTAAAACAGTACTGATGCAGACATGTTTGACACATTTAACAAGGTGCTTTATTAATGCAACGGAATTAGTCAGTTTTTCAATGTTCGTCATCAGCCGGTTCATACTGTCCATGAACTCCCTGTCGGTTGCCTCCATATTCATTTTTTTAACTTAAGTCCTCTTGCGCGAGAGCCAACAGCTGCCCATCGTTTAAGTTTTTCTAGTCTGTAACGCGCACTTTCACAGCGAGATTCAACACCAAACATGTCGGTTCTTTTCGGTAGATGTGTCCTGCGCATGCGCAGTAGGAGGAGATTCGTTGAAATCTCCATTTCAATGTGGACAGAGATATTTTTAAAAACGCCTAGTGTGGACGCCGATCGTTTTTACACGAAACCGGTGTTTTCAAAATTATCCGGTCTAGTGTGATGTAGCCTTAGTAAATTGTCTCGTGATTAGGTTCGGGTTAAATCAGCGTTCCTGGGGGTTACTGGGGCATGCAGCTCGGAGAGCCAGAAGGGGCTATTCTGCACTGTATCTCTAAATAAAAAATTAAATAAACAAATTCTCATCTAGTCTGAAAATTAAAAGCAATTATTCTTCTGCATAAACCACATACCTATTGATATTTTGGTTTCCTCATTGAACTATGATGCATTCTAAAACATGATAAATTTATCACACAAGTAGGCACTTCATCATAAATACTTAAAGTCTTCACCTTGGCTCACATGGAGAATGCACAGCCATATGAACTAATAAATGATTTTTGTACTTCCTGTCACTGCATTTTCCTAGTAAGAGCCTGGATATATGGCATCTTTCCATACTATAAACACATCTGATTCTATGAAGATGAAGCGCCTTCACACAATGCTGTTGACAATTGGCTTCTCCAAATATTCATTTTCATTATAACATTCAAGATCATTATCAACACCTTCAAATTCTTCTTAGTTTCTAACTTACTGAAGTAGTGAAATCTTTTCATTTTCATTGCCATTTCTGGCATCTCCAAGCCTGAAAGCTTGAAACCAGAGAGCAAAACAGTTGCGAATTGCCTAACTGCTTATATTTCAACAATTATCAGTGACAAAAATCACTGCTTTTTGAATACAAATACATGCAATCAACACTGTTTAAATTTTAAAACAGTTCACTCCAAGCATGTTGTGTCAAATGGCCATGCCAAGTGCATGGGACTGATGCTAGTTAGAAATTGTTCAGCAAGTCTCCTGCCTGTCTTAAGCAGTATAGTGTCCCGAATAAATGAAGGAAATCTGAGCTATTTTCTCAGTTAGTTTTTTGTTCTTTAAGAGTTGTCCCAAATAAGCAGCTGCCCCAATTAAATAACAGCCCAATTAACCAGAATCCACTGCAGGCACTAAGAATATTCACAAGAATATTGACTCAATGTATAATCATTATAAAAATAAATACAAAAAAATTATTTTGGCTCCCCCCACTTCTCCGAATCCAAGGTGCAGCCATGGGCACCCACATGGCCCCCACCCAGGTCTGCCTTTCTGTTGGTTATATGGAACAGGATTCCCTGGTAATGCTCCCCAACTCCTTCTGCACTACATTGATGACTGCATTGGTGCTGCTTCATGCATCCATAATGAGCTTGTAGCGATGTACTACACACAGCGCTGAAATAACGACACACAGTTGGTAAGTCGTTTCGAGACTCGTTTATTCAAACTTCACGGCGCTGGCATTTAATCCCCAGCACAGCTAGGAAATGACATCAGATGTGCATTACCAAAGTCTCTCCCCGCATGCTGGCTATTTGTGAGCCGGTTCGCCTGCGCAGAAAGTGGGTCGCCACATAACCCCCCCCCCCACCCCCAGAACCAGCAATACACCCCCCTAATGTCCACAGTCTGGATCAGCCTCTGTTTGGGAGGTCTGCCTCTGCACTGCGGTGCCTGAACCGCGACCGGCTGCGCCAAGTCCACATGGGCTGGTTTGAGTCGGTCCACCGTGAAAACCTCCTCTTTCCCCCCAATGTCCAGAACGTATGTGGACCCGTTGTTGTTGATCACCCTGAACGGCCCCTCGTACGGCCGTTGTAGCAGCGCCCGGTGTCCGCCCCTTCGTACTAACACAAACTTACAGTTCTGCAGGTCTTTGGGTACATGGGTCGGGGTCCGTCCGTGCTGTGAAGTTGGTATGGGGGCCAGGTTGCCGAGCCTTTTGCGTAGCCTGTCCAGGACAGCTGCGGGTTCTTCCTCTTGCCCCCTTGGGGCTGGTATGAACTCCTGGGACGGCCAGGGGCGCGCCGTACACCAACTCGGCCGACGAGGCGTGCAGATCCTCTTTGAGCGCTGTGCGAATTCCAAGCAGGACCCAGGGAAGCTCGTCCACCCAGTTAGGTCCTCTCAGGCGGGCCATGAGAGCCGACTTCAAGTGACGGTGGAAGCGTTCCACTAGTCCGTTCGACTGTGGGTGGTAGGCAGTAGTGTGGTGTAGCTGCGTTCCCAACAGGCTAGCCACAGCCGACCACAGGCTGGAGGTGAACTGGGCGCCTCTGTCGGAGGTAAAGTGGGCCGGTACCCCGAAACGTGCTACCCAGGTTGCGATCAGCGCTCGGTCACAGGAATCGGCAGATGTGTCAGTGAGCGGGACAGCCTCTGGCCACCTCGTGAACCGGTCTACCATAGTTAGGAGGTACCGTGCTCCTCGGGACACTGGTAGGGGGCCCACGATATCCACATGAATGTGGTCGAACCTCCGGTGGGTGGGGTCGAACTGCTGCGGTGGGGCTTTAGTGTGCCGCTGCACCTTGGCTGTTTGGCACTGCGTGCACGTTCTGGCCCATTCACTGACCTGCTTGCGAAGTCCGTGCCACACGAACTTGCTGGAGACCAGCCGGATGGTTGTCCTGATAGATGGGTGCGCCAAACCGTGTATGGAGTCGAAAGCTCGCCGCCTCCAGGCTGCCAGGACGATGGGGCGAGGTTGGCCGGTAGCCATGTCGCACAAGAGGGCCCTCTCACCTGGGCCTATGAGAAAGTCTTGCAGCTGCAAACCTGAGACTGCGGTCCTGTAGCTGGGCATCTCGTCGTCTGCCTGCTGCGCCTCCGCCAGTGCTGCATAGTCCACCCCCAGGGACAGGGCCGGGACAGCTGGTCTGGAGAGTGCGTCCGCCACGACGTTGTCCTTTCCTGAGACATGCTGGATGTCCGTCATGTACTCCAAGATGTAGGACAGATGTCGCTGCTGGCGAGCCGACCAGGGATCGGACACCTTCATGAACACGAAGGTCAACGGTTTGTGGTCTGTGAACGCGGTGAACGGCCTGCCTTCCAAGAAGTACCTGAAATGCCGGATTGCCAGATACAGTGTCAACAGCTCCTGGTCAAAAGCACTGTACTTGAGTTCGGGTGGTCATAGGTGCTTGCTGAAGAACACCAGGGGTTGCCAGTGGCCCTCGATGAGCTGCTCCAGCACCCCACCAACTGTTGTGTCGGATGCGTCCACCGTGAGGGCGGTCGAAATGTCAGTTCTGGGGTGCACCAGCATCGCGGCATCTGCCAAGGCTTCCTTGGCTTTAACGAAAGCGGCCGTGGCCTCCTCATCCCAAGTAATGTCCTTGCCTTTACCTGACATCAGGGTGTACAAAGGGCGCATGATACGGGCTGCTGAGGGGAGGAAACGGTGGTAGAAGTTCACCATACCAACGAACTCCTGCAGGCCTTTGACCGTGTTGGGCCGGGCAAAGTGGTGGATCGCGTCTACCTTGGTGGGCAGAGGTGTTGCCCCATCTTTGGTAATCCTGTGGCCCAGGAAGACGATGGTATCGAGACCGAACTGGCATTTGGCTGGGTTGATCGTGAGGCCGAAATCACTCAGGCGGGAGTAGAGCTGGCGGAGGTGGGACAGATGCTCCTGACGACTACTGCTGGCTATAAGGATGTCGTCCAAATAGATGAACGCAAAGTCCAGGTCGCGTCCCACCGCATCCATTAGCCACTGGAACATCTGTGCGGCATTCTTCAGGCCGAACGGCATTCGGAGGAACTCGAACAGGCCGAACGGGGTGATGAGTGCTGTTTTGGGGATGTCTTCAGGGTGCACCGGGATTTGATGGTATCCCCGGACGAGGTCTACTTTGGAAAAGATTCTTGCCCCGTGCAGGTTTGCTGCAAAGTCCTGTATGTGCGGCATGGGGTAGCGGTCTGGAGTTGTAGCCTCGTTCAGTCTGCGGTAGTCGCCGCATGGTCTCCAACCCCCGGCTGCTTTGGGCACCGTGTGAAGGGGGGAGGCCCATGGGTTGTTGGACCTCCGTACGATCCCCAATTCCTCCATCCTCTTGAACGCCTCCTTCGCCAGGCGGAGCTTTTCCAGGTGGAGCCTTCGTGCACGGGCGTGGAGGGGTGGTCCCTGGGTCGGGATGTGGTGCTGTACCCCGTGTCTGGGCATGGCTGCCGTGAACTGCGGTGCCAGAATCGATGGAAAGTCCGCCAGGATTCTGGTGAATTCGTTGTCCGACAGCATGATGGAGTCCAGGTGTGGGGCCGGCAACTTGGCTTCACCCAGGGAGAAAGTCTGGAAAGTCTCGGCATGTACCAGTCTTTTCCCTTGCAAGTCGACCAGCAGGCTGTGAGATCGCAAGAAGTCCGCCCCCAGGAGTGGTTGGGCCACGGCGGCCAGTGTGAAGTCCCACGTGAACCGGCTGGTGCTGAACTGCAGTTGCACTGTGCGGGTGCCGTAGGTCCGTATCGTGTTGCCGTTTGCGGCCCTCAGGGTGGGTCCTGGCTTCCTGTTGCGGGTGTTGTACCCCGTTGGGAAAAAGACGCTGATTTCCGCTCCAGTGTCGACCAAGAAGCAGCGTCCCGACTGTTTGTCCCAGACGTACAAGAGGCTGTCCTGGTGGCCAGCCGCCATAGTCATTAGCGGCAGCTGGCCCTGGCCCTTGCAGGGCGGGTGACAACGGCGGGCTTTTGTGCCCCACCGCTGGTGGTAGAAACACCACTGTTTACTGTCCTCCTCACTCCTGCCTCTGTGTTGTGTGCACCCCCCTGCTGGGCCTGGTCTGGTCTGCTGTTGGGCGCGTGGCCTGGTAATCTGACCGATGGATGCCACACTCTCCCTCTTGGCTTTCCACAGCACATCTGCCCGGGCCGCCACCTTCCGGGGGCTCGCTGAAATCTGCATCGGCCAGCAGCAGATGTATGTCCTCGGGCAGTTGTTCTAGGAACGTTTGCTCGAACATGAGACAGGGCTTGTGTCCGTCGGCCAGGGCCAGCATCTCGTACATCAACGCTGACGGCAGTCTGCCTTCCAAACTGTCCAGGTGAAGCAGGCGGGCACCCCACTCACACCATGAGAGGCCAAAGGTCTCAATGAGCAGCGCCTTGAATGCTTCATATTTGCCTTCTTCTGGGGGCGACTGTATGAAATCCGCAACCTGGGTGGCCGTCTCCTGGTCAAGGGCGCTCACCACGTGGTAGTAACGCGTGGAATCAGAAGATATCTGCTGAATCTGGAACTGGGCTTCTGCTTGGCTAAGCCACACGCGTGGTTGCAGCGTCCAGAAAGTCAGTAGTTTCAGCGAAACTGCATTAACAGATGAAGAGTCGGTCATCTTTGGTCCAAATCCTGTTTGGACCGCTCAGGGTCACCAATGTAGCGATGTGCTACACACAGCGCTGAAATAACGACACGCAGTCGGTAAGTCGTTTCGAGACTAGTTTATTCAAACTTCGCGGCACTGGCGTTTAATCCCTAGCGCCCGCCCTCTCCGGGCAGAAATTACGTCAGAGGTGCATTACCAGTCTCCCCCCGCACGCTGGCTATTTGTGAGCCGGTTTGCCTGTGCAGAAAGTGGGTAGCCACAAGCTCATCTATTTCAACAACTTTGCTTCAAACTTTTACTCACTTGGTCCATTTCTGACACCCCTCTCCACTTTCTCAATCTCTCAGTCTCCATCTCCAGGGATGAAATGTCTACCGATATCTTTTAAAAACCTACTGACACACAGGGCTATCTTGACTACACTTCTTTCCACTCTGTCTCCTGTAAAAATGCCATTCCCTTTTCTCAGTTCCTTCATTTCAGCCACATCTATTCCCAGGATGAGGCTTTCCTTTCCAGGACATCACAGATGTCCTCCTCCTTCAAAGAACAGCATTTCCCTTTTCTCACCTCACACGCATCTCCTCCATTACCCAGACATCCGCCCACACCCCATCTTCCCACCACCTTAACAGGAACAGAGTTCCTCTTGTCCTCACCTACCACCCCATAAGCTTCCACATCCAGCACATCATTCTCCATAACTTCCACCATCTTCAAAGGGATCCCACCAACAAACACACCTTTACCTCTTGCATAATCTCTCTGCTTTCCACAGAGATTGCTCCCTCCCTGATCTCCTTTGTCCACCCTGCTTGTTACTTCCTCAAATTAACAGATTTGTCAGGCAAGATTTCCCTTTACAAAAACCATGCTGACTTTGACTTATTTTCTCATTGGTCTCTATGTACCCCAACACCTTCCCAACCACTGAGGTTAGGCTAACTGGCCTATAGTTTCCTTTTTTTGTCTTCCTCCCTTCTTAAAGGGTGGAATGACATTTGCAATCTTCCAGTCCTCCAGAACCACGTCAGAATCAAATGATTCTTGAAAGATCGCGACCAATGCATCCGTTATCTTTTCAGCAACCTCTCTTAGAACTCTGGGAGAAAGTCCATCTGGTCCAGATGCCCTACCCACTTTAAGACCTTTGAGTTCGCCTAGCACTTTTTCCTCAGTAATAGTAATGGCACTCCCTCCTGCTCCCTGACACTCACAACCCTCTGGCATGCTGCTGGTGTCTTCCACAATGAAGAATGATCCAAAGTATCCATGAAGTTCATCTGTCATTTCTTTGTCCCCCATTACTACCTCACCAGTATAATTTTCCAGTGGTCCAATATAACTCTCACCTCCCTTTTACTTTATATAAAAGAAGAAACTTTTGGTATCCTGCTTTATATTATAGGTTAGTTTGTTTTCATATTTAATCTTTCCCCTTTTTATAGCTTTTTAGCTGCCTTTTGTTGCAGAGAAAAGCTTCTCAATCACCAAACTTCCCACTTACTTTTGCTAAGCAGCCACGGTTGCTTAGCCCTGTCAGCTGAGAATTTCTTCTGTGGGACATATCTATCCTGCGCCTTGTGAACTATTGCCAGAAACTTTAGCCACCTCTGCTCTGCTGTCATCACCACCAGTATCATTCTCCAATCCACCTGGGCAACCTCTTTCCTCATGCCTCTGTAATTCCCTTTATTCTACTGTGATACTGGTACATCTGACACGCTTCACTCTCAAACTGCAGTATGAATTCATATTATTCATATTATGATCACTGTCTCCTAAGAGTTCCTTTACATTAAGCTCCCTAATAAGATCTATATTATTACACAACACCCAATCTAAGAGAGTTTCTGCCCCAAGTAGGCTCAAGCACAAGTTGCTCAAAAAAGCCATCTTGTAGACATTCAACAAGATCCCTCTCTTGTGATTCAACATCAATATGCAAGGGGATTGGGAGAATCAGGTTGAGGTCCCCCATTACAATTGTGTTATTACCCTTAATACATGCCTTTTCCAGTTCCCTGTGCAATCTCAACCTCAACCTTGGCTACTATTTGGAGACCTGTATATGATTCCTATGATGTATTTTCTTTCCACCCTTGCAGTTTCTTAACTCCACTCAAAGATTCGATATTCCCTGGCCCTATGTCACCTCTTTCTAAAGACGTAATTCCATCTCTTACCAACAGAGCCACACAACCGCCAACGCCTTCCTATGATTTCTCCAACTTCGAGTACTTAACCACCCTCCCACTTCCACTTTTTCCATTTCCCTACTCTGACTCCCCGATTACCTCTTCCTTTATCCTTACCTGCCTGTCGCATCCCTCTGGTGCCACTCCTCCTTCCCTTTCTCACACAGTTCACTCACCTCTCCCACCAGATTCTTCCTTCTTCAGCCCTTTACCTTTTCCACCCATCATCTCCCAGTTTCTCACTTCATCCTCCCCCCCCCCATCCACCTAGCTTGTACTCCTTCCTCTCCCCCCACCCTCTTATACTAACACCTTCCCAATTCCTTTCCAGTCCCGACGAAAGGTCTCTGCCCAAAACGTTGACTGTTTATTCATTTTCACAGACATTGTCTAATCTCCTGAGTTCCTCCAGGATGTGTTCCTTTGTATGTACTACTCTGTGTGGTTACAAAAAAAATTGTTTTTGTCCTGAGAGATTTTCCATCACATGTGCAAAGGAGGCAAGCTCACAAGAATCACTTTGTGATTAGGGGTATTGGTTGAATATTGATAAAGTTTGCCAACTATTGAAAAGGCTCTAGCTGTTTCAATGATAAAGCCTGTCTTCAACTCCTTTTTGACATAACCAATGTTTAATTGTTATCTGAAATAATCTGACAGGTCAGTGAATTGTATAGTTAATTTCTCTGGGCACTGAGAGAAAAACAATATTGTGAATGATTATAGCTAACCTAATTGAAGCTTCATAATTACTTGCCATGATTATCTGAATTCAAGACACAAAGATGTTCCCAAACAAGAAACCATGGATGAATCAGAAGATCTATTCCCTACTCTAGTCCAGTACTGCAGTGTTCAAATCAAATAACTCTGGCTTATTGTTAAGCTATCTGGGATACCAAGGGACCACATCTGTCCAAAATCAAGTGCCAGATCAGTCATCAGTAGTGCTGGCTATGATAAGCAACAAAACAAAGTCAGGCAGCGTTGCCATCAACAGCACATGGCTTATTGCTGAGCTTAATGCATTTTATTCATATTTTGTATAGAAGAGGAATGGAATGTGACCTCCTGCCCTGACAATATTTAATACATTTCTACCCACACTCACTGCTGAAAATGTTAGATCAGTCTTCCACAGAGTGAACCTATGGAAAGCATCTAGCCCAAATGGGGACCCCAACCACATCCTTTAAGTCATGCACAAATTTCTGCAGACATTTCTAACCTCTCCCTTCCTCAGTCTGAGGGCGACATCTGCTTTAAGGAGAATACTATTAGCCCAGTACCTTAAAAATATAATGTGACTTGCTTTAACGACTACCACCTGGTTGCTCTGACAGCCACCGTCATAAAACGCTTTGAGAGGCTGGTTAGCACATATCAGCTCCAGTCTTCCACAGAACCTTTAACCACTGCAATTGGCTTTGAGGTCGCTAACAGATGCCATTTCCCTGGAGCATCTGAACTAGAAAGATACCTTAGTCGTTTATTAAACACAGCTTGGCCTTCAATACTATATTTCCAAGGAAACTCATTTCTGAACTTCCCGACCTGAGACCCAACACCTCCCTTTTTAACTTGATGCTTGACTTCTGGACAATCAGACCATAATCAGTAAGGGCAGACAGGAACACCTTGGGTACGATTACCCTCAACATGTGCCACACAAAGATACATCCTCAGCCTGCTGCTTTACTTCCTATGTATTCACAACTGTGTGCCCAGATTCTACTCCAACTCCATCCACAAGCTTGCCGGTGACACCACTGTCATGGGTCAAATTTCAAATAACGAGTCAGAGTACAGGAGAGAGACAGAGCACCTAGTGACATGACAACAATCTTTCCATCAATATCAGCAGAACAAAAGAACTGTCATTGACTACAGGAAGGAGGCAGGGCACATGCTTCTGTTTACATCAATGGCACTGAGGGCATGAATGTTGGCAGCTTCAAGTTCCAATTGCCTGTCCTCGCCCAACCACATAAATGCCATCAGCAAGAAAGTAAAGAAAGTAAAGAAATTTCACTTCTCCTTCACCATCAATTTTTATTGATGCACCATAGAAAGCACCCGATCCAGATGCTTCATGGCAACTGATCTTCCACAGACCACAAGAAACTACTCAGTGTACAGCTCAGCACATCACAGAAACCAACCTCCCCTCCACTGACTTAGTCCACGCTTGTCGCTGCTTGGTAAAGCAGCCAGCATAATCAAAGACCTCACATATTTCTCTTTGCCGCCACCACCACCATCCCACTGGGCAAAAGATACTAAAATCTGAAAGCACAGAATACCAAGCTCAAGCACCGTTTATATCCCAATGTATTGAAAAGTTCCCTGGTTCCATAAGATGGACTCTTGAACTCAAAATCTACCACACTGTGGCCTTGCACCCGTCTGTATGTCTGCATTGCACTTTCTCTGTAACTGTAACATTTTATTCCACATCATTTCGCATTTCCCCCTCCCCCAACTACTTTCAAATCTCTTAGTATCTTTCCTTTCAGTTAGTCCTGACGAAGGGTCTCGGCCTGAAACGTCGACAGTGCTTCTCCTTCTAGATGCTGCCTGGCCTGCTGTGTTCCACCAGCATTTTGTGGGTGTTATCCCACATTGTTATTGTTTTACCTTAAACTCCTGTATCTCAATGCACTGATGTAATTAAATGATCTGTTTGGATGGCGGGGAAAGTTTTTCCACTTTACCTTGGTCCATATGACAATAATAAACCAGTTTGCCATTCATATTATATTATACTATTCATTCAAGGTGTATTTTAATAGTACAGATAGGTAGAACAGTACAGCAGAGGAAATGGCCCTTTGGCCACTAAGACCATGATGCCAATCCAAACTAAACCCATCTGCTGGTATATGTTCTACACCTCTCCATTCCTTGCCTGCTCATGTTCTTGCTTAAATGCTTCTGCAATGTTCCTATTGCATCTGTTTCCACAACTTTCCCTGGTAGCAAACTTCAGGCACCTACAACTCTCAGTTTTAAAAACCTTGCATTTCAAGCTTCCTTTAAACCTCCCCCTGCTCATCTCAAAGCTACGCCATTTAGAATTTGACATTTTCACACTGAGAAAAAGACTCCAACTTCTACCCTATCTAACCTTATCAAAATTTTGGATATTTCCATTTGGTCACCCCTCAGCCTCCAATATTTCAGAGGAAACACTCCAAGTTTGTCCAGTCTTTCCTTATAGTTAATCCAGGCACTATCCTGATGAACTACTTCTGCATCCCCTCCACAACCTTACTGTGTCCCTTCTTCCGGCTCCAGTTGCAAATTCCCTTCTTTCCTTTGTGAATGGTTCTACCCTCCAGTCATTACTCTCATTTTAACACCTTGGGATGCTCATAAATCCTACTCAATAAAACATTTCATGGGCCATTTTGGCTCTCAGTCCCGGTTTAAGTTACCTCCTGTTTACTCAAAGGCCCTGGGCAATTTCCGGTTTGCAAATGTTACATATGAACCCTTATTTCCTTTTTGAATAAATGTGCAACATCTCATGATCCAAAGGTTTCTGAACCTTGCCATCCTTGTCTTTCTTCCTCAATGGAACATAGTAGACCTGAATTCTTACCAGCTAGACTCCAAACAACACACAACTTTCACTGTCAAATGTTGACTTGCGCAGTAATAACCACTTCCAATCTGCTCTCCCCAGTTCCTGCATAATACCACTGTAATTAGCTTTTCATCAATATAGCACTTTCCCCGTAGATCTTATCCTTAAATTTAATCACCACTGTTCCCAAAATGCACTCCCACTGAATCACCGATCACCTAACCAGCCTCATTTCCTAATATCAAGTCTGGTATCGTGTATCCCACAGGGCAAGGTTCTGACTTTTGGTACAATAAATAATACTAACTACAGAAATAAAAGAGAACATTCTGACTTATGTTATTTAAAACGGTTGAACACCTCTTTTGTTTTACCCTCCTACACAATTTTGGACATAAAAATTATCAAGTCTATACAAGAACACAAGAGATAGCAGAAATCGGCGCTCTTTTTGCCTGCTCTGCCATCGAATAAGATGTTTGATATTTTAAACACACTGCTATTCTTTTGCATTCAATCCAAACTCCTTGATTCTCTTACTAACTAATGATCTATTAACATCCATCTTGAAAATATTAATTAACTGAAAAACTCACAGCCCTTTGGATGAAGGAATTTCTTCTTACCTCAATCCTGAATGATGGCCCCTTGACTGTAACCTGTTTCTATACACCTCAGCCAAAGAAAATATATTTCATCATTTTCAATCCCATTTATTTCTCTAACACCAGTGTTGTTTTTGCTAATGCTAATTTCTTCCAGTATCTCACTCACTCTATACCTAGTGCACTCACTATTCTTTCAAATATTCTGCATCTTCCACAAAGACAAATGCAAACATCTGTGAATGATTCTGGAATTGACTTATCTCACATCTCATATCATCCAAGTAAGATTCATTAAAACATGAAACCAAAATCCACAGCGTGTGTGAACAAAGCCCTTCCATGAGCAGAGAGTTTAAAACTTATACCAATTGTGGTAATGTCACTTCAGCAATATTAAATGTACAATTTTCACATCGCTGAACTTTTCTTTCCCTCCCAATAAAGCAACAGTGCTTGTACAAGCACCTTTTAAACTGAGAATACCTGAATTGCAAAACAAAAACATAAGTGTTTGCAAGCAGGTTTATAATGAGAAAATTATTGTGCTGGTGACAAAGATGGTGAAACAGCTCTTCTCTGAAAAAGTGGCATTTTAAAATTATGTACTCTCAATTAATGAAAAGGACATTACTATTAAACAGGATGAAAGCTCTTTTTAATCAACTAAAATGAGCCAATTAAAACTGAAATTAGTCACTCAGATGACAGCCTAATGAAAGCTGGTCACAGAACAAATTGTCCAAAATTCCAAGAAAAAAAACATCAAGCTCACTTAACAAATTAAGAACGGTTGGTAGGATCGGAAAGAAAAAAATAACACTGTGGCCAACACCTTTTGTTAAGAAAAGTAACCACGAGGACATTGAATGAAATAGAATAGCCTCTTTTTCTCGCACCGAACATGTTTGTGCTTAATACTGGCAAATAATAATTAGACAGCATCAGTGTCGTGAACAGAATGTACTGTCAAAGTTCAGTAAACTGCTCACTTGAACCGAGTTTCTGTGCTGTTTTCAAATACCTCCTCGGACCCAATACTGAAGAGCTGTCGATTTCAGCGTCCATCAGCTGGCAACATTTACGAAGGCTACGCTCTCGGCACTGACTTCAATGCGTTTTTGCCCATCACCCCAATCCCTGAACCTTCACCTTCTAGTTGTGAGCACCCCACCCCTTTTCACCAGCCCCGCAAAGGGCCATCAACACCAGAGGCCTTTTCCCCGTTCCCAAGTGTAAAGAGCCGTGTACTCCACTGTAGCCCGTGTAGAATCTCCATGACTCCTATAACCCACCGACCCGGAAACAACCTCTCTCCCACCCCCATCTTAAGGCCACAGCAGACCCTGATCACCCCGGACTGCAGCAACTTCACAGGGCGACATTTTCAATTCTTGGCGCCAGGTCTATAAAGGCCAGTTAATTTCTACATCGAGCCGGCAGAGAGAGAGAGAGGGAAGGTGGCCAGGTCCTCACCCGGCTACTGGCACCCGGAGGTGGACGGATCTCCGGTGCCGGGCACGGTCCATAGGCCTCAGTGTTTACTTATTTCTCGCTTCTGCAAGCAGCCAGACAAGGAACTGTGCAAATAGGGCCAGCAGACATCAATTTGCATCTATTGCTTCCATTCTATCTCTTAAAATTAAAAATAAGTACCTGGGTGAGCACTGGGGTTTAATAAAGACAATTCTCTGTAGTCCCCACTACCAGGACGACGCCATGTCTAACAGACGTAATCAACGGATAACCGATCCAACCCAAGCCGAATGAAAGAAAATCGTTCCTGATTCATCGATTCGCGGACACGCGCTTCTCGTTCGAGTTGTTTCAGTGCATGACGCTGCTGGGAAGTTTACAACTATTTCTGATTTACCTCAATTAGCAATGCTGCTGAGTTGAAGTACAATGAGATTTTATTTCAAGTATTGTGAAGAAAAATTCATGTCGATACGGGGATACAAGTTTAAATTGTTTCCTCTATGAAAGATGAATACACTGTCCAAAAAATCTTGAGCACTTGAACGTGGAAAACACAAAAAGTGGCAAATAACTTCCGAGAAACTTTATTGCATATTGCACAGCTGAAACCGTTAATTGAGCGGCGTATTTGGAAGTACCATAATAACGATTTCATGCGTTGCGAATAAGTATTTTTGTTTGCTCTTCTTCGACTGTAGAATGGCTGAATGTAGCTTTCCGGAGTTAGCATTGACTTTTAGAAAGGACGAAATATCAGGCTGGCATTCGTAATTAAGAGACTTAACTAACCGCAACTATATTCAGATTTCCTCACTATTGTCGCTGATTATAATAGGGGGATTATTATATTTAAATACGACAGCGGCAACGTTTAAAATTCTGAACAAATGGAAAAATATATTGACGCGGAGAATTTGATTTAACGCTATAGTTTATGTAAATATATCTAACCGCCAACTTGTAAATTATTTGAAATAATACTCTATAAACAATCCAAGTGTTTATGTACATTTAAAAGAATTAAATGAAACAATAAGGAAACTTAAGAGTACAATTTCCACCAAATTCGGAAAGCATTTTAGTTCACTCAAAAGGTGTAGCAAATAGATTATCATAAGAGACTTCCTCACCGCACTCCGGCCCGAAACACGCACACGCAGCAAGTGACAAATGCCAATCGATCATAATTTGGTTTGTTTTGTGAATCAATTTGTTTCTTGGATACCTTCAGAGGAATCTGGGCGAATATATGAAAAGTTCCTTGAAAGTTAAGAAAATTGAATAGTAATGTTATTTTCTTTCTCGTAATATATTGCATATTTTAAATAAATCCAAGCTCTGTGAATGTCTAAGTATTTTTGTTACTGTGACTCGGGAAAAATCATTAAATTTTCCGACAGTCTGTGTAATCATACATTCAGCAACATCGTGGACTGTTTGATTTATCATTTGGTGTAGCAAGCAAAGAGTTGAATGCTATTTGAGAAGAGTCAGTAGATTATTGCCATTATATACCTATAAGAGTAAAATACACCGAAAATGCGCTATTCTGTTTCAATTGTAATAAAACATCTCCCTGTAAACGTAGTATCCTTGAAATTTAAATTTTAATTATTAGGCGTTGAACTAATAAGAAATGTTTATGCATTTTGTCAAAACGTGGGAAATGTAGTGCGATATGCTGTGATGACGGATAAAATGTAGTATTTTGTTCACTTGTGCTTGAGGTTTCATTTTCAAGTTAAATATATTCAAAAATTAATCTAATCTTGGATTAAGTGCACTTCTCCCCAAGAAGTTTCACAAAATATTTTTTGCATGCAATCCTAATATATTTTGAAAATAAACATAACTCTTGTAAAGTGCAATAAATATGAATTTGAATCATAGCTGAGATAAAGCAGCTGAAGAGAGATAAGAGTTACAGTCTAGTTACAATTTATAACCATTCGATGTATTTACAGTTCAGTATCTACACGGTAGCCTTAGTAATATTAATTTGATTAACAATATGTGGTAAATTGTATGTAATCTATTTAAATGATGAATATTAATTATCTTCCCGGAAAATTCATGTGAAGTGTAATCTTAAACGATAGTAAAATATTTTTGAACAGACGGCACTGCTGAAGGTGCAGATCAAATTACAGACTGAGTAAAACATGGACACCATTCACTGTGCTTATGTGAAAATGCTACATCAAAGTAACATGGATTACTTACGTTAAGCAATTTAACGTATTTTAAAATGCCATTTCAATGTTTTGCATATATGAATATATTTATTTTCGTTGACGATCTAATTTACATGCCGCCGAATTATATATTCTTTTTCACCATAAAAGTATGAGGTATAAAGTTCCTCCTATAAATAGGAAGAAATGGGGATATAGGGTAAACAACAACGTATAAAGCCACTTGCTGGCGGATGCTAGAATTAGATTGCAAGGAACAAAACTATGCGTGAGCGATTCTCTCAAAAAATATACATCAGGCATAATAAAGTGTCTTTTATTCACACGGTGCCACGTACCATATCGGCCGTAAATGGTTAAAACATCCACGAGGAAAACCACAGAGGTGACTTAAGTGACGCATTAATTTTCTTTTTGCCTGGTTCTTTTTGGAAGAATAATATGGTCATATAGTAAATTTAAATGATTTAAAATGCAAATTTACATCTAAAGCAAGTTGACCATCAAAACGTCTGTAAATCATTTCAACCAATTAGAACACCATTCAAGTGGAGAACAGATTAACAAATATTTCACAATTTACCATCAGCAAAATATGTATGTGTATTTATCATATTAAATTTGTAAATGATCTGTTGAAATATTAAATATTATGTGAGCTGTAAATACTATTTTGATTTACCTTAAGCAAATCAAAAAGTTTACCTGATTTTAGCGTGTTTTGGTGTTTAAAGCCGCTTGTTTTTGGGGACGATCCAGTCACCACGCTCTCCGATGTGTCATTCTTTTTGGCCACACCCCGGTGCCATCCCAGCTCCCCCGTGTTTAGCTAAGTAATAACAATAGCAGTAATACTCGCTAATTAAATTAATTACGAATGCTTGTCAGTGGTGGATTAATGGCCAATAGCAGACGCTAGGTATGAGTTGCAGCCCAGGGGCTGATGATAACTCTGTTCCAGGAGTGGGGACACATCAAGAGTACAAGGGGAGGTAATTGCTGAGTACAAGGGGCGCAGCTGGGCAAGCATTGCAAAGTATAAATAGTCTGACTTCAATAGCGCATCAGTATTAGATCTACATCTCCGAGCAAGCCGAATTCTGGAAGATCGGGTTTGCATTTCAACTCCAAGACGACATACCACAGAGAAATATTGTACGGTTAATGTATTGGAGAGAATAAAAGAAAGACAGGGTCATATTCTTCAGAGCAGCAATGGAAGAACTTACAGCTTTTGTTTCGAAGTCTTTTGATCAAAAAGTGAAAGAAAGGAAGGATGGGATCACGTACAGAGAAGTTCTTGAGAGCGGGCCTGTGCGAGCTCGAGAGCCGGGGCTGAGTGAAGGAAGCCGGGATGAAGTAATCAGCGCACAGCGTGGGGTGTCTCGATCCCCAAGTAGCGAACCAGAGATCGGGCCAGAGAGACCGCGGGACAGCGGCACTCCGAAATTAACTGATTCGGGTAAACAAACCTTAACATTTCAGAGATACCATCGCGACTTCGTATGACCTGCGTGGCACAATATCAATATTAGATTGGTTTATTTTGTGATAATTTCAGTAATATCATTCTAGTTTCGAAAATCAAAGGATATAAGCACATTTAGAACAAACTACCGAATGCTGTCAATTGTACTATTAAGTTAGCAGCTTTGCATAACTCAGGTGCAGTAAATCATAGTCACTTTATAATAAGGGCGACTAATTACTACATAATCAATGATTTTTAAAAAGTGGAAATTGCACATCGATAAGGGACACGAAATGTGTCCCGGATAATACTGCGAGGATGTTTACCGAGGATTCGGTGACGCAAGGAGTTCAATCAATTTTAATTGTGCTGTAAAACTTAACAGCTTCTGCTGGTTTCTGATTTTAAAAGAACGTGCCTTTTCCCTTAGTATCAGTTTTAAACCGGCAGGATTTGCTGAGATTGAAAATAACGTAATGGACGTGTTTTAAAAGGCACATTCAAAGCCAGTTGCAGTAGTTTGCTATTTATAGCCGTTTAGCCATAGGTAGATGACAGTGATGGAACTGATCTTAATATGTTTCCAATGACACGGTTGCTAAGTTTTGTTTTATTTGCCGAGATCAGAACACAATTCCAGAGCATCGTTCAGTAATGGTTTTACTGTTAGTTATCTATGATGCCATTTTAAAGGTTAATTCTTTGCAAACACACAACTATTCGCAACACTTTGCAGCCTATATTTCACAGAATATTGTAGTATTGCCTTGCCTCAAACTATTAAATGGTCGGTTGCATATGATTTCAGCAGTGGAGATTTTGAATCACTCGCCTCACTAAGTATAATCGTTTCTTTAATCACTTTGCAGCCTTTCCTTTGATACATTTATTTACGATAATGAATGAGACTCCAATTGTTAAATAAAACGAGTTCGCCCTCTTTCATACAGTAAACGTAAGGTGCAGATAACGTGTTCAATCAGCATTCATACTGGTGCAAAGCCGATTTTCTTTTCTCTTTTCATCTGTATTTGCAATAAATTGTAACAAAAAACGAACCATTTAATCTGTCTCGTGTAGCGTAGATGTTTTCACGCTTCAACGTTGACGATGATGCTTGACACAATTCATTTTCGGGACTTTTTATGTACACTTGTATTTGATTGCATTGACTTGTTCATTAAAAAATGAATTTAACAAAAGAAATGTATTGCGCATTCGCAAGACAATTAAAATAATGACACTTGTCTAAGTTTCCAGAGTTCACGCTATTACATTGTACTTGGTACACAGTAACCATTAATGAGTTGTATTTCTTATTCGTTACAAACAAATCGAGCCGCTAAAATGCGAACAACTGGGGAATTCTAACAAAGGTTCTTCTAACTCAAAGTATTCTGGTTTGAAAATGTAGGTATTGTCCTAAATATAAAAGACTTTGAACACTGCCTATGTGTCTAATTTGGTCAGGCTGCCCGTTCTGTCATTAACCGAGTGCCTGAGCCCGCTGTCTGTTGCATCTCCGTTACTATATAAAAAAATCTAGTCTAAATTCGAAATATTTGGAAGCTCCGCCACTAAATGTTTATTAATTATATTTAGTACAACCTAACAGTTCAGCTACTCAAACTTGGTCCTTTGTTATCACACGCATGTTACAGCACCTGAATATTCCTGATAGATAATGGGCGAATGAGCGAGCAGAATTTTAAAAAGAGCAAATACAGTACACTGTGAATTTGTATCATGGCTAATTTAGAATATTCAACATATTTGAATTATGCGTTCTTTCTGTGCAGTGGCACAATTTTCTGAATCAAATTGTTTAAAAGCGATACAGAGCGTAAATACTGAAAGGTGTTGGCTATTGTTATATCCTGACACAATCGGATCGACGCCACTGAATATTGAAGTTTATCATTATGCGAGTCGCCGACTAAGAAAATTATGAAAGTAAGAATCATTTTGAGAGGTCGTAATCATCTTGAATTAAAAAGAGCTTTTATTCACAAACGCAGGGCTTCCAGCTATTAAATGTTGTTTCGTTATGGTGGGATAAACGTACGCGCTCCAATGACAAGTTCGCTGGCAAGGGCAGAAGTTAAATTACGTTTACCATTAATTGTACCTTGTATTATTATAATGGTCGAGATTCGAACTGATTGTTATGGCGGTGTTAACTTTTTAGAGATATTCGTTTCAAACTTTCTTATCGATTACTATATCTATCGATAAATGTGGCAAAACACACCAGTAATTATCGCGTGCAATGGTCATTTGTAGGAAGTGGCGACATTAAAGAGAAAAAAGAAGACACCAAACCAGCGGAAGAGGAGGCGCAGACAAAAATTAAGCAACGGCGAAGTCGGACTAACTTCACACTGGAACAGCTAAATGAGCTCGAGAGGTTGTTCGATGAGACTCATTATCCGGATGCATTTATGAGGGAAGAGCTGAGCCAGAGGCTGGGGCTCTCAGAAGCCAGGGTACAAGTAAGACAAATATTCCCTATTTACACACCCTTCTGCTATTTTAGAATATAGCAAATATCGGTTTAATTTGGCACCAAAATGCTTTAATATGTTGAGTGATTTCATTATCTATGTTAAAACACACTTGCACTTCTGCGATAAATAAACACTGTTCTAAGGCACTCGGGTTTACGTGCAAAGGAAACAAATTAGGCAACTGCACAACAACAGGCTCAGGGCATAAAGGAGATGATTTATGTTTACATAAGTAGTCCTTCAGATGTCGACGCTGCATACGGCTATGATGAATTAAATAGGTTTGCGTCGTAAGAACTGATATTTAATTTACTAGAAGTTTCAGAGAAGTTGTGGTTGATAGGCCAGCGGCAGCGGCAGCTGCCATTGGGAAATTACTTACAGCATGCGCCCTCTGTTACAGTACCATCTGCATCAAGCTATATAGTATTCTTATGGGGGGTTCCAGCTTGTAATACGATAACGAGGTAAACTTAGCAGCAACTTGACCTGAACAAATCGACCAGTGTTCAAAAACCATCAAACAGACCTGCAAAAGGGGGGAGGGGGGTGGGGAGGAGATAGCTGCCTCAAGAACGTTCGAAGAGTGAAGAAATCATTGCTAGTATGATTATTTGCGTACTCCTTGAAATGGCTTCTCTGCATATAATAACATTTACTTAACAGATTTCCATTGACTCGAGTTCATTAAAACGATTTCTCAATATCGCGTCATAAATGGTGATGAAACATAATTAATGTTTTTAGTAGCAGCAATACCAAGTAGCTTAGTGCCACGAACATTTCAATTAAATTATTTATTCGGACTTTTACAGAGAACTGCACTGGCCAATTCGACTCGACTCAGGACTGTCTATCATGCACATTATAAATACAAGGCAGCAAGTGGCATATTTTTATACGAATTTAAAACAATTTTTCTATGTCCTTCAAAGTACACAACTTGTTTTTACTTTTACACAATGGCAGCTGTCGGCTTGTAGCAATTTTTAAAAACGGCTTTCGCGTCATTTATTCCCATTCTCTTGAACAGCTCTGGTCGTTACTATAACATTTTGTTGCATTGTAACATCTATATTACACCTGAAGTTCTCATCAATTTCATTGACTATATGACCATCCTTTGTTCTCAGAGACAATTAAATTCTATTTTAATTTACAATTAAAGAACTTGAGAAATAATGTAAATTAGATTTTTTTTCAGTCAGTCGTTCTTGAAGAACCGAAGAATACTAACTTTAGTTGCTACAAAAGGTCAACAATTGGATTTCCATTGTCCAAATTCTGATGATATTTTAGTCACAGACTACAGAATGTTGTATCGATTATGAGTCACTCCAACAAAGTATAGTGAAAGCTTTTCAGAAGATTGAATATTTGTTATATGCATCAAACTGTGTTTGATTTCATTATCGTTATTAAATCCGCAAGTTAAACACAACAATAGTATTTTTTTAAAGGCCACGTCTAAGTGCTATTCGACATAACGTAAAATTGGCTTCACAATTCCAAATGCACATAAGTTTTGTTTTTCTGCCCATGAATGCTTCTGGGAAACTTGTTCATGTGGTGCTACGTCCAGATAAAATGATTTCGGTATAGTACATGCATTATTTAACACCAGACTTTCATCCGAGAATTGAAAACCAGCTTAACATATTAATGCGGTATTTATTGTATGGGTTTTAATGTTTCCTTTGTGAGCGTATGTTGCCTCGCTATAATAAACAAAAGAATAAACACTGTATTTTATATACTTCTTGAATAATACCAATTACCAGGTATCAGTTTTATTCATTATCAGGAAGGCATTTTTTTTCTTGCGGGTACTTATTTTGGTCTACTAATAAGTAAAATCTTATTAGAAGGAGCTCTTTGCTTAAACGTCAAGTCCTTTGTCGTTTTGGTGTTAGTTATCACGGGGTTGTACTTGGTTCTTATGATATTATAACCTTTACTAGAGATAGGGCATAAAATATTTTGTCGAACCAATAAATATTAAGGAACAGACAATTTAATATGTTTTCGATTGGTTGCATATCTTCTGCCACCCCCCCGCCCCACCCCCGCCGAAGATATTGCCATGCATCGTGTATGTAAGAGTCAGATAATTAAAATAAACGAGGTCAATCACATTAATAATTAATAAGTCCGACGGGATATAGCATCGAATAGTTGTCAGTTTGAACAATATAACTCCTACATCTGAGATGCAGCTGCCAATCATTGCCATACAATTACTTCATTTTTGCCCTATAGGTATGGTTTCAGAACAGAAGAGCAAAATGTCGAAAACAAGAGAATCAACTTCATAAAGGTATGCATGTTAAATTACAGAATCTTAATCATTGCTAATATTCTGACACGTGCGGTTCAATGCATTGTTGTAAACTTCACGTGTACAATGTCTCCAACCAAGTTTACTCTGATGCATTTCTGTCCGTACGCTGGGTCAGTGGGTGGTTGGGATCGTGAGAACAAAACCAGTGAATGTTGCCACTGTTCATTCATTATTCATGTGTTAAGAAACATGGATTTAAGCAAAATTATAACGCTAATTTCAACATAATAATGGGATCGTTGTACGAAAATTTGCACAAACTAATTAAGAGCTATCGGGCCCTCTTGTGAGGCAAAAACGTACATTGATTGGAGTTTCCTGCTATAGGTGTGCTTATTGGAACCGCTAGTCAGTTTGAAGCTTGTCGAGTCGCACCATACGTTAACGTGGGAGCTTTGAGGATGCCATTTCAACAGGCAAGTAATAGTACTCACTTCGAACTGCATAAGACAATCGTACGTGATATATAAGTTGTTTTGTAGATTGCTTATACTCCTTGTATGATACTTGTTTTGAAAGTAAAATACCATTGGATACAGGTAATTTTAAAGCTATGATCATTATAATGTTCCAGAACAACTTTTCATATCATTGCTAAGATTACATAATTAGCAGGCGACGTCACTGGTTTCAATTGGGCGTGGTTTCAGAGGCGAATAACCGTTGAGGGTAGGAAAAATCTATAGATTTTTCGAGCTAGTTGAATATTTTAGCAGCTAAACTAGTTACGGTTGATTATTACTGAACAGCCCTTATCGTGTTCTGCCATTTTATCTGTAAGTACTGCTAATACTGCGACATGGATCGGTGTTCCTCAGGGCTTTCAATGACCAACATGTCATTCCATTCTTCATTTGCCCGACTTGGAGAAAGAATTCCCAGGTCGAAGAACAACATGTTGCTTGCCATTTGTCTGATTTATTTACTAGAATATAAATGGCAGCATATTTCGCAGTAACCCCCTGTACAATATCTATTTTCACTATACCTGAATATTTCAAAGTTTTATCCATTGCATTAAAACATCTTAAACACACACGGCAGATAATATTCCAATATTAGCTCAGTTTACTTCCAAGCCACCATTAATTTGTTTGGATGTGTACAATTTTCTCTCCGCCCACAAGCAGATTGATCTTCGCCCTCACTGCCGATATTGGCTGAGCTCCTCGCCCGATGTGACATTTTCGAGTCAAACTGCGCATGTATTCACGATGGCATTGACTGTATGGGCTTAATTCCTCAACAACATCCAGATATTTTCAATTAGAATTTGCTCAGTAGAAATAGAAATTTGAATCGTGTCCCAACTCGATTTTACCGAAAGTTGGCTCCTGCTGATCTATTTCTTTGTACTTTCTCACTTCGCCCTGCAGTATTGATTTAGTAAGCGTTCGTATTTCCACACGATTCTCCGTGCACTCGACCTACATATCTAGCTATTCGAATAGTAGTCCTCAATCGAGTTTGACAGACTATTTTCCAAATGTTCCACTGCAATTCTCCAGCAATTGTAAAACTTATATTCTAATGCTAATTTGGAGATGAGTTAAATCGAACTGAAGTAGGTATAATCTATCAAAGTTCTTGCTGGAATAGAATATGTTCTTCCATTCTTTCGTGAAGTATTGAGACAAGTTTGATAAGTTCAACGGGCTTGAATTTCCTCAGCTATCTGTTATGATTAAACTTCATCTTAAAGCATTCCTGGGTAACAGTTTACTCCTCCCTCCTCCAATAACGATATTTTTATACAAGACCATTAAGCATCGACTGATTTTCACAATCGTGAAAATGGAAGCGAAACATTTTCCTGCACATCTGCCTGAAGTTGTTACAATAGCAGAAATTAATCTTTTGTTTTTAACCAATTTCTCATTAAATATCTCCGCATAGCCAGGTGCGTTTAAGTAAGAGCCTTCCGTAACTCATTGCTGCATTTAAACCGTTATTTAAAGATAAAATATTCCTTATTCTTGGACAAATTGAGATCATTGCATTGCAATGAATTGGGTATTTTCCGTAACTGGTCATTTCCCAATATTGGCCCTTGAATATTGTCGGCTGGTGGAACAATTGTCAACAGGAACATTCTTTTTTACTCTCTATTTGATTAGTTCTGAGGTGTGAAAATCATGTAACTGTCATATGTCTAATTTGGTCACAATGTAAAGTCCTTATTTTCGCAGTTACCAAGTATTCAAGTGTGAAGGGATCTAATAGTTTTAGGACTATTTTCAGAGCCTTCACACATCTGGATTGCGAAACTTTGTTGAGAAACTATAACCTCAGTAGGTGACCAACATTATTTAACCATTCATTTCCCTTCTTATCCATTGATTAATGTCTAACACCTTTGGGAATATTTTCATTTCTTCAATGGATATTTATTGACAACTATGATGTCTGTAATTGATATTTCAATAGGCTTCTACTTCATTATTTTTTCAGGAGAATCATTGCAACATGACGCCATTGTCCTTTCAAGTCCAAGCGCAATTGCAGTTGGATAGCGTGGCGCACGCGCATCACCACCTCCATCCGCACCTGGCGGCACATGCTCCCTACATGATGTTCCCGCCGCCGCCCTTCGGTTTGCCCCTGGCCACCTTGGCAGAATCTGCTACCGTGGTGGCAGCGGCAGCCGCGGCCAAAACCACGAGTAAAAACTCCAGCATCGCAGACTTGAGACTCAAAGCAAAAAAACACGCCGCAGCACTAGGTCTGTGATCTCAAAAGCAATTTTCAAGTATAAAGACAAAACCTCCAAAGGAGGAACGACGCGCAGCTGGAAAAAAAGTTCGGAAGTGAGCTTTCTGCGAATTCATTTTAGCACAAATTTACTTGATATCCATGGAGGCTGGCCTCTCGTAGAATGGAAATCCTGACGCTTACTTTTGCTTCCAATACACTACTGGAACATTACACAATCGTGGTAATTGGATTTCGTGACTGTATGAGTGAACCATTTATGAGAGTCAAGAGTGAACAATCAAATGAAGTGCAAAGAATTACACTTGCATGTATATTTATACTATTTTCAATGACGCCTATGTCCTTTAAATCAGAATTGCACTTGGTTTATGTTGGGTAGGACACATTTGTTTATGTAAGTGTGAAGAAAATAATTTCAGAGAGTTTCATTTTAGAATTTTCCAATGTACTATTTTCTTGTCCTTACAATAACTGAAATAACGGACAACAATAACAATTCTATCTAGATGTCTATTTGTTTTAGATCAAAAGATATAAATTATGTATCATACATTTTACCGTAAACACATGTAGTTTAAACCCTACGATTAAGGTACGGTCCTTTGTGTAAAACAGTTGTTAATACACGAACAAAGTTTTATTTTGGTTAAATTGTGTATGACTGATAGACTGTCAGTATTTAATTTTATTTCATATGTGTTATTATTCATAAATATTTCTCTTGTGCTGTTGTGGGAATTCATTTCACATAGATATTTATGGAATATGTTTCTTTGAAGTGTTGGTTTCATTGAAACCATGATTCACAAGGGACAGCAGAATTTGAAGAGCTCATTGCAAAGGGATATTACTCAGAGTAATCATGTCCTTTCCCGCCATCATGATAGAGACCGGAGGTAAAGATGTATTTCAGTTCATAGATGCTGCGCCATTCTTGGATTATTTATAATAAAGAGAACAGACTATTTGTACAAGTGTTCTACGATGACTCTAAAAAAGAAAGAAAAACCTCTATTGTACAGTTCTACGGTTTAATGTCATTGCAATTAATCTGAATGAATTAGATTCAAGAAAATCAGACGATATCGATCAGATTTTGCATATATTGCAACGAGTGCCAAGTCAGAATGAAATGCTTTTATATATTTAATTAAAATATGTTGAAGTCGCCATTGTTTTTTTTTCTTTCACACTTTTCTTACTTCTGTTACCAAATTATGATTTGCGTGCAATATCAGTGGATTCTGCATTTGTTTTTGATTTGTTTTTGAGAACATTTCAAACATTGTTGCAGGGTCAGTAATAAGATTTGCTTTATTAAAACTGCTGTAGCAAACATAGAACAGGATTTTCAAGTATTTGCAACTCTTGGATACAAGGGTCAGGAAAATACAACGAGTTGAAAATTTCTTCAGTGATGCAGATGAAAGGTTTCCTTGTTTAAGTGTTTAGCAGTGGCAAATCAGAATATTCTAATAATTGTGTATTTTTTGTTTTTGACTAACATTTTCGAAATTAATATGCAGCTCAAAGCTTCTGAAGGGTAGGCGCGTAAAAAAATAAAATCAGTCTATCCAACTCGTCTCAAATTAAATAAGAAAGGAAAGCATTTATTCCACATAAAGATGTGCAGGACCAATACACTTCAATACTAGTGCTCGCTGGGACAAGAGTGGCATATTTTAACGACTATAATTTTACGTCATAAACGTTTGTACTAATTAATTTAAAAACTAGAAACTTACTTTTTCTCTCTCACCACATTATGATTAATGAATCAAATCTACAATTGGATTAATTTGTGAGAATAATAAATAAAGGTTCCTTAAAAATTGAACAAAATGTTACGAGGCATTATTAGCATTCCAAGACAAATATTTCTTAAATCTAATTTCGAGAAGTTTATTAGGGGGAAAAAAAACTCCTGTATCAGTTACTTCAACATCAGCCTTCAGATAACAATAAATTCTAACGCTGGAAAATTACGATATATTAGTATTGAGATCCACTTGTAAACTCATTTTCAGCTGCCACTGAGTTTTCTTTTGAGGTGACAAATACCACGGGTATGGACACACCTGTGCTTGAACAGAACTGCCTAGCGATTTGATTTGATCCTGTGTTGCTGTGTCCTATCAGGTGGAGCGACCTAAGGCGGGCACGTGTTTGATACACCGCTGTACAGTCTGATGCCATGAGGACCTTGGGTTTCCAAAGTAATTTTGCAGCTGCGTTTTCTAAAGAGTTTTGTTAGAATCAAACGACCTAGCCGACTCCAATGAGGAGCAGAAACGGCGCGAGCAGCAACACATTCACCTGGGCAACGAGAGCTCTCGATTCCAGAAGCCTCGGCGGGAGGAGGTTGCAGCAGCTGGAAGGGCAAAGCCACTGGAGGGCCTTCGAGCTGGACGGAGCAGCTGGCACGTCTGGTAAGAAATTCTACACCGACTGTATGCTCGTATGGGGCCTCCCTGCAACTGACCCCGGTTCTGTCGTTCTGAGGGTGTACTTAACTCCTCGGCTCAATCCATCTAGGTTAATTGTTGCCTGTTGTTTGAAGTTGCCATGACGCCGAATTGGCTGTCATACTCCGCAGCCAGTGAGCCATTTCTAATTTCGTGAAATGGGCGATAATCGACTAACGTAGTTCCGACAAGTTGATTGTTCATTTTCCTCCACGGATGCTGCCGGACCGGCCGGGTTTCTGTAGCATTTTCTGTCCTCCATACGGGGTCGATGCATTTGTTCCTCATTTATACCTATGCTGCCCCTCGTCAGTTGGCAGAGAGTGATTAGTATAATTGCAATTATAATACAAGACACGTTGGAGATGTAGAACACCTCTCTTTTATTTAAATAAATCATGGCGGCAAGGCCAGAATTTCTTGCATATTGCAGTAATTTCGGTCTCAGTGATCCAGGTAAGGTGTTTCCGGCGTTGCTTGGCGCCGAGTAGCGGACTGTGTGGATGAAAACTTTGTAAATACCCCGCCACGGGGTGGACCAGGAACGATGGTTTTGTATGTAGGAACACACACGATGCTGTGAGGAACTCAACAGGTCAGACGACATATTCGGAGGTAAATGAACAGTCCGAATCGTCAACTATTCGTTCCCCTCCATAGATGCTGCCTGACCTGCTGAGCTCCTCCAGGTTTCCATCATCTGCAGTCTCCCCTGTGTCTTGTTTTTTGTCTGTAATAATCGTAATGTCGTCAGAGTGGTGGAAACTAAAGTCTTGTCGGTGTTGCTGAGTACTTCTTAATGAGTTGTGAAAACTTAAGAGATTGTTTTTTATTGCAGATGTGACGCACTGCATTCATGATATGGCAGTGGAAGAGCGAAAAGCTACTTTGAGAGGTTGATGGCGATCATATGCTTAATGCTGGGCGGTTTGTAACCCTTTATTGCTGTTGCACACTTCGGGACAAATAAAGAATATTCCAATGGACTCTTAGACGTGATTTTCAGGAAGTTTAACGAAGTGGAGTGACTGTGTGGTACCGCTGCTGTAAACCAATCGGTACAATTCAATCCACTTTAAACTTCTTAATAAATGGTGAAGCCCAACCGCCCCCAAAGTTAAAGACCGGGGACTCAGTCCACTATAAGTATCATTAGCATCAGTATCTTGTTGGAAATGGGTTAAATTAATTGCCATTTATTAGTTCAGACTTGATGATCCCCAGGTATTGCAGTGTATGAACAGAGACAGGTCTTGCACCATGACCTGAACACCAGACAATACCATTGCAGTACCCAGAATGACTTTGGGTTGAATATAAAGTATAGCAATGGATTTTAGGTGAATCCAAAGCATTGTCTTGAGGGATTTTGGCAGTGAATCACTGGAGTGTGTTATGTAGCACCTAACTTGATATGATCTCAACCATTGAAGATTTTTCCCAATTCACCTATTTATTTCCTTGGTACTGTACACAATTAAATATTGAAATATGACATTGACAACCATTCCTAATTACATTCAGCTGGAATTCTTTTAAGAAAGGTTGTGGTTAAGTTTGGAGCTGAGTGATAGCATAGAAACCAGGTATACCATTAGTGACCCAATACCAATCAGCCCATCATCCTTTGTTTTGTGAGCAAGACAAGCCTGATTGCAATACTGATTGGTAAGTAGCATATAACTACTTGAACTGCGTGACAAGGAGCATAAGTCATGAAAACTACACCTAGAATGATACTAAATCCTTAGCTACAACACATCCTGCTAAATCTTGGTAAAACTTGGCTTGGCTCATTAGTTGAAGACTGACATCTATGTTAACGGATATCTCAGGAAGAGCTGGAAAAGGATAATTTATTTGGCTTTTCATATGATGAGCTGATAACATGAGATTATTAGTTATTTTCACTTGAAAAATATGTTAGTTATTTAGACATTTTGTGTAATTGTAATTGGTCTCACACTGGAAAGAACAGCTGACTGGTTAAGTAACAGGTAATTAGGTGAGAAAATATTTTAAGATCTGTATTAGAAATGATGGGGTTGTGGGAGGAGCAAAACGGGTTATAAAGCATATGCTAATGGATTAGTTGTGTATTCCAGAACACACACGGGAGGAGGTGGGTTCTGAAAGGGGTGAATCTGCTGGTCATTTCATACCTGCCTGATTTTGTTGCAGAGATGTGTAAATTTCATGTTAATTCTATGAATGTGATTTCCTGCTGGGCAAAATAAGTTAACATTCCACTTCCCTCTCCAGACCATGCATCCAGTGGGATGCTGGATCATTATTTCTTTTGATTTGTTTACAAATATTATGAGTATTCCTCTTTTGCTGTGGAACAGAACATTTGCCATCTACAAAATATAAATTGATGTATAAAATGTTGTTTGCTTTACTATATTTAGGTTTTTAAAATGTTTGAATTGAAATTGGAACATTTGATCTATTGTAGCTAAATTTAAGAAAATTTGCAACATTGAGATATCCAGATCAGCATGCATAAATAAAATAAAATGGAACTGCTTTTTTACAGGTTTATTATCTTTGATATAAAATTCTATACATGTTAGAAGAAATTATTTTGCTTAGTAATGTTTGTGTCTGTTTGAGAGGAAGGTACTTGATATATTTCAAATTTAAGGCTATGAACAGTTGAAGAGGAATGTGGTGGAGGAAATCATGTTTTTCTGACTCAGTTATAGGAGATTTGTGTTCTTGATTCTAATATTCTGTAGTTCTCAGAGCAGGGAAAGCCAAGTTTTAAAAAAATTGATGAAGATCATTTCTAAAATACATTCTGAACTCTAATGCATCTGGGTTAAGATTTAGTGCGAAATTTGTACTTTCCCCATTGAAAAGATACAGCTCTCTACCCTTTGTCCCTACCACCTTCTGTCTCTTCATTAGTCCAGAGTTCCATCCAAATCTCCATCCTCTCATTGCTTAACATTTTTACTGGTGTGAGCACTATTTCCTGCACTCATTGTTCTAGGCTGTCTCCAGATATGCATTCCTGTTTATTTTCTTTCTCTTCCTTGCGATCTTAGTCATCTCTGAGATCATTCAGATTTTACCACTGACTCAGATTCATGAACTGACCTCTCCCGGATCACCTGAGTTTAATGAGCAGACTTACTTGGCTGTGTGCTTTGAATGTGCTTGCATGCTGGAATTAGAATCACAGAGAGATTCGTCACCAGGAACACCCATTGACACTATGAAGCATATTATCTTATTATCCCTACATTCTTATCAACTCACCCCAGATTCTGCAATTCACCAGCACACAAGGGACAACATACAGTGGCTCAACGACTTGCCACCCTGCATATGCTAGGAAACAGGAGCATTAGAGGAAACCCATGCACTCTCAGAGAGAAAGTTCAAACTGCGTACAGATAACACTCTGGTTCAGGATTGAACCAGGGCCTCTGGTGATGTGAAGCAGTAGCTATGTTACCTATGCCACTATCCCATCCCTAGTTGAGTCACATTTGAGTCTGACTGTTGATAATTATTATTCAATATGGAAAAAAGTTACTGTGATCAGGAAAGCTTGACAACCATTGACAGAGCAGACTATCTGTTGAAAGCTTATTTGATTTCTCAAGATCATATGATAGGCAGCAAATTGTTGTTTGGAATTATTAAGAAGCAATCTTTGATCCTCCTCTCGGGATTGTTTTTGAAAATTAAATATATAATTACTTTTAAAACAGTGTTAAGTGTGCTGATATTGGACATTTATCATGCTTCCTTCATTCAATATCATATATTGCATTATTGGTGCTATTACCTCATTGATTTTTCCCATCACTGCTATTTTCCCTCATTAGCTGCTCACGCCTTAGTGGTTCAGATCCATGCATGAGGATTTGATAGGGAAGGGAATTTTCAAGTGCTAAATCATATCTTGAAGAGAAAGATTCTAAAGTGCTGTTTCTGCAGTTGGGTTGAGGCCTGGGAGGGCTTTATTCTAGACACCAAAAGATTCGTTAGAGTAAAATAATTAAAACTGATTTTAAAAATCTTTAAGGTAATAAATGTAGAGCTGAAACCAATGCTGATATACAGATATATATTAATATAAACATTGAAGAAGAATAGCCGTCTCAGTTTTGGATTTTGATAAAGTAATCTCCTAATCCACATTTCCTTGTTTTTTACTGCCCATTATGCAGATAGCGTATTAGGCAACAATGAAATTCTTTTGTTATTCCAGTTTCCGTAAAAAATTTCTTTAACCAGCCAGGATTGTTAGCCCTGAGCTAAACCCCTGAACCTGGAGGAGAGGTGGACCAGTGGCCTATACTCTTTGACCTGCTTGGCATGGATTACCCAGCCAAGAGCCAAAGCATATGGCCCTGACTCCAGCCAGCTTTGCTTTTTGGATCACTGAGGCACGCAAGCCTCCAAACCACAACAGGGTTATGGGCTTCTTGAATGACATTTCCTTACATAGCAGCATAATTTATAACCTGCTTCACAATTATTTTCCTGACGTTTATTAATGATTTTGTTCACCTTGATAATTTGAAAAGTATTGGCTGCAACTTTTATATAACGTATTATTTTAGAAAATGTATTGAAAGCACTCCTATTATTTTCAGAGATGAACTATTTCAGACTTTTTCAGAAAATCTGCGTTTCTAAAATAAAGTTGGCTGCTCAAATCTTCTTCTCAGAAGGCAATGTTTTCAACACTTTTAACTTAAAAAGATGAATACAATATCTCCTTGCCAACATTAAATAACACCAGCTTTAGTTAGGAATCCCTCAGTTTCACATACATGTGCCTATCTCTAACAAGAGTAAATTCAAACAATTTCAAATTGCTCTGTTCCTGTACCAGTTCTTCAAAAGAGCATTTTTTGAAATGACAGTTAGTGCTGGTTAGAGACCTCAGTGCATGAGTACCACAGTGTTACAACAGGGTGTGAGAAAAGTTTTAGTTTAAAAAGGATTTCTGAAGATTGCCTCCACAATGGCCCTTCCATCAACATGTCATACACGGCTTCTAAGTGTACCATAAACTAGCTTTACTGGGCATTCCCCTTAAGAATTTGGACATGTCCTGGGTCTTAGTATTGACTCCATGACCTATTTTGATTTTACAGGATGCCAGTTTCTCTTTGGACTGTGAGAGGAAAACTGGACGATCCGGAGGACACTCATGCATTCCACAGGGATAATGTACAGAGACTCCTTATAGAATGATGCCAGAATTGACCTCTGAACTCCAGAATGGCCCGACATATAATAGTGTTGCCCTAACCGCTATGCTACCATGGCACTGGTAGAGGCAATAGATAATAAATGATACATAATTTTTTGATGATATAAATGGTACTTTTTAACAGTCAGACAGGAATAGAAACTGTGTTCTTTGGAAAACTGTAGAACTGAATATCTGTTTTAATGCAACTTGTAATTTGATTTTTCTTTCAAGATACATAGATTATTTTTCTCTGTATAAAATTAATGTAAATACTGTTTCAGGCAGGGCTATTTTTAAAGCATCTGGTAATTTTTTAAATACCATTAAAATTTTTCATTCTTTATAGCCATGGGATAAACTACTGTATGTGATAAAATGGCATTAATGTTATCCACGGTTGGAAATTTTGAGACTGACTTGGGACATACATCTCTCTGGACTGTGTATTTACTATTTGCACAATCCCTACACTCTTTGATACACTTAATATTCAAATATCTCTTAATATTAGTTCCAAATATGCTCATAACTGAACCTCTACAATGCTTGTAAGTAGAGAATTTCCAAAGATCCACTATTGCTTTGGTGAAGAAATTTCTGCTTTTGTCTGACTTGACTGTCTGACCCTTTATCTTGAAGTTGTGATTTCTGATTAATGACACGCCAGCCAGGGAAAACGTCAACACATGTCTTAAGAATTTTGTTTTAGTGGAATCATCTCTCATTCTTCTAAACTCCACTGAGTATGGTGGAGACACAGAAACTGTTTTCTGCCCTATTGAGTGCAGACCTAGTCTGCGGAATCAGTCTGTAAGTTTTGGAAGTTAAACTAATGAAGCTTAATTGCTTTATATCTGTCACAACTATATCCTTCCTGAGGTAAAAAAGCTGAAAAATGATATATGATAAATAGATAATGAACACCTGGGGTTTACTACCATTTATGTTCTTCTAACTCAAAAATGTTCTATTTATTGTTGTACTCTTTTCTTTTGTCTGTTATCCAGTTCTTGCTCCACAGGTTCAATTCTTACTCCAACCCTATACATTCTAATTCTGTTGTGTGCCTCTAATCAAAAAAAGAACTATTGTGTTAAAAACACCCCAAGAACTGGTTTCTTCTAATTGCAATCTTATATTGATGTAGATTTATTAATCACGATTTCCATTTAATATCTGCTATATGTTGACTCTGTCCGATCCTATTATTACCAGAGCACCCTGCCATAATTTCCTGAATAGTAGTTTCTATTACTTTTCCCATTGTTGATGTCATGCTAATGGGGTTATGATTCCCTGTTTTCTTTGTTTCTCTTCTTTCTTTAAAGTGAGGTCACACCTACAAGTTTCCAGTTGGTGGGAACTGTTCCAGAATCCAAAGCCACCACTTTCAAACTATTGAATACAGGCAATCAGATCCTGGGATTTGGTTTTCAGTATTGTCAATTTTTCTAGTTATTTTTACTCTAACTAATTTCTTTGGATTCCTCTTTTGACCTGTTATTTTCCATGGTTTTAGGGTGGTTATGTTTAATTTCAATACCATTTCTCTTTTCCTTGGTTTAATTTCTCTTGTCTCAGTCTGTGAGAGATCCCAATTAACCTTAGTCAATTTTTTTCTATTTACTTATCCATAGAATCTCTTAAAATGTTTTCCTCTGGTTTAGTCTTGTATTCTTTAGCACTTTCCTCATTAATTTCTTGGTTTCTTTTCATTGAAATCTGAAAGTTCACATTCCACAGGTGTACTGCTCTTATTAGCAACATTATAAGCTTTTTCTTTTGATCTAATACTGTATTTAACTTCTCTTCATGTTACATCAATGCATCTTGGTGCAGTATAATACTTCTGCTGATATTTCCTCCCAAATGGAACGTTCAGCCATTTGCAAACCACCCCATCTAGTGGACTACCTGAAGACTGGTAGTGCACATTTTTGGGGTATATCCCTGTTTAAAAAAATAACTTTTCGTTATTGTTTTCAATTTCTTACCATTTCACAATCATAATTGTACTAATTTGAGGAATGCTTAGCAGATATCAGGAACTTTTGAAACATATTTTGAAATTCTTTCTGATGCTATCTGATGCACCAACAACTGACAAACCTTTTTTTTTATTAATCATTGAGAACTGAGTCATGAAAGAGCCTTTGGGGTGAGTATTTCTGAGCAAAAATGTGGGTATAGTGTACAAACTAAATTGCTTCTGAAAAATTCCCAAACATGCCTATTTAATGACAGTTTGATCACTTAGCTAGTGTCACCAGAACATATTACATACTACCAAATGATGTCCTTACCCTTAGTCCCTTCTCTCTGCCTTGTCCTTCCAAGCTATGTTGCAAGGTTTTCTGTGCACATTTATTTTTGCTGATTCTTATCAACTGGAGATTATCAGTTGTAATACCTTTTTGGAAATATAAAACTTATAAGAAGGATGCATTCAAATATTATTATCTGCCAGTTCAAATGGAAGAATGTAATCATTGTAAACACTTCTTCAGAGGATTCCTTTCTGTGTAAGTTAAACATAGACATTTAAACCACACAGAAATACTTACTTAGCAAGATGTGAGTACAATAATTTTGTGTGGTTATCTATGTGTTGGAGGGGGGGCGGTAATAGAATATATTGAAAATTTGCTGCACACCAGTTTGCTTTAGGTACCTATTAAGTATATTGCATAGCAGGGCACTTGGTCTGTATTACTTAGTCACTTCTGAGAGTTACTTAATTTTGCTGCCTCAAACTACTATTTGTGAACATGAAAACTTTTAAGCCTCAAAGCTGTGAATTAAAATATGATACTGGAGAGGTGAAGGAAATGGCAGGTGAACTGAATAAGTGTTTTGCATCAGTCTTCACTGCAGAAGATACCAGCGACATGCCAGAACATCACCTGGACTAGATGGACTACACCCCAGTGTTTTGAAGAAGCTAGCTGAAGAGATTGTGGAGGCATTAGTAATGATTGTTCAAGAATCACTAGATTCTGGAATGGTTCCAGAGGACTAAAAATGTCCAAATATCACTGCCCTCTATAAGAAGGTAAAAGATAGGAAATTATAAGCCAATTAGCTTGACTTCAGTAATTGGTATGATGTTAGAGATTATTGGTAAGGAAGAGGTTTCGGGGTACTTGGAGACACATGATAAATAGTCCGAAGTCAGAATTGTTTCCTTAAGGGGAAATTTTGCCAGACCAATCTGTTGGAATTCTTTGAGGATATAACAGACAGAATAGAGAAAGATCAAAGACAAGTGCAGAAATAGGCCATTTGCCTCATCAAGTCTGCTCTACCATTCCAAAGGAGTGTCAGCATGGATTTTCAGAAGGTCTTTGGCAAGGTGCCACACATGAAGCTGATAAACAAGATAAGATCCGATGGTATTACAAGAAAGATACGAGCATGGTCAAAAGATTGGCTGGCTGGCAGAGGCAGAAAATGGGAATAAAGGGGGCCTTTTCTGGTTGGTTGATCAGTGGTAGAGAGAGTCAGTATCTTTAAATTTCTTGGTATTATCATTTTGGAGGACCTCCCCAGGGCCCAGCAAATGTGAAATTATAAAGGAAGCATGGCAGTGCCTCTACTTCCAAAGGAGTTTGTGAAGATTTGGCATGTTAGCAAAACTCTGGCAAACTTCTATAGATGTGTGATGTTGTTGATTGGCTGCATCACAGCCAAGTATGGAAACACCAATGCCCTTAAATGGAAAATCCTACAGAAAGTAGTGGATAGAGCCCAGTCCACCATGTGTAAAACCCTCCTCATCAGTGAGCACGTTTACATGAAACATTGTCGCAGGAAAGCCACAAACATCACCCGGGCCCCCGCCACCCAGGACATGCACTTTTATCACTGCTGTCATCAGGACTCACACCACCAGGTTCAAGAACATTTATTGGCCCTCAACCATTAGGCAGTTGAACCAAAGAGGATAACTATACTCAACATCACTTGTCCCATTATTGAAATATTCCCACAACCTATGGACTCACTTTCAGGGACTCTTTATCTCAAGTTCTCAATATTTATTGCTTATTTATTTATTATTACTATTATTTATTTCTTTTTGTATTTGCGCAGCTTGTTGTCTTTTGTACACTGGTTGAACACCCAAGTTGATGTGGTCTTTCATTAATTCTATTATGCTTATTATTGTATTATACATTTATTGAGTATGCCTGCAAGAAAATGAATCGCAAGGTTGTATATGTTGATATATATGTACTTTGATAATAAATTTACTTTGACTTTGGTTTCTGGTGACTAGTGATGTTTCGCATGGGTCAGTGTTGAGTCCACCACTTTTTATGTTATATGTTAGTGAACTGGATGACAGATTTGATAGCTTTGTGACCAGGTTTGTGGATGATACAAAGATAGGTGGAGGTGCAGGCTGCGTTGAGGAAGAAGGGATTGTGCAGAAGGACTTGGTCAGATTAAGAGAATGTGCAAAGAAGTGGGAGATAGAATATAATGTAGGGAAGCTTATCGTCATGCACTTTGATAGAGCAAATAAAGACACTGACAATTTTCTAAATTAGGAGTGAAACTGGTTGCATCACCATCTGGTATGGAGGGGCCACTGCACAGATGTGAGTAATCTGCAGAATGTTGTAAACTCAGCCAGCTCCATCATGGACACTAACCTCGCCAGCATCGAGGACACCTTCAAAAGGCAATGCCTGAAAAAGGCAGCATCATCATTAATGACCCCCATCAACCTGGACACACCCTTTTCTACCATCAACAAGGAGGTGCAGGAGCCTGAAGACACACACTCAATGTTTCAGGCACAGTTTCTTCCCCTCCACCATCAGATTTCCGAATAGACTATGAATACATGAGCACTACCTCAATGTTTTCTCCCTCTATTTTTGCACTACTTATTTAATTATTTGTTTAATATATACTTGTAATTGTTATTTATGTTTTTTTATTACTATGAATTGCAATGTACTGCTACTTCAAAATAACAAATTTCACAACATATATTAGTCAGACTAAACCTGATTCTGATTCTGAATTCAGAAATTAAAAGTGCAAAGAGATAATTTGAAGGCTAAGATAGTAGTCAGGAAGGCAGTTGCAATATTAAAGTTCATTTCAAGAGAACTAGCATATAAAAGCAAGAATATAATTATGAGGCTTTTAAAGCCATTGGTTAGACCACATTTGGCATATTGTGAGCAGTTTTGGGTCCCATATCTAAGAAAGGATGCATTGACATTGGAGAGGGTCCAGGTGAGATTTACAAGATTTATACCAGAATGAAAAGGTTAACATATGAGGAGCAATTGATAGCTCTAGGCCTGTACCCCTTGTGAGTTTAGAAGAATGGAGGGGTAATCTCATTGAAACCTACTGAATATTTAAAGACCTAGACAGAGTGAGCATGCAGAGGATGTTTCCAGTAGCAGGAAAGTCCAGGACCAGAGGGCACAGCCTCAGAATACAAGGACGTCTGTTTAGAACAGAGATGCGAAGGAATTTCTTTAACCAGAGGGTGGTAAATCTGTGGAGTTCATCCTACTAACAGCTGTGGTGCTACGTTATTGGTATATTTAAAGCAGAGTTTGTTAGGTTCTTCAAGGTTAAAAAAATAAATTCAATGCATTTTTATTATCAAAGTACATATATGTCACCATATATAACCCTGAGATTTGTTTTCTTGTGGGCATACTCAGCTGATCCATAGAAGGGTAACTATAACATGATCAGTGTAAGATCAACCGGAGTGCAGAAGACAACAAACTGCAAATGCAAACATAAATCAATAGCAATAAGCAGCAAGAACATTGGGTAATGAGATAAAGATTCCTTACAGTGAGATCATTGGTTGGAGGAACATTTCAGTGATGGGGTAAGAGAGTGTAATTATACCACTTTATTTAAGAGCGTGACAGTTGAAGGATATTAACCGTTTTTGAAACTGGTGGTACAAGTCCTGAGGCTCTTGTACCTTCTACCTGATGGCAGCAGTGAGAAGAGAGCATGAGCTAGGTAGTGGGGATCTCCGATGATGGATGCTGCTTTCCTATCATGATGTTTCACGTAGATGTGCTCAATGATTGGCAAGTCTTTAACGGTGATGTACTGGGTCGAATTCACCACCTTTTGTAGGACTTCCCTTGACTAGTGAGAGCAAAAGCGGTTAAAGGGAGAAGACATGCAAATGGGGTTGAGAGGGAAAGTGCTCTTTGGTCTCATAGTATAATATACTTTAAGATGCAAAGAATGGAAAACAGGATCTTCTCATAAAAAGTAATTTCAGTTTGTTATGCTACATTCCTTGACTTATTATATTTCCCAATTCTTCCCACAAAATACACAGTATTCCACACTCCTATCACTGATATGTGGTGAAGTTTAACTTTAAAAAAAATTTGATTTCTTCTACAAATTCATTTTTATACAGTAATTGATTCCCAGGAGATCGGAGATATATTTCTTAGTTTGTATGCAATTCTTAAGTTGTTAAATACTTTGCAGCATATTTTAACTGAAAGCATTTAGCATTGCTTAATTGATAGTAATATTTTATTTCCAGATAAAAAGTGGCCACATGTTAAATATAAATTGAAATTAATACATTTGAATTTTAAAGTTGTATTCACCCTAAAGTGAAATGAAATGTTAATTAGCTATGGTGGTTCTGTATTTGTGACTTGATAGTTTTTATTTCAGGAAATGTTATGACTAATATACGTAATGACAACACAGGAGAACGTGTATGAGTTTTTGAGTAAAACTGGCTGATATCAAATGTACTATCTTGATGCTTCAAGTAAGTTGTAATAATACATTAGTCATGTGAACACTTTAAATAAAATTACTTTACTCTTGCATAGATGTGAGAATTTTGAATGCTCCTGTAACTTGAGCACATTAGTTCAAGTTTATTACAAGTTGAAGTTTATGATTATAGGCATACATACTGTACATACCGCAGGAAATAAGTGCTATATAAATTAGCTTTATGTAACAGCAGCAGAATACATTATAAATACACTATATATGTATAGGATAATGCATATACATGCATAGAAAATAGAAGAGAACAGGACTGTATATACCATTTAGCCCATGATGTTGTGCCAATCTTGATGCCAATTTATACTAAATGTCCTCCTGTTTGTTATCCATATCCTTTCATGCCCTTCATATCCATGCACCTGTCAAAAGTCTCAAACTCCACCATATTGTCTGCTTTCACTATTACCCCTGATAATCCATTCCGGGCTCTGAGCAATCTTGGTGTAAAAATATTTGCTCCTCATGTTGCCATTAAATTCCCCCTTTAACTTAAATGCATTTCCTTTGGTATTTGTTATTTCTACTCCAGTGAACCTGTCTACCTTATCTATGCCTTTCATAATTTTGAAAATCTGTATCAGGCCTCCCCCAGCCTCCAATGCTCCAAAAAGATCAAAGCCAAGTTTATAAAACCTGTCCTCTTAGCTCATATCCTCCAATCCAGGCAGCAACCTGGTAAAGCTCTTCAACACTTTTCCCACAATCTCTACATTCTTCCTATAATGTTGAGATCAGAACTACACACAATGTGGTCTAACTGAAGTTTTGTATAGCTATATCATGACCTCCTAACTCTTATACTCAACACGTTTCAGTACATGTAGAATGATGCCTCTATGTTGAGATAACTTCAGTAACTCATGTCTAAAATCTGATATAACTTGGGAATGCACCAGTTGGATGCACCTGGTTGTGGGCTGGAACTTGTATTAGTGGGTAGGTATTAGACAGCTTTGAGCAATTGTGCAAAATTGACTGTCATAAGTCTTTCAACATAGTAATCACCTTTCAAGCAATTCTGTTTGTAGTGGCTTTCTGAATAAATGTCCGTTAGCACTCTCCTCTTACTCTTTCTCATAACAAAGTAATGTGTTCAATTCAACTATATACATACATACCTCTTAAAATTACAGCAATGCCTATGTCCATTGTTCTTCCTTGCAGTTCTACTGAGGTGCATTATCTATCTCCAAACAATTGAAGCTAAATGCTGGGACAAATCCTACCTGCCATTGGGTGAATAGTAGTGAAATATTAATTTGTCCAAAGGCATCCAGTTCAAAAGCTCTGCACTCAGGTAATTTTTCTGTGTTTACATTGGCACATTGAACTAAATCCTGAAAAATAAGAATTAAATCAGTTTAAACCTTCAGTCAGCAGTGATTAAAAATGTAGTGTAAATAAAGAAAAAATACAAACTTACGAATCATGAACTTAAGGAAACATTTGACCCCCTTGAAGTTGTTTCACTGTTCATAAAATTATTGTAATTTGATTCTTAGCTCCCTGTTCTCACCTGTCCCTAGTATCTGTTAACCTTCTTGCTTATTGAGAAATATCTCCCTTTATCTTAATTGTATTCAAAGACTTTGCTTCAACCACCCATTGAGTAAGAAAGTTTCAAAGCTTCTGAGAGAAAAAAATTGCTTCATCCATGTCTTAATTGGATGACCTCTTGTTTTAAACATGACCCTGGGTCTAGATTCTCTCACAGAAGGAAACTTCTCCATATCTGCTTGTCAGTCTTCATCTATTTTGATTTTCTTCATATAAAATAAAGAAATGGCTGCTACATTGACAAAGCTAATAATACGTTCCCAACAAAATCCTTGCTATTTTGCCGAAGATTTGTGTGCCAGAGCTAAACACACCTGCAATACAACTACCACGTTGACTTACAATTGATTATGTAGAAAATTGCTAGGCAAATTCTGACCATGAATTGTGGGACAAATGCAACCAAGTCAGTTATGCCCCATCAGGCTTTCCCAATCATCAGGAAAGTGAAAGGAGTCATCACTGAGATTGTTATCAAGTATCATTACTAATTGATAATTTGCTCACCTGAGCAGTGCCCAGTGAATTATGCTGTAACCCTCACGACAAACATGAGTCTTTGTTCAAACATGGACTAAAGAATTGAGGTGAGAGTGAGTGTCTTTCAAATCAAGACAGTACATGATTAATTATGGTGAGGAGTGCTTATAAAAGGGAAATGAAAGTAAGTCCCTGTACCTTTATCAAGGAAAATGCATTAAATATGATAAGATACTGGGACCATTAGATGCTATTTAGAGTTGTGGAGTTATTTTCTGCTGGTGCTTCACCAATGCTTTTCTATCAAGTAAAATATCAGAAATGGGAATATAGACAAATGATTGCAGTATTCAATTCCACCTGCAACACCCAAGATGATGATGTAGATCATTCTAACCTGCAGAGAAATCCAACCCATATTTTGGCATACGCAGACGTTTGATGCAAAACTTCCTGCTCATTATGTGCCCAGAAATTACCATTTTAGACAATAAAAATGTGAATATCTCCTCTTGGCATTTGGTGACATTACTCTCTTCAGTACAGGGGATGGGAAGATGGGGGAAGTGTGGAGGGATACCAATAATGAGAAACTTAAATGGATCAGCAACATAAATACCTTGATTAAAGGAGCAGCTCAGGAGCTGGTGTTCCACAGCAAGTCACTCACCTCCAGACTACCTAAAGTCTTTCAAAGCTTATCAGGAGAATGATGAAATTGTCTTAATTGCTTGAATTCCAGAATTAATTGAAATTCTGCTTTATTTATGACACAGATTGGTATCCTATCTAATACCATAAATGTCATGTCCTTTCTCTACCAGCACTTTGTGGCTCTGCTGTGTAACATTTAGAAGATTCACTGCAGTGAGAAACCTACAACATCTTCTAAATCCTTGACTTTCACTGCTTGGTAGGACAAGGGCCGAAGATAGATTGGAACACCATCATCTACAATTATGTTTATCGCAGTCTGTTGAATTTTATTGTCATCCCATAACCATTACTCAATTAAAATTCTGCAACTCCTTACAGCAATGATGATACTTCCTCATCATTAACTTGGTTCCTTAAGGCTGTCATAGCCAAGGGGGTAGTGGGGAAAAGCTCCCACTGCCTATTAAATGCTCCCGATACATCAGAATCAGAATCAGACTTTAATCGCCAAGTACCTATGCACATACAAGGAATTTACTTCCGGCAGATGTTGTCTCTCTGCTCATAACAATAATAATGATAAATATAAATGAAAATATAAATTGTACATACAGGTAGTGCAATCCAAGTAATAGTTAGCCGACAGTTAACTGGCAGTTAACTGTTCCGCAAAGTGACCGCAGTAGGGAAAAAACTTCTCCAGTGCCTATTAGTCTTAGTCTGGAGGGATCTGAAGCACCTACCAGACAGGAGCAGATCAAACAGTCCATGCGCAGGATGGGAGGAGTCCTTTATGATGTTCCCCACCCTCTTCTTCAACCTGGAAGAGTACAGGTCCACAATAGAGGGCAGGGAGGCTCCAATAATGTGCTCGGCAGTCCTCACTGTGCGCTGTAGTCTGGTTCTATCCTGCTTGGTGGCGGCTCCAAACCACACAATGATGGAGGTGCACAGGACAGACTCAATGACTGCAGTGTAGAATTGCAGCAGCAATTCCTGAGGCAGACCATATTTCCTCAAGAGCCGCAGGAAATACATCCGCTGCTGGGCCTTCTTCAGGATGGAGCTGATGTTCTGCTCCCACTGAGAGATGGTGGTTCCCAGGAACCTGAAGTTCTCCACGGTGGACACAGGGCTGCTGAGGACTGTGAGGGGAGACATAGCGGGGGGATGTCTCCTGAAATCCACTATCATCTCCTTTGTCTTGAGCGCCAGTTGGTCCACCTGCTGTCGATATGCAGACTCATCACTATTCTGGATGAGTCCGATGACGGTAGTGTCGTCTGCAAACTTCAAAAGCTTCACATAGGGGTTGGAGGAGGTGCAGTCATTGCTGTAGAGGGAGAACAGCAGTGGAGAGAGGACACACCCCTGGGCGGCGCCGGTGTTGGTGATTCGAATATCCGAGGTGACCTGTCCCATCCTTACCTGCTGACTTCTGTTGGTCAGGAAGCTGTAAATCCAATCGCAGAGGTCACGTGGCACAGTAAGGTGAGACAATTTGGAGCAGAGGGTATGAGGGACGATGGTGTTAAACGCCGAACTGAAATCCACAAACAGCATCCGAGCATAGGTCCCAGGACGATCCAGATGTTGCAGGATATAGTGCAGTCCCAAATAGTTTGTGTCACAAATAGCATCTGACCAAGTATAGTTCCTGGCCTTCACATGTGGCTTTGCTACTAAGCCTGGTGAACTGTTTCTACTGATAGGAACTGATCGTTCTTTTTGTCTTGATTGTGTTTTGGAGACTGTTAGAGCCTGTGATGTGCAGATTGTAGTGCGGTTGAGTGATCTGGTACTCTGATGAGTGGGTACCTGGGCTGCCTCGTGCAGAAAACCAGAGACCATGATGATCGACTCCATTTTGAAGCGTCGAGGAAGATTGAAGCATCAAGGTGAAGGTGGAGGAGGTTAGCGGTTGTTCTTCATGGAGGCCACCAGTTAATGGCGGTTAGTAGCCAGACTGGCAGTGTTCAGAAGACCGCGGGTCGGCGGCGCGGAGGCCACTCTGCATGGAAGGACTGATTTCGAGCGGCTGCTCTCCTCGGTTCAGGTGGGAGGATGTTTTCAAAATTCTGAGACTTATGTGATTATTGGATTGCAGTTGATATTGCTCTCCTTCAGTTTTCTGTGATTTCTTTCTTGTTGCCGATTGGAGGGTTGGGGTTCCGGGTGGGCGATAAGTTGGTTTTTGTGTGAGGGAGGTGTTGGGAACTTGGGGTCTGATGTTCTTGTCGGTTTTTCTGTGTGGGCGATCTGTTGGTTTTTGTGTGAGGGAGGGGGTGGGGGTTTGGTGCTGTTGTTGCTGTTTTTCTTGCCGGGGGGTGGCTTGGGGAATTGATGTTGCTATTGCTGTCTCTTTTGCGAGGGAGGAGGATTTTGATGTTCTGTCTGTTGTTTTCCATGTGGGTGGTCTGTTGGTTTTTGTGTGAGGGAGGGGTGGGGGGGGGTTAGGGTTTGGTTTTCCAGCTGCCGTTTCTTTTGTGTGGGTGATTTGTTAGTTGTGTTGTCCGAGGGAGGGGGTGGGGAGTTTGGGGATTTTTCTTTTTTGAGTGGGGGGGGGTGTTGATATCTTATCTTTCAATGACTCCCGTGGTTTTTCTGTATTCATGGCTATCTTGAGAAGACAAATATCAGAATTGTATTGAACATGCATACTTTGACAATAAAATGAACCTTTGAATCTTTGGGGGTGCAAAGGCAGGTTACTGGCACTTTACAAACAGTCACTTTGGGCAGATGGGGCTTGTCAGCCGTGGTTTGCAGCTCACCTGGGAGAAGGAAAGCTATGATCTCAAATCTCCATTGCTTTATGGCTATGCCTACTCATGAGGATGGCTTCGGGAGTAAACACCAAGGAAAATTCCAGAGCTAGAGTCCTTAAGGCAGTCCTACGTTAAGCTAATGCTGACTAGCAACTCCTGTAACGCTGCTGGTGCCAAACTCTGATTCTCTGCTGTTCATCAGCTGCATGGATATGGGGAGCCTGCTGCATGAGCAACAGTGATACTCTCCATATTGTACTGCCCTGGCTTGTGTAGACGGGTAGGGCACAATATCCTTGATTGAACTTGATAAATGGAGGGCCTACTTACTGCAGCAGATCACCGTAGTTCAGCACTGCATTTTTAAAGGGAAATTGAGGGGTGGGAAAATATGATGGTGTTGCAAATGGATGAATAAAATTTCATCAATTTTCCATTTAGTCAAAAATAGCACCACACTCAAGAATAAAAAGTCACAGATTTGAGGTACCATTAAAATAGACAGGCATGAGAGATCTTGAAAATGAAAAAGGAAACAAAAATGACTAAAGAATTTGGAGAATCTGGGAAGGAAATAGTTACATGTCTAATATCATGCTTACTAAATATGGAAGCCAAATATCATCCAAAGACCAGGTACAAATGGTTAATAGTGATGCATTTATGTACAGCTATAACGTAACAAATATCTTGTATTGTAACGTAGTGTTAATTTTCACCTTCATCACTCAGATAGTAAAGTTGTCGAGTTATTTGCTTTTTATAAAAATCCTTTCACTTGTTTTTCCTTCTTCTCAGTGGCCCTTCAACTTAGTGGCATTCTTCCATTTTAACATTAAGGATGAATGCTCCCTAATGATTTTGTTTTGAATTATGAAATCCTGTCAAGTTTATATTCAGAATTCATCTTTGACTATCCAGAAAATCAGATGGTTTCCCATGGAACATCATTAGTTCTTTGTGGATGGTGGGCATACCATTTCTAAGGAGATTACGGATACTGCTTCAGTGATAAGAAAGGGATGATGAGGCTGGTCAAAGACATAATAGTATATTCCCAGACTGGTAGTGCACTTACACTCCCTCTCCACATCCATTGTTATTTCTTTTATGTTGCTTTGTGCTTTAATATGCTTGGTTGGAGGAGGTGTCAGTATGCTGGAAACTTGTATTCCACAGAATATGCGGCAGAATGCCAATGCAAGTGATGGATATTTAAGATCAGAGATGGGGATCAGTTGAGTGAATTTTTTTAATGGATGATATCAAACTTCTTGAAAGTCATTGCAGCTCTACCATGTTAGTGGCGTACATTCCATCACACTTTTGAAATGAAACTTGCAGATGGTGGATAGCGATTGGAAGGAGAAAAGTCTATCACAGAATAACCTGCTTTTGCCCTTTTCTTGTGTACATTGATTTTTTTGATGCAGTTAGGTTTCTGTTAGTGATAACTCAGGGACGTTGCTTCTGGATGAATAAGTGAAGTGATCTTCTGCAAAAAGTTAGTTGCTTGCTGTGCTGGAGTTGTTAGCGTTTTCAGTTTTGAGTCAGAAGTTTTTGGGTTCAAGTCGCACCTGATCACTAAAGTTGATGCTATTCTTATATATGTGGCAGTGTTGGTGATCTTTTCTTTCATGTGATCTCGGGCCTTTCTTATTCTTCCAAATTATTATAAAAGTTTTATGTTTAATTGCAAGCTCTTTTTTATTTTTAGTATTTACTTCTTTGTGGCCAATAATGTATGTGATGGATTTGTATGTTTATAAGTGAGAGTTTGTGACAGCTTTCCAACTATTTTATATGATCCCTTTGAATGTGGGAGAGAAAAAGCTGCTTATTATCATGAACCTACAGTTGACACCTAGCTTTGACCATAAGACCTTAAGACCATAAGACATAGGAACAGAATTAGGTCATCTGGCCCATCAAATCTGCTCCACCATTCAATAATGGCTGATCCTTTTTTTCTATCTCCTCTTCAACTCCAGTTCCCGGCCTTCTCCACGTAACCTTGGATGCCATGTCCAGTCAAGAACCTGTCAAACTCTGTCTTAAATGTACCCAACAACCTGGCTTCCACAGCTGCATGTGGCAACAAATTCCACAAATTCACCTTACCTTGGCTAAAGAAATTTCTCGGCATCTCTGTTTTGAAAGGGCCCCATTCGATCCTGAGGCTATGCCATTTTGTCCTAGGCTCTCCCACCATGGGAAACATCCTTTCCACATCTACTCTGTCTAGGACTTTCAAAATTCGAAAAGTTTCAATGAGATCCCCCCTCATGCTTCTGAATTCCAGTGAGTACAGACCCAGAGCCATCAAACTTTCCTCGTATGATAACCCTTTCATTCCTGGAATCATCCTTGTGAACCTCCTCTGGACTCTCTCCAATGCCAGTCCATCTTTTCTAAGATGATGGGCCCAAAACTATTCACAATACTCAAGGTGAGGCCTCACCAGTGCCTTATAAAGCCTCAGCATCACATCCTTGATCTTGTATTCCTCACCACCGACTCAACCTGCAAGTTAACCTTCAGGGTGTTCTGCATAAGGACTCCCAAGCCCCTGTGCATCTCATATTCCTGGATTTTAGAAAATAGTCTGCACATTTATTTCTACTATCGAAGTGCATGACCATGCATTTTCCAACATTGTAATTTCATTTGCCACTTTCGTGCCCATTCTCCTAATCTGTCTAAGTCCTTAGGCATCCTACCTGTTTCCTCACCACTCCCTGCCCCTCCACCAATCTTTGTATCATCTGCAAACTTGGCAACAAAGCCAATTGTCCATCTTCTAAATCTTTTATATATAGTATAAAAGGAAGTGGTCACATTACCGACCCCTGCAGAACACCATTAGTCACTGGCAGCCAGCCAGAAAAGAATCCTTTTATTCCCACTCGCTGCCTCCAAACAATCAGCCAATGCTCTAACCATGTTAGTAACTTTCCTGTAATACCATGGGCTCTTAACTTGGTAAGCAGCCTCATGTGTGGCACCTTGTCAAAGGCCTTCTGAAAGTCCAGATATACAACATCCACTGCATCCCCCTTATCTATCCTACTTGTAATCTCCTCAAAGAATTCCAACAGGTTTGTCAAGTAGGATTTTCCCTGAAGGAAACCATGCTGACTTTGTACTATCTAGTCCTGTGTCACCAAGTACTCCATCACCTCATCCTTAACAATTGACTCTAACATCTTCCCAACTACTGAGGTCAGGCTAACTGGTCTGTAATTTCCTTTCTGCTGCCTTCCTCCTTTTTTTTAACATTTGCAATTCTCCAGTCCTCTGGCACCATACCAGAGTCCAATGATTTTTGAAAGATCATTTCTAATGCCTCCACAATCTCTAATGCTACCTCTTTCAGACCCCTAGGGTGCAGTTAGTCTGGTCCAGGTGACTTATGTACCTTTAGATCTTTTAGCTTTTTGAGCACCTTCTCTCCTGTAACAGTAACTGCACCCACTTCTCTTCCTTCACACACTACAACACCAGGTATACTGCTAGTGTCTTCCACAGTGAAGACTGATGTAAAATACTTATTTAGTTCATCAGCCATCCTCTTGTCCCCTGTTATTATTTCTCCTGCCTCATTTTCTAGCGGTCCTATATCCACTCTCATTTCTCTTTTATTTTTAACATACTTGAAAAAAACTTTTACTATCCACTTTGATATTATTTGCCAGCTTGCTTTCATATTTCATCTTTTCCCTTCTAGTGATTCTTTAGTTGCCCTCTGTAGGTTTTTAAAAAACTTCCCAGTCCTCTACTTTCCCTCTAATTTTTGCTTTGTTGTATACACTTTCTCTTTGCTTTTACAATAGCTTTGACTTCCCCTGTCAGCCACGGTTGTACTATTTTAATATTTGAGTATTTTTTCATTTTTGGAATACATATGTCCTTCATCTTCCTCATTTTTCTGGAAATGCACATCATTACTACTCTGCTGACACCCTTGACAGCTGTACCTTCCAATTTACTTTGGCCAACTCCTCTCTCATACCACTGTAATTACCCTTAATCCACAGAAATACTGCAACATCAGAATTTACTTTCTCCCTTTCGAATTTCAAATTGAACACAATCATATTGTGATCACTGGTTCCAAAGGGTTCTTTTACCTTAAGCTCCCTAATTGCCTCTGGTTCATTACATAACACCCAATCTAGTGTAGCTGATTCCCTAGTAGGCTCAATGACAATCTGCTCTAAAAAGCTATCTCTTAGGCATTCAACAAACTCACTCTCTTGAGATCCATTACCAGCCTGATTTTCCCCATCGACCTGCATGTTAAAATCACTGATGACTACCATAACATTGCCCTTTTGACCTGCGGTCCACCTCCCAGCCACTGTTGGGAGGCCTGTTTATAACTGCCATCAATGTCCTTTTTCCCTTGCATTTTCTGAACTCAACCCACAAGGATTCAACATCTTCCGATCCTATGTCACATCTTTCTACTGATTTGGTGCCATTCTTTACCAGTAGAGCCACACCACCCCCTCTGCCTACCTTCCTATCCCTCTTGGACATGCAGCTTCCAACTACAACCATTCTTCAGCCACGACTCAGTGATGGCCACAACATCATACCTGGCAATCTGTAATATTGCAACAAGATCATCAACCTTATTTCTTATACTAAGTGCATTTAGATACAACACATTGAGTACTGTATTTGCTATCCTTTCTGATTCTGCATGCCTAATGATTTGATACTCAGCCTGTTGGCTGCAACTAAGCCCCATCACCTGCCTGCTCTTCCTGACTGCACACCATCTTAACTTTTTTACCATTTGTCCTTTCCCGAGTTCCTTCAGTCTGGTTCCCACCCCCCTTCCAAGTTAGTTTAAACTCTTCCCAACAGCTCTAACAAACCTGCACGCGAGAATACTGGTCCCCCTTCGGGTTCAGGTGCAGCCTATCACATTTGAACAGGTCATGCCTCACCTAGAAGAGATCCCAATTATCCAAGAACCTGAAGCCCTGTCTCCTGCACCAGCTTCTCAGCCACACATTTATCTGCCAAATCATCCTTTTTCTACCCTCACTGGCATGTGACACAGGCAGCAATCCAGAAATTACTAACCGGGAGGCCCTGCTTCTCAGCTTTCTACCTAGCTCTCTAAATTCTCTTTTCAGGATCTCATTGCTTTTCCTTCCTATGTCATTGGTACCAATATGTACCAGGACATCTGGCTTCTCCCCTTCCTTCTCCAAAATGATCTGGACATGATCTGAGACATCTCTGACCCTGGCACCTGGGAGGCAACATACCACCTGGGTGTACCATTCACGTCCACAGAATCTCCTGTCTGTTCCCCTCACTCTCGAGTCCCCTATCACTACCACTCCCTTCTTCTCTCTCTTTCTCTTCTGAATCATGGACCCATGCTCAGTGGTTGATTTCCTCGTCTCTAACATGTTATTCTAACTGTGTCACAAAATCACAGAATCAAAGAAACATGCAAAACAGTAACAGGCCTTGATCGTCATCCATGATACCCTTCTGCACTAATCCTATTTACGTGCATTAGGCCAGTATCCGTCTACTGCTTTCCTATCCTGGAATCTGTTCAAGTACCTTTTAAATGTTTCCAAACTACTTGCCTCCACAACCTCTCCAACAGCTTCTTCCAAATAATCCCTGTGTGATAAGCCTATCTCTCAGATAAATCTATGCTCCCTCATTCTGGACTCCTCTGCTCTGGGAAACGATTCTGACCATGTACTCTCGTTTAAGTTCAAGTTTATTGTCGTTATAGGCAGACATACATAGAGTGCAAATGCCATGAAAATTGCCATTTCTGCAGCAGCAGCACCATACATTATGAACATGAAAAATGTAAGTTAATATAAGTTTGTTATCATAAACTGACAGATCTATCTATGCTCCTTATAATTTTGTCGATGTTTAAAATGTTGAGTGCTTCTTTCTTCCTCTTAGAATTATAGAGGCTGAAGTTTAGTGGACCATTATTGCCATTGTTCCTTTTCCCCTTTGTAAGACAACGAAAGAAGATTCTGTCTAGCATGATAGATGTTCAATGAAGGTGGCAGTTTACAGCTCTATAACATTGGTTTCTTTTCCCAGCACTTGAAAGAAGTAAAGAAGATGTCTGTCTGTCTTAGCAGCAAAGCGGTTTTAAATCCTGTAACAGTCATCATTTCCCACTGGCCCCATTCTTGAGCTCCAAATTGCAGATGGAAAGCAATTTAAATTAACATGCCTCCACAAGTTTGTCGGTGTCAGCACTGACCTTAACCAATTGCTTAGCACAGAAGAAAAGATTAAAAAAATATTATGGTAGTCCAATTTTCTTAACATATGAATGTCAAAAGCCATTTCCTACACAGGACCACCTTTTCAGGTTCAAAGTAAGTTTATGATCAAGGTAAGTATGTGCCACCATATACTACCTTGAGATTCATTTTCTTGCAGGCATTTACAGAAAAATAAGGAAAATCATAGAATTTATGAAAAACTATATATTAACAAAGAGATAAACAAGCAATGTGCAAAAGAAGACAAATTATGCAAATAATAATAAAAGTAAATAAATAGTACTGGGAACATGAGTTGTAGAATCTTTGAAAGTGATTCTATGGGTTATAGAGTCAGTTCAGTGTTGTGTATCTGCACTGCTAGGATGCAACATTCATAGTTGATCCTGACAGTTGTGGTGAGTGAACTTATCCATGCTAGTTCAGGAGCCAGCTGCTTGTAGAGTAATAGCTGTTATTGAACCTGGTAGTGTGGAACCTATGGCTCCAGTATCTCCTGTCCAATGGTATCTAACACAGGATATAGCCCAGCCCATGACTGGATCCCTTGGATTTGTTATTGTTACTCAGCAGTCCCTATGGATAGCAATTTCATCTCAGTTTATATTTAGTGATAATTTGATGGTTTCCATATTGCCAGAATCTTAATCCTGTAACGATCTCCCTGCTACAGTAATGAGTATTTAAATCATGCAATTCTGCAGCCCAGTCAAAGCCCATTTGGCCCATCAGTGCTGTTTCAGTCCTATCAGAGAGCAATCCTGTTAGTCCACGTAACCTTTGAACATAACCTTTAATTTTTAGGTAATCTTGGATTATTATGCAATTTTTAAATGGCTACATTTGGCTGAAATGTATCTCTCTTGCTGATGGAGAACCACTGGTGATGCCCTCCTCAATAAATTCTTTATTTTACTCAAAGATGTTTTTAAGAATCTATTTTAATTTTATGAACTTTTTATATTTTTAGTTGTCATTTTTAGTTGTTATTAAATGTTGTTGATTATCAGAGATGTTCAAGAACAATTCAAAGTCCTTTGGCAGCAGTTTGGGAAAGGCAGTGCCTTATGGTTCCCCACCTGAAGTCAAGTCATCACTTTGGAACGATGCCATCTTTAGGATTACCATGGTAAAGGGGCCTCAGGCTGGAAATGCCTGACAGGATCACAAAAGTGTACTTGCCGGCAAGATAGAGGGTATGAAGATAGGTGTCAGGTGATCTGAGCTTGATCCAGATCATTGAACCTGCATCCATTTCCCTTTTTGGCAGTGCAAATTCTAACCACTTGTTGTTGTATAAAATAAGATTTTCCTGCTGTCTCTGGTTCTTCCTTTCTGCCCTTTGATGATCAAAAATTCAAAAATATAAGCAGCTTTTTCTGAATTCTTCATGTCTATAAATATGTCCTTAGACCCTGATTATTCTCACTGCTGGGCAGTTATAACACTGTCACCAGACATGCGCCATCCATCAGAAATCAACCATTCTCATCACTGTCGTTTTCTTGGAAGCTCAGATTTCTGTCTTGGAGACCCTGGCCATAAACCAGTAGGCAGAAGTCCACCTTGGGCAAATTGATAGAACCATTTTGATGGTGTCCTTCAGTATATGGACTCTACTGTCTGGCAAGAAGATGGAAAGTGCTAGTCCCTTGCCCTGTGGGAATGATAGTGGTCCTTAGCGACCCCATCAACCCACAGCATCTCTGCTTTGAGAAAGCGATTGATCCAAGTGGCCAAAGATCAGCCAAAGAGATACAGTCAGCAGACAGTCACATGGATTCCAACTTTCAGGCTGGATTTGTATCACCAGAGGCTCTACTACCTTCCACTAGCCAATGAAGAAGTGTTTCAGGGGAATAATAATAATGCAGTTTTCTCAAGCACATCAGGTTAATTACTCTTCTGGAAACATAATCTATGGCAAGGTTGCTTCAAGCCAATATTGACAGGTTTATAATATTTGCATGTTTGACCAATGGCTTATCTTCCTTGCTTTGTAATGCCCCCTGACATACAGGTTGACTTGAATTCTGTGTAAAAAGCTCACTGGCCTATTTTTCTTAATTTCCTTGAATTTATTCAACATAAAGCAGTGTGGAGCTTGACATTGTTTTATTCACTTGTGATTTAGATGCACCACTTATTGTTCCCTCCTAAATGCATCTCAGAAAGTGGTGGGCTATGATTTGTTCGAGTCACTGTAATCTTACCTGTGAAATTACCATGAGAGCATTGTTGCATAAGGAGTTTCAGGTGTAGAGCCTGTTGGCAGTAATGATATAAAGTGGTAGGATTTGATTTGAAAATATGACTCTTGCTCTACTTTTCTGATGATCTCATATACTGGAGTATTATTTTAGTTAGTCCTGGTTTGATTTCATACCCTTATTAGTCCAAAATTGGAACTACATTTCATTTCACTGTCCACTAAATCATGGAGAAAATTAGGTTTTGCCATCTTTTTATTGTGTACAGGTCCCAATGGTTCTGTTATTTGACGGTGATTTACTACTCACAGATTTTTCCATGTGTAAGTAGCAAACTAGTAACAGCTGACCAGTTCAATAAATTACATATATGCCATGACTTAAGCAATTCAGGCTAACATTCATGCTTCACACAAGTTTTCTCATTCCATTCCTCAGCCAAACCTATCAACACCACTTTCTGTACCCTACTTTCTTTAATGTTTGCCAAGTTTCCTCTTCTGTGAAATGATACTATTCATTTCAGTTACTCAATCTTTAAGGTAGAGAGTTTCATCTTCCCACCTCACATTTCTTCAGAATTCCCTATGATCTCCTTCCTAAATCTTCTATTGATGACCTCTAGATATGTACTCAAAACAAGTGAAAACATTCTCTCTGTATCCCATCTATCAAGATTTTTTTGTAAATTTAAAAACTTCTAAGGTCTTTAAAATATTTCATATTTGAAGACAAATAAAACTCAGTGAGTTCTTTTTCTGATTAGGCCTCCATCATCATTATTATAATATGGACAAAGTCACCAGAGAAGACACTGAAACTAATGGATACAGAAGTGTTTTATTCAACAAAATGAGATACTTCTGGAGAAAGAGGGCTCCCGACCCAATATTATATGACATTTTTATATGCTAAAGATCAAAGGTAGTCCACCATTCACTACGAATAGCTATGCATTAATCCCACTCTCTAAATTCTGTCCTGCATCTTGTTCCCTGACTTCAACCATTGAATGTAATTATTCATTTTTTTGTGGAGCATCTTATTCAAAGCATTTTGTAAATCTGGAGATATACCTATGTATGATATATCCATGTTTGCTGGCGATAGAAAGTGTGAATTGTAAGGTGAATGAGAGCGGCTCCACATTGGTATAAACACGTTGAATAAATTGACAAGGAGATAGCAGATGTAATCTAATGCAGAAAATATGAGATCATCCAGCTTGTAGGAATACTGCCAGAGAACTCTTTAAATGCTAAGCGATTGTATTGTGAAAGAGAAGGATTAGGATGTCCTTGTGCAGGAATCACTAGAAGTTAATATGCAGGCTTGGCAAGCAAAAAAGAAAGTTAAAGGTATATTGATCTTTATTGTTAGAAGATTTGAGGACAAGAGTAAAGGTGTCTTACTCCAATTATATAGACTGCATCTGGAATATTGTATTCAGGTCTGCTCTGCCTACCAAAGAAAGTATACTGCGTATTTGCCATCGTGTGAGTGGTGTGAAGGTTTATCAAATTGATACTTGGGATAATAGATCTGTCATATGATAATGGGTAGCATGGAGCTGTTGATTACAGGAGCAGAGACCTGGGTTTGATCCTGTCTGTGGAGAGTTTGGTGTTCTCCCTGGGATGTTTTGGGTCTCTTTCAGCTGCTTCAGTCTCTGCCTAAATTCCAAAGTCATTAATTAGCTTTGTAACTTGCCCCTAATGTATGGATGAGACGTAGAATTGGACAGTTTGATAAGAATGTGGGAAATAAAGAAAATGGGATTAATGTAGTGTTGGTGTAAATGGGTGGTTGATGGTCAGTGTCGACTTGGTGAGCTGAAAGACTTGTTTCTGTGCAATAATACTGCATCTCTCTAAAGCACACCGAGCCTATAAACTACAGAGTTTAGAAGAATGAAACATGATCACAAATCCTTCCAGATTTATGTTCTATGTGGAGTAGCATAAGTTCACAGTAAGGGGTTAGCCATTGAAGGGAGAGATGAGAAGAAAATGTTTCGTTACCAGAAGGGCTTGGTCCCAATACATACAGTCACTGAACAAGATTGATAGATTTCTATGTCTAAAGAGTACCCAGATAAATGAAAAAGGATCTAGTGATTTCCCTGTGTATATGACATGTAACTCTTCTCGGGCTTCCATTCAGATCCAGGTGTTGGTCTTAACTGATGTTTTGATGACAGACTTTGCGATCTTCATTAGGGGTGATGCCTGGGCATGTCTAGTCCAGTGGTATATATAACTCAACTCCCGTCGTCTGTCTCTCTTGACTGGTTAGACCTCAACTAGGTTTCCGCTGTCCTACCTTGTTTAAAATTGTACTTTAGTTCTTACTTAGTGACATCGGCACGGCACAGAGTCCACAAAATGGTAAGGAAGCTCAAATCACAGCTTATGCAGGTCAAAGATGACCTGGGACTCAGGATGGCTGGCGTTCACAGGATTCCTTGTGACTACGGAACAGTGTGTATTGGCCAGGTGGGACACACAGTGGAAATCTGCATCGAAGAGCATAGAGGCATATCAGTTTGGGTTACCGGGAGAAATTGGCAGTAACAGAACATTGCATATACAAGACCACAAGTTTGATTTTGACGGCACAGAACTATAGTGCTGCACCAATGGCTTTTGGGACTGCCTGGTGAAGGAAGCCATTGAAATCAGAATAGAGAATAAGAATTTCAACAAAGATGATGGTTTTGTTATAAGTAGGAAATGGAATACGATTTTAAGCAATGTGGTACAGTGGAAACTTGATTGAGGACTAACCAATCAGGAGGGACACATGACAGGAGTTGAGTATATATACCACTAGACTGTGCATGCCTATGCATCGTCCTCTAGGAAGATGGTGGAGTTTGTCATCAAAATATTGGTTAAAATTGACACTTGGACCCAGCAGGAAGCCCGAGAACAGTTTATGCATCAGGGACATGACTTTAGTGCATGAATGTGGCGCTGTTAGAATTATTCATTATCAAGAGCATTCTTGGACCTTGTGGCAAGCTAGAGAAGAAATTGTGGAGGCCTTTGAAGAGATCTATATGCCGGCGAACAGCGCTACCAAAGGGGCATCCTTAAAGTGGTCATGAAGCAATTGCTTTCACTTCTTTTACATTTTCTTTTTTCAGGTCAATCAGGTGTTCTGCTGCTTTGCTGTCTCTGAGGGTGTTTTATGAGGCTGAGACTAAAACAAATGGTACGGAGGCCAGGAAGCCAAGAGACAGGGTGCGAACCCATGATCAACTCCATTCTCTGATCTCGGAGACTAATGCACTGAGGAAGATTGATCTCATTGAGGCAGGTGTGGAGTGAGTGTTCAGTGCTATCTAGTGGCCTCTTGCTGCCACTGAAGAAGGTGTTTGTGTGAGGCGGTCTTTGGCTCGCTGGTCCCGAGGGAAGGTCCTTGCATTTTAGTCATCTCTCTCTCTCTCTCTCTCTCTCTCAATGCTGCTGGTAGATGCTGCCAGAGCAAGTGCTGCATATTGTAGATTTGGAATCTATTTCAGGTTTATAATGTGTTCTGGTTCTAGATCTAGTTCCGGTTTTTGTTTCTAGTTTCAAAGTGCAGTGACCTGCAGATAGTGAACACGGAGATGAACTGAAATATGCCTTTTGATTTTGTGCTTTTATATTCTGTGTTTTCACTCTTTTTTTGTTGCCGTTTGCATGATTTTTTTTGAGTGTTGATGGTGGTGGGCTTTGATGCTTGATCTTTGAACAGGTTGGTTCCATGTTTCTTTTTTGCTTTGTGGGGAAGACTAAATTCAGGGTTGTACTTTGCATACATACTTTGATAATAAATATACAGTCAACATTTTGCCGAGATTCTTCAGCAGTCCTGCTGAAGAGTCTCAGTACAAAACATCGACTGTACTTGTTTCCATAGATGCTACCTGGCCTGCTGAGTTCCTCCAGCATTTTGTGTGCGTTGCTTGGATTTCCAGCATCTACAGATTTTCTCTTGTTTGTGATTGATAATAAATGTACATTGAATCTTTGAACCTCGACTCATAGGTGTGTTTCAGAAGTCTGGAGAGCAACTAATGAGGTACCATTGTTTAAAAAGGATAGCAAAATCAAGTCTAGAGCTTACAGACAAGAGAAAATCTGCAGTAAAATCAGGTTGCACGACAGTAGAGGAGGCCATGGATTAACATACTGGATCCGCCAGAAGAAACGGGATCTCACGGTGGCCACCCATTTTAATTCCACTTCCCATTCCCATTCTGATATGTCAATCCATGGTGGCCTCTGCTGTCCCAATGAGGCCACACTGAGGCTGGAGAAGCAGCACCTTATATTCCGTCTGGGTAGCCTCCAACCTGATGACATAAACATTGATTTCTCCGATTTCCAGTAATGGCTTCCCCCTCACCCCTTCACCATTACCCATTGTCTTTCCCCTCTCTCACCTTATCTCATTGACTGCCCATTGTGTCCTTCTGGTGCTCCTCCCCCTTTTCGTTCTTCCATGGCCTTCTGTTCTCTTCTATTGGATGCCCCCTTCTCCAGCCCTGTATCTCTTTCACCAACCAACTTCCCAGCTCTTCATCCCTCCCTCTCCTGGTTTCTCCTATCACCATGTGCTTCTCTCTCCCCTCCTCCACCTTTTAAATCTACCCCTCATTTTCTTTTCTCCAGTCCTGCCGAAGGGTCTCAGCCCGAAACGATGACTGTACCTCTTTCCATAGATGCTGCCTGGGCTTCTGAATTCCTCCAGCTTTTTGTGTGCATTGTCTATGAACTACAGACCAGTAAGCCTGATATCAGTGGTGGGTAAATTGCTGGAGGGGATTTTGAGGGACAGGATTAACTATTTGGAGGAAAGAGATTCATTTGGGACAGTCACCATAGCTTAGTGTATGGGCAATTGCTTCTGTCAAAATCTCTTGGAGTTCTTTAAAGATGTAACCAAGAGAATAGATGTAGATGGGGAGTGGATGTTGTTCATATGGACTTCAGCAAGCTTTTTCAGGCATGCTAGCCTCGAAGGTTAGACTGCATGGAATCCTATGGGAGATAGTGGAATGGATTCATAATTGGCTGAGTGGCGAGAAGCAAAGGGTAATGGTCAAGGATTATTTCTTAGACTTGAGGTTGGTATCAGTGCTGGGAATATAAATTTATATTCAATTTATATAAATGATTTGGATGTGAATATACAAGGCATGATTAGTAAGTTTGTGGATGATACTAAAATTGGCGGTGTTGTAAATAGCATAGAAGGTTATGAAAAATCACAAGGTGATCTTGATTAGCTAGTTATGTGGGCTGAGGATACACAAATAGCTTTGAATTCAGATAAGGTATTGCGTCTTGGGAGGTCAAACCAGGGTAGGAGTTATACAGTGAATAATAGGGCCCTGGTGAGTGTCATGAAACAGGGGAATTGAGGAGTGCGAGTGCATAGTTAGCTAAAAGTAGTGCTGCAGGTAGATAAGGTGGTGTAGGAGGCGTTTGGCATGCTGGTCTTCATCAGTCAGGGCAATACGTGTAGTACCTGGGAAGTCTGGGAGATTATGACGCAATTATAGAAGACTTTGGTGAGGTCATACTTACAAGTATCATGTATATTTTTTGTCATGTTCTTATAGGAAAAATGTTATTAAGCAAGAAAGAATGCAGATAAGATTTACCAGTAAGTTGCCTGGACATGGGGTTTTGAGTTACATGGAGAAATTGTGTAGCTTTGGAGTTTATTCCTTGGAATATAGGAGATTGAGGGGGTGACCCGATGGAGGTATATAAGATCATGAGGGACATAGACAGGGTGAAAGCACATAATCTTTTTTTAATCAGAGAGTGGTGTTAAAACCAAGAGGCCAAAGGATGCTACATATTGGAACGAGCTGCCAGAAATAATGGTTGACGTGAGCACATTAACAACATTGAAAAGCTATCTAGTTGAGTACATGATAGGAGGTTTAGAGGGCTATGGGGCAGGCAGATGGGACTCACAGGGCAACATAGTTGCCATGGAGAAGCTGGGCCAAAGGACCTGTTTCCATACTGTATGACTCTGTAATTGAATTATGGATTAGGCACGAAAGGCTGATGACCGACTACTTCTGCTTTGGTTTCTTATGTTCCAGTTATCCACTTGTTTGTTGTCGATTTCAATTATGAAAACTGCAAATGGGTAACCTTTGAAAGGAGAGGAGATATCATTCAAGGTTATCCCTTGATTTCTGTGTTTAACCGAATGTGTGTAACTATTATTAAGCCATTATTGGAACTGTGTTGCCTGGTTCAGGAAGGGAAAGACAACAAGCAATTTATAAACTCCAAGATGAAGTTTCAAAGCATGGATGAGTGAGACAATCCAGGGGATCATATATGATCATTTTTATCTAATTTCAAATAGAAAAGATGCTGGACTGAAGTGACAACTGAGTTGCGATCATTTTCGTTATCTCTATCATACGACCAAAACTTGCATTTGCATCTCTCTCAAGATTCTGGTAAAGGTAACTGTAAAAGGTGCTGTGAAATTGCATCAGGATGCAGGTGAAGTTGTGGTCAGATGTACCAACTGTTGTTTCTGACTGTTTGCAGACAAGCTGAGGAATTGTCCAAAGCTAGATCTAAATCAGCAATATGAGAATACAGCAGAAGGTGAATGGTAAATTTTTGCTGGAATATTTCCTCTCCTTGAGGACTACTGCTGCGAAGAAATGATGCAAATCTGCAGGAAGAGTGTGCCAAGATCATAAAAAGCAACATCATCAATACAGGGGGATGAGTCAATTCAGAAGTCACAGTGTAATGTGAGTTTACTAAACATTCATAAAACCATCTCTCTGTTATGAACAGGCACAGTGGCTGATAAGTGAGGTGGAAACAAGATTAGACAGGACAGAGGATTTGTAACTATCCCTTCAAGACCAATGAGGTGTTACGTCAAAGCCCAGCAAAGAAAAGAGTGAAAATATTACAGTAATAAATCAGCTCAATCTTCAGAAATGGCTTTTAAGAACAACTAAATGACTAAAAATAGAGGTTTACATGAAAAATATAAATTCTACCAGCAATGGCAGCTGGAGCTACTTTTCTCTTGTTATGTCTCTATATTTTTAATTTGGAACCTTGTGAATCCAACTCCATCCCATTTATTTTGCTTTTTGTTTATTTTTCAAGATAAATCTAAGAATACTTTATTTTAATCCCCAGCTCCTCTTTACATGTTGTTCATATGGACTCTGGCAATCTTACAAAATTCTGGAGAATGTGAAAATCTGGAGTCATATTCCTTGAAATTGGATTTCAGCTGGCAGAAGTGATTAAAACATGGTTCTATTGCCAAATTGAATTCCCTGCAATAGATTGCAAAATTGACCTCTGTCCACTGTGAAACCATTGTGGTTAAGGCCACAAACAAGTGCTGCAAGCAAGGGTCCATGATTCCTTACTGAACCATGAATTTTGTGCTTCTGGTTTTATACACTTGGATACACAGCAAACAGATGATGACACATATATCCTCTGCTGCAGCCATGCAACAGCAGCACATGCTATAACTGTTAGGAAGGAGGCAGAGGCTGCAGAGAAAATGGAGGCAACACCCACATTCACTCAAGGAAATGTAAATTCTGGTTAACAAGATTTATGCTAGCAGGGAGGTCATGTATACTGTGGAGACAGGAGGTTTGCTAGACCTGTGCAAGGAAGAGTCTGACAAGTGGTCACCAACACTTCCTTCAGAAGTGTGAATCCCTACAATGGAGTAATATTAAATGAAATTTTATGTCTTTATATGGTGCCAGAGTACACAATGCTGCATCTGCTGTATGGGATCATCATTGGAATGTTTATTTCATCCAGAGGCCTGGTTTCTGCATCTGAAGCACCATTTGCTGGGCAATACAAAGATGTTGCAAGCCATTTAAGTAACTGGAACAAGGAGTCATTCATTGGTGTGTTACAATATGTGTGTACTTGGTCTTTAGGATTTGAAGGTTATTTTTGTGTCATCTGAGCTCCCTTGCCTGATTGTTATTTATTTTTTGCTGGTAATGATTGAAATGTGAGGAAGATCATTTGGTTTGCCTTGGGAATCATGATTTTAGAGTCTCATTGGGAGAAGGCTCTCTAATCAGGATTTCCTTATAGCCCATTAATACTACTACATTTGTTCATCTGAGACCTGAGTAGAGATATCACCTGTTATCTGCTGCTTTACTCCTTCTCTCCTTCTTCAACTCTGCCTCATGGCCTTCAGACTCTGGATCTCCTTTCTACTCTCTCTGGCACTTGTTGTTGCCTTTGTTTTGCTGGATTATGCAACATGCCAGACACAGCAGTGTAGCTTCTGCATTTGCTTGACGTGTGCAGCATGGTGACCCTGAACTGATGCATGTAATAAACTCTCACTTTCAAGAGACAAATGACATTTCAAAGGCACCCTTGGTTTCCTCATTGGTTCTCGGTTCTTGGTCCTCCAAAATATTCTGCGTGGAATTGGTAGGATGAAGATTATTCCATGCTTTAATTGTGTGGGGTAAGAATGAATTGCTGTACACATCTGACTTGGTAGTTAGTATTTTAAATTGAAATGAGTGCCCTTGTCTGCTCCTAATAGGTTTGGGTTTGATTCATTGCTTCATTGCTGTGGTTGGAAAGCACATAAACAAGGATGTATTTTGGCATTGCACTCTTCCTGAGGATAGTCATATGTGCTTCCCAGAAACATGATGTGTAGCTTGAGGGAATTCTTCTTCAGATCCACCCAAAACTGTAGATTGAGGAGATGGAACGCTTCACAATCAGAATTGAATTTATTATCACTGGCATACTGTATGTCATGAAATTTGTTGTTTTGTGGCAGCTGTACAGTGCAATACATAAAAAAATTACTGTAAATTACAAGAAAAACATATATAAATAAATAATTTTACCCCAAAAATGTAAATATAGTGAGGTGCTGTTCAAGGGTTCATGGACTGTTCCGAAATCTAATGGCAAAAGAGAAGAAGCTGCTCCCAAAATGTTGAGTGTGTGTCTTCAGGTATCTGTATCCCCTCATTGATGGGAGTAATGAGAAGAGGTCATGTTCTAGTCCTTCATGGTGGATGCTGCCTTCTTGAGACATTGCTTTTTGAAGATGGCCTCAAAGTGGGAAGGGTAGCATCCACGATGGAGCTGGCTGAGTTTACAACCTTCTGCAGCTTTGTTTATTTTTTATCCTGTGCATTGGAGCCTTCATACCAGAAGTGTGACACAATAATTTAGAATGCTCTCCATGGTACATCTGCAGACATTTGCTAGAGTCTTTGGTGACATACCAAAACCCTTCAAACTCCCAATGAAGTTTCTTTATGAATGCATCAATATGTTGTGCCCAGAATGATCCTCCAAGATGTTGACACCAGGAAGCTGCTCACCCTTTCCACTCCTTATGTTGTTTTACTGCAGAATGGATGGAGGATAATAGGCAAAAATTAATATGATGGTCATATCTTTGCCACTTGCCTGCAGGAATTTGACCTAGCTAGAGTCATAATGATTCCTCCTATATTGGAAATGCTGTCAACCAAGTCACTACTGCCACACTAATTACTAGGTGATTAATAAAGGAAAGAATCCTGTGTTAGTTTAAACATCCATCTTAGAGTTTGGAAATATTTTCAGCAGTTTCCAGAGAGATCTGAAATTGTTCAGTCATGTGTCGTGATGTCAGCAGTGGCACTTCTGTAATGGTGAGAAGAGCAGCAAACTAGCATGATATGCTCTAAGTTGTACTGAGACTGTCTTACAATAATCATAATGTGGAACTCTGAGCTCTTGTCTACAGACTGAAAGGGGCATTATACCATCAATGTCTCCATTTGATGTTGGGATAAGGTCAACTGCACTAACTTGAATCAGGTATCAATGTGATCAGCCCAATTTCAAATATGGAATGATTTTATCTGGGGATTCTACACCCAGTAAAATTTGTGCAATTACGGCCCAAGTACCACCCTATGAAATCTAATTTCTAAGCAAAAAGGTTGATTTGTTGGGCTTTAGGATAGAAAGTAATTGCATCACACTTAAACCTGTTCTTGCCATGGAGGTTGTGATGGTGCAGGAGGTTCTTGCCTGTTGGAAGACATCTTGGATTTGCCTTGTACTTTTATTTAGTGGTGGGAGACCTAAGTTCATCAGCTTTCCTATTGTCTTTCATTATGGAGATAGGTCATCTATATATTGTGTGAGAATGCAAAACAAAATTTCAGTTATCAATGAGCAAACTTTAGATACAAGGTTATATTTGCATATATAGTTTGTATATTTTCCCAAACTACCTTCAAAATGACAATATCAAGATGTTTTGCCTTAGAATAGTGTATTAGTTTCAGAAATGTGAGTGGCATTATCATATTAATAGTGAAGCTTGTTGGGTGCACCAAATAGTTGTAAAGCTGGCTTCAAGACTGGAGACCCTAATATAGGCAAATTAAACTTGATTCAGCCTTCTGCCTGCACTTATTTGGGCTTGAGAATTGAATAAGATTGGTTGCACAACTGAGAGGCATTGGGTGAGGTGCAGTGAGGTCTCAATGCCAAGTCGGTCCCAAGAGTTGTATCTTCGGCTTACCTAGGGTCCTTCATCAGGAAGCAGGAATGGGAGCGATTTATGATTTCACAATTTAGGAACATCTTCTTCCATCAGATTTCTGAGCAGTCTATGAACCTATGAACACATTATTCCTCTATTCATTATTTCTTTATTATTTATTATTCCTTTTGTTTTGTAATATTTAATTATTTTGTAAATTTTAGTAATTTTTTGTCTTTGCACTGTAATGCTGCTGTATCACAACAATTTCCCATTATATAAGTCAGTGATAATAAACCAGATTCTGTCACAATTGTCACAATTTTTAGGTATTTCTGATATTCAGAGCCAATTATAAATGATTAGAATTGCTGTAAATAATTTTACATTTTAAATATTTAGCTGATACTTCAATATCTTGCCTTTTTCTCTCCAGGCTCAAATAAAAAAGGAACCTGATTCTATGCCAGCAAGACTGAGCTCTGCAGTCAGATTCCGCACAACTCAGCACAACCTGCACTTTCAGCTGGTACATGCGAGCCTGGGATGTCCACACTTGCCATGAGGAGACTAAAACCTGGATGTTCATTTCAAAAGGCCAACTGCAACCAGCCTAATTTGCCAACACAGATGCCTTGTGCAGGAAGGCACAGAGTCGACTGTACTTCCTAAGAAGGTTGGCGTCATTCAATGTCTGCAGTGAGATGCTGAAGATGTTCTATAGGTCAGTTGTGGAGAGCGCCCTCTTCTTTGTGGTGGCGTGTTGGGGAGGAAGCATTAAGAAGAGGGACGCCTCACGTCTTAATAAGCTGGTAAGGAAGGCGGGCTCTGTCGTGGGCAAAGTACTGGAGAGTTTAACATCGGTAGCTGAGCGAAGGGCGCTGAGTAGGCTACGGTCAATTATGGATAACTCTGAACATCCTCTACATAGCACCATCCAGAGACAGAGAAGCAGTTTCAGCGACAGGTTACTATCGATGCAATGCTCCTCAGACAGGATGAAGAGGTCAATACTCCCCAATGCCATTAGGCTTTACAATTCTACCGCCAGGACTTAAGAACTTTTTAAAAGCTATTATTAATGCTTTTTGAGATAGTGATTTAGATGCATATCATATTTTTTACTGAGTTAAGTATTGTATGTAATTAGTTTTGCTACAACAAGTGTATGGGACATTGGAAAAAAGTTGAATTTCCCCATGGGGATGAATAAAGTATCTATCTATCTATCTATCTATCTATCTATCTATCTATCTATCTATCTATCTATCTATCTATCTATCTATCTATCTATCTAATTTGGCAACTATCTGATTAGTTTAGACATGAAGAATTACTATTTTATATTTTCTGACAGGTATTTGAAAAAATGACAAATTGGGACATTGGATAAGAATTATTTTTCCATATGGACATGGAGATGAGGAGTCAAAATATTATTCATAGCTTGGAAGACCAATGTGTTTGAATTCAAAGAGGCCAAAACTTTTAGACATTTTAATGGCAATGACTGTCCTCACCATGAATGCTAGTTCATGTCTATGATTTTATTCCTCAGAGGGCTCAAATTCTAGTTCATGGATATGGTGCTAAAATAGAATTGAGAGTGATTTATAAGAATAACTTCGGATTCAATTTTGCATTATGTTGAACCTGTTGGTCTCTTTCAACAAAACCTTGCTATCCATTAAATTGGGCTCAACTAATTGTTGGTCCTAAGCATGGGCCATTTCATGATCAAGAGCAGATATGTTTTACGTGCTTTTGAATGAATGCAGTGTAACTTATGTAAAGCCTGAAAATTCTCCTCTGTCTTTTAATCTCTCTGTTATATTACAGTTTCCTTTCCAGTTCTACTTTGGTTTTCATGTGGAGGCTAGAGAAATTAAATGTTAAATTGTGAGAATGCATTCTGTAAACCCCTGCAAGTGACTTTTGACTATCTTTAATGCTTTTGCAAGTCCAGCTTTCAATTCTTCCATTTTCAGTTTAGTGGTCACAATTGACAAGGAAGGGCTGCTTGCAAGGGTATTATTTGCTGGAGCTGGACAGAAAGAGTCAGGTCACCATTTTTGCTTTAGCTGTCACTATGTAAAAACAGCTGCTCATAGATCAGTCCTTTTAGGCCACATTCAAGAACACAGATGTCACATTCATCTGATCAATCTTATATTCAGTCCTGTCGAATCAGATCACAATTTGATGTGGATATTATTTGTTAAATCAGTTAGACTAGACCTAGATTTTTAGATTAATATTGGCCTAGTTTTGGCCAGTATTAATACTTAGGAATTGGTTTTGTTGTGTAATTGAATTATGGAAGGAGGAAAATCTAACATAGAGAAAGTGCTAACATTTTTTGAGAAGCTGAGATGTTAGAATTTAAAGACTATAAAAGTGACATGTAAACTCAACATCATAAGATTCAAGTGCATCTGTTTTATTAAAATTAGTTTTACTCTTTGAACTCAGTGTAAATTTGCAAAGAAACAATCAGAGATGACTGGACCAACAATGATAGTATAGACTGCTTAAGATTCAGTGGGATAAAGAAAAACACTGGTTAGAGAATTGCAATACAGATTTCTGTTGGTAGATGATGTCATTCATCAGTAAAATATTTAATTACATGTTTAAATAATTATATTGAGGTTGGCTCTAAAAAGTTCCAGAAGATAACTTAAATTATGAAGTTGTAATTTTCTGAAGTTGGTTCTGTTTACTACCTATTAGAACACAAAAATGTTCTTGCAAAAATCGCAGTTTTGCATCCTTTTTGAAAAGCTGATTGAACATTAGAAATGAAACAATTATGTTTTCTATTAATTTCAGTCTTCCTGTAGGTACACTTACTGTCATTTTTCATTCATGTTTATTTGGACTTTTTAAAATTCTTATGAAACTGCAGGGGTGTATTAGTTTATTTGGCCATAGTTTTGAGATCAAGTATATAGATTCCATCAAAAGGGATGACTGTCTCTTTAAAAGTTTATCCCTCTGGCACCATTATGTAAGCATACATATGGGACAGTAAAAATGGAAGACGACACATTAAATGACATTATTATAAAATGCAATACTCTTGGAACGATTCCTTATTAAATTAGGCTCTAAGATCTGAGATGAATTTCTCCAATCTCTAATCCATCACTGAAGAAATATTAAAAGATAGGCCTCAACTGGTATTAGCTCGGTGCTCAGTCTTTTCTTTCATTATTTTGAATTAGGGTGCTACTGGGGGAAAGCCTCTTAATGAGAATTACAGTGATTCACTGTCCTCGTTTCAGTTTCTGACAAGTAAAATATTAACTCTTCAGTCACAGCTGTCTGAATTAAAATACTTTGCAACCACAGATGCACAAATTAAATTGTGCTTTATGTTTCCACGTTTCTGTCCTCTGTTGAGTCAAAAGCAGAAAAAAGCGTCAGTGTCACAAAATGCCAGCTCCATACTGAAGCTACGGTCTTTTGTAGCTTCTGTAGTAAAAATCGTTCTTTGTTGCAAAAGTACAGACTCAGTTGTGAATGACTAGCAGTTTTTTTTAGGAATCATGTGACCCCTCAATTGAATTGTAAACTCAGTAACACAGATCTGCTCTTTGCTATCTTTAAATAATCAATCAATCTCTGCTTAGCCAGTTAAATGCAAATTGAAGTGTTATCAAAGGGTTTTTAAATAGTTAACAATATCATCAATCAGAAGTATGTTTAACATTGAGGCTCATTGTCAATAAAATTCTGTTTGTTGATGTATTTAAAGGAAAAGAATAAATTGTTCAAATATGAAATTGAGAATATGATTGTTTCTCTTAAGTACTATTGTCAACAAAAATGAAACAAAAAGACAAAACTTCACATTTCCCATCTTCCCAGAGTTTTACTTAGATATTTGTCCTATCCCTGTGTTATACAACTCTGGAGTTCCTGCAACTCACAGCAGAAATTTGTGAAAAAAGATTAAATCCATCATTACTTATTGATCAGTTATTCTTTATCTCCCAATGCGCACCTCATAAATTCTTCTTTTCCTTAATGATTGATTATTGATCAATTTATTTGATTGATTGAGAGGTAACCTGAGATGGACATTGACAGATGATCTCATGCTATTTCTTTCACTTTACTTGTGTTTATGATGATGTCATGATAATTTTGATATGACTGGCATAGATTAGTTCGACAAGTGCATCTGACCTGCTTATCAAAATTGGCTTTCTGTGATGCTAACTTGTGAATCTTTACAAAGATTTACAATTTTCAAAATTATGACCTATAGGCATGTGTCATTTCTTCAGTGTTGAAAAATAATTATTTTACTTGAACAAGTTAGCGTGACACATTATCAATATAGAAAAATGAAATTTCTTAGAAGTGTGACCCTGTCCTCTAATATTTCACAGAAACTCAGGTTAAAGTACATCAGCCTTGTGCTGTGCATTAATCCTTTATAGTAGCACGTAAAGCATCTTTTTAGAATTGTGTGCAGACCAGTGTCATAGGCCAAGCTATGAGGCGGTTTAATTTATTTTTTTTGGAAGACATTAGAAGAACTCGATAAAGGGTCAAGTAATTTCATCCAGGTTGCCACTAGTTAGTTTAGAAAAAATGACAATAGTTGAGATTGACAGTGTTACATTTCTACAATATATTTTATTAAATAGGGATTTAAAATTTCACTTTTTTCCCCACAAAGAATGATTGATCTGTAGCATTCTTATAAGTTTTGGAAGAAAATTACATTCCTGATATCTAAATAGGGCATTTTGATTAATATTTTTTATTTTGTGAGTGGTCTGAAAGCTGAAATGAGATGGTTACTTTTAGACAGGAGTGACTTTGGTTCCAAGGCTTACATTGTTTCCAGGGAGGTTGCAGTGGGAGTAATTTCAGCGAATTGTAAGTGGACAGTAACTCCTCAGGGAGCTCTGGCAATCATGGCGGAAACAATGTTTACATCGATCAGCTGTCATGGTGATTTATGGCTTCATTTTGCCGTAATGGAGAATTAGTGGGAAGATTATCAGGGACTCAACACTTTGGCTTGTTACCCATGTCCAGACGAGCAATTTGTCTCACTGAAGTAGTGAAATACTTGTGACAGCACCAACACTTGCCCTAATTCAATCAACAGAAAATGTTGGAATTAATTTGTTACAAGAAAATTTAAATATGTTCAGCAAACAGTAACCGCAGAGAAGAAGGCTGATTTATTGTACTCGGCAAGATATCGATCCACTTCGATCTGACCCATGTTGAGGTTCTAATGTGTAATAATTTCCAATTTAAAGTCCTTTTCAAGATCACGGGTTTAAGGAGAGGGCAGGTGGAGACCTGAGACCAGATTAGGTGCCTATTGCTATGCTGTTGTCAAAAACCCAGTTTGAATGCAAATTGTGCAGCTTTTTTTATTACATTATCCTGAATATGCCTGACATGATTTGGATTGGACGTCAAGCTGGTGACCACTAGGATGTCAAAAACATCACAGCAACATTCTTTATAATAAAACTTCAGGCAAAAAAGCAAATTAGATCTAACTTTTTAAAGGGTTTGTGTATAGCTAGGTTCAATAGTATTGTTATCTGTGCTTTTATTTTTAATATATTACTTAATTTTCTACTTAGTATTATTTTAGTAGAAACAAATTGAACAGAGCTGATCAGAACTTTCCAGAATCTGTCCAGAACTTTCTTCATTTGTATGATGGAAATGATTCTGTAAGACTACAAAAACACTTGTACAAAATATCTTATCAAGCTCTTGGGGCCAAATAATTTAGAAGATTTAATGAAAACATTTCGGGGACAATTTAATCATGCCAAATCAGTCAATCAAACTGGCTCATTGTTGTGAGGATGGTTTAACCAATTAGTGAATCTACTTCCCAAGTGGCTATGGAATAGAATGTTCAGAGGGCTATGTCACAGTGCAGGCAATTTTTATAAATATGTTTCACAAAGAAACACGTTTTTATGGTGATGACTGATAAAGTTAAACAAAAGATGATAATCCCTTTGGAGTTCTTGCCAACAGATTTGGTTTAATTTCTTATTGTTTTCCTTTACAGAACGATTGCTCTGCTGAATCAAATTCTTCCATCTCACTTCTTTTAGTTTGTCTCAAATGGGACAATGTAAACAAATTCAACTGTTCGTCCTCTTTCTCTTTGTTGTAGAATGCCCTGTTTGCAATTTTCCATGCTAAAGGACTGTGAGTTCTTGGAAGGTGGCTGTGTGTTGAGAATGGTGTTAAGGTGGTATTATTGCAGCAAGCTCAAGCAAAAAGTAAGTAATTATGAAGTGATGTACATGTGTATGAAAAGGAATTACCTGACACAAATAAAGCATAATAAACATTTTGTCAATACATAGAAAGCCTTTTTTGACTTCAGGAAAGAAGTTACCTATGCGCCCAAGACACATAGAAGAAGATTTTTTTCCCTTTATTTCTGAAATTTTGATGCATCAATACAAACGCTGAATAAGCAACGAGTAAACACAGATGTTTTCTTGCTGGGTAAAATGCTGTTTGAAGCAGGGGAGATAATGCCAGGAGCTACAATACATTGGTGCCGATGCTGATGCACACATTATAAATAGAATTTAGGTCCTCAGTTCTAAAAGTTTCTGTTACTGTAACTGTGTCCACTGTCAGATGGATTGAACTTACTTCGCCTCCACTCACTTCTGGGACCATAAAGTTGCACCAGTGGTAACTTAATGAAAATTTAGCATTGAGTTCTGAAGGGTTGATTTCTCAAATTAAACCCCAATATAAAATTTAAATTTGTGATGGAAATGAGAACACATGGAGTTAAAAAGTGATTACCATTGTCATGCTCAGGTTTCATTTTGTGTACAAACTATATACAGTAATTACTTTTTGGATCTTATTGCTTCTGAGTTCTTAGTTAACTTCAGCACTCAAAATTGTGTGTGCTCGATGTGGTGCCTCATATATCTCATGCGCATAATGTCTCATGTATAATTTCTTAAAAGTTCTAAGAACTGGACATGTTTTTGTGAAATCTAATTACAGTATATTTTCAGTTTGATTGTTATGGAGAACAGTGCAATGAAATAGAGACAATTTCTCAATTCATGAAATTGCCTTCAGTTCCTTGAAACAATGTTTGAGAACTCACCCTCAGTTATATTAGCCAATAAGACAAAGTAGAGAAAATTGCGTGTATCAATTTAATACTGACTTTTTTCTGTTGTCATTTATGGTTTTGTACTGTCTTTTAACATCTTTGTGCCAATAAAGGCCACAATATTGTCTGAAATTTTGCTTCATTAGCTTCCTCAATGTCAGAAAACTCAACAGAACATTTATTTCTCTATATTGAGAAATAAAGCATATCCTAATTATTAGAGAAAATAATTGGAGGATCAAATTCTTTTAGTTTATATTTCTCACAGTATTTTTTGTACCAAGGTGTTTAGATTTTACTTGTCTATTTTCTTGAACCAGTTCAAGATCGATGGGTAAAATTATTAAAACAATTTTGAAGAATCATGAGGAGGACAGTAAATTCCACTTCAGTTTTGTATGTAGGAGCCAGAACAAAGATCTACAGTACTTGTATCTACAAGATTACGGTAGTTTGTCACATCTGCAATATGTTTGCTATTAGTTTTAAAGTGTAGAAAACTGCAAAAGGCTTATGCAAGTGCTTTTTAATTTCAGAAATCTGAGTTATCCATAAATTTTAAAATGTTTTTCTCCCATATGAAAAAAGTTAAAGGGTTTTTTCAGCTTAAGTTAACAAGTACAAAACATTTACTTTGGAAAATTCTAAGTGCATTTTTAAAAAAAAGTGCATTTGTCTTTCTCACCAAATATTCTTTTTCCTATGATAAATTTTTTAAATAATTGTATGAAAAAGAAATACACAGAGCTATAATTTCATAACATATGAGGAACTATTTAAAATGCAGTGCAAAATGAATGAATTTTTGTAGTCATAATTATGAAGGTAAGAAGACCCCACGCTTGGTACAAATTACTGTTTTAGGCCAGAAGACCATAAGACACAGGAGCAGAATTAGGCCACTTGGACCATTGGGTCTCCTCCATGTTTCCATCATGGCCGATTTGTTATCGCTCTCAACACCTGCCTTCTTCCCGTAACCTTTCATGCCCTTACTAATAAAGAATCTATCAACCTCAGTTTTCAATATAACCAATGATATGACCTCCACGACCATCTGTGGCAATGAATTCCCCAGATTCGCCATCACCAGCTGGCTAAAGAAATTCCTCCTCATCTCTGTTCTAAGGGGGATGTCCTTGCATTCTGAGGCTGTACCCTCTGGTTCTAGACTCCTCCATGATCAGAAAAATTCTTCCCATTATAGGAAAAATATTAAAGGCCACTCTATGTAGGCCTTTCAATATTCGATAGGTTTCAGTACGATTTCCCCCCTCAGTCTTCTAAACTCTAGTGAATACAGGCCCAGAACCATCAAATGCCCCTTATACATTAACCCTTCATTCCCAAGATAATTTTTGTGAACCTCTTCTGGACTACCTCCAACGCCAGCATGTCCTTTCTTAGATAAGGGGACAAAAACTGCTCACAATACTGTGCTGTCTGACCAATGCCTTATAGAGCTTTAGCAAAACACCTTTGCTTTTATATTCTAACACCGTATTTGCCTTCCTTACCACTAATTCAAACCTGTAAGTTAACCTTTAGGGAATCTTACACAAGGATTCCCATCTTGTACCTCTGATTTCTGAATTTGCTGCTCACCTAGAAACGAGTCTATGCCTTTCTTCCTTTTACCAATCTGCATGACCATACACTTCCTTACACTATATTCCATCTGCAACTTCTTTGCCCATTCTCCTAATCTGTTGAGATTGTTCTGCAGACTCCCTGCTTTCTCAACACTACCTGCCCCTCCACCTATCTTTGTATCATCTGTAAACTTGGCCACAAAGTCATCAATTTCATCATCCAAATCATTGACATACAATGTGATGATACTACCCCGATGCAACACCACTATTCAGCAGCAGCCAACCAGAAAATGCCCCACTTGTTATCTCCAGCCAGATAGTAAATCTTCTATCTGTGCTACTATCTTTCCTGTAATACCCTGAGCTCATATTGTTTTGTTGTTTCATGTGTGGCACCTTGTCAAAGGCCTTTTGAAAATCCAAATAAGAAACAACCACTGACTCTGCTTTGTCTATCCTGACCTGTTATTTCTTCAAAGGATTCCAACAGATTTGTCAAGCAAGATTTCTGCAGGTTGACTTTGCCTTATTTTAGCATGTGCCTCCAAGTACCCTGAACACTTATTCTTAATAATGGACTCCGATGTCTTACCGACCACTGAAATCAGTCTATCTGACTTATAATTCCCTGCCTTATGCTTCCCTTCCTTCTTACAGAGTGGAGTGACAATTGGAATTTGCCAGTCTTCCGGAACCTTTCCGAAATCTAGGGATTCTTGAAAGATCATTATTAATTCTGCAAAGGTTAGTGGATTCAGCCCAGAACATCACAGATAAATGCCTCCCAACCATAAAGCACATCTACATGAAATGTTGTAGAAAAGCAATATCCTTCAAAGATCCTCAACACCCAGGGCATGCTCTTTTCTCGCTACTGCCATCAGGTAGAAGTACAAGTGCCTCAGGACTCACACCACCAGATTCAAGAACAGTTACTACTCCTCAACCATTAGGATTTTGAATAAAAGAGGATAACTACACTCATTCTATTTTTGGTGTTCCCGCAACCGATGGTCTCACTTTAAGGACTTCTTTAACCTGTATTTATGCTCATGTTATTTATTTCTATTTATTTATATTTGGATTTGCACTGTTTGTTGTTCATTGATTTTATTTACAGTTACTGTTCTATAGATTCATGAAAAAGGAAAAAGAATCTCAGGGTTGTATGCGGAATAAATTTTACTTCGAACTTCACTGTTTTAAAAATGGGAAATGTCTGATTCAGAAAGTCATGTTAATATTTTGCAAGATTTTCTTACCTTCCTAATCTAGCATTTTGCAACGAATGACCTTTCCAGCAGGGAATACCGATTAGCTGTCAAGAGAAGGAATCACAGTTGATTTCCATGCACCCCATTAGACTATGGGCAGTGACACAGTTTTAGCTCTATTGCTAGCCTGCCCACAGAGCTAGCATGATCCAGCAAGGAACAAAATGGAAAATTCATATTATAATGAGGCTGCATTTAAGTCATTATATACTACTTAGTCTACTGTACCTGTGAGTGTGTCCAGAATTTGTTCAGCAAAGGCAAAATGCTGATGGTGGAATTTTTTATGGTAAATTTATTTCTGAATGGAAATTTTATATGTCTTTACAAATTTATCTACATATTTATCTATATATTTTGTAATTCGTTTAAGAATGCTATTTCTTTATTCTGAAAATTCATAGATTTGCATTCACTTTGCCTTTCATTTAGTTTTCCTCTTCCAACATTCAATTAGTGTCAGATGCATTTTCCCCTGAGCAGTGTACACAACTTAATCGTAGCCCTTTGGCAAAGTGTCTGCTGCTCCCTTTTTGGAAGTAGGCAAGAGGGCAAGATGTTCCATTCACTGCCTATGAGCGACTGTGCTTCCAGTCCCTTGCCACAATAACATATGATTCTCCTTCCTTTTCCTGTGAAGATCTAACTGTCTTCCAGAAGTCACTCACAACGGTTATTTGGTTAAAATAGATCTTGCTGAATGGGCAAGCACAGATGTCAATTTCTATACTACTGCTGTGGTATAATATGTTATTTCAAAATGTAATCTCAACTTTATAAATGCATTTTGTCCTCTTATCTTACTGTGTCCATTTTTCACCAAAATATTTCCATCCCTGCAAAATATAGCACATGTAATGCAAAATTAAATTTGGTTGCTTTGGTTTTGGACATTAATGCAAAGTCAATAATTTTCTACTCCCAAAACAGCATTCTGTGTAAGTAACAGTGATACAAGCATGCAGACTACAAGCAAATTGCACATTTAATTTAAATATATTCCAAAAAGCACTCCAATAATCTGAAACCCTTAAGACTTTGTTTATGATGGAGTAATAGATTTTGCAGATTATTGGATGCAACTCCTCTTAATACCAAAACAAAGTTTTATTTCACTTTTTTATAAGTTATATGGCAGTGGCATGCAGAAGTTTGGGCACCCCTGGTCAAACTTTCCGTTACTGTGAATAGCTAAGCGAGTAAAAGATGATCTGATTTCCAAAAGGCATAAAGTTAAAGATGACACATTTCTTTAATATTTTAAGCAAGATTACTTTTTTATTTCCATCTTTTACAGTTTCAAAATAACAAAAAGGAAAAGGGCCTGAGGCAAAAGTTTGGGCACCCTGCATGCTCAGTACTTAGTAACTTTTGCAGTCAAACCGGGTTTTGATTTGCCTTTCTAGCAATCCTACGAGCAGTTCTCTTGGAAAGTTTTCTTGGTCTTCCAGACCTCAACTTGACCTCCACTGTTCCTGTTAACTGTCATTTCTGAATTACATTACGAACTGAGGAAACAGCTACCTGAAAACACTTTGCTATCTTCTTATAGCCTTCTCCTGCTTTATGGGCATCATGTATTTTAATTTTCAGTGCTAGGCAGCTGCTTAGAGGAACACATGGCTGTTGATTGTTGGGACAAAGTTTGAGGAGTCAGGGTATTTATAAAGCTTTGAAATTTGCATTATCTGGTCTTTCCTAACGATGATTGTGAGCAAGCCATAGCCCTAACAAGCTAATTAAGGTCTGAGAACTTGGTAAAAGTTATCTGATAGCTCAAATCTCTTGGGGTACCCAAACTTCTGCATGGTGCTCCTTTCCTTTTTTTCATGCTAAAATTGTACAAAACAAAAATGATACACTGATCTTGTTTAAAATGTTGAAAAGAACATTTCATCTTTAACTTTATGACTTTTGGAGATCAGTTAATCTTCTACTCACTTAACTATTCACAATAACAGAAATTTTGACCAGGGTTGCCCAAACTTTTGTGTGTGTGTGTGTGTGTGTGTGTGTGTGTGTGTGTGTGTGTGTGTGTGTGTGTGTGTGTGTGTGTGTGTGTGTGTGTGTGTGTGTGTGTGTGTGTGTGTGGTTTGATAAAGCATTCTTGTTTATTTAAATAATCAGTTATATGTATAAATGTGTGAATTGCATACATCATCACGCAACCATGTGATATGGTCACACATTGCTTAAAGTAAATATGAAGTTAGACCTGCATTCATGGACTCCCATGATTTCCTTTGAAGTAGTTTAATGTTTTGAAGTTACAAAACATAACAGAAACCATCAAGTTTTACAAACAGTGCTGGATTATTAGATTGTTATTGTAATTTGGTAAAAAGGCCGGCTTTTCCTAGAGATGGCGATGTGGTGCTCCTGGCATCCAGAATAGTGCATAGTAGCTGCTCGATCTGCTGATCTACCCCAGGCCACCAGACTAAGCTTCGGGCCAACGCTTTTATTTTCATCACACTTAGATGACTTAGCATGCAGCTCTTAGCTTGGATGGCACAACTCTCAATCCCCACATAAGGCAACCCCCATCAAAGATAAGTTCATGCCAGTGCTGCTACAAATGGGGGAGCTGGAGCTTCTGCTGCACATTCCAGGTATCTTGGTTTGCCATGCAGACCTGAGACAGTGTGGGGTCTTTTCTGGTTTCCCGTTGGATCGTCTCTGCAGTAACAGGGAGTCCTTTGACTTGCATCTGTTGCATGGAGCGAATGAGGAGAACCCAAGTGCAGGACACAGGCACAGAGATTGAGTTGGGGATGCTGGCGCAGACATGAACGTTGAACAGTAAACTGAAGGAATCTTGACACAAGATTGAAGAAGGCACAAGAAGGAATCTTGAGCTCTGATATGGAGTCTTGACACAGAGATGGGGTTTTCATGGAATATCTTGAAACTGGAGCTGAACTTAGAACAAACAGTTCTAAGCAGTTGGAAAACAACCTGGCAACCTGTGATAGTGACGCCATTGTACTTATTTCACAGTCTCTGATGAAAACCAGGTGTACTGTAATTGAGTAAACTAGCAGCAATTAGAGATCTAATGACTGAAATTAGGGCATAATCAGGGAGAAAGGAGCATTAAAGGGGAAAAGCCAACCGGAACCATGACAGCATCAAGGAGAATACATCAAGAGTAGTATCCTCTTTAGCAAAATTTTAAGGTATTTTCTTGTCCAAGGGTAAATGGGACATTCCATGGTCACTTCCATGATTAGTTGTCCTCTTGAATTTGATCTTGTAATTGTGTCCTCCAGGAAAATGAACACACCTCTGCATTTATGCTGCTCCTGTTTGTGGAACTCCCTTCTGTGGACTGAAAATGGACCTTGTGATTGATGATCAGTAATGAGGGTAAGCTCTCTCCCAAACAAGTATTTGTAAGAGATGCCAGTGCATAATTTTTCTCTGCAGTGGTAAGGGAATGTGATGCAAAGGCTGTAGGGTGTTCACTTCCATCACTCATAATGTGACATAACGGCATCTCTACCATGAGGTGAGGCATCACAGGCAAGCTTCACTGGACGATGTTGATCATAACGTGTGAGTCCAATATCAGACGTCACCATTTCCTTTGCTTTTTGGAAAGCCACCTCATATTGCTTTGTCCATGCCATTTCTGTTACAGTAATTGACAAATCCCAACAAGAAGCACAATTGTGACACACCCTTTGGCTTTGGAGCATTCACCACTGCAGGAGTTTTCTTTGTGCACTTGTGTAAACCTTGTGCATCAATGGTGTGACCACAGTAAGTGATGCTGGGTTTAAAGAATTCACACTTGTTGTGCTGTGCTTGGAGCCCATAATCTTTTTAACACTGTTCTGAGATTTTGGAGATATACCTTGTCATCCTCACCAGTAATAATGTTGTCATCTAGTTAACTCTGGGTGCCTATGCAACCTTGCAGCACCTGATTCATAGCTTTCTGCCAGAGTGCATGTGCAGGTGCTACTCCAAATATAGGCCTATTATAGTGATAAAACCCTTTTGATTGTTTATGGTGAGAAACATTTTGGATTCTTCTTTCATCTTCATCTGTAGGTAGGCCTCAGCTAAATCCACTTTGCTGAAGTGTTTCCCTCCAGAAAGGTTTGCAAAGATATCCAATATCCTGGGCAGAAGATATTGATGTACTTTAAGTACAAGATTGATGGTGACCATCACCATAGATCCTGACACTCACTGGGACAACTGGCTCCACCCAACCTTGAAAATAATCCCTTCAGCCTCCATGTGATCTTGCTCACTGACTATTTTATCTCAGATGGTATAAGGAACCAGATGGCCTTGTAAAACTTTGGTGTTGCATTTTCATTTAATACTATTTCACCATTGATACATTTGGGTTTTCCAATACCACCTTTGCTGTAGCATCATCCAGCATCCTCCTTTGTCCACCTACAGTTCACTCAATCGGAAGGGATATGGTATGCAAATGGTGGATGGATCAGATTGTAGTTTTCTCAGCCAATGCTGGCTCTCCTGATTTTACCACATGCAAGGCCCAATTGGCCTTGTTGGTTGTATTTCACTGTTAGGAATGTCAATCCTACAGGACTTTTTGTTTCTCCATTATAAGTTTTTATTTGGATTTCTGTGGGTTTCAGTTCAGCACCTTTGAAATGCCTTTCAAACTCATTTTGTGAAATGACTGAAACAGCTAAATCAGTGTCCAATTCCATTTTAATTAATTTCTGGTATAGGCTATATTGCTTGGCTTTTGTCAGTCTCACATTGTAAATCTCAAGTCTACTCAGTCTCGTGTCTTTCTCATCAGGATCAAATTTTTCCTCAACAGCAGCAGATTAGTACTCTTTTTGAAACTGCAATTTGACTTTTTAATCATTTTCTCTTCCCTGAGCAGCCTTATTTTTTGTCTGCCCAGTATGTTCTTTGTATGTGTCCTACTTTGTTGCATTTTCTGCAAGTTTTGCCTTTAAATCTGCATTGCTGTGGTGTTTGTAAGCCCCTGTAACAATGGTAACACAATTTGTTCATTCAGTCAGGTTTCTGTGTCATATGTTTCAATTTTTATTCGTGCCCACTTTCATTCCTCACTGCATTCAATTGCATCTCTGTCTGCTGTTTCCATTAATACAGTGCTTTCAACTGCTCTTCTAAATGTGAGTTGTGCTTCAGTTAAGAGTCATTTTTGAATGCTTTCTTGTAAGATTCCACAAACTGAACAACCTCTCAGTACATCATTAAGCCCATCACTGAATTGACAATGCTCAGACAATTTCTTCAATTCAGGCTCATAAGCCAAAATGGACGTCCCTTCTTTTGAAACCTAAAGCGTCCTGTAATCAACAGTGGCTTTGGTTCTAAGTTTCCTGCATTGCTTTCACAAATCAGGAAAGCTCATTTTGGCTGGTTTGGTTGGAGCAGTTAAATTTCTAAGCAAACTGTATGCTCTTCCAGCAAATGCATCCAGCAAAACTGACACTCATTGCTCATCGGCTATTCCATTTGCTTTAAAATACTGCTCAATTTGTTCAGTATACTCTATCCAGTTATCAGTTGTTTGATTAAGTGAGTCTATCTTTCTGATGTAGCCAGCCATTTCTGTTTTTTTTTTGTATTTATTATTATCACCCAGTACTCACTGTTTATTAACCCATGAATTTCCTTCATTTTCCGCCTCTTTTTTCAACTGTTATTCTCACCTTCTGAAGAAACACATGCTGTGCTTTTTAAAAAAACTCACGCTCCTGCTCCTGCTCCTGCTTGTGACACAATGTGCTTCACCAGGTAGATAGTTATCTTGATTTTGTTTTAGAACTACCTCATCACTGCTGTTATATTTTGTACCTCCAAAAATGAATCGAAAGCAAAACATGGGACTCCGGGGAATGTGTACGTAGTTTCTTTTCTTTAGTGAGGCATGAATATATAACATAGTGGTGGTGTTATTATGTATGCCATTCATGTACTTCTTACAGATAATCCATAATGAATTATGTAAACAAACAATAGATTTACAAATATTACTGAAATTTAAATACTCTACAAATGTTTAGGAGGTAATGGGCCAAACATTTGAAAATGGGACTAGCTTAGGTGGGCACTTTGGTTAGCATGGATGATTTGAGATAAAGAGCACATTTCCATGTTATGTTATTCTACGGTTCTGTGGAAATCATCTCTATATCGGAATGGAATGAGCGCCTTTCTGGATAGGTTAAAGCAAAAGTTGGTACTTTGTCCAAAGTTATCGGTGATGTGAAGACAGAAAAAGCAATAACTTGTTATGAAAATCAATTCAAGTTACCTTTTCAAAAAGTCCCTGATGAGGAAAAAAATGTTAATAAGAAGTTATAGACTAAACAGATCACCGGCTAAAATAATTTTGAAATTTGTATAACAGGTCATAAAGCTAAAATCAGATAAGTTTAGCTGGTAAGAGAATATGAAATACTCTGTTTCAATGATTTATTTTTGATTGAAGATTGATCTTTTATACCACAGAGATTACCTTTCTTTTGTAACATCTGCAAATTTTATGTTAGAGAAAGTTATGTCTGGAAGATAAGTGAAATAATATATTCAGTTTTGTGCATTGATTCACATTTGAATTTATGATACTTAAAGTAACTGAGGTTGCATCAAACTTCAAAGTTCAAAGTAAATTTATTATCATAGTACATAAGTATCACAATGTACAACACTGAGATTCATTTTCTTGCAGGCATTCACATTAAATACAGAGAAACACAACAGAATCAATGAAAAACTGCAAACAAGGACTGACAAACAACCAATATGCAGGAAAGAACAATTCGTGCAAATACAAAATGAATGAAAAAAAAGGGAAGAATAAATAAATAAATAATAAATATTGAGAACATGAGTTGTGTAATCCTTGAAAGTCAGTCCATAGGTTGTAGAATCAGTTCGATGTTGGGGTGAGTTATTCACTGTGGTTCAGGAGCCCGATGGTTGAGGGGCAATAACCACGTTGAATGACTAAAAAAAAAAATTAAAAAAAAAAGAATTGTTATTTCCTGGAGATCTTAGATTTGTCAAGAAGTTACCAAAAATTTGATATTCCCAAAATCAGCCATACCTCTGCATGCATTACAACATGCTCGTAGCAATGTATCTCACCCATTGAATAAGCCGAGTAGGTAGTGTAAGTACCTATTCTCTTAACTGATGAAAATATAGTCAGCATTGCAATAATGGAATCATGGAAAAATATGAAAACACTTTCTCCACTGTCCATGATTTCTTGGCTGAAATAGGGTCTCCAACCTAATCCCACCTTCCAGCATGTGATCATACCCTTTCAGGTGAAAGCCCATTAAATAGACATCCACATACTTGGGGTGTATTGGATGACCTGGCTTATTGAAACCTGACTACACAAATTGTCCCATACCTTTTTAAAGTATTTTTCAGTTTAGTAATAGTATTAATAATAAAATATTTCATGGTGTTCATTAATGACTGGATACACATAGTACATGCTCTAGATTAATTATGGGTAGTGAGTCAGTGAATATTTGATGAAATGATAGAGTTGTAGAAAGTGTATGTAGAGTAATACAGTATGAGGAGCTGTAGAAAATTGATGTTTCTGACCTGCGGAGAAATTAGCTTAAGGATAGTTTTTGGGAATGGAGCTCTTGTGTATCCCAGGGACTGCCTGTACTGTATAAATGTAACACATTTTTTGCCTTTTTGGCAATGATTCCTAAGGCTTTGCTATCCTCTGGGTGATAAAGTCTTTCCTCCTCTCCTCTCCAATTCTTTAAATCTGTAGCCCTGAGTTTTTGGCCCCTCTGGTAGGGAAGATAGGTCCTTTCCGATATTTTCTGTCCAGCTCATTCAAATCTCCTCCCAGTCTTTACTACATGATAGAAAGCAACCACTCCTTATCCATTTTTGCCTCATATATAAAAAATTCCAGTTTGAGCACATTCTTCATAAATCATATCCCTATTGAGTGCAGCTGCATCTCTGCCTTTTAATGATCTGTGTACAAACTCTCTTCTCCAACTGTTCTGGATATCCTCCCAATAATTTTTTTTGCTTTATTGCACATCCACAGATTCATTGCTTGATACATTTGGGAATTATTGCCTGTAGGTTCATCCTTGGACATAAGCAATAAGTATGTTTTAAAATGCCATCAGCATGCTCTATGCAGCCTCTGGATTTCATTCCATGGACATAATTCAAGGCAGATTATAATAAACTCAATAGAGCTACATCGTTCAGTTTGTATAGCCACCAGAGAATAATTTTCAAAGTATATATACTGACCGTATTGTTATTCTAGTAACTATCAGAAGTTAATATTATCAATAGTATGCTGATTGGATTCAAATTTCTTGGGTTTATAGCCCCCCCCACCCCAACTCACTCTCATTCTGCTCCTCATCCATGAAATATGAAATACTCAGGATTAAATATTGAACCTGCTGTAGTGTATGTCTTCCTGCCTTGCTCTGAGATTCTAATGGTATCATATTCCTCCTGTGCTCTTTGTAGGCTTCCCTTAACATATCCTCCTGGAGTTGGAACCAAATGCAGGCAGCATGTGACAGAATTGGCCACTGGTAATTAAATCCTCTCGAGTGCTCAAATTACGGTCACCCGGACACAATTTCATTCTATTCAACCCTAAATATAATCGTAAATGAAACTTAAAGGAGCAAGAGTGGATGAAACACGCAGGCTGATAAAGTACTTTAAAGATCACAATTGCTATAGCCACAGAAAATGTAAGCACAAACTAAATTCTAAACACTCTTTAAAAAATAAAGTATAATTTGGTGCAAAGCAGTATCTCATACTGAAGATTCCATGCAAATTGTAATTGTTCATGGCCTCTACTGTCGTGATGAGGCCACACTCAGGTTGGAGGAGCAACACCTATATTCTGTCTGGGCAGCCTCCAAACTAATGGCATGAACATTAATTTCTCAAACTTGCCACCCCTCTCTCCTTCACCACTTCCTATTCTATTTCCCTCTCTCACATACTCTCCTTACCTGCCCATCACCTCCCACTGTTGCTCCTTCCCCTTCCCTTTTTTCCATGGCTGTTTGTTCTCTCCTATCAGATTCCTCCTCCAGCCCTTTATCTCTTTCACCAATTGACTTCCCTGCTCTTTACTTCATCTCTCCCCCTCTCCTGGTTTCACCTATCACCTATCTCTTTCTCCAGTCCTGATGAAGGGTCTCAGCCCGAAATGTCGACTGTACTCTTTTCCATGGATGCTGCCTGGCCTGCTGAGTTCCTCCAACATTTTGCGTGTATTACCATGCAAATGTTCATTGTATCATGAACATTGGGCAACAGACACTTTGACAAGAAGAACCAAATGATAGAATAATAGAATAATATAGAATAATGCAGCAGGCTATTGAATGGAAAAATGTGCAGGTATCAAGATAAGTTGTGAACATGAAGAGAGCAAATGTATTTTGAAAAAGGCCAGTTGAAAAGTGTTATGTTGCATAAAACACTTGCTTGGATTTCCAGCATCTGCAGATTTTCTCGTCTATGTCACATAAAGATCATTTTGAGAGTTGATCATGATGTAGAAGTCTCTCTTCATTATAGAAATGCTGATAAGCTCAGAGCACTAGGGAATGCTAATGGAACTTACATTATGCCCGTAGTGACTAATTCTCTTGTGAGATTTCTGTTCTATTTATGTGCTGCTTTACACAGCATTGCATCAATGTACCAAGTTATTATTTAAAACAACTTTTTGATCTATCTTTTAATTCCCTTAGTTTCTGTCTATTTTTTTAACTTTGGCTAGAGGTAAATACTTAGGCTTTATTTGGGCTTTTCCCAATCAATTATGAAACCATTTTACCTGATCACTGAGATGATCCTTATAATTATTGTTTCATTTGTACTGTCCCTCCTGTCAGTTCCACAATATATAATATCTTCACTCCTAACAATTTTCCTACGTGCCAAAACTTCTTGATTTAATTGATGGTAATAAAGTTCACTGACATTGAAGCTGATATTCGATGCTTTGTTTATAAATAGGAAGTGATAGATTTCACCATCACAGTTTCTATTATTTTAAGTAATCTCAAGCTTTACCTCAAAATTGAATCTTTTTTAGCAATATGGAGGCTTTCAAAACATTTGACTTATTATCCATAATGAATACATTTGCAGGGAAGTTGAAGATTGCTTTGACAATGATGTCTTCTGTATTTCTCAAATTTCAAGCCCAGTGAATGCGTTGCAAAACAATGTTACTGAAATTTCCAAAAATAACATTGCAGCTTCACTCTTTAGGTTAGCATAATATTTCTGATTCTCCTCACCATCAACAATTGATAATTTATTTTCTTCATTAATTTAGTAAGTTTTGAGAAGAATTGCATGTTATTACAAATACACAATTAACCGGGGAACACGCTCCAGTGGAAACTTTTCTGTTGCTGTCAATTGAACTGCCAAGTTCTCAAAGCAACACCAAAGATATGGTTTCCCTCAGTCTCTGCTTTCGTTATGGCTTGCTTGTTTCATGTCATGATCTGACCCATGTTGACCCTGCGACAGATGCCTTGCTGTGACTTACTCAGCCTCATAAGTAACAGGATTGAGTTCATGAAATATGATGCAACAACAGCATCAAGACTCATCCAGACATGAACGTTATATTTGTTTAAAAAAATATATTGTATTTTTAATTGAGAATTTAAATTTAAAATATGCACAGTAGAACACCGAAGCCAGGCCAAATAATCCATAATGCTAAATTTATGTGAGAAGTTCATCCACATACAGCAGAGAGATTATGTAGTCATCATGATGTTTACTTTCAGAATTCCATACCAAGAGAAAGGAAAGTAAGTGACCTTAGGTTATAGCAAAAGGGCATGCCATTTCATGGCATGTAGTGCACTGAGTGCTTATACTACACCAATAAGAAGTAAATAATTTACTTAGACTAGGGATAGTAAGTGAAATGTATTTAATTATTGTGGCAGTTACTAATTATTTGAACCTATAGGGTGGCAGAACATATGACACAAGTGATAGCAATTGCATCCAATTTAAAGTGAGTTAGATTTCAGACAACATTGCTTTTCTTTGAAATAAAACAAAATATGGATGATACTGACATGAAGTGAATATATTTATATACAAGAGCTTGTTGCAAATACAGATTTAAGTAGGGCACAATTTTTCTGATAAGTCGTCTTTCTTAATTCTGTAGCATTTCTTGGATTCTTGTCCAGGAGCTTGCTTGGAGCTATGTTCTTCAATGAGCATCCTGGCCCTAGATACATCTGCAGTATATTTTCATCCTGACCGTGATTTCTGGGTATCGAGGAGCCTTCTCCCTTGTGACCTCACCTGCCACCATATGTGCCTCTGCATCCAGCACATCATTCTTCACAACTTCTGTCACCTTCAATGGGACCCTACCACCAAACACATCTTTACTTCACCCTCCGTTCACTCTCTACTTTCCACTGTGATTGCTCTCTTCTTGATTCCCTTGTCCATTCATTCCTCCCTGCTAATCTCCCTCCTGGCACTTAACTCCACAAGCAGAAGATATGCTACACCTGCTTATTCACCTCCTCCCTCACCTTCATTCACAGCCCCAAACAGTTCTTCCAGATGAGACAACACTTTGCCTGAGTATGTACTGTGTTCAGTGCTCCAGACGTGGCCTGCTCTACACTGGTGAAACCCAATGTAGATTGGAGGGCCGCTTTGTTGTACACCTTTGTTCCATCTGCAAAAAGCAGGATCTCCCAGTGGCCAACCATTTTAATTCCAATCCCCATTCCCATTCCGACATGTCTGTCCATGGCCTCCTCTCCTGCCATGATAAGGCCACACTCAGGCTGGATGAACAATACATTATATTTCGTTTGGGTAGCCTCCAACCCGATGGCATGAACACTTCTAGTAATTTTTTTTCACCTACTTCTCCACTCTTCTTCAATTCCTTACTCCTGCTCCTCCTTACTTCTTCTCTTCTCCTCACCTGCCAACCTCCTCCATCTGGTGCCTCCCTACCCTTTCTCTTATGGTCCACTTTTCTGTTCTATCAGATTCCTTCTTCTCCAAACCTTTATCTTTCCCACCTATCACCTTCCAGCTTTTTATTGCATCACCCTCCCCCACCCATCTGGCTTCATCTATCACCTTCAGCTTGTACTCTTTCCCCTCATCTCCACTTTCTTATTCTGGCTTCTTTCTCCTTCCTTTCCAGTCCCGATAAAGGATCTCAGTCCAAAAAGTTGAATGTTTACTCTTTTCCATCGATGCTGCCTGGCCTGCTAAGTTCCTCCAGCATTTTGGTGTGTTGCTTGGATTTCCAGCATCTGCAGGTTTCCTCTTGTTTGTAATTGTCCCAGTAATTGTTTTTCTTCTTTACAGTTCAATCTGGCTTCAAAGCCGAGCCACTGGATGCTGGCTACTGTCTCTCACATTAGACTCAGCCCGTCTTAGCAATCCTGAGGCCAAATATAAGAACTAATACTGAATTGAAGTGTGTTTGCTTCTCTTCAAATGAATATAATGTCGCAAATTTATTGTTACACCCTGGTCTTCATTTCAACAAATATATTAGTCTGATAACACAGGCAATATTAAACCTTTGCAACATCTTGTATGTTACAATTTTAAATATATTTGAGATTGACCTCACTTCATTTGATAGGAAGTGGGACATTGGCCAACGTCATCTGTTGCTCCAGCTTTGACAGCTATTCATCTACCTCTGTTTTAAGAAAATATGGCACTGGCCTGGGCTGTTAATAGACAGGTTTGGTATCCTGGCAGACGTAGCTATGGTAATGTGTATAAAATAAGAATTAAGTATGCAGACTGTGTTAACAGTTTCACAAACAAATAGTTTATGACACTCCCTCCCCTTTCTTGATCTATTTCTGACACCTCCCTCCCCTTTCTCCAATTATTTCTGACTCCTTCTTCCCCTTTCTTGATCCACTTCTGGCACTTCCCTTCCCTTTCTCGATCTCTCAGTCTCCATCCCTGGAGAGAAACTGTCAACCGACATCTTTTATGAATTACAGATTCTCATGTCAAAACATTTTACACTACATTTTATAGTTATATTTTAAAGAGAAACCCTTCGAACTAGAATTTCTAATGCATCAGCAAAAAAAGGTTGTATTGCAGGGGCAATGTGTCTGTTCATGCTCATTCTAATGGAAGCAAAATTGTGCTGTTCCCGAGGACCAGGAGCAGGTCTTCCATGCAAAAAAAAAAGCAACGGTACTTCCTCTGCTTGGTGTGAAATTGTGGAGGGATGAAATTGGGTAGGCAGCTGGTTCTGATAGGGAAGGTTTGACAATTGGTCTTGGATTTGTGGGCACTAACAGGAAGAGGCAATATCTAGCAAGGGATGTTCAGGCTTCAGACTTGAAGTTAAAATGTGATCAGCCCATTGGTGTTGTCTTGTGTGCTAATAGGGGTTGTGTGTGTGATCAGGGATCTACATGTGATAAGTGGTAGGATCAAAAACCAACACAATATTTACATCACCAATTTGCAGGAGAATGATGTCCTAGCCTGCCTGGCAACATTCAATGTTCACTTATACAGAGACAAGTTATGACACTCATTTAGAACCTGTTTCCATGTGCTTTGCCAGTGCCATTAGATGGCCTTGAATGTATGAAAAATTTTTGCATAAGTGACATAAAATCATATGTCGCATGCTGTTTGGCATCACAATACCAATTGGTTGTCTTGGACATTTTGTGCACTTTATGTATGGAGGACCTGCAGCAAAGTTATAAAACTATAATAGGGTTTTAGATTAAACTTGTTTGCACTACATACATGAGCATTGCACCTCTTGAAAGATTTTCTAACCTTTTGAGTTGATTGATGTATTAAGATTCAAAAACTATTTGAAATTTGCAATTTGGTACACAGGACCGTTTTGGCATACTGACAGCAAAATTGGCAAGAATTGCTGAAGTAATTTTCTGATAAATTAAGTTTACATATGCTGTATAATAAATTTAAATAAAAAAAGCAGAGTGAATGTATTTAATGCAACTAATTACAACGGTGTTTTGCAGCTGAGTGTAATGGCTGTTGAGTCTAACTTGAGATTGTTTCATTTACCTGATGTATTCACAGAATGACTTCTACAAAGCAACATTTATTGGTCCTCTTTTGGAATGAAAATGCAGATATATAAATCTGAGTTGTTACGAACTAATGAGGGAGACTTTTTTTTTTGTGTACAGTTAATTGAAATTGAAAGGTTTGCAGGATGAACTCAGAGCTACTATTTAGGTCCACAAGCTTGTTCAGTCCTTAAGCTGAATCATTGCTGATCTCCACTTCAAATCTATGTACTTGCATTTGACCCAGAGCCTTTGATATATCTGGTAAGCATAATCTATCACAAATAATCATCACACTCAATTTTGAAAGATTCAAGTGACTCCTGATTTGGCTTTTAGTAGAAGGGTAATAGAATGCAGAAGATAATGGAAGTTCACATCTTCTTTGCTTGGGGAGAAAAATGTTTCCTGATTCGCACCTAAATGGCCTTGATTTAATTTTAATTATGCTCCCTTGCTCTGCTTACTACCAATAAAGGATGTTGTTTTGGTGTATCCAACACAGCAAATATTTTTTACATATGTGAGACCTTGTTGAAATCATCCTTCAACTTTATAAACTGAATGGAACACATAAAAAGTTTATGCAACCTTTTCTTATAACTTAACCTATTAAGCCCCATGTCATTATTACGAAGAACTGGCTTCTGGCTCCTTCAAGGACTGTATATCTTTGCTGTAGTTTGTTGGTCTAACTGACTGAAGTATTCCAGATGAATTTTGAGAAATGTAGATATAGGAATCTAGAATGAGAAGTGCTGCATACATAAAAAAACCCCCACAGGAAATACTGTTTTCTGAGACTAAACGGGGATGCAGATGGAAAAAGTTGGCATAAATAAGTGGAGTGATGAAGCATTACCTCCTCATTATTGTATTCCATTGCCCTTCAGCAACATTCCACTAGGATTTTTGAATATAGTTTGTACTTGCTTTTAACGATTTAGACACACGGACAACCAAGTCACTTACTTTTTACTCAGCTTCTGTATACTTACTATTGAGAATATATTCTAATATTCCTTTTCTCTGATCCGAAGGATTTCACACTTTCCCAGACTGATCTCTGTTTGACAAAGTTTTGTTCTCTCACCATATTGAAAATTGAGTTTGCTTCTTTCTTGAATACTATATTTTTTTCCTGCCATTCAGGCTGATTGTAAGCTACAGGGAGGTGAAACTTCAGTTGAATTAGGACAGAGAAAATCTTGTAAAAGAAAATAGGAAAATAAATGTTCATAACATTTTTAATTTCTATGGTTTCAAGAAAATTAATATGAAAAATATTACAATGTATAATCTGAAAAATAAAAACACTTTCCAGCTTGGATTTTTATTTGCGCCGACATTTTCAATTTTAAGTTCCTATGAGTGCAATTATAATACAGACACTGTAAACTGGTTATGCTTAATTCTTGCCTCCCAGCATTACAGGTGCAATGTCACAATTTTTCTATTAGGTTTTGCCTTGCTGTCTAGGATTACGGACCAACTTATTCATTAACCAGTTATAAATGGTTAACCAGTTATTCATTAACCAGTTCTTGGTTTTAAAAAAATATATGTTTTGCTCATTTATTACAATTAATGAACATAGAAAATATACACTTAAAGTGGCAACTGAATTTACTTATACTCCTCAGTTGAATTATCACTGACAAGTATACTTGCCTTGCTTCATTATGTGTGATACCATTGGAGCTGGATCATTATAAAAAAGTAAAAGGGTATGGATATGGCGCACTTTTACTTCAAAACCTGTTAATACTGAAACTATATAAAGGAATTATAAAGGAATTCATAGGACAACATTCATAATGGCTAAATCCAATCTCAATCTTTCACTGCTTCATCATTTCAATTGCCTCCCCAATTATCTAGCTTTTTAATTATCATGAAAATACACCTTTGTTAACATTTTGAAAATAGGGTAGAGGCATTATAATTCATTTTCATTTGTTTTGACAAGAGTCTTCATGGAGCAATGCCACAATTTCCATTGAAAAAGCACCATGACAGAGTGGCTCCATTGCAATAGCAGGTCATAGGACAGCTAGAGCCATTGATAATGGAATGAACAAGGAAAACAAATGGGTATGTGTGAAGAGCAAGGCTAAGAAAGCAGAATGACAACAGATGAGACCTTTATGAAAAAGATTGATCAACTAAAAAGAAATGGACAAATGAAGCCTATGTAAGACACAAGCAAGGTTCCAAGCACCAAAATAACTTGTAAAGGCAATAAACTAATGTGGGTAAAATGACAAATGAGATGACATTCAGAAAAATCTTTTTGTGGCTTTCTACCACTACTGTATTGAAAGATGAATAGAAAGTTGAAATTAATCATCACACTTGGCTTTACTATAATTTTGTGTTACTATAATCATTACTTAGTTTAGAGTGGTTGGCAAAGACTTGGAGCTTTGGAATTTAATCTGACCCAAAAAATTGTTTTCAACATATATGTAGGTTCTTGGCAAGCTGTCTTATTAGGAGGCATTGCAAAAGGTGTGGGAGAGAACAGGTGCCCGGCAGGTCTGCTAGAATCTGTGCTGGGTTGGGGGCTGGGATACTTTCAAGGCCTATATTACAGGACAAATTATTTCTTATACTGTGAGTATTAAGAATAAAGCTAATAAAGAAAGAATTGAATTAGCCAATCAATTGAAACAATTAGATCAAAAATATGCCATAGCTCCAGATCCTGTTTTATATAAAAGACCTGTTGAAGTTAAATCTAAATATGATCTTCTGTTAACATATCCAATTGAAACTCAACTTCTTAAAGATAAAACTCCTTAATTTAAACTCCTTAAATTAAAAACTCCTGTAGTTAACTTCTGTAGCTAAGTGTGGTTAGGCCACACTTAGACCCCCTCCAGTTCGCCTATCAGCCCCGACTAGGAGTTGAGGACGCCATCGTCTACCTGCTGAACCGTGTCTATGCCTACCTGGACAAGCCAGCGAGCACTGTGAGGATCATGTTTTTTGACTTCTCCAGTGTGTTCAACACCATCCGCCCTGCTCTGATGGGTGAGAAGCTGACAGTGATGCAGGTGGATGCTTCCCTGGTGTCATGGATTATTGATTACCTGACTGGCAGACCACAGTACGTGGACTTGCAACACTGTGTGTCAGACAGAGTGGTCAGCAGCACTGGGGCTCCACAGGGGACTGTCCTGTCTTCCTTTCTCTTCACCATCTACACCTTGGACTTCAGCTACAACACAGAGTCTTGCCATCTTCAGAAGTTTTCTGATGACTCTGCCATAGTTGGATGCATCAGCAAGGGAGACGAGGCTGAGTACAGGGAACTTTGTCACATGGTGTGAGCAGAATCATCTGCAGCTTAATGTGAACAAGACTAAGGAGCTGGTGGTGGACCTGAGGAGGGCTAAGGCATTGGTGACCCTTGTTTCCATCCAAGGGGTCAGTGTGGACATGGTGGAGGATTACAAATATCCGGGGATACGAATGAACAATAAACTGGACTGGTCAAAGAACACTGAGGCTGTCTGCAAGAAGGGTCAGAAACGTCTCTATTTCCTGAGGAGACTGAGGTCCTTTAACATCTGCCGGACGATGCTGAGGATGTTCTATGAGTCTGTGGTGGCCAGTGCTATCATGTTTGCTGTTGTGTGCTGGGGCAGCAGGCTGAGGGTAGCAGACACCAACAGAATCAACAAACTTATTTGTAAGGCCAGTGATGTTGTAGGGGTGGAACTGGACTCTCTGATGGTGGTGTCTGAAAAGAGGATGCTGTCCAAGTTGCATGCCATCTTGGACAATGACTCCCATCCACTCCATAATGTACTGGTTAGGCACAGGAGTACATTCAGCCAGAGACTCATTCCACCGAGATGTAACACTGAGCGTCATAGGAAATCATTCCTACCTGTGGCCATCAAACTTTACAACTCTTCCCTCGGAGTGTCAGACGCCCTGTGCCAATGGGCTGGTCCTGGACTTATTTTCATTTGGCATGATTAACTTATTATTTAATTATTTATGGTTTTATATTGCTGTATTTCTTCACTATTCTTGGTTGGTGCAGCTGTAACGAAACCCAATTTCCCTCGGGATCAATAAAGTACGTCTGTCTGTCTGTGTAAACGCCAAATTAAAGAAATTTGCAAAACTAATGGTGATAGGACAACTTATCACTCTGAAATAAATGATACCTTTAGAGAATTCTGTTCTAAACTTTATAGTTCTGATTCCTCTAAAGATAATACTGTAATGAATAATTTTCTAGATCAATTAAATATCCGTGCACTTTCTGCAGATAATCGTAAACAGATGGATCAACCCATTTCTTATGAGGAAATTGCCGAGGCTATACATTCATTACACTTGGAGAAGGCTCCAGGTCCAGATAGATTTTCTGGAGGATTTTATGAGGCTTTTTCTTCATTAATTATACCGCAGTTACACTTAGTCTTTTTGGATTCTTTCAAATTGGGTAGCTTGCCTCAATCTTTCTATGAAGCCTCTATTTCACTTATCTGAAAGAAGAACAAGGACCCAATTGAATGCTCTTCATATAGGCCAATTTCATTACTCAGTGTTGATACTCAAGTTCTGGCTCATAGGATTGGAAATATTCTACCTTCTATTATTTCTGATGACCAGACTAGTTTTATTAAAAACCAACATTCCCATTTTAATATACGCCGTGTGTTAAATGTTATTTACTCTCCCTCCCAGCAGATATCGGAATGTGTGATATCCTTAGATGCTGAGAAGGCCTTTGATCAAGTTGAATGGAATTATTTATTTAAAACCTTAGAAAAATTTAATTTCGGACCAGATTTTATTCATTGGATTAAATTACTTAATTTATCCCCTTTTACCCTGGTTGTTACTAATTTTCAAAATTCCAAACCATTTAAACCTCATCGCGAAACTAGACAAGGCTGTCTGTTGATCCCTTTGCTCTTCGATCTAGCTTTAGAACCTCTTGCCATTGTTTTCCGAGAATCTAATGATAGCTGTGGTATTTTAAGGAGAGCTATTACTCTCAAAATTTTGCTTTATGCTGATGATATATTTCTGTTTATCTCTAACGTTGAGACCTCGTTACCTTGTGTACTTTCTTTAGTCTCCTGTTTTAGCCAGTTCTCAGGATATAAGTTGAACCTACATAAGAGTGAATTATTTCCTTTAAATAATTTGGTATCAATTAATACTAATCTCCCTTTTAAAGTTGTAAGGAATCAATTTACTTATTTGTGTGTAACAGTCACGAAGAATTGCAAACAACAGTTTAAAGAAAACTTTCTTACTTTATTGAATCATGTAAAAAGAATATCATGATATTGGTCACTTCTTTCAGTATTGTTGATTGGATGAATTAATTCTATTAAAATGAATATTCTACCTAAATTTATACATCTTCTTCAGGCTTTACCTGTTTTTATTCCTACATCCTATTTTGGCTCTTTTGATTCTATTTTATCTTGTCGTATATGGAAAAATAAATCTCCTCGTTTAAATAAAGTTCTTCTTCAAAAATCTAAAAAGTCTGGAGGTTTAGCCTTACCTAATTTTAGGTTTTTTTTTACTGGAGAGTTAATGTATGATATCTTACGTTTTGGGTATATTATGGTGATCATGTTGATTGTCTGGTATGGGTTTCTTTAGAAGCTAACTCCGTTAATACATTTTCTATTACTTCTCTTCTTGGATCCTCACTTCCTTTATCTGTAAGTAAACTAAATGATAATTTAAGAGTTAAACATAGTCTGAGGATCTGGATACAATTTAGAAAACACTTTGGTTTATTGAGATTTTCCCTTTCAAGTCCCATTTATTCTATTTTTTTTTAAACCCTCCATGACTGATTTAGTTTTTTAAAGAATGTGACAGGTTGGGTATTAAATGTTTTTGGGATCTGTTTGTTGGAGGAAACCTTTTTTCATTTGAGCAATTGTCAGCTAAATATATCTTACCCAAAACAAACTTTTTTGGATAGTTACAAATCAGAGACTTTTAAAGATCTCAATTATGTACACAATCAAAGAGAAGGAAAGGCGCTGTCTAGTTCAGGAGGAGGTGAGAGCAGCAGTGGAGGAGAGGAGAACCTACAAGGCGGTGGGAATGAAGCAACAGGGCGCTTGGACAAGATAGGAGAATGCGGTGGAGAGGAAAGTGACCTGGGCTGAGCTTTGGAAAGCCGAGCCACACTGTATCCAATTTCTCATCCAGGCAGTGTACGATGTACTTCCAAGCTCATCAAACCTGCACACATGGGGCAAAGCAGAGTCATCTGCGTGCCCACTGTTTTCCAAGTGAGGAACCCTGGAGCACATCCTCAGCAGCTGCATAAGGGCACTTGGTGAGGGACGGTACCGGTGGAGGCATGATCAGGTCCTGAAGACCATCGCCGAAGCCTCCAAGCAGACCACTGACTTTGTAAGAGCTGGGGAGCAGCCAATACCCGTCAAAAGAACATCGGCAGGTATCCTGACCTCTGCAAGAGACTGGCAGCTGTTGGTGGACCTCGAAAGGCAGCTGAGGTTCCCCGACAATATCGCAGCCACCACCCTGTGACCAGACATTGTGTCTGAGTCTACGAAGCAGGTGGTGATGCTGGAGCTGACAGTCCCATGGGAAGATCACTTGGAAGAGGCCTTTGAAAGGAACCTCTCCAAGTACGTAGGACTGGTCAGCAACTGCCAGCAGGCTGGATGGAGAGTGAGGTGTCTCCCAGTGGAAGTTGGTGTCGGAGATTCGCAGCCCGTTCCTTAGCCAGAGCCTACAGCAATTTGGGCATCGAGGGAGCGAAGAAGAGGAGAGCCATCTGCAGTACCATCGATGCGGCAGAGAGGGCCTGAAGGTGGCTGTGGCTCAAGAGAGGGGAGCCATGGAGTCATGTGCAGCTATCCATCGGGACACAAGCTGGGGTCTGATCAGCCCTGGCTGGGTCACCTGGAGGAGGGTGTATGATGTTGAAAGACCCGAAACACCCGATGATTCCAGGACCATCACTGATGATGTGTCCAGAAGCATCAGATGTATGCACACAGTATGTACATTTCCTATAAGCTCAGATAAGAACTTATTAGACATAATTTTCAGTTTGACACCTTTTCATAATGGTTCAATATCTAATATTTAAGGTATGTTTCTGGAGACGAGCAATGTTCCTTTAGACAAAATTAAGAATGTCTGGGAACAAGATTTACAGATATCAATATCTGAGGAAACATGGAATAAAATTTTGAAACTGGATAATACTTCATCGCTATGAGCTCGTCATTCCCTCATACAATTTAACATGGTACATAGAGCTCATATGACGAAGGATAAGCTATCTCGTTTTTATTCATATATATTTCCCTACTGTGACAGATGTAATAATGGAGAAGCTTCATTAATTCATATGTTTTGGACTTAGCTGAATCTTGTAAAATATTGGAAGGAAATTTTTCAAACTTTTTCCTTACTTTTTAAAGTCAATTTTAAGCCTAACCCTCTGACGGCCCTATTCGGTATTGTTGCAGGACAAGATATTAAGCTGAAGGCATCTGATTTACATCTTTTGGCCTTTAGCTCTCTTATAGCTAGGAGGATGCTTTTGTTTAAATGGAAAGATGTTCTTCCTCCTATTCATGCTCAATGGTTATGTGACATTATGTCATGTTTAGATTTAGAGAAGATTCATTGTTCAATTTCTGAATCTCATCAAGACTTTCAAACATTGTGGGGACCTTTTCTGAATTACTTTCAAAACCTTCAATTTGTTGTTTAAACTCAGATGTTGGCCATCATTAATTATTATTATATGAGAAGGTATTTTACCTTCTTTTCTCCTTAATGAACAGCTTCGGACTTGGTAAGGGTTAGATTCTTTTTTTTTGTAATAAATTAGCTTTGTTCAATATAACTATTGATTAACTTATATGAATATGGGGTAATGAGATTGTTATTATGAACAGATATAATGTAATTGGTAGTTCTTTTTCATCTTTTTTGACCTTTTATATACACTTTCTTGTACTCTGTATTCCTCTATGTAGAAACTAATAAAAATATTGGAAAAGAACTCTCCAATGTTCATTCCCTGGAAGACAAACTGGGTTGCTTTCATCTGTAGCTGACCCAATGCAAGATAAGGAACTGCTGCATGCTTTTAATTGCAGAAACATGGCTTCAGGACAACATATCAATCTTCAGGTGAAGGTACTCAGGGACTTGTACTAATATTACATTTGTGATTGTATGTGCAAGCATAATAATATGTACTGTGAGTGACTGTAAGAACTGTGTTTTGCACCTTGGTCCCAGAGAAACACTGTTTTGTTTAGCTGTGTACATGTGTATTACTGAGTGACAATTAAACTTGAACTTGAAGTATAACTGACCATTTGTCGATTTGAACAAGTTTGAACAACATAACACAGCTAAGGATGTATCATTGCAAAATACTGTATTAATTTCTTGAATTAATGTTAAATTGCTGGAAAATATTAGTAATAGTCTATAGTAACGCTGAAAAAGAGTTAGAATTTTTGGTTTCATATTAATTGGGCTACTTACACAATATATTGGGATAAGATAAAGGAGGACTAATTTACATTGACTGAACAGAAGTCAATTTAATTTTATTAACTTTATCATTATTAGTACTTAGAATACACAAAAAGGTAAAAAAATAAATTTATTAGTTGGATTTTGAAGTTGGTCTGTTTAAGAATGGTGGCCGGCATTTGAATATGACCTCATCTGTGTTTCCATGGTGCTCAGCAATTCTAATGCTATTTGAATATTAATTGGTAATTGTTTTATTATTATCACATGCACCAGGATACAATGATAAAACTGCTTTGCTTGCCATCCATGCATGTTTTCCAAAACTTAGATCATAAGCAGTCATAATGGGACAAGCAATAACAAAATGCAGAATATAGTGTTAGAATTATAGTTCAGTAAATCAAAAGTTGCTGCAGATGCTGGGAATCCAGAACAACACCCACAAAATGTTGGAGGAGCTCAGCAGATCAGACTATGACTGCTATGGAGGGGAATAAATGGGGAACATTCCAGGCCAAGTAAATATTGTCTTTTGCTTTGTTTATTTTGTAACTTGAGGTAATTTCTATGTTTTGCATTGTATTCCACTGCAAAATAACACTTTTCATGACATTTTGATTCTGGTTCTGAGTCTCTTGATAGTGATGGCCATTGCCTTGTTCTTGCATAATGCCAATATTATGTGCCTCTTAGAAGCTCAAACTCAACAGCAGAAAATTTTATTTATTTACTTACTTAGAGATACAGTGTGGAATAGGCCTTTCTGGAACTTTGAGCCACGCCACCAGCAACCCACCAATTTAACCCTACCCTACTGACAGGACATTTTACAATGACCAATTAGCCTACTAACGGATATGTCTTTGGACTGTGGAGGAAACTGGAGCACCTGGAGGAAACTCATGTGTTCCACAAAGAGGATGTACAAACTCCTTTCAGGAGATGGTGGGATTGAACTACAAACACCTGCGCCCCAAGCTGTAACAGCTTAGTGCTTAACCTTACATAACCCTGATGCCCAATGTTAAGACCAGGGGTAATAACTAATTTCAGCTTCATATTCTTCCTTCAGCAGGGCAGGGGTAGAAAGACATTAAAAAAGAGTAACGTGGATGTCACCTGTCATTTCACCCACACTTGATTTCCTGCCAATAACTTCAGTTGTATTTAGGTTGCCACCCTGTGGAATACTTATAGTGATTCCAGGGGCTGAGATGATTGGCCTCGGTTAACCATAATCATCTTACTAATGGAAATGTATGTCTTCAATCATAGAGTTATAGAGCAATCGAGTGCTACAGCACATAAACAGGCCCTTTGGTCCGTCTAGTCAATGCCAAACTGTTAATCTGCCTAATCTCATCGACTATATGTACTTGGAACATAGCTTTCCACCCCCTACGCATCCACGCACTTCTCCAAAATGTTGCAATTGAACGTGCCTCCACCACTTCTACTGGCAGCTCATTCCAAACTCACAAAGCCTTTGAGTGAAGAAGTTCCCCCTCAGGTTCCCTTAAGTATTTCACTTTTTACACTTAACCTATGACCTTGCATTTACCCTATCCATACCCTTTATGACTTTGTATACAAAATTAAAAATACAAAATGAATTTATTACTGAGTACCTTTTTGTCACCATATACAATCCTGCGGCAATGTTCCCTCTAAGGCGTGCGTGTATGTGTGCACACACATTTTTTTGCTACTAGTGCACAAAGGAATTTAAACTACACGTAAAAGCTTGTCACCCTCTACCTCATTGGCATGTTAAGGTTATTTCATGATCGTACACAATCACATTTCCTTTCCTGGCTTCTGATGCGAACGGTGTTGACCATGTGGAGTTTGCAATGATTTGTCCGCAGGTTTTAGAACTGGCTTAGTTATACTGCTTTTATTGAAGGAATCATTGATTCACTGTGTTGAATTCCAAAGAAGCAAAGGGCGTGAAGTGCAAGAAAACTGCTAGTTAATTTAAAGCAGAATGGCTTAATGAAACAGTGGAAACTGCCACACTGAAAGCTCACAAGGTCAGGAATGTGCAGCTATGAGAAATATTTATGTACAATACAGAAACTGGTTTTACCTGTGTGTATTGTCATGATGCAAATGTTGCTGCAGCACTTGCAAGTGGGAAGAAACATAGAAAATAGGTGCAGGAGTAGGCCATTCGGCCCTTCAAGCCTTCACCGCCATTCAGTATGATCACGGCTGATCATCCAACTCAGAACCCTGTACCTGCTTTCTCTCCATACCCCCTGATCCCTTTAGCCACAAGGGCCATATCTAACTTCCTCTTAAATATAGCCAATGAACCAGCCTCAACTGTTTCCTGTGGCAGAGAATTCCACAGATTCACCACTCTCTGTGTGAAGAAGTTTTTCCTCATCTCGGTCCTAAAAGGCTTCCCCATTATCCTTAAACTGTGACTCCTCGTTCTGGACTTCCCCAACATTGGAAACAATCTTCCTGCATCTAGCCTGTCCAATCCCTTTAGAATTTTATACGTTTCAATAAGATCCCCCCTCAATCTTCTAAATTCCGGTGAGTATAAGCCTAGTCGATCCAGTCTTTCTTCATATGAAAGTCCTGCCATCCCAGGAATCAATCTGGTGAACCTTCTCTTTACTCCCTCTATGGCAAGAATGTCTTTCCTCAGATTAGGGGACCAAAACTGCACACAATATTCTAGGTGTGGTCTCACCAAGGCCTTGTACAACTACAGTAGAACCTCCCTGCTCCTGTACTCAAACCCTTCTGCTATGAATGCTAACATACCATTTGCCTTTTTCACCGCCTGCTGTACCTGCATGCCCACCTTCAATGACTGGTGTACAATGACACCCAGGTCTCATTGCATCTCCCCTTTTCCTAATTGGTCACCGTTCAGATAATAATCTGTTTTCCTGTTCTTGCAACCAAAGTGGATAACCTTACATTTATCCACATTAAATTGCATCTGCCATGAATTTGCCCACTCACCTAACCTATCCAAGTCACCCTGCATCCTTTTAGCATCCTCCTCACAGCTAACACCACCGCCCAGCTTCGTGTCATCCGCAAACTTGGAGATGCTGCATTTAATTCCCTCATCTAAATCATTAATATATATTGTAAACAACTGGGGTCCCAGCACTGAGCCTTGCGGTACCCCACAAGTCACTGCCTGCCATTCTGAAAAGGTCCCATTTACTCCCACTCTTTGCTTCCTGTCTGCCAACCAATTCTCCATCCACATCAATACCATACCCCCAATACCGTCTCCTTTAAGTTTGCACACTAATCTCCTGTGTGGGACCTTGTCAAAAGCCTTTTGAAAATCTAAATATACCACATCCACTGGTTCTCCCCATCCACTCTACTAGTTACACCTTCAAAAAATTCTATAAGATTCGTCAGACATGATTTTCCTTTCACAAATCCATGCTGACTTTGTCCGATGATTTCACCTCTTTCCAAATGAGCTGCTATCACATCTTTGATAACCGACTCTAGCATTTTCCCCACCACCGATGTCAGATTAACTAGTCTATAATTCCTCGGTTTCTCTCTCCCTCCTTTTTTAAAAAGTGGGGTTACATTAGCCACCCTCAAATCCTCAGGAACTAATCCAGAATCTAAGGAGTTTTGAAAAATTAACACTAATGCATCCACTATTTCTTGGGCTACTTCCTTAAGCACTCTGGGATGCAGACCATCTGGCCCTGGGGATTTATCTGCCTTTAATCCCTTCAATTTACCTAACACCATTTTCCTACTAACATGTATTTCCCTCAGTTCCTCCATCTCACTAGACCCTCGATCCCTTACTATTTCCGGAAGATTATTTATGTCCTCCTTAGTGAAGACAGAACCAAAGTAGTTATTCAATTGGTCTGCCATGTCTTTGTTCCCTATGATCAATTCACCTGTTTCTGACTGTAAAGGACCTACATTTGTCTTGACCAATCTTTTTCTTTTCACGTATCTATAAAAGCTTTTACAGTCAGTTTTTATGTTCCCTGCCAGCTTTCTCTCATAATCTTTTTTCCCTTTCCTAATTAAGCCCTTTGCCCTCCTCTGCTGGTCTCTGAATTTCTCCCAGTCCTCAGGTGTATTGCTTTTTTTTGCTAATTTATATGTTTCTTCTTTGGACTTGATACTATCTCTAATTTCCCTTGTCAGCCACGGGTGCACTACCTTCCCTGGTTTATTCTTTTGCCAAACTGGGATGAACAATTGTTGTAGTTCATCCATGCGATCTTTAAATGCTTGCCATTGCATATCCACCGTCAACCCTTTAAGTATCATTTGCCAGTCTATCTTAGCTAATTCACGTCTCATACCTTCAAAGTTACCCTTCTTTAAGTTCAGAACCTTTGTTTCTGAATTAACTATGTCACTCTCCATCTTAATGAAGAATTCCATATGGTCACTCTTACCCAAGGGGCCTCGCACGACAAGATTGCTAACTAACCCTTTCTCATTGCTCAATACCCAATCTAGAATGGCCTGCTCTCTAGATGGTTCCTTGACATGTTGGTTCAGAAAACCATCCCGCATATATTCCAAGAAATCCTCTTCCTCAGCACCCTTACCAATTTGGTTCACCCAATCTATATGTAGATTGAAGTCACCCATTATAACTACTGTTCCTTTATTGCACACATTTCTAATTTCCTGTTTAATGCCATCCCCAACCTCAGTACTACTGTTAGGTGGCCTGTACACAACTCCCACCAGCGTTTTCTGCCCCTTAGTGTTGTGCAGCTCTACCCACATCGATTCCACATCCTCCAGGCTAATGTCCTTCCTTTCTATTGCGTTAATCTCCTCTCTAACCAGCAATGCTACCCCACCTCCTTTTCTTTCCTGTCTATCCCTCCTGAATATTGAATATCCCTGGATGTTGAGCTCCCATTCTTGGTCACCCTGGAGCCATGTCTCTGTGATCCCAACTATATCAAATTCATTAATAACTATCTGCACATTCAATTCATCCACCTTGTTACGAATGCTCCTCGCATTGACACACAAAGCCTTCAGGCTTGTTTTTACAACAGTCTTAGCCCTTATATAATTATGTTGAAAAGTGGCTCTTTTTGCTTTTTGCCCTGGATTTGCCTGCCTGCCACTTTTACTTTTCACCTTACTACTTTTTGCTTCTACCCTCATTTTACACCCCTCTGTCTCTCTGCACTTGTTCTCATCCCCCGCCACATTAGTTTAAAGCCTCCTGAACAGCAGTAGCAAATGATCCCCCTAGGATGTTGGTTCCAGTCCAGCCCAGGTGCAGACCGTCCTGTTTATACCGGTTCCACCTCCCCCAGAACTGGTTCCAATGCCCCAGAAATTTGAATCCCTCCCCCTTGCACCATTTTTCAAGCCACGTATTCATCTGAAATATCCTCCTATTTCTACTCTGACTAGCACGTGGCACTGGTAGTAATCCAGAGATTATTACCTTTGTGGTCCTACTTTTTAGTTTATCTCCTAACTCCCTAAATTCACCTTGTAGGACCTCATCCCATTTTTTACCTATATTGTTGGTACCTATGTGCACCACGACCACTGGCTGTTCACCCTCCCTTTCCAGAATGTCCTGCAGCCGCTCAGAGACATCCTTGACCCTTGCACCAGGGAGGCAACATACCATCCTGGAGTCTCATTTGTGGCCACAGAAACACCTATCTATTCCCCTTACTATCGAATCCCCTATCACTATAGCTCTCCCACTCCTTTTCCTTCCCTCCTGTGCCGCAGAGCCACCCATGGTGCAATGAACTCGGCTGCTGCTGCCTTCCCCTATGAGACATCTCCCCCAACAGTATCCAAAACAGTATATCTGTTTAGGAGGGAGATGACCCCAGGGGACTCCTGCACTACCTGTCTACTGCTACGCTGTCTAGTGGCCACCCCTTCCCTTTCTGCCTGTGTAGCCTTTACCTGCGGTGTGGCCAACTCACTGAACGTGCTATTCACGACTTTCTCAGCATCGGAAGTGGAGTGATATTTGGAAACTTCACTTTTTAAAGTGTCATTTAGCAAGCAAATCACATTTAGATGGTTGCAAAAGCTCTGGTGAGAAAACCCTTCACTATAGGCCTGCCATGCATGTCTTGTGGGATTGCAGATGAATAAGAGTGAAAATGATCAAACCCAGAGGAGATTAAAGTTCTTATTGACAGTGTTTTGCTAGCTGTTAAAATGAATGCCTCTGTAAATAAAATTCAGTGTACACATGTTGTTGTCTCTGGGCAGAAAATTGCATGGCACAAGATTTTTATGCACTCTAGTTCCAAATGAGAGGGAACATTGTTCTGCAGGCATTCACAGTAATACAAGAAACACATTTGAATCAACGAAAGACTGTGCCCAACAGGACGGACAAACAAACAAAAGATACCAAACTGTGCAAATACAAAAGAAGAAAATAATAAATAAATAAGCAATCTATATTGAGAACATGAGATAAAGAGCCCTTGAGAGCGAGGGTTATAGGAATAGTTCAGTGACGAGGGGTGTGAAGTTGAGTGAAGTCACTCTGGTTCAAGAGCCGGATGGTTGAGGGGTAATAACTGTTCTTGAACCTGGTGGTGTTTGTTCTGAGGCTCCTGTGCCACCTTCCTGATGGCAACAGTGAGAAGAGAGCCTGACGGGGTTCCTTGATGCTTTCCTGTGACAGTTCTCCTCATAGATATGCTCAATAGTGAGGACAGTTTTACCCATTCTCGACGGGGCCATATCTGATACTTCTAGTAGACATTCAAGGGCATTGGTATTTCTTTACCTGACCGGGATGCAACCAATCAATATACTCTCCACCACACATCTATAGAAGTTTGTCAATGTTTCGAATGACATACCGAATCTTTGCAAACTCCTAAAGAAGTAGAGGTGCTACTGTGCTTTCTGTATAATGGCACTTACATGCTTAATACAGGACAGATCCCCTGAAATGATAACACCAAGAAATTTAAAGTTTTGACTGTTATGTTTTGTAATTCCAAAATATAAAGTGAATTGAATGGAGGCTGGGATAACTCATGCACATTTAGTTTTACTTTAATGAGATGGGTACATATGACGTGGTGGTGTAATGACTCATGCCATTCACGACTTTTACTCTGCATTTAACCCATATTAAATTATGTAAGCATACAAGGAATGCTTCATTAAACAATATATTTACAATATTACTCAAATATTACTGAACTATTAAATACACTACACTCCTCTATCCTCGGCATAGGGCATCAATTTACTTACAGTACTGGTTTGATCGTGACTTTAAAATCACCACAGATCCTGATAAACACATCCTTCTTGGCCACTGGTACAACTGGCATTGCCCATACGCCCCATTGAACCTTGGAAAGGATTCCTTCTGTCTCCATGCAATCTAGCTCACTGGCTACAGATGGTATAAGAAACTGGATAGAGTTTGTAAAACTTGGGTTTGGCATTTTCATTTAACACTATTTTACCCTTGATATGTTTGAACTTTCAAATGCCATTGTTGAACACTGCTGTGACATCATCCAGTACCCTTCTTATTTCACTTTCAGTTGACTCGATTGCAGGGGATGTGGCATATATGCAAATTGTGGATGGATTGCCAGTGAAGTTGTAGATTTCTCAGCCAATCACAGCCCCACAATGCTGGCTCTCCTGATTTTACCACATACAAGCCTAATGTGGTTTGTAGCTTGTGGTATTTCACTGTTACAAATGTCATTCCCACAGGAGTTAACTTTTCCCTGGTGTAGTGCTCGATAGACCATGGATCTGCACCTTGGAATGTTTCCAGGGCGCAAGCCTGGGCAAGGTTTTATTTTATGGAAGACTGGCTGTTGCCCAAGCTGCAAGTCTCCCCTCTCCACGCCACCAATGTTGTCCAAAGGAAGGGCATTAGGACCCATACAGCTTGGCTTGCTCAAGGACACACACACAGCCTCAGCCAAGGCTCAAACTAGCGACCTTCAGATAACTAGACAAACGCCTTAACTTCTTGGCATTCGCCAACACTTCCCTAGTATAAGATCTTAGTTGGATATCTGCAGGCTTCAGTTGTATCTTTAAAATGACATCTTTTCCTGATGCCCACTGACTTGTGGCATCAAATGTTGCTTTGATATCAAGAGCATTTCACCATTTCACCTCTCATCTTGCAGAGGAATTCAACTGTTGTTCATATTCAGACCAGGACTGTGATTTGGTCTGAAGCTAAAATGGTCCTTATGGACCAAGCAGTGTACCAATGAGCAGGGAATGGAAACAATATCCTTTTTTAATAGCATTATTGATGACAGTTTCCATTACTTTATTGATGATTGTGGTGGACTAATTAAGTGATAATTAGTTGAATTGGATTTGTGCATTTTTAGTCAATAGAGCATTCCAAACAATTTTCTAAATTGTCAGTTGTAAAATTGGAGCAGTTTGCTGGATGTGTGCCTCATTCTGGAATGCAACTCATCTGTACACTAGCTTTCAGGTAGGCACATGGAGGCTATGTAGGGGTAGGGATTGTTTGCAAATAGAAGAGATTTAGTTTGCTTTGGTGTCATGTTTGGCACAGACTGTGTGGGCTGAAGGGCTTGTTCCTGTTCAGTACTGTTCTATGTTTAAAATGTTTCAGAATTAATATTTGGATGTGAAGAGTCAATATTGGTGATGTGAAATGGTAAGGCTCCTGTTAGTGTTTGTTTTAGTGTTTAATTTGATTGATCAGTTCAGGATTTATTTGACAGCATCCTTGGTAGCATCTGCGTAACAAATTGCTCATTTGTCTTGATAAGGTATGGGAAAAGCAAGCCTTGGGAGAAATAAAAATATTGTGGAGGACTCATCAGAAAAAAAATTACCCGTAAGAGAACTACAAATTGTGGTTTCTCTCTTTTCAGAAATTTGAAATGACAGCCAGTGATTTTTTTTTCTTACTGCTTTGTAGGAAAAGTTATGGAAGAGAAAATTAATACTTGATCAACAGTGTTAAAATCAGTGCTGCTCTTATCAGTCATCTTTATTATTTTACCTATCCCTATCTTGCATTTTGTTCTATTGAAGTCACAGATAAATATCTGCCTCATTTGGACAAATATGTCTCCTTATTTTCATGTTGGCAGCTTGTGACAAAGTGCTTTCTTTGCACATGGCTTTCCAATTTACTTAATGTTATGTTAAAATGAATAAAACTGAAAATACTGGAATTGTTCAGCTACCATGGTTAAAGAAACTTATGAAAGAAAATGAGCTACAGTGTCAACATCCTGTCTCTGTTAGTGACCACTGTCTGGCTCACTCAGTCTTTCCAACATCAATTCTGTTTTGTTTTCAAATCAGGCTGTTTCTTAAGCCTCAGAAAAACTCAGAGTTCATGGTCGGTGTTTCAACAATGAGTAGATTGCATTAATATTGTATATTATTTATAGTTTATGACAAATACATCAAATGATACATTGGAAATGACCTCGAAATAAATTGCTGCTTAGTGAGTTTGGAAGCCTTTTATTTTTACTGACACCATTCCATTAGGAAGTTTCATGAAAATATTTGATTACTTCAGGCCATCACCGTGGAGGATAACTTAATTATAATGACACAAATAAAGTGAATCTAATTAGTGGTCCCAGGGCAATAGCTCGTTAGCACTGTAGTTTAGTAAATGAAATTTCAACACTAATAAATTAGAGTATTTATCTCGGTTGAATGCGACTCACAAAAATGCCTGTACTTTGCCTGTGAGGATTCTTATTGACTTATGTACGAAATGATTAGTTATTAATAAAAGCACAAGGGAATAGACACAATGCTGATGGCTTAATCCAAAAAGTTAAAGGAAGTTCTGTAGTTGTGCAATATTAAAGAATGTTGGTGACATATCAGTAAACAAAGAGTATAACTAATCCTTTTATTTCAATTTAGAAATACTCAAACATATTGTTTCAGCCAAGTCTCTGGTAAACTTCCAAATTGTTATTTCTCTAAAATTTGAAGCAGATATATTATCTCTGTGCAACTACAAATGGGTTTTTCAAATTGCATTTTTGCAGTGAGAAAATGTGTAGGTTTAAGTCTACAAGGAACAAAATTATTTCCATGTCAGGCACAATTTGTTTCACTGAAGATTTAAAAAATTAATATCTATGCACACTCAATGTAGAAGTTATATAAATTGATTCACTCAGATAATATACTATTTTGAAATATATTGGCCATCTAGAGATATAAGTATCTGAACAAATGATGGATAATAAGTCACTGACCACATTGCATGTCAGGGAAGGGGAGTATACCAGTACGTAATGCAGAGTTGCTTTGGAACCACTGAATTACTTTTTGAGATCTCTGTTCCATTCCTTCGACATCAGTATTGGAACGCTTCTATTGAGATTGACAGGTCCATTAACTTTTCATACTCTACTATAACTAGCCTCATATTAGAGTGCTTCGCAGTATTTTCAAACTTTATGGTTATCAGCCCATATTCTGTTGAATTTATTTACGCTTGCATTGGTAAATCTGTTGAATTTATATTTTCTGAACCAATGACTTAGTCTTTTTGATACTGAATTTATTAAGCAATAAATAATTTCTTGAACAAATATATTAGGTTTTTAACATGTCCATTTTTACATTTGCTTTGGTAGCGGGGTGGTGATATGTCTCTACCAAAGGAGGTGTTGGGTGCTCCTTCTCTCTGCTAACACGCAGGTCACCATTGGGCAAAGTGTAGCACTTGCTTAGCGCCCCTGCCAGGGTCACGGGAAGGCGGTGGATGGTCATTTGAGCAGTTGGTGCATAATCACAATTTCTGGTTATGTGACCACTGACACCAGGTAGACAACCTCTGAAGAGTATTGATAATGGCTGGGGTCAGCCTGTAATGTTCAATCAGGTGTGTGGGTCTGGCAAGCATTACAGAAAGCACGCTCTGCGAACAGGTGTATTAATCATTCATTCACAAACAGCAAAAATTCAACCAAATATTTCTGTTCCCCAAGTTACAGACACTACAAAGTTGAATGCTCAACAGATATACGTGTAAGGGGTTTCTTCTTTATGCGACTGCGTATGTTAATTAAAATGGCCTCTTTGTAATGTTAAAATTAGCCCTTTGTTATGTTAACTGGTGAGAGAGTGCTTTCTCTCGCAGCTTGTTTGGGTTATAATTGCTGATAATGAGAATTGTATTCATTTGTTAACCAATTGGGATAGATGATATTCTTTCTTGTGGGGCTGTAAGCTAGTGTTGCACGGGCTTTTGGGGGAGTCGGAGGGGAGATCGAGAGGAAGACAGACGTGCTGGGAGTGCTCTGGTCGATCACTTCGGGTGGTCCCGAGCTACGAGTCCTGGGGTCGGAGCGGATCGCAGGGGAAGAAGTAAGGTCCTGAGCTCCAACTGTGTGTGCACGAAGAAACTGAACTTTGATAAGTCTGGCGCCTTTTTTTGTTTCCATTCATTCCTTTTTGTATTGAATCTTTATTAATCTCATAGTCCAAGTAAGATTTATAAAGTGTAATTTGTAAAATGTACATTGTGTGCTGGCTGATGATTGATGTTTGAGGCTGTATCAAGTGGCATTGCACAGGAACCGACGCACCCGTGAGACAAGGTTGGGTGGGGGACGGGATCTCCTGATATAGCTGAGCGTTACATATGTATATTCAACAAACACATGCAGAGCATACCTTCCCAATGACCATATCTTAAACAAAGGAAGAAGAGAACAAGCCCCTTTCATCACATGCTATTTTATATACCCAGCATATTTGAAACTGGACACTAGACAGTTATCCAATGGGAAAAGCAGCTGCAGCTTCTAAACTAACCAATCATAATGGAAGTGACTTTTGACAATCAGAATATGGCACATCCCCACAGGACACTCACTCCTCAAAAGTTCTCAACATGACAATCTAACCCTCAGACTAGTATGACTTTCACGAACTCTCGACTAAGCTATACATAAAACACAAGAGTACAATACACAGTACTGTAAACCCAGTAGTTACCTCCCAGTATACTCTCATAGTCCACCAGCCTCCCTGTGCCCCAAATGATCACCAGCTCCACTCTGGAGTGTAATAGCCAATGAGCTGGTCTTTTACTTCATTGGTCATATCTCAGAATCAGTGTATACAATCAGGTAAGTGATGTTACCCAACCCATCAGGAAGCTTTCTTGACTATAAGATATAGGGGCAGAAGTAGGCCATTCAGTGTATCGAGCCTGCTCCACCATTCAATCTTGGGCTGATCCAATTCTTCCAATTATCCCCACTCCCTGCCTTCTCCCCATACCCTTTGATGCCCTGGTTAATCAAGAACCTATCTATTTCTGCCTTAAATGCACCCAATGAATTGGCCTCCACAGCTCCTCGTGGGAACAAATTCCACAGATTTACCACCCTTTGTCTAAAGTAATTTTTCCACATCTCTATTCTAAACTAATAACAGTATAAGTGCCACTTTCCTTTGTGAGCAGGTAATACAAGGTATTAGTTCCTGGGACAGTCTGGCCAGACCATGATGAGAAAGGCCATCATACAAAACATCCTACCAACCAGCATGGGCAAGCTGCTCATTCCGGCACTGGATGGATTACATATGGCACCACATATCAACTGCACCACTCTGTGGGAACCACGGGTGGGCCTAGAAACCGCCATATCCAGTTCCAACAAGTGCCCAGCTTCACAACAGAGAAGCAGTTTCAGCGACAGGTTACTATCGATGCAATGCTCCTCAGACAGGATGAAGAGGTCAATACTCCCCAATGCCATTAGGCTTTACAATTCTACCGCCAGGACTTAAGAACTTTTTAAAAGCTATTATTAATGCTTTTTGAGATAGTGATTTAGATGCATATCATATTTTTACTGAGTTAAGTATTGTATGTAATTAGTTTTGCTACAACAAGTGTATGGGACATTGGAAAAAAGTTGAATTTCCCCATGGGGATGAATAAAGTATCTATCTATCTATCTATCTATCAACACCATTTTCCACAGACACAGCCATCCCAGGATACTGCTCCTGCTCACACTTGCCCTCCACCTTGCACCTTTTACCTATACTCACCATACCCCCTACACCAACACTTTGTCAGGTGGGGAAATCCCTTTAAGAGTCAGGACATTCCAATTGAACAAATGGCACATAGGGAAAAACCAGCCTTTAAAGCACTTACTCCACCAGGGCTATTAAGACTCGAGTCCCTTAAGGCTGTTACCATACTGCGCCGAGGTTGGCTGGAATAGACTATCCCCTCCCAGCTCCCCCAAAACAGAATGCCAAAATCTGAGAAGTCAGGTAATTTCTCCCAACAGTCTTTTCTTTGTCGCCAATGGAATTGATATCAGTGGCATCCCTTCTGTAATATAGTAAGGAGTCTTCATAAAAGTTCTGTAATCTGACCCATTGGTTCTGTGTACAAATTCAAACGCTATCCACAGGAATGTACAACATGACCTCCCACCACAAATCAGCATTCACCACTTTGCCATTCTGTAATGCAGGGAGAAGAAGAAAATGCACTTGCTCCTGATCAGTCACTGGATATATCGAAAACACAACAACAATAGAACTGCAAAAATTTCTTCCCAAATGCTCAATTCCCTCTGAAACGTGGACATCTCATATCTGGAATAAAGTTGCCCAGATTTGTACCAAATTTCAACTCAAATTTCATATGGCCACTATGAAAAATGAGTCGTCTCTAAAACCAATTACAAAAACCATGGGGAAACAAGTTACAGATTAGGACACAACAAACATGTAACATATTTTAAAAACAAAGAGCAAAGTAGCAGATTTGAACACAAATCATGAAGCACCAAGCCTGGGCTGTACTCCTCTTCTTTTAAAACCTTGTAAGGAACTGCAAAAACTTAAAACAGTCAATTTCTCACAGAGAAACAGCACTTAGAGAATCGACAAGGAAATAGCAACTGAATGGGGCCCAACACATTACCAGCCTCTTAAAGGCAAAGTCCTCTCTCTCACGCGCACACAAAAGCAAACTGACGCGTGTGGCCACAGCTCACATTGCTTCGCATTCAGATCAATCTACTTACAGGGAAGAGGGATGCAGTTTGAATGACCCCTGCCTACAACAATGAGGCATGAATGTACAACCCCCCCCCCCCACCCCCCTTCCCCGGCTGCTGATTCCCACTGCTGCTGAACGGATATCCTTTGCAGGGAACCCTGAATGGAATGCGAGGAATCTGGCAGAGGACAGAAGGAACCCTTATCTGCAGAAGACTTGAAGAATAACCCTTCCCCTTGCTCCTCCTGACAGTATTTCCACCTTGCATAGAGGATGGGGGTTGAAATCCCATTTACCTGCTCCTCCGGAACCCCAGCTTTAAGCAACGCTAAAAACATTTATGGGATATGCAGGATCCCCCACTCTCCATTTGCTTATCTAACTTTCATACTTGGCTTTTACATACTCTATCCTTGTAATAATTGAATCCCTGTACTTACAGGATGACCATCAGTACCTCCTTCATCCCATATTCTCAATAACTATGCAGCCAAAGACTCCCCAGCCTATTGTCTGTACCTATCCCCTAAACTCACTAATTCCTTAGTGGAGAATTCTTGAGCTCTGTTGTCTCTATATAGTCCATAACATCATCCCCTGCACATTATTGGACCTCATCCTCCTCCCCATCCTAAGAGGAAGAAGCTGCGGTTTGATGCCCCCCACAGCAGGTATGGGAATGTGTGATCACTGGCCTGGCCCGAGTACCTTCAGTTGAACTCTGTCTTTTTTGTGTTTACCCCCTAGCTGTCAGTCTGTGGTTTTGTATTGCCATGCGCTCCTGTTCTACTCCGGCCCCTGTGTTACCGAGTACTCCGTCTCTCACCTGTTTCTCATTATTACCTGTTTTGCTGCCACGTCTGTCTCATTGTGCTCCACCTATCGTCTGCCTCTGTTTATTGCTCAGTGTATTTCAGTCCTGTGTTTTCACCTGTTTGTTGCTAGATTGTGCCAGTGAATTTTCCTGAGCCTTTCCAGCATTCATATCTGTACTCTGTCTGTCTGAATATCAACTCTGCCTGTTTCCCGATTCTGGTTTTTGGATTTCTCTGGATGTTTTGATCTCTGCCTGAACTTTGACACCGACTTTGTTCGCACCTTGGGATTTGTTACTCAATTAATATCACTGTGTGCATAATACTGGGTCTGCGATTGGATCCCTGATCCAGCATCCCTGACACTTACTCATTTTCATAATCCAGCCAGATATCCCCATCTCTCAGATCCACAGTGGGATCACTGACCTGACTCAACATGGCTTGAAGCTTAGTGGGGTTAGGTTCCCAACTGGCTCTTCGAGCTGCCTCTAAATTCTGTACTTTCATTAGCCAACAGGCTGTCTGTATATTGCAGGACTTCAGTTCTGCATTTAACACTATCATCCCCCATAAACTGGTCAGCAAACTGAACACTCTTGGTCTTGGTTCCTCCCTGTGCTCGTGGGTCATGGACTTTCTCACAGACCGACCACAGCAAGTCAGAGTTGGTAAGCACACCACCACCCTCACCTTAAAAACAGGCACCCCGCAGGGCTGTGCGCTGAGCTCTATGCTCCACACACTCTTCACACGTGACTGCACCCCCATCTACACCTCCAACTCCATCATTAAATTTGCAGATGATACCACAGTGGTTGGCCTGATCTCGGATGAGGATGAAACAGCCTACAGGCTTGAGGTGGATCATCGGATGGAGTGGTGTAAGACAATGACCTGGTCCTTAACACTTCTAAAACAAAAGAGATGATCATTGACTTCAGGAGATCAAAGGAGAGAGTACACCCCCTCCCACCATAGAGGTAGTGGAAAGTGTGGAAAACCTAAAGTTCCTTGGAGTTATGTTGTCAAAACAGCTGATGTGGACCACCAACACCTCGTTGCAAGTAAAAAAGGTACAACAAAGACTCTTCTTCCTCAGAAAGCTGAAACAGGCCAAACTCCCACAAAAGCTGTTGCTTAATGTCTACAGAAGCACAATTGAAACCACCCTGACCAACAGCGCCACAGTGTGGTATGCCAGCTGCACAGCCGCTGAGCGACAAGCCCTGCATCGCGTGGTGAAGACGGCCCAGCGAATTGTCAGGATGGAGTTCCCACGACTGGACACCATCTATTCCAGTAGACTCAGGAGGAAAGCAATCAGCATAACCAGAAACACCTCACACCCCGGCCACTCCCTGTTTGACCCGCTGCCATCCAGCAAAAGGTTCAGGACACTAAAAGGCAGAACAAATAGACTGAGGAACAGCTTCTACCCCAGAGCTGTGGCCTCCATCACACCACTCCCACAGAACAATGATTGAAATTGTGAGCACACACATTCACACACAAGGACTCAAATACTTGCACTAATGGCACTTTGTGCATTACCATGATATTCTGGTGCTGCTGCAACTTATTTTCTGCTACTTATCTATTTAATACTGTTTTTCTATTAAGGTCTTGTTTTTATCTACCGCTTTATTTAATTGCCTGAGAGGAAGCCAAACGGAGTTTCATTGTACCTATGTATAATGACAATAAAGATCATTCAATTCAATTCATATATTCTAACTTTGTAGCCCTACTCTGAGCCATCAATAGTGATTCGCTCAGAATAATAGTGCTGACTGAAAGCTTCCAATTCATCCTTAAGGCTCGCTATTGTTTTATACTGATGTCTTACAACTGCTCCAAACAGCCAGAAAGCATTCTGCCAGCTGCCTTTCCTCCTGGAAAACCCTAATGATTTAAGCATAGAAACAATGTGAAGTCCCATTTCAACCCCAATGAAATCTAACTAGTGTGACTAATTTACCAGCATCCTGTAACCCATCAGAAAATTGGTGAGACTTCCAAAGCCTGTCCACCCTGGGAGTCTGCACTTCTCAAACAGAAGGTCCTCTCTTCTAAATAACCTTTTAAAGAAATGCAATTCTGCTCAAGGAGCCGTATCCTGCTCACAGCCAAATGTAATGTTCAATTGGTTTTGCAGGCCTGGCAAGTGATATAGAAAGCATGCTCTGTGAATAGGTATATTGATCATTTATTTACAAATAGGAAAAATGCGACCAAACATTTATGTTCCCCAAATTACAGACACTACAAAGCTAAATACTCAACAGAATACATACATTTAAGCAACATACTTAGAAGTACACACATAGCATACATTTCCAATGGTCATGTTTAAACAAAGAAAGAAGAGAGCAAACCCTTTTCACCTGTTATTTTATCTACCCAGGATATCTGAAACTGGACACCAGGCAGTTATCCAATGGGAAAAGCAGCTATGGCTTCTAAACTAACCAATCACAACAGAAGTAACTTCCAACAATCAGAATAAGGCATGTCCCCACAGGACATACCCGTCCTCTAAAGACATTGCCTCGAAGAAGGCAATGGCAAACCACTTCTGTAGAAAACTTTGCCAAGAAAAATCATGATCATGGGACCATGATACCCTACATCATATATGACATGGCACTTCAGATGCATTTGTGAATTATATTTGTACCGTATTTGTACATTCTCCAGCTAAAATATGTTCAATATCTTCTTGTTAGATCCACGAGGTTTTCTTCAGCTGCAATATATATTTATTTGAATTGCAATATTTCTGTAACTGCAATTTGTGAAGGTTATTAAACATATTCTACCAATTATTTTGTCAGTCTCTCTTCCTCTGAAAGTAGATTGACATCTTGGGGTGGTCTAAAATTTCACCAGCCTTGTTAAAATCAATTGAACTAAACTAGAAATTCCACTGAACCTTCATTTCACGAGAGCTGCCAACATCATCAACACACACTCTGTGGCCACTTTATTAAGTACACCTGTACACTTGGTTGCTAATGCAAATATGTAATCTGCCTATCATGTGGCCACAACACAATGTATAAAAGCATGCAGACATGGGGAAGAGATTCAAGTGTTGTTCAGACCAAACATAAGAACAGGGAAGAAACGTGATCTAAGTTTTCTGACCATGAATGATTGTTGGTGTCAGCTGGCGTGGTTTGAATATCAGAATCAGGATTAATATTACTGGCATATGTTGTGAAACATGTAAACATAGAAAACCTACAGCACAATACAGGCCCTTCAGCCACAATGCTGTGCTGAACAAGAACTTACTTAAGAAATTACCCAGGGTTACACATAGCCCTCTATTTTTCTAAGCTCCATGTACCTATCCAGGAGCCTCTTAAAAGATCCTATTGTATCTGCCTCCACCACCATTTCCAGCAGTCCAATCCATGCATTCACCGCTCTCTGTGTTTTTTTAAAAAAAACTTAACTCTGACAGCTTTACTAACCTATCCCTCCACTTCCTCATCCAGGTCATTTATAAAACTCACAAAAAGAAGGGGTCCCAGAACAGATCCCTGAGGCACACCACTGATCACTAGCCTCCATGTGGAATATTACCTGTCTACAACCATGCTTTGCCTTCTGTGAGAAAGCCAATTCTGCATCCACAAAGCATAGCCCCCTTGGATCCCATGCCCCCTTACTTTCTCAATAAGCCTTACATGGGTTACCTTGTCAAATGCCTTGCTGAAATCCATATATACTACATCTACTGCTCTACCTTCATCAATGTGTTTAGTCACATCCTCAAAAAATTCAATCACGCTTGTAAAGCACGACCTCCCTTTGACAAAGCTATGCTGACAATTCCTAATCATATTATGCCTCTCCAAATGTTCATAAATCCTGCCTCTCAGGATCTTCTCCATCAACTTACCAACCACTGAAGTAAGACTCACTGGCCTATAATTTCCTGGGCTATCATAGCTCTTCTCTATCACATCCTCACTTTTCTGTTTTGCGACAGCAATACAATGCAATACATATCAATAAAAAATCTAAATTACAATATGAAATATATTATAAAATTATACAAGTAGTGCAAAAGGAGGAATAAAATCGTGTGGCAGTGTACATGGGTTCATTGTCCATTCCGAAATCTGATGATGGAGGGGAAGATGCTAATCCCGAAATGTTGAGTGTGTGTCTTCAGGCTCCTGTACCTCTTCCCTGAAAAGAGCAATGAGGAGAAGGCATGTCCTGAGTAATTCTGTCCTTAACGACAGCGGCCTTCTTTTTGAGGCATTACCTCGATGCTGTGGAGGCTAGTGCTCATGACGGAGCTGGCTGAGTTTGGACTTTCATTGCTTTATCCGATCCTGTGCAATGGTCCCTCCATACCAGATGGTGATGCAACCAATTAGAATGCTCTCCAACTTGTAATTTGTGAGGGTCTTTGATGACATACCAAATCTCCTTAAACTCCGAGTGAAATATAGCCACTGTCACGCCTTCTTTGTACTTGTATCAATATTTTGGGGCCAGGATAGATCTTCATAGACGTTGACATCCAGTAACTTGAATCTGCTCACCCTTTCTACAGCTGATCCCTCGATGAGATTGCTATGCGCTACTTCCCCTTCCTGAAGACAACAATCAATTCCCTGGTTTTTCTGATGTTGAGTGCAAGGTTGTTGCTGTGTCACCACTCAACCAGTTGATCTATCTGCTGGGATGTTCACAGACAACAGTTCCAAAATGCCTGATTAATGATAGAGGTCAGAAGAGAATGGCCAGGCAGGTTCAAGCTGACAGGAAGGAGACAGTAAATCAAATAACCATGCATTCCAACTGTGGTGTGCAGAAGAGCATCTCTGAATGCATAACACATTGAACCTTGAAGTGGATGGGTTATAGCAGCAGAACGTACACTCAGTAGCCACATTGCTAGGTCCAGGAGCTACCTAATAAAGTGGCCACTGAATGTATGTGTCAGGGTCCGGTCTGGTCTGGAATCCGCGTTCCGGGTCTCGATCCGGTCCGAGGGCTCCGGACTCCAGGTCCTGCAGTTGTCCCTCCCGTCACCCGTGATCTAGTTAGGACCCTTCTGGCTCAAGGAGGCACACCTGCAACTCATTGAGCTGCAGGTGTTTATAAGGGGCCTTGGGACTGGGACCAGGTGGGTGGTCGTTCTGTTCTGATTCCTGTTTCTCAGCCGGCTCCGAACTCTTCTCTGCATTCTGTTATCCTGTCCGGGCTCAGATCTACTCCTCATCATGCTTCTCTGCCCCGTACCAGTACTGACAGGTTGGTCCTCTCCCCCACCTTTCTTCCCATGCGCTGGTCCCACTTCTCTGCTTGTTTGTGTTGTTTGCGCGGTCGCGCTGTCTGCCGTCCTTTCCCGATTTTCCTGTTATCATGACTATTGCGTTGGTCACCCTGGACCTATGCCCGTTCCTACCCCTTGCCTCCGTCGGGCAGGCCCGGCCGGTCTGCCGCTGCCCAGCGGGGGTTCTGCCCCGTCCTCCTCTTCCACCCGAACCCTGGGATTGTGCCCCACACCCGCCGAGGGGTCTGCGTCGTGCCCAGGCCTCCGGTGTTTCCGCCTGGGAGGCGGCCCTACCCAGGATATATGTGGCCCGCCCAGGGAGGGCTCTCTGCCAGCCTATCTAGCCACCCCTGGGGACCTGTCTGCCTGCCTGCCTGAACTCCGGGAGCCCGCTCCGCTCTGCCTGCCTGACACTCTATCTACCTGAACCCCAGCTCTGCCCTTAAATGCCATGGCATCCCCATCCTGTCCTCCCCCTAGTACTTCAGTGTCTGCGTCCTGCGTTTGGGTCCATCTGGCCGCGTTCCTGACAGTATGAGAACTGAGTCATCTTCAGATTACTCATGGCTTCAATATTCCCTTCTGTTTGTCCAAAAGGGGGGGAAACAGTCAATGTCAAAGGTGAATTAAAAAAATAGACCATAAGGCATAGGAGCAGAATTAGGCCATTTGGCCTATCAAGATTGCTCTGCCATTCAATCATGGCTGATCCTTTTTTCCCCTCTTCAGCCCCACTCCCCAGCTTTCTCCCCATAACCTTTGATGCTGTGGCCAGTCAAGAACCTATCAATCTCTCCCTTTAATACATCCAATGACCCGGCCTCCACAGCTGCCTGTGGTAACAAGTTCCACAAATTCACCACCCTTTGGCTAAAGAGATTTCTCCACATCTCTGTTTTAAATGCATGCCCCTCTATCCTGAGGCTGTGCCCTATTGTCCTGGACTCCCACATCATGGGAAACATCCTTTCAGCATTCATCCATTGCGATCACCCCTCATCCTTCTAACTTCCAGTGAGTACTGACTATAGCCATCAAACTTTTCTCATAGATAACCCTTTCATTCCTGGAATCATCCTGTGAACATCCTCTGAACCATCTCCAATGGCAGCACATTTTTTTAGATAAGGAGCCTAAAACTGTTTACAGTATTCAAAGTGAGTCCTCAGCAGTACCTTATAATGCCTCAGTATAACACCCCTGTTTTTATGTTCTAGACGTTGATATGAATGCTAACATTGCATTTGCCTTCCTCACCACTGACTCAACCTGCAAGTTAACCTTTAGGTTATTCTGCACAACGACTCCCAAGTCCCTCTGCATCTCAAATTCCTGGATTGTCTCCCCATTTAGAAAATGGTCCACACATTTATTTCTTCTTCTGAAGTTCATGACCATGTATTTTCCAACATTGTATTTCATTTGCCACTCTCTTGCCCATTCTTCTAATCCGTCTAAATTCTTCGGCATCCTACCTGTTTCCTTAACAGTTCCTGCCACTCTATCAATCTTCGTATCATTTGCTAATTTGGCACAAAACCATCTATTCCATCATCTAAATCATTTATATACAGCATAAAAAGAAATGGTCCCAACACTGACCCCTGCAGAACACCACTAGCCACTGGCAGCCAACCTGAAAAAATTATTTTATTCCCACACACTGCCTCCTACCAATCAGGCAATACTCTAACCATGCTAATAACTTTCCTCTAATATCATGGGCTCTTAACTTGTTAGACAGCCTCATGTGTGGCACCTTGTCAAAGGCCTTCTGCAATCCCAAGTATACAACATCCACTGCATCCCCTTTATCTATCCTACTTATAATCTCCTCAAAGAATTCCAACAGGTTTATCAGGCAAAATTTTCCCTTAAGGAAACCATACTGACTTTGTCCTTTCTTGTCCTGTGTTTCTCAGTACACCATCAGCTCATCCTTAACAATTGACTCCAACATCTTCCCAACCACTGAGTTCAGGCTAAACAGTCAATAATTTCTTTTCTGCTGCCTCCCTTCTTTCTTAAAGAGTGGAGTGACATTTGCAATTTTCCAATCTTCTGAAATTATTCCAGAGTCCAGTGATTCTTGAAAGATCATTACTAATGCCTCCATAATCAATATTGCTACCTCTTTTAGAACCCTAGGATACAGTTCATCTGGTGTGGGTGACTTATATACTTCTAAGTCTTTCAACTTTTCTGGCCTCATTTTCTCGCAGTCCTAAATTCTGTCTTATCTCTTTTTTATTTTTCATATACTTGAAAAAAGCCTTTTCTAACCATTTCAATAATGTTTGCTAGCTTGCTTTCATATTTCATCTTTTCCTTCCTAATGATTCTTTTAGTTGCTTTCAGTTGGATTTTAAAAGTTTCCCTATCTTCCTGCTAATTTTGCTTTGTTGTATGCCCTCTCTTTTACTTGTACATTAGCGTTGACTTCCCTTGTCAGCCAACGATGTACTGTTTTTCTATTTGAGTATTTCTTTGTTTTTGGAATACACCTATTCTGCACCTTCCCCATTTTTCCAAGAAACTCAAGCCATTGCTGCTCTGCTGTCATTGCTGTTAGCATCTCCTTCAGATTTCTTTTGGCCAACTCCTCTCTCATACCATAGTAATTTCCTTTACTTCACTGAAATACTGCCACATCAGTCTTTACTTTCTATCAAATTTCAAGTTGAACTCAAGCGTATTGTTTTCACTGGCTCCTAAGGATTCCTTTACCTAATTATGCTCCCTAATCACCTCCAGTTTATTACATAACAACCATAGCTGATCTCCTAGTAGGCTCAATGACAAACTGCTCTAAAAAGCCATCGGATAGGCATTCAATAAATTCACTCTCGAGATCCATCACCAATCAGATTTTCCCAATATACTGAGTGTTAAAATCTCCCATGACTATCATAACATTGCCCTTTTGACACACCTTTTCTATTACCCATGGTAATCTGTAGTCCACATCCCTGATACAATTTGGAGGCCTGTATCTAACTGCCATCAGGAGCCTTTTATTCTTGCAGTTTCTTAACTCAACACACAAGGATTCATCTTTCTATTGATCTGATGACATTCTTTGGCAGCAGAGCCATGCCACCCCCTCTTCCTACCTCCCTATCCCTCTGATACAATATGTCACTTTGGACATTCAGCTCCCAACTATAACCATCCTTCAGCCATGATTCAGTGATGGCCAGAATGTCATACCTGACAATCTGTAGAAGTGCAACAAGATCATCCACCTTATTTCCTATTCTCCGTGCATTGAGATGTAACACTCTGTACTGTATTTGCTACCTTTTTGATTCTGCATCCCTAATGCACTGATACTCACGCTGTTGGCTACAATTTTGTCCTATTATATGCCTGCCCTTCGTGGAAGTTTGACTGCACACTATCTTCTCATTTTTACCATCCATCCTATTCTGAGTCCCTTCATTCCTGTTCCCAATCGCCTGTGAAATTAATTTGAACCCTCCCCAACAGCTGTAACAAACCTACCCGTGAGAATATTGGTCCCCCTCAGGTTCAGGTGCAACCTATCCCTTTTGTACAGGTCATACCTCTTCCAGAAGAGATTCCAATGATCCAAGAGCTTAAAGGCCTGCTCCCTGCACCAGCTTCTCAGCCACGCATTTATCCACAAGATCATCCTGTTTCTACCCTCACTGGCATGTGGCACAGGTAGCAATCCAGAAATTACTACCCTGCAGGACCTGCTTCTCAGCTTTCTGCCTAACTCCCTAAATTCTTTCTTCAGCACCTCTTTGCTTTTCCTTCCTATGTCATTGGTACCTTAATGTAGCAATGCTCCCTCTCCACCTCCAAAACGCTGTAGACGCAATCTGAAAGGCAGACTTCCGAGGCACAAATTTCTTAATCTATAAGAATTAGATTTATTTGGAAGTTGGATAATGTTGGTTATCTTATAATTTGAAACAATTTCTTGTGTTTTTTTTAAAAAACATTTTAATCCTCTTACACATCCCCTAAATTTCCTTAAGGGTAACTGTATTTCTTTTTATAGTTGAACAATGTTTCACAGCAGAGGCTTTGTGCCTGATCACTTATCATCAACAAGGTACTTGCAGATGAACAGCTGCTCTCACGTTAGTAGTTGCACTGGTTGGCCAGGCAGGATGCTTATCACCAATGAATTTAGTAGAGAAAAGATTCTTCTTGTATTGTAAAGAGGCTGAAGTATCTGTGCTCTTCTAATCTCACTCTTCCAAAGTCCAGTGATTCAGAAGCATCATGTCAGGGCAATTGTATTAGGCTAGTGCATACAGCTAAATACGTTGGAAAGTTTTTTGAGTCTACAACTTACATTTGCAACAAACTGAAGAGAATTTCTAATGGTGTGTAGAATATGTTGGAAGGTGTGACTGTCCAGGAAATTACTATAGTATGGATAATCATGACAGAGCTTGGAAAAAACCATGGACCACCAATACTAGTTAGCCTTTGTACATCACTGCTGGATTTATGAAGTGGGCTCAGATGGTATCGCTGTCAGTTAATAAACCTGTGCATCGCTGGTGGGAGCTGATCCCTCTTGCATTAAGCAATACCCAACAAAGGTTACCTCAGTCCTGCAGAAGGCTTTCGGCCTGAAACATTGAGTGCACCCTTTTCCATAGATGCTGCCTGGCCTGCTGAGTTTCTCCAGCATTTTGTGTGTGTTGCTCGGATTTCCAGCATCTGCAGATTTCTCTTGTTTGCACTCAGTCCTGCAATGACCATTGACATAGTTACCACCCATTCAGCCTTTCCCATCTTGAACTACACCGGGGTAGTGAATTAGAATCCAAAATAACACCGAGTTTGCACAAGGAGTAGTCAAAGTGTGAATTATTAGTAAATAATATGCGGCACTTTATGATGAACATTATCGTCTAAAGCTACAAGAACGCTCCAAGTTATGACTTCAATCTTTTGCAAATGCAAGGTAACAATGAGATGTAGATCTGTGAAAGATGTTAGATGTCTCGGAAAGTACTGACAATTGGGAGTAAATGGGGGTGACGTGGATGGTTGTAAAATGATTCTTGAAAGTTCCAGCTGTTTATTTTTGCTCACTTTTTTCTGGTAACTGCCTGACACCTTCCTGCTGCTTGATGATGCCTTTTCTGATGCTGAACTCTAAAACTCAGAAAAGTTCATTTTCCTTTATTTCAAAATTGATGCATTCATTCATGCCCAGAGTGCAAAGCAGTGTTCTGAAGGGAGATGATATAAAGTATTAGCTAAGGTCTTAACTCTGCTCCAAACATGCAAGAAAAAGATTCTTGCAAGCCAAACAATCTTTTATCAGTTTTAATAGTCAACCTTACTGCAGTAACACCCTCTGCAAGGAAGCCTCACACTATTGTACTCAATGCACTGACCTGATATAGTGCATAAGGAATACAACTGAGGCACGTTGCTGCTGGAAATGCTAATATGTGGTGGATTTGGAAGAGAACATGGTGGATTTGATGATATAACATCTTGATAAATGTGCAAACTTAGCAGAGAGGGTTTAAATCAATCTTATGCAGAAGAGTGCAGTGCAATGGCTACCTTAAAGAACATATTTTCCTTGGTGCTATACTCCAAATCTACCAAGTAGGCAGTAACTCCAAAGTGAGTACACAATTACATTTGATTCTGAACACGTGCTTCCTGCATGGGCTGCTTGCTTGATTCAAAAAAGATGCAAGAATGCTAGTTAAGTTTCTCCTCACTTAAAACTAGATTGATGATTCAATATGTAACACTGCCACTGCCACCCACTCAGATCAGTTCACCCAGAAGCATTCTTGCAGCAGGTTGTACATTCTGTACTTTTAACTTCATTGGCATTTATTTGTCTTAATAATCATCAAGTACCAACTCTACATAATATCTTTAGCCTGGACATTTTTTAAAGCTAAAATGAGGAAAGTAGTCAATAGAATATTCTTGCTTTTTAAGGTATGTGGCATCTTCATTTTCTGATCAACAATTAGGTTCCACTGCAGAATCCAGGTGATGTGAGTGACAGAAACACAAAGGTGTACAGTCCACAGGTGTACAACAAATATCTATATGAAATGATTACTTATTTCCAGGGCAGTTTTGAAATAAGTAGTGATTTTACATAGATGTCTATTGTATCACATTCAAAAAGAATTAAATGAATCTGTACATTCATTTCTGAAGATTTAAGAAGAAGTAGGTTTTTGCTTGTGAATTTTGAATTCTATAGTTTAAGGAAATAATATGCTTTTGCAGTAGCTGCAGCAGGTGAAGGAAAGGGAACAAAATGTTTAACTCAAATAATTTCTTCAAAGCTATTTTCCACCATTTGCAGTGTAGTGGTTAGTACAATGCTTTAAAACATCCGTGATCAGCGATTGGGACTCAATTCCTGTTGCTGTTGATAAGGGGTTTATACGTTCTCCCTGTGTTTGCGTGGGTTTCCTCCAGGTGGACCGGTTTCTTTCCACTTTCCAAAGGTGTATGGGTTAGATTTTCTAAGTTGTGGACATGTTATGTTTGTGCCAGAATCATGGCAATGTTTGCAGGCAGAGCCAACACATTTGCGATACAAATGACACATTTTACTGTATGTTTCAATGTTTATATGTACGTGTGACAAATAAAGTTAATCTTTAAATCTTTATCCTCTTTGACTTATTGAACTATAAATTATGCAAGAACCCATATAAATACACAAAAATCCGTCACTTGAAAGACAGTAATTAAGTACATTACACTGCAGTTACTTATTCAGTATATTTCCTGCTGCCATTTTTATATCTGACTCAGATGAATGTATGCTGAATAAATAATAATGAAATTATAAATCCATAAAAGGCCATAATTTCCCCTAATGTCATACTGAATCCACTATTTCCAGTTGTAGGCCTCTTGGTATTCTGAGGCCTGAGCAGCGTTTTTGTTTTGTAACTGAAATATTATTTGCTTCTTTGATCCTGTTTTTTTTATTTCTTTGCTTTATAGTCTTGCTTTGAAATGCAAAGCATGATGGGATAATCAGGTCTGAACATAAACTTGCTGAGTTCAAATTATCTGCCATGTATCAAGAGTGACTATACTTCAAAAGTAAAGAATTTTAGGGTGTCCCTAAGGCATTATATAAAAGTCCTTTCTTTCTTTCAGTACCTTCTGTGCTTCATTATTTTATTACTTTAATAATGCAAAAATACATTTTAATTTGTTTCCATACATATCTTTTCCTTTTGTTGTGCTGCTTCTCTTTACTGCAGAAACCTGACCTGATTTTGCCACTTCCTGTGTATGTTCTTTTAACCAGTCTCATTGAAGGTAGCATGGTATTATAAAATTGCAAATTTTATACCTTTGTTCAAAGTGACTCCATTTAATCTTCATTTTAAGCAAACATTATTATTCAAAAATGCAGCTTATTTTTATCTATTGATTTACTAAGAATACAAAGCTGCTGAAGGAATTTAGCAGGTCAGATGGGGGGGTAAAGGGATAGATGACATTTTGTGTTGAGACCCTGCATCAGTACTGAGAGTGTGCAGGGGAGAAGGCTAAGACAATGAGGTGAGGGGAGGTGGAAGCTGGCAGGTGATAGGTGGATATAGGTGAGGAGAATCTTAAAGAGCTCTTCCAGGTGAGCCAGAGATTCATGTGCACTTCCTCCAACCTCATCGGTGCAGAGTTCCCCGGTGGCTATTCGACTTGGATATACCCCCTTGGATACTGCTGGGGAAGTGACCTATCAGGGCAGGGAAGGGTATCATCAGGCAGAGTGATGGTGATAGGACACTGGATAGTTAGGGAACAGACAGGAGATTCTGTGGCTGCGAAGCAATGCCAGGATGGTGTGTTGCCTCCCAAGCTGCAGAAGATTCTGAAGAGAGAGGTTGTGGTGCACATTGGCACCAATGGCATAAGTAGAAATGGGGGAAAAGTCCTGTGCAGTGAGTACAATGAGTAAGGTAAGATGTTGAAGAGCAGGGCATCTAAGGTAGTAAGCCGTAAGTTCATAAGATAAGCGATACGTTGAAGTAAAAATGTTAACGCTGATTCTGTTAAAAGTAATGACGGTTGATAAAGTTTATTTTCTTGTGCTATTGAAAGCATTACTGGATAGTTTGTGTGAAGTGTATTTAAAGCCAGTTGATGGAGTAGGTAGATTCTGACTGTATGAGACTTTAATGTAATATAGTTTGTTGTAGTTTTACTTTTACAAGTATTTATGATATAAATGTGATGCCAAGAAGGAAACAAATACTATATATATTTTGTACTGTTTTATCAACAGTTTTCACCATACGTTAATGTGGAAGAGTGAACAGTAAACGGTTAATCTCACTGCAATCGTGCCTTCATTGACTACGGTTTAACTCGGTGTTTAGTTCAGAGTTCCTACACCTGTATGAGAACACTACACAGATTACTACCAAAAAATATGAGTGATCGAATCATCCAAAGTGGTTCTATAATCAAATATACAGTAGTGATTTCTCTAAACTTAAAATTTTAAATGTGCAGATTATCCAAAATTATATATTTTACAACAATAAGATTGAATTTATCTGCAAAGTTTCTTTGTTTATTAAAATCTCTCAGTTTCTTGAGGTGGAGTGGGGATTACTTTGATTTTATAACCTGGAGACATATCCAAAACTCTCGTATGATTGTGCACATCTTCAGTAGTTAAGTTAACCCATTTGATGGACGAGACGGCACAACTTTGGGATTGAAGGACATCCATTTAGAACAGAGATGTGGAGAAATTACTTTAGTCAGAGGGTGGTAAATCTGTGGAAATGAGCGGCTGTGGAGGCCGAGTCATTGGGTGCATTTAAGGCAGAGATAGATGGGTTTTTGATTAACCAGGACATGAAAAGTTATGGGGAGAAGGCAGAGGCATTAGGATGACTGGGAGAATTGGATCAGCCTACGATTGAATGGTGGAGCTGATTTGATAGGCCGAATGGCCTACTTCTGCTCCTATATCTTACGGTCTTATGGTGCATTGCTTCACAGGCCTCCTGTATAGAGAATTCCAAAGATTCACAACCAGGTGAAGATTATTTATTCTGTTATGATCCCAGCCCCCTCCTTTGTGAGAATCGCAAGAGCCCTAGTGAAGGGGGGGGGTCAATGACCCAAGAGAAGAGAAAGATACGTGCGGTGTCCCTCGTTTCACGGCAAGGCAAAGCTGGCGACTGTGGTCATTGTCTCGTGGAGACACCTTTGTGAATTGGGAACTGTACTACGTGTATACCCTCAGGGCAACGTGGGTGGAGAGATGGAGAGAGATTGCGTCATCCCAACCTGATTGATATCTGAGACCCCGTGAGTTCAGATAAAAGAGGGGTTGTAAAGATGGCCCCCCAGACGCACTAGAAGTCACGCTAGAAATCCTGCGACAGCCGGTGGTGGGGTTCGTGTGCGTCTTTTCCTTGCCTGGGATTGGCGACCTCACCACGAAAGAACGGCTTAGCTACAGGGGAGGCCACAAGTGAGCGTCCATTCCCCAACGAGACTCCAACGAATTGAACTCCTAAAGGTTGGAAAAACCCGCCGGGTAACTGTTTCATTTAATCTCTATCTCTCTCTCTCTCTAACAAAGTGCACCAACGCGACACCACAAAAGACGGCAGCTGGTGGAACTGCAATGACCGCAATAGACTTTCAGATATACAGCGGACAATATATACATTACCCCTAGACAACGATAGAGTTTATTTCTTATTGATTATTACTATACCTGTGCTTTAGATTGAGTATTGATGACTTATGTTATCTGAATGTTTGTATTAACCTTACTTTTGTGCCCCTTTATAAATAAAAACGTTTGAAAATGGTACCATCAGACTTCAGCGGACCTCTCTATCTTTGCTGTTAAGTGATCCAGTTACGGGATACGTAACAACGTGGGGCCTCGTCTCGAGATTTGAAACCAAAATTGGGAGGGCAGTGAATTGGGTTTGTAAGTCAAAAAAAAAAAAAAAAATTTTGGATCTGGTACGTGGGTAGCCAGATGGGAAACCAGCAAAGATGGACGTGGATGAATTTATGAAAAACCCGACTGTAGAGGCGCTAGAGGTGGCCACCAAATCAGACTTGTTAAATTTGGCGAAGGGATTGGACCTCACAGAAGTGAGGTTGTCCATGAAAAAGCGGGAGGTGCGAGGGGTCATAACTCGGTATTACCTTGGGAAGAAAGTGTTCGAAGCTGAGGTCTTGGAAAATATCCCTGAAAAAGTACCAGCGAGTGGAATGGATCAGCTAGAGTTGGAGAAATTAAAGTTGGAACATGAATTTAAAATGAAGCAGCTGGAAGCGGCTGAGAGAGAGAAAGAACGGGCTGAGAGAGAGAAAGAAAGGGAGCAGGTGTTCCACATAAAGGAGTTAGAGGTGGAAAAAGAGCGGGACCAAGCTGAAAAGCAAAGACAGCATGAAATTCAGCTAAAAGAGCTAGAAGTAGCTGAGAATGAGAGGGAACAAGCCGAGAACGAGAGGGAACGAGCCAAGAACGAGAGAGAATGAACCGAAAAGCAAAGAGAGTATGAGGAGAGACGAGAACAGAGGGAACATGACTTGGAGATGGAGAAGTTAAAGAAAGAGCGAAGAGATCTAGGGCTAGAACGAGAGGAGAGGTTTAATGTTAGTCGGGAGTTGAGGGTAGTACCTCCATTCGAAGAGTCGGATGTTGATAGTTATTTCTTGCTTTTTGAAAAGGTGGCAGTAAATCAAAAGTGGCCCAAAGAGCAGTGGGTGGCGTTGTTACAAAGTGTGTTAAAGGGGAAGGCACAACGAGCATATGCGGCCTTGGCTGTCGAGGAAGGGGAAGCGGAGAATTATGCCAAAGTAAAAGAGGCCATTCTCCGGAGTTACGAGCTAGTACCTGAAGCGTATAGACAAAGGTTCAGAAATTTACGGAAAGGGTGGAATCAAACGTATACCGAGCTAGCCTATGAAAAGGGTGTGCTCTTGGACCGTTGGTGCACCGTGGAACAGGTGGACGGGGATTATGGGCGTATCAGGGAGTTATTTCTGATTGAGGAATTAAAAGGGTGTGTTCCGGAGGAGATCCGGATGTATTTGAATGAGAAGGCGAATAAGTCCATCTCAGAAATTGCTAGGTTCGCAGATGAATATGCCCTAACCCACAGGATAAAGATTTCCTCGCCAAAAGGTTACCTGAGAGACCGTTGGAACAGTAGGGAAAGTCCGCCGGCTGAGGCAGAGGTCCCACCGGGAGCTAGTGGTAAGGTTGAAGGGGAAAGGCCAGGCGGCCCGAGATTTCCGGGCTTGACCTGTTTTAATTGTGGGAAGGGAGGACATATTGCCTCTAGGTGCTTTGCTCCGAGAAAGGAGCCAGAAAAAGGGAGAGCAGCGGTCCCTATCGGGTGTGCCGTGGTAATCAGTAAATCGACGAGAGAGCCCCGGGTAGACAGAGTACGAGAAGGGTCAGAGACTTGGCTGTCACCTGGAACCGTGTCCGTGAAGGGGGGAGACCCACCCATTCCCGTCCGAATCTGGCGAGACACCGGGGCGGAGCTGTCGTTGATCCGCCGTGAGATACTAGATTTCGGTCGGAGAAGGGGAATGGTCGCCGTGAAGGGGATAGGTACAAGAATAGAAATGGTGCCCCTACATCAGGTAATTATGGATTGTGAGCTGGTATCTGGACCAGTCGAAATAGGGGTGCCATCAGAATTCCCGAGAACTGACGCGGACGTCCTCCTCGGAAATGATTTAGCCGGGAGGCAGGTTTGGACACGGCTCAAACAGCCTGTGAGGATTGCAGCCCCGCCCCTCGCATCTCCAGTCTGTACCACAGGTGCGAGCATTCGCAGCCTGTCGAGAAAGGCAGCTGAGAAAGTGAGCAGTTTAAATCTGGCCAGTATTGATTTGGCCGAGACAGTCCTACCGACCCTGTACCACGAGGGTTCTGAGGGTGGTAAACTGAAGAGTAGTAAAGTGAAAGGGGTTAAGGAAGAGGAGCTTGATCTTTCCTTAGTGAAGAGAAAGGTCCTAGAGGTAGGAAATAAAGAGGAGAAACGGAAACAGCTGTTAAAAGGTCCAGAGTTGGACATGGATGATCTGTCGGGGGTGGCAGCCCTGTTTGAAGAAGTGGAGAGTTATCAAGGTGTTCCCGAGAATGAGATGAAGGCAGTCCTAGATGAAAAGGATGCCATTACCTTGGAGAGGTCTGCTGGGTTGGCAGACGAGGTTGTTTCAGCCCGCGGGGTTGAGTTTACTCCGTAAGGGAGTTGCCCAGAGAGGAACTGGGAAAATCAGGGGAAGTTAGAATTTGAAAAGGGTATGGGTATTGAAAGCCTGGAAGAGGCAGATGTCCCGTTTGAGTGTGTCCAAGATGTGGATGCACGTGGTACTGAACCTAGTAATGGAGCCCAGAAAAAGTCTGAGGTATTTGATTCAGTTGAAAAGGAATGCAGTCCCTGTGGGTCAGATGGACTGGGTTCAGTGAAGACAGGGTTAACCCTGGTAATTGGGGGAAGGGAGGGTTCCCAGGTGTTTGTACACGAAGGGGTGGTGAACCTTAAAGTGGAACTCGACCATGGGGGGATAAACATTATTATTGAAGGGAACGGGAAGTTTGTAGTTCCCAAATCGAACGAAGAAAATTTAAAGTTTAGATTGGTTTCAGAAGAAGCAACCAAGCTACAGAAATGAGGGCTTGGTAACGCGGTGCCTGCGCATCGATTACAGGTTGATTTGGAATGTAAAGGTGCCCCACACGCTGTTGTTATTCAAGAGAGCGCTGTGAAAAAGCCAAAATTTAAATGCGGCCTGAGGGAAAGGTTCAAACTGAAACCCATCAGCCTGCATGGTCTTGATGAAAGGGTTAGCTACCTGTGTAACATTAAAGATTTGGGTGGAAATTCCCACGATGATTTAAGTTTGGGACACGGTGTTGAGAGAATAACCCTTATGGAACGGAAAGGCGGGAGAGTACCTCGCCAAATTACCCAGGTCCCCCACGTAGGAACTCACCGGAAAAGAGGTGACGGCTAATGGGGGCGCCATTTTTAAATAGAAAATCCGGCTGTACGGGATTTTGACAAAGCATGTGAATAACAAAGACAACCCCCTTGGAACCCTGCCTGCTGAAATCTGATGCTACCAGCCTTTAGTCAGGGACAAGATGTTACCATATTAAAGGAAGTGACACTGTAATCGTTAACTGTTTAGACGCTGAAAAATGTATGACGGTACAGCTCTGTAGTTAAAAGAAAAGCTTTTGTACTATGTTAAATCCTAAAACTCTGTAAGACTCTGTACCACTCCGTTTTAACCGCTGGTAAAAACGTTTTTAAGAGGGGAGATGTTATGATCCCAGCCCCCTCCTTTGTGAGAATCGCCAGAGCCCTAGTGAAGGGGGGGTCAATGACCCAAGAGAAGAGAGAGATACATGCGGTGTCCCTCGTTTCACGGCGAGGCAAAGCTGGCGACTGTGGTCATTGTCTCGTGGAGACACCTTTGTGAATTGGGAACTGTACTACGTGTATACCCTCAGGGTAACGTGGGTGGAGAGATGGAGAGAGATTGTATCATCCCAACCTGATTGACATCTGAGACCCCGTGAGTTCAGATAAAAGAGGGGTTGTAAAGACGGCCCCCCAGACGCACCAGAAGACTCGCTAGAAATCCTGCGACAGCGTTTAATAGCGACAGCCGGTGGTGGGGTTCGTGTGCGTCTTTTCCTTGCCTGGGATTGGCGACCTCACCACAAAAGAACGGCTTAGCTACAGGGGAGGCCACAAGTGAGCGTCCATTCCCCAACGAGACTCTGACGAATCGAACTCCTAAAGGTTGGAAAAACCCGCCGGGTAACTGTTTCATTTAATCTCTCTCTCTCTCTCTCTCTTTAACAAAGTGCACCAACGCGACACCACAAAAGACGGCAGCTGGTGGAACTGCAGTGACCGCAAGAGACTTTCAGATATACAGCGGACAATATATACATTACCCCTAGACAACGATAGAGTTTATTTCTTATTGATTATTACTATACCTGCGCTTTAGATTGAGTATTGACGACTTATGTTATCTGAATGTTTGCATTAACCTTACTTTTGTGCCCCTTTATAAATAAAAACATTTGAAAATGGTACCATCAGACGTCAGCGGACCTCTCTATCTTTGCTGGTAAGTGATCCAGTTACGGGATACGTAACAATTCTTATCTCTGTCCTGAATGACTGATCCCATATTTTGAGACTGCAATCCATTGCGCTGGACACATCAGCCTGGGAAACATCATAATTTGAAAACATCGGTCAACAAAATGAGTTACCTGATATGATTAAATTGGATATTAAGTCTGGAAGGTGTCCTTTAATTTGATTTTCTTTACAATGGAGAAACCAAGCATGGAATAGGTAACTGGTCTGCATTCATTCTTGGGTTTCCAGTTGCCTGTTACTTTAATTTCACACTTACTCTTACCTGCAGTATCTTTCTGTGGACCCTTGAACTGAGTAATGAGGACCAATTTAATCATTGACAGTGGTGTCAAGAAAACAATGTCTCCCTCAATGTTGCATAAACAAAGGAGCTGGTTGTGGACTACAGGAGGAATGGAAACAGGCTAACCCCTACTGACATCAATGGATCTGGGTTTGAGAGGGCGAACAGCTTTAAGTTTCTCAGCATACACATCTCCGAGGATCTCTCATAGTCTGTACTTTCCGGCTGTGTGGTGGAAAAAAACACAACAGCGCCTCTTTCACCTCAAACAGTTGAAGAAATTTGGTATCGGCCAAATCCTAAGAACTTTCTGCAGGGGCACAATTGAGAGCAACCTGACTGTCTGCATCACTGCCTGGTATGGGAACTGTACTTCCCTCAATCGCAGGACTCTCCAGAGTGTGGTGCGGACAGCCCAGCACATCTGTAGATGTGAACTTCCCATGATTCAGGATATTTATAAAGACAGGTGTGTAAAAAGGGCTCATAGGATCATTAGGGACCCGAGTTACTCCAAACACAAACTGTTCCAGCTGCTACCATCTGGGAAATGGTACCGCAGCATAAAAGCCAGGACCAACAGGCTCTGGGACAGCTTCTTCCACCAGGCCATCAGACTGATTAATTCATGCTGATGCAATTGTATTTCTGTTATATTAACTGTCCTGTTGTACATACTATTTAATATAAATTACTATAATTTGCACATTTCAGATTTAGTTGGAGATGTAACGTAAAGATTTTTATTCCTCATGTATAAGAAGGATGTAAGTAATAAAGTCAATTCAGTTCAATTCATGAAGAACAGCGCCTCATCTCTGGTAGGTTGCAGCCTTCTGTACTTCGTTGTCAAATTCAACATTTTCCCATGTTTGTTCTACTGTGGTTTATCTATTTGTAGCTGTAAGTCACTTTTTATCCTTCCTCTAATATTGCTTAAATTGTTAACAATTTCTCAGCTTCTACCTATTCCCTTGTTGGAACTTTCCCCATTAAGTTATCATCTAGATTACACAATCATCATCTTATCTTCACAGTAATCCTGATATTGTTCTATCAGGCATTTTCCTTTTGTCCAATCCGTTTCCTACCCCCTTTTGTCCAGTTCCCTACCCCCTTCTGCAACCTAAATTCACATTTCCTACTTTCCTAGTTCTGATGAAGTTCTTTGAGGTGAAAATTTAACTCTGCTTCTCCTTCCACAGATCCTTCCTGACAAGCTGAACATTAGCAGAATTTTCTGTTCTTATTTCTGATTTTCAGTATCTATAGCCATTTGATTTTCATTTATCACATTCAGAGCTTATGTAGTTTGAGTGAAAGATATTCCATTTTTTTAAAAATGGAAACGTATCTACATAATGGCATTTAAATATCTGTGCTTTTGAAAATGATCCACAAGCATCTGCATATTGAATTTAATTAATAATACAATATAAAAGGTATCTCCGTTAACCCATCATGAACAAATTCCATCTGTAAGTTAGCAAAATAGAAACTTATAGGAATGAATCACTGAGATCTTTGCAGTAAAGTGTAATACTCTGCTGACTGTTAACATCTTTTATGTTTGACTTCACTCTTTTAGTCTTTCATGTACATGAGAGGTAGAGTGTGTCTTTTAGAATTGAATTTACACTGAGCTCTTAAAGATGCACTCACTTTCATAAATGCTTTGTGGTGTCACCTTACTGCATTTTATCAGGCGCTACTGTTTGGTTTGGCAAAGGAGGCTTTCAATGCTTTAGATTGTCTGAATTTAGATTCATGTGTCAGTGCAAACAATCCACAGATGCTACTTCCAACAGTAACAGTTATCAAGCGGTTGAACGGCAGAACTGGTTTCTCTGTGCAGGAGCACTCATTGTAGGTGTGGCAGGTTATAGATGTTGCAGAGTGATGTAGCATTTACTGCTGTTATCTCACAGCTCCAAGGAGCCAAGCCTGAACCTGACCTGAGTTCTGTCTGAGGTGACTTAGCAGATTCTCTGTGACTGTATGGATTTCTCCTGGTTGCCCTATTTTCTCCTCATAACCCAAAGATGTGCTGATAGGTCTACTGGTTACTGTAAATTATCCTTTAATGGCAAAAATAATTAAAAAGAAGTTAATGTGTACGCATGAGAGGGAATAAATTGTGAGGTATAGAGAAAAGAGAGACAGGACATGGGACAGATGGGGTTGCTCAGTGGGGAGCAGGCTTGGACTTGATGGGTCAGAGGATTCTTTCCTTTGTTGTTATGTGAATAAGATGTGCGAAGTTTGAGATACTTGTCCCGATTCATACATTCATCTTAAGCAGGCAATGTGGAGTTGTTCTTTAAGGTTGAAATCCTAGCGAAGAACAGAGGAGAAAGGAGGAAGGCAATATTGTTGCTGTCTTGGAGGGTCATAGATGAATGCGATGCAGTTGAGTGTACTTGTACCATGACCCAAACAGGAGGTCATTATAAAAAGCATTAGAGATACTGCAATCAGGTGTTACTGGGAGCTGTTGAAAGAAATCAAGAAAAATAATTGAATATGTTCAATAATTTAATAAGTTTAAGGGAATGTGAATGATAGCCACCAGGGGAAGAGGGTGTATGAGAATGTGGAAAAGTTTTAATTGGCATGAATCTGAGGTGCAGGAACTTATTATACACACCTTTGGATATGTTAATGGTGGTTGTGGTCTGCATCTGGGTTCAGCAGAAAGCCACACGGATCACCTCTCTGAAAATATTAGGAGGTGTAACCCTGAATGCATTGGAAATATCTAAATCCAGAATTGGTCTGGCATCATGGTTGCCGTAGGGCACTGAATATTGCACAAAGGAATATGCTCTTGAAGAACCAAAGGTCAATGCTTTGTGAATTGCCCAAGAATTTCCAGCTGGCAGTCATGGGAGTTGATGTTTACAGGTTATTGATGAAAAAGGCCAAATTTTGGAAATAAGTGAATCAATGGCTGGAATGAAATTGCCTTGGAAGGAAAAATAGAGAATTTTCAAAGTAGCATCTTAATAATTTGAAGGAATATTTTTTAAAAATTAGGAAAAATAGCCAATAACCTGAATATCAATAAACTTTACATGCTGGAAATCTGAGCTATTAGTAGAACATGCTAGAAATATTCTGCAAGTAAGGTAGGATCATGTGGAAATTGATGAAGGCACATCAGAGACAACTCAGGGAGTGGCTGCAGAGCATTTTTTGTTACAAATCTTCTGCACAGTATAATGCTGGTTGAACAGAAGGAAGTCCTTGAGGACCTCACAGTTATTGGAAAGTTTGGTTCTTAAGTTTGCCTCCAATCTTGAAGTGTTGCACTTATTGGATTTGAGAATGAAATGGGACTGGCATCAGCACTGAAACAGAAATAAGATTTAGATATGGAGGATCAGTCAATGGTGATTCATGTTGTGGACTATATATTCAAAATAAATGACACAAGCATGCCAAGATTTGATATTTAATACAATTGGGATAGCAATTACAGGCACTGATACAACTCTTGAAAGTGGTTACAATGAAGCATTATTCATTGAGGCAATTAATAAATATGCTGATAAAACATTGGCTAAATAAAATCATGAGCAGCACAGACAATTCACATATCCATTGTTAACAAAGTGACTTCAAATCTTCAGTAGGAGCAGGTTAAGAGTGCCATGGAATCCTCCTAAATGACAAATAGTATGACTGAACACTTGGACATGAACACGAAAAGTCCCAGTGGGAGAAAAAAGCAGAGACAGTTAAGAGTAGTCTAAAGCCAAGCATGACTGGAAATAGATCTGTAGTCTGAGGCAGAGTCCAAATGACATCAATGACAAAGATTATTGCAAAGATGAAACTAACAATGAGAAAACAGATTGAGTTAATTGTGATAGTAGACCATGACTTCCTTCACTCAAATTACTTGACACGTAAGTGCAAGCAATGTGATATGGTGAATCCATTGCAAAGACTGGGACAGAAAGGGAAGAAATGTGGATTAAGGATTCAAAGAGAAAAGGAAAACTTAGGATGGATAGATAGATAGATACTTTATTGATCCCAATGGAAATTTCAATGTCACAGTAGCATTACAAGTGCAAAATATACAAATATAGAAGAGAAGTAAGAAAGAATAAAAATAGGTCTAAGAGGAGGGGAGTCATCACTTCCCCTGCTATAGTGAGCCTAATGGCTGAGGGTAAGAATGACCTCATATAGCGCTCTTCGGATCAGCGCAGTTGTCTTAGTCTATGACTAAAACTGCTTCTCTGTTTAGCCAAGGTGGCATGCAGCGGGTGAGAAACATTGTCCAGAATTACCAGGATTTTCTGTAGGGTCCTTTGTTCTACCACAACCTCCAGTGACTCCTGTTTGACTCCTGTAACAGAGCCAGCCTTTCTAATCAGTTTATTGAACCTATTGGTATCACCTGTGTTGATGCCATTGGCCCAGTACACCACCACATAGAAAATTGTACTGGCACCAACAGATTAGTAGAACATATGAAGGAGAGGCCTGCATACTCCAAAGGATCTCAGTAGAGGTGACTCTGGGCCTTCTTGTACACAGCCTCTGTGTTGGTGCTCCACTCAAGTCTGTCATCCAGGTGCACCCCCAGGTACTTTTAGGTCCTCACTATCAACAGCAACAGAGAACAGTGCAGGCTTAGTTTTTCTAAAGTCCATCACGTTCTCCTTTGTCTTACTGATGCAAGACAGCTTGAGAACAAAGGCAAGAAAATTAGAGTTTTCAAAATGTAACTGAAGTAGAAATTATTGCCATTGTTATCTTTTCTCGTTTCTGGGTTACGTGTTTTGACATATGAACTTCAAAAAAAAAGGCAAGGAAAAAATATCCCACGAAGTTTATCCAAATGTCCAGAAATACTTTTGCAGGAAATGTGATTAATTTAACGAGGAGAATGAAGTCTTCATTTAAAGTAGATGTATTCCCTTTTTTTCTGTTTTGCTGTGCAAATATATATATATCGATTTTAGAGGAAGCCCATTTAACAATTTATATTTTGCAGGCTAAAGTACTGCAATTTGTATGACTGAATAAAATGTGGAGTGTCGTGTGACAGACTGAAGGATTGGTGAATACCAGCTGAGGATTCTAGTTTTGACCAGCAAGAGACAAGGGAAAGATCAAACCCTCATGTTTGTACAGAGAAAATCCATAACACTGATCTCCAGTGTCAGGAAATTGAGTAATAAGGGAAAACTAGATAGATTGAGCTCTCCTTGAAAGCAGGTGATTGAAAGGGGAATTTTCAGAGATATCAGCCTTTTCAACAGTATAATAAAGGTAAATTTGCAGCACTACTTCAAGTTAATCTTTGTCAACCAAACAAGTACAGGTTCATACCACTTGTACAACTCTATAAAATATAAAGAACATTCTTCATGTAAGAGATGACTAATATTTGCCATTTGTGCTGGATCGTTAAGGTGAAGACCTTGAAGAAGATTAAGGATGATGTAGCAGAAGGAATATTGGCTGCTTTAGCTAGATTAATCAAGAGCAACAAATACCTACGTCATTGACTACAGCTCAGCATTTAATACCATCATTCCTACAGTTCTGATCAAAAAGCTACAGAGTCTGGGCCTCTGTACCTCCCTCTGCAACTGGATCCTTGACTTCCTAACTGGAAGACCACAATTGTGTGGATTGGGAATAACATCACTGACAATCAACACTGGAGCACTTCAGGGATGTGTGCTTAGTACACTGCTCTACTCCCTCTGTACCCATGACTGTGTGCTTTGGCATAGCTCAAATGCTACCTGTAAATTTGCTGATGATACAGGCATTGTTAGCAGGATCTCGGGTGGTGATGAGAGGGTGTACATGAGCGAGATATACCAGCTGGGTGAGTGGTGTTGCAGCAAAAATCTTACACGCAGTGTTAGTAAGACCAAAGAGCTGATTGAGAACTTCAGAAAGGGTAAGATGAGAGAACATAAAACAGTCCTCATAGAGAGATCAGAAGTGGAGAGAAGGAACAAATTCAGGTTCCTTGGTGTCAATATCTTTGAGGATCTAAACCTTGTCCCAACATATCGATGCAGTTATAAAGAAGGCAAGAGAATGACTATATTTCATCAGGAGTTTGAGGAGATTTGGCTTGTCACCTAAAACACTTGAACTCTTCTATAGATGTACACTAGAGAGCGTTCTGACTGGCTGCATCATGATCTGCTATGGGGGTGAGGAGTGGTGGCGAGGAGCTACTGCACAGGATCGAAGTAAGCTGCAGAGAGTTGTAAAATTGGTCACCTTCATCATGGGTAGATTCCAAGACATCTTCAAGGAGCAGTGCCTCAGAAAAGCAGCTTCCATCATTAGAACCCCTACTGCCCAGGACACACCCTCTTCTCATTGTTACCATCAGGAAAGAAGTACAGAAGCCTGAGGGTACTTACATTCAGGAACAACTTCTTCCTCTCTACCATCCGATTTCTAAATGGACATTGAACCCATGAACACTACCTCACTCACTACTTTCTGAAAAATTTTCTGTTTTTTACACTAATTAGCTTAATTGAAATATTATATATATATATATATTCTTACTGTAATTCAGGTTTTTTTCTATCTTTATCAATTTTCACATTGTACAGCTGCCGCAAAGATATCAAATTTCACAACATATGCCGGTGATATTAAACCTGATTTTAGTTCTGATTTTTTTATTTATTTGACCTGGGACTCAAGATCTCCCTTTACAACTAGCTCCTTGACTTTCTGACCAACAGATCACAATCAATAAAGATGGACATCAACACATTTCCAAATCTGTGTCCTCAACCCCCTACTCTACTCTGTATGCTCATGACTACCCAGCCAGGTTCTGCTCTATCTCCAACTGCTCTAACTCCACCTGCAAGTTTGCGGATGACACCATCATAGTAGGCCATTCTCAAATGATGTCGATGGAGTTAGAGTTATCATGCCACCATGTCAGCAAAACGAAGAGCTGGTCATTGACTTTAGGAAGGGAGGAGGTACACATGTTTCTGTTTACGTCAACAGTGCTGAGGTTGAGAGTGATGAGAGCTTTAAGTTCCTAGGAGCAAACATCACCAACAGCCTGTCCTGGCTCAACTGCATTGACACCACAGCCAAGAAAGCTCACCAGCACCTCTACTTTCTCAGGAGGCTAAAGAAATTTGGTCTGCGTTGCTCCTAAGCAACTTTTACTGATGCTCCATAGAAAGTATCTGATCTGGATGCATATCAGTTTGGTATGGCAACTTCTCTGTCAAGTCCACAAGAAACTGCAGAGAGTTTTGGACACAACTCAGCACAGCACAGAAACCAGCTTCCCTTCTAGGAACTCTGTCGATAGTCTCACTGCCTCAGTAAAGCAGCCAGAAAAATAAAGAACCCAGCCAAGCTGGGCATTCTCTCTTCTACATTGGTCATCGGGTAGAAGTTATAAAGCCTGAAAGCACATACCACCAGGCTCAAGTACAATTTCTACCCCATTGTTATAAGAACATGGAGTGGTTCCCAAGTACAATATGAACTCTTGACATCACACTCTCCCTCTTTTTGACTTTGCAAATTGTTGTCCACCTTCACTGCACATACTTTGTGAGTGTAATACATTATTCTCTTCTTTTATTGTATTATCTTGGTCCCTTAAGGTTGTTATAGCTAGGGGTGGGAATGGAGATGAGCTCCCACTACCTATTAAATGCTCCCAATGGTGTGTGTCGAAAATAGCCTCTGATAACCAAGTCCAGCTCCAGGTCTTCACATGTGGCTTAGCTACGAAGCCTGGCGGACTGTTTCTACTGACAGGAGAAGGCAAAAAGGCAGGCAGATGGGGCCCATCAGCCATGTTTGGCAGCTCATCTAAAAGAAGGAAAATTCTGATCTCAAATCTCTGCTGCGTTGCAACTATACCCACTCATGGGGAAGGATTCAGGAGAAAACCCCAGGGGAAAAATCTAGAGCTGGAGTCCCTAAGGCCCTAGGTTGAGTTCAATGCTGACTGGCAACACCAGCAACAGTGCTGGTGCCAAACTGCATCGGTCTCTGCCATTCCGTTGGGTTCATCAGATGTGTGGAAGGATGGAGCTTGCTACATGGGTGCCAGCTTGCTCTCCGTATTGGCCCATACTGCTCAGGTTTGCATGTCTAGATGCTGACCAATGGAGGCCTCACATTATTTTACCTTTTACTATCTCAATGTATGGTTGTAATGAATGATTCTGTAAGAACAGCATGCAAGATAGGATTTTCATCATAACTCGGTACATGTGACAATACTAAACTAAGTTGCCAATTTACCAATCTCAGGGATGAAGGTCTTTAGTAATAAAGTGGTGATATACCACTTTTCTCTTTGCGTTTATTTTTTCAATAGTTGCTAAAATTCTAAGCACACATAGCAACTACTCACATCCTTTCCACGATGTATTTCATGCTTCTGTAACATCTTAATGAAAAATGATTGATTAACTGCCCTTTACAGCTCTCTGGTTTCACATGACTGTGCTCTTGTGCACCACCACTGCTATTCACTTTCGTTTTGCATTCATTCTTGCCGTCTGGCCTTCATTAATGGATATCTAACTTTTGTGGAAAGAGAAACAGTTAGTGCTCTTTGATCCGAAACATGAACTCCTTTTTCCCACCGATGCTGCCCGGCCTGTTGAGTGTTTCCAGCATTTTCTGTTTTCACATCAAATTTGCAGCTTCTGGATTTTTTAAAAAAAGGGTGCATGACTTCTGTTCTGCAATAGTAACTTGTTTGCATGGTTGCAGATGTCTGTACCACAACTTGCTTCTTATGAAATTTGACTTAGCAATTTTCTTTGAAAAATTAAAAGTTGTGTTGGTTTGTGCACTGCTATTATTCCTGTAGTTGGTTAACAGATAGACATAATCTTGGGAAGCATATATGAATGTTCAGCTTTACCTGTTTTGTGTTGTATGTCCAAAACTCTTAAGTATACATTTATTGTGACCATTGCCAATGAAATATCAATGATAATATTAATAAAATCTCTTTTGATATTAATTCAATGGAGGCCTTTCTGTTATGGCAGAAACCCAAAGAATGATAGGAAATTGAAACACCAAACTATTTGTTGGTCAGACATTTTCTTTTGACTGTCTGTTTCCTCTGTTCGCTGCACACCGTGTTTCAGCTCTGTCAACTTCACTCGCTGGTGTATTTTGTGTGAGCCTGCTTTTCTAAATCCTCTTTAAATTCCTATTGCTGGATTTACAACATTTGCTTATTAGATCCAAATCTCTAAAAAACAATCTGTGCAAATCAGTTTCTAATGTTAGAGAATATTTGTAAGCACAGAAAAATTCTTTGTTTTCCTAATTTGTGCATGCATGTATTGCCCTCTGTACAGTCCAGTACACAGAGGAATTAAGAGGAATTTCAAAATTCTCTCTTTCAAAATAAATAAAATTATTTATTTTAAAGAAAATAAATCTACTCTAGTTTCTCATTGGGTAATGTTATCATGAATAAAATTATAAGTATTTTTAAAAGTTGTGGATTCCCTGAGGAAATAACAATCCACAACTTAAAATTACAGTTTTAGATACAAACAGGTATTATCAGTAAAATTGTTTTTGTATTCTGTAAAACTCAGCTATATTTCATTCACTAAGACCCTACATTTTCAGTGTTTATTATGGGATATTTATTTTGTTAGTAAAAAATAAAGTTCCCCTTTTCTTGCTGATTTTGCAAAAAACTGCAAAAGCTCAGCCTGCGGCAGAGCACCATGTTAATGTCAGCTACTTCTAGATTTTGATACTGTATTTGTTGTACATATGTTATTGCCAAAGGTTTCATTCAAGCTCAGAGAATAATGATGGTGAATACTGACAGTTTTGCAATTTTTACAAATGCAAATCCTGTCCCATTACATTTATCCATGAAGTATATACTTGTATATTAATGCAATAAACTAAATAATGTTTAGTTCCTCAGAGAAAACATTTCCTTAGTTCTTCATGGTTTGATCAATGTTTCTAGAGTTTAATAAGCCTTTCCAAGCTGCTAGTTCAGTGCAGTAGTGAGAATATTATATTATCAGAGGTATCACCTTTTGGATAATGCATTAAACTAAAGCTCTGCTTTCTTACTCAGGTGGATATAAAAGATCCAAATACAGTACTTGAAGAAAAGCAGGCCTTTCTTCTAATGTTCTGGCCAACGTTTATCCCTCAAGCAACAACCCAAAACAGATTAAGTGGTCATGGATCTTATTACTGTTTGCACAAATTGGCTGCTGTGTGTGCCTACAAAATAAGTGATTACACTTCATAAGTAATTCATTGACTGTAAAGTACTTTGGGATGTCTTGCGGACATGAAAAGTGTTATATTAATGCAAGTTAATTTGTGTTTTTTATAAATGGGCTTACAATCTCATTACACATAGTTTATAGAGAAATTCTTCTCCTATAAATTGCAGTGCACAACACACTCACTATTAAAATGCTATATACAGGCTACCTCGCCTCGTTTATTTCCTCATGCAACTTAGTCTGTTTTGCTGAATGCACTGCTGTGTGAAAATTCATATTATAGTGAAAGATTAAGCCTGGAGCATCGTGTTTTATTTTTACATGTTGAATATGAACATTTTGCATATCTTTCAAAAAACAGAATGAAATCGATTTTGAACTGTCAAAAACTGTAACTTCTACCTTAAACAGTGACACATCATGTATGACAGTTTTGTATAATTTCCATTTCCTTTTCAGTATTTTCTACCGCTAATGTCATTGTAGATTTTAGTGTCTTCTTCCTGTAAATCACTGCCCTTAATCTGACAGTGTCAGAAGGATCTATCTTCATTTTCTCACTCTTTTCATAATCTAATCCTCAAGTCTAACATGCAATTAGTGCCCTTCTTGCCCCCTGAATACCAAACAGGCTGATTGTTACAGCTTTTTCTGTGCAATCCGTTTAGCTACGCAGGCAGTAATGAATATGTACATTTTAAGGACCTAAACGAAGGGGGGGTCATAGGCAATCAACCTTGAATTCAATTAACTGAGTCAAGGTTAATGACTCTGCACAGTGGTCAGAGGTGCTTGGAATGCTACAGATTAAATCAGGCTGTCAGAGCTGACAATGTATAGGACTGAATTACTTGCATGTGGAACAGGGAATCAAGAGTAGATAAAGTGGCGTTGGGTCTTCAGAGAAGATTACATGGAGTTTGCAGTGGCAAATCAGATTGTAAATCTCCCTAAGGTCTGAGATATGATTAGCACAAATAAAGCCTTGCTGAGGTTGTAATGCACTGCTTGCTAATGACACCAACTTCAATGTGTCTTCTGTACGATTCAAGGCTGTTATGTACAATATATGTATAGTTCCAAAGGTGTGAATTCTGGGGAACTTAAGTACATGTGAATTAAAATAAGTTGACTACCAAGAATAATAAATCGGTGAAGCAGAAAATAGTAATTTCTTTTCCAAAGTATTCTAGTGGCGTGCCATGCTGCAAAAATCTCATTTTTCATTGTGAGTGACAAGATGCCTAGAGGGTAATATCATCCACCTGTGAATGATAACTTTGGTTATCAATTTGGCTGTGCGCGACAATCCATGATACATACAGGAAATGGAAGACATTTAGAAAGCTTGCTGGGAAAGCCCAACACTTTGCATGGTCTGGTCAGTAAATATGGGTATCAAGAGGAAGTACACAGGTTGTGGTTGCTTTCAGTCCCAATGGACTACTTTTCCTCCAGTCACCCCAGCTTCTAAATCTGCAACTTTCAAATGAGATGTCCTCAAAGTAAATGGTTCCTATGCCTTAGGATTGGGTGGTTTATTCATGCTGTTCCAGCGATGTAAAGTGGCAATTTAAATATACTTCCTCCATTCTGTAGTATCACCCTTTCAGCAGTCTCTGCAATTTGATATATGTTTGCTAAACAACAGTTCAGCCCACAGCTGTTTCCACAATCTTTCTGCCACTTGCTACTCCAATTCGTGATCTTACTGCCTTACTTGCCTCACTCTCACTATCCTGATGAAGCCCATTTTTAGATTTTTCAGTTTCTGATCCATTTTTGCCTGGTTTACCATATGCATTGCATTTTTCACAGTTTTCTCTATCTTAAATATCTTTAATTTCTCCTAATGTGATCACAAGAATATAGCATTGGCCAGAGCGCAACCTCCTGTTCAACATGTAAACAATTTAAACTTCATTGCTTCCCACTTGCAGACATGTTTCTCTTCTCAGGATGTATAGAAAAAATGCAGAGCAATAAGGTGGAACAGGCTAGTGGGACTAATTGAATGGCATTTTTAAAGAGTAACTGCAGGCAGAATGGGGCAAGTCAATGTCTTTCTACATTATGAAATTATATTTCCTTTGTTTTATTACATTTTCAATGCTGTTTATCTTTAATCTTTTCCTGCTTTCCTTAAAGATCTGCATGAAGTTGTCTGGTTTTTTTTTCTGCAGGCGCTGATTAATGTGCTCAGTATTTCCTGTGCTTTCTGTTTATATTTTGTGTTTGATTGGCTTTGTGCTAATGGAATATGCAGACTGGGAAATAAAATTGTGCTAAATCTTTTGTTATGATTAAGATCAGAAATGTTATGACAGACTAGATACTATAAATTTTAGAACAATGCATACAGACTGAGCTCAGAATGGGATCTGTATAAAGCTGCCATTCAGCTGGTTGGTCATGTAGTCTCCTTGAATGCTACAGATATGGTCAATATACAGGCTGTCCTCAGGTTACTAATGCCTGACTTATAGATGCCTGCACATGTAAATGAGATCTCATTATATTATTAAATTCAGAGGATTGATGTATGTAACTATACTTATTATAATAAATGGCAGAACTAGATTTCTCTCTCCCTCTTTTCTAGTATTCTTTCTTTTCAGTCTGATATGCTTTTGACACTATTCATTACAATACTATGGAGGTATGGGTACCATGTGGAGAGATCTTTGTGTATTTTTCTGATTTACAGACAAGTTTGAAAACAGAAGCTACTTGTTAAGCTGGAGCAGCCTATATATTATATTATTTGTATCCTGGGTCATCTCATTTGGCTTCCAAAACTATTGCATGACAGCTAACTGATGGTTGGTCAGCTGCACTGCAAGTTACCATGTCTGGCCTTCTGCTACTGGACTCACTACTGAATCTAGTAAAATATTGAGTCATTAAAGTGGTGAGTGGTTTGGGTATTTTGTTTTTATTAATATTAATGATTTTGCTCCAGATGCATTTGGTTGTAAATGCTTTTTCAATTAACCTTTTTCAAAATTTCTATACAAACTGTCAAAAGACTAACAGTTTATTATTTGAGTTGGACCTTAAGTTGCCATTATCTGTGGCCAGACTGTTTGATACTCACTCCAGCTTGCAGAGTGATATATATTCTAAGCCCTCCAATTTTGCAAGTTTAGTTTTAGCAGTCTTGACTATAAAGAGGATAGAATATGAGAAACATATATTACAAGGCTGCTGCAGTTGTGGTTCCACATAATGACAAAACAATTTGGAACAAATTTAAAACAGGTCAGTGAAATCCATATGGCAGTTTTGACATCATTTAATGTTTACTAGAGCAGAATGAAAATAGCTTGCATTTAAATTTTGGAAGTTGACTTCTAATCACAAACATTTAGTTCATGTTCTTTAGATGTATATTTGGAAAGAAAAAGAAACATTTTGAAATAAAGTAGGCTTGCTTGACGATAAAACTCTGTGCAAATCATCTGTAAGTGACCAATAGCAAGAAAATCCACTGTTCTTACTGCCTTTTAATATATATTTTTCCTCATGTACTGTTCAAATCTGACATCTAGTGTCACTGCATGCCTTTGAACCTATACTTCAAAAGAGCTCATTTGCACTCATGACTGAGATTTCCACTTCCTGGGTGTCTTGTTCTAACATCTCTCCAACTCTGCATGTTGCAGGATCACTTTGGTCAGTTCCAAATTCCACACCAACTTTGCAAACACAGCGGTGCTGAATTTGATTTATAGGTATGTCCCAAATCTTTCACAATCATTTTATCATTGTCTGTTTTCGGGGCTTAGCGTGGTGGTCAGAACTATGCACATTATTTTATCTGCAGCCTAGCCAACGTCTTATAAGCTTGTACGAAGACACCCATACTCTTGTTCTCAAAGCTCCAGCTAATGAAAGCAAGCAACCTTTAGGCTTCTCTCCCCTTTCTTACATGTGTTACCACATTTGAGGATCTTTGGACTTTGACACAAAGGTTCATCAATAACACCAAGGGCCCAACCATTCATATCATACTCTAATTTTAACCCTCTCCCCACCAAATGGATCACCTTACACTTATCAGGAATAGATTCCAGCTGCCTTGGCATTGCCTAATTAACCGAATAATCAACATAACTTTGTATCCTAAAACAACATTTTCTTCTAATAACAACACAATAACAACAGGGAGATTGAAAATCTGTCTGAGTGATGCACCAACAACAGTCAACAAGACCAAGGAGCCAATGATTGACTTCAGGCGAGGAAACCAGAGGCCCATGAGCCAGTGCTCATTGGAGGATCAGAGATAGAGAGCGTCAGCAAATTTAAGTTCCTCCATGTTATCACTTGAGAGGACCAGTCCTGGGCCCAGCATATAAATGTAATTATGAAGAAAGCATGGCAGTTCCGCTACTTACTTAGAAGCTTGCAAAGGTTTGGCATGATACCTAAAACTCTGACTAACTTCAATGTATGTGTGATGGAGAGTACATTGCCTTCAGAGCTTGTTATGGAAACGCCAATCCCCTTGAATGGAAAATCCTATAAAAGTACTGGATACGGCCCAGTCCATTGCAGATAAAGTTCTCCCAACCATTGAGCACATCTACACAGAGCATTGTCACAGGAAAGCACATCCATCATCATGGGCCCCCACCACACAGGTCAGACATTCTCATTGCTGCTGCCATCTGGGAGGTGATACAGGAGCCTCAGGACTCGCACCACCAGGTTTAGGAACAGTTATTACCCCTCAGCCATTAGGCTCCCGAACCAGAGGGGATAACTTCACTTAGCCCATCATTGAACTGTTCCCAGAACTTGTGGACCCTTTATCTCATGTTCTTGATATATATTGATTGTTTATTTAATGCTATAATTATTATTTATTCTTTTCTTTCTTTTTGTATTTGCACAGTTTGTTGTCCTTTGCACATTGGTTATCTACCCTATTGGTGTGGTCTTTCATTGATTTTATTATGATTATTGGATTTATTGAGTATGCCCACAAGAAAATGAACCTCAGTGTTGTATGTGGTGATGTGTGCATTCTTTGATAACAAATTTACTTAGAACTTTCAGATTCAATTTTCATGTCACCGTCAATCTTACCAAGGGAATCTGTACATAGTTCAACTAAAAAGTCTCCTTCTGTGCTGTAATGACTCTTGATTCCCCATGCATTTCCAATGGTTCTATTATAATGCCAAACTGTTAATAATCATTATTTAAACATCACGCTTACAATAGGAGTAACTCTGTTGCCTCAAGTCCTGCAATTGATCATAATTTACAAACCTTTACTTTTTCCCGCACTTTTCCACCTAGATTGAAGAGAGATTAGATTTATTTATCACATGTACATCGAAACATTGACACATACAGTGAAGTGTGTTACTTTGGTCAATGACGAGCACAGTCTGAGGATTATGGAGGGGGCAATCTTCAAGTGTTGCCGTGCTTCCAGCACCAGCATCGCATGCCTTCAACTTCTTGATCCTAAACTCACATTTTGGAACGTGGGAGGAAACCCGAGCGCCCAGAGGAGACCCACATAGTTATGGGGAGAACATAGAATCTTGGCAGGAGTTAAACCTTGATTGCTGATCACTGGTGCCATAAAGTGTTACACTAACCACAATGCCACCATGCGGCCCTGTATCCGTGTTTTGTTTACCTATTCCAAATCACCAACACAAAGGACTGTGGTCATTTCAAGAGTCAACATGAACTCAGTTGACTAAATACATAGCGATGATCACACCGCAGACTTTTCTAATATGCTTTGCTTGGCTCTTCATTAGTTCAGCTCGGTAATCTGTTGTAGTTACTCAGGTGCAAGCTTTAAAAGATAAGATCAGCTTAGTGAAATGTGTCAGAAAGACAAGAGGTTCTGCAGATGCTGGAATCCAGAGTAACACATGCAAAATGCTAGAGGAACTCCGCAGGTCGGACAGCATCTAGTGAAATGAAAACACCTGACCCTTCATCAGGACTGGAAAGGAAGGGGGAAATGGCCAGAAAAAGAAGCTGGGGGTGAGGGGAAGGAGGACAAGCTACAAGGTGATGTGAAACCTGGTGGGTGGGGAAGTGGGAATGAAGTAAGAAGCTGAGAGTTGATAGGTGGGAAAGGTAAAGGAATCTGATAGGAGAGGAGAGTAGACCAAGGGAGAAAGGGAAGGAGGAGGGGCAGCAATGGAGGGGAAAGGCTGATGAGAAGAGAAGTGGTAAGAGGGAGCCAGAGTGGGGGATAGATGAAGGGGAAATGGGGAGGGCAAAGTACTGGAAGTTAGAGAAATCAATGTTCATGCCATCAGGCTGGAGGCTACCAGACAGAACATGGTTTGCTGCTCCTTCGCCCTGAGAGTGGCCTTGTTGTGACAGTAAAGGAGGCCACGACATGTGTCATTTGTGTCAAATCACATTAGCGAGGATGGTGCTGGGCAGCCTGCTTCTGGTCCCAACATGAACGCCCACAGATGACTAACCTGAACCACATATCTTTGGAATATGGGAGGAAATGGAAGCACCAGAGGAAACGCACGAGGTGACAGGGAGAATATACAAACACAGGCAGTGGTGGGGATTGAGGCCTGATCGCTGATCATTGGCTCTGTAGTTACACTATGCTAACCACTACCCTACCCTACCATACCAGGCTCAGGCTAGGAATGACTTGAACTGTTTGGAAAAATGTACTATATTGACTCACTATATCAGCTGGATGCATTAGTGAGGTATAAGATCTCATTATTCACTTTTGATTTATATGGAGGCACTTTCTTTGCTGTCAGGACATTAGCAGTGCAGACACACATCAATTTCATTGCAATAATGTATCGTTCAAACACTGAGATATTTTCAAAGTGCAATGATGTGTTTTGATTAAAAAAAAATGTGTCATGGCATGATAGTATTCAGCAAAGATAGTTTTATAAAAGCATTTGCCAATTACCAAAGAGATTTCTTAAAAGAAAGCAATTGCCGATTACTTTTGGCTGAAGGTGAATTTTAAAAGACTTCATTGTCCTCTCATAATTTCAAAGTTGTATTTTACTTTCATCTCAAACCACAGAAAATTCTACAAATATTTTAACCTTATCTAGTTAATGTCCAGCATAAATTGTAAAAGTGTATCTAATAGTACTGTTTTACATTAATCTTGTCAAATCTGCCCCATTCTCTTAACATTTATTGGGTACTTATAAAAATAAAACAAATGATTTTACACTCTTTAAACAGAGGCTTTAAAAATGAACATTAGAGTAAATTTACTTGGGATAATCTTTGGGCAATGAATCACGAGCAGATTCATGCAAGGACACTTTCTGCAATGGAGTTATTCTTTACAATAGTGGTTACAGTTGGAGAGAGGGAAGATTCAGCACTTTGTTCGAGTATTCTCAAAACATAATTACTAATGGTATTAAAGTTAAAATCAAATTTATTGAAGTTCCATTTATCAGATTCTTTTTTAAAACAATTTATGTATAAATGTGAATAGCCATCCTCTTCAATATTTGAGGTTGCTGCATTAAATCAGTTATCCATTTTTCTCATCATATCAATAAAGGCCTAATCTACACACCTTCATGCATTCAATCACCATTTTACAACATAAGAACATAAGAGATAGGAGCAGGAGTAGGCCAATCGGCCCCTCAAGCCTGCTCCGCCATTCAACAAGATCATGGCTGATCCAATCTTAACTCTAGTTTTCACCGAATCCCACAAGGCAACAGTGCCAACCAACAGGGCACCATGCCGCCCATTTTATTTTATTATTCATCCCGCCCAAACCCATGTGATCACCCGGGGAAAAAAAACCGAGTTGCCAATTGAGGAGAAAAAATCTGGAAAATTCCTCTCCGACCCATCTAGGCTATCGAAAACTGGTCCAGGAGATCACATGGCTGATCTAAACCTAGCCTCATGTCCACTTACCTGCTCGCTCACCGTATCCCCTAATGCCATTTTTATCCAGGAAAATGTTTATCTCCGTTTTGAATTTATTGAGTGTAGTAGCCTCCACAGCTCTCTGGGGCAGTAAATTCCACAGCCCCACTACCCTCTGAGTGAAGAAATTTCTCCGCATCTCAGTCCTGGAACGGCATCCCCTTATTTTAAGATTATGCCCCCTAGTCCTAGTTTCACCCATCATTGGGAACATTCTCCCCGCATCCACCCGATCAAGCCCCTTCACAATCTTATATGTTTCAATAAGATCGCCTCTCATTCTTCGGAACTCCACCCTGAATGTTGAGAGAATGTTTCCTCATTAGAGAATCCAGAACTAATGGCCACTGTTCAAATTAAGGCATCACCCATTTAAGGACAGGTATGAGGTCAGTATATTTCTCTCAGAGGCTGGTGAGTTCTTGGAATTCTTTCTCTCAAAGGCTGTTCAAGGAGTGACTTTGAATATTTTTGTTTTCTTAGAAAACTACTAAGTTTTCTTAGTGGTTTCTGGGAAATGCATATTGTAATGCATTCATGAATACTTTGAGAGGTAATAAATAAATATCTGAAGAGTTGGTAGTGTATTTACAAGACAACATGTTAACATGTTGAGTCCCATGGAAAAAATGAAGTACAACAATCAATGTGTGCAGTTTATCACCAAAAACTATAAGTTAACTGGTGTGCAGAATTTTTCTGATCTCCTTGCAGGCTTTATGTTTCATCAATGTTGGGACTGTTTGATTCTGGAATCTCAGAGTGGTCTGCATCCTTTGTCAGACTTGAATTTGATACTTCACTTCCTAAAGTTGGCACTGGATCGAAATTGGGCCCAATTTCCTGATGGAGTCATTCTCCATCTAGACTTGGTTTATTTGTAGTAGAGGTCATTTAATCTCCATTAGCACATTGTAATCTGGTGCTATTTTCCACCCAACGCTTTTGGATTGAGCAACCTCATCTACAGTATCCTGTGTCCCAGGTGTGAGCTCAGATTCATGTATTTATTTTATTTTATTTTGAGGTACAGTAGGGTAACAGGCTGTTCCGCCCCATCAAGCCTGCACTGCCCAATCACATCCATGTAACCTACTAACCTGTACTTCTTTGGGATGGGAGAGAAAACTGGAGCATCCAGAGGCTGGAGGTTGAGTTCCCTCTGTTTAGTATAATACACACATTCACCACTTAGTTATTTCTGTCTAACTCTTGAAACTAAGTTTGTCTGAAGTGAGTTCTACCAGTTATGAAAAGATATGATTTAAGAAGAGTGAACAATTTTGTCTTTCAAGCTGCTCGACTGATATGACTGTAATCACAGCTTTGTTTCCCTAGCTGTCCTCAGAAACAAAAATATTCAAAGTCACTGCTTGAACAGCCTTTGAGAGAAAGAATTCCAAGAACTCACCAGCCTTTGAGAGAAATATACTGACCTCATACCTGTCCTTAAATGGGTGATGCCTTAATTTGAACAGTGGCCATTGGTTCTGGATTCTCTCATGAGGAAACATTCTCTCCACATTCAGGGTGGCAGATTGGCACAGCTGGCAGGTCTGTTGCGTTATGCTCCAGTGACCCAGGTTTGTTGTCTGTGTAGAGATTTTATTGCCAGTGGGTGAATTCCCTCTGAATGCTTCGTGTTTTTTTCCAACATCCCAAAGTCGTGAGTTAATTGGTTAAATTAGTAATAGTATGTAGGTGACTGTTGGAGCTTGAGGATAGTACAGTGATCAAATGGAATTAGTGCCAATGGATGCCTGGTAGTTGGCATGTACTTGGTGGGTCAGGCATTTTGTTTCAATGCCATATGATTAAGAATTTGTCTGATAAGATTCTTCAGGATCTTGTATCTTTCAAACAACAGTTACACTACTAAATTTGAGCATATACAAGTCCAACCTGTCAAACATTTACCTATAAGAGGTCTAGAATACAAGAGCAGAGCTGTGATGCTGAGGCTTTTTAAGGCTCTGGTGAGGCATCATATTGAGTATTGTGAAAAGTTTTGGGCTCCTCATCTAAGAAGAGATGTGCTGACATTGGACAGGGTTCAGAGGATGAGTCTGGGAATGAAAAGGTTATCGAACGAGGAACGTTTGATGGCTCAGGGTTTGTACTTGTTGGAATTTGAAGGATGAGGGGAGAACTCATTGAAATCTCTTGAAAGTTGAAAGGCCTAGACAAAGTAGATGTGGAAAGGATATTTCCAATGGTGGGGGAGTTTAGGACACGAGGGTACAGCCTCAGGATAGAGGGGCATCCATTTAAAACAGAACTGTGGAGAAATTTCTTTAGCCTGAGGGTGGTAAACTTGTGGCAGCTGTGGAAGCTGGGTTGTATTTAAGGTAGAGATTGATAGGTTTTTGATTGGACACGCATCAAAGGTTACAGGGAGAAGGCTAGGGAGTAGGGCTGAGGAGGGGGGACAAAAAGGATTCCACCATGATTGAATGGTGGAGCAGACTCATAGGGCCAAATGGCATGATTCTCTATCCACTGTGCTCATTATATCCTCAAAGAACTCCAGTAAGTTTGACAAATGGGACGCACCCTTCATGAATCCATGTTGAGGCTGCCTCATGGAATCAATTCTTTCCAGAGGTCTCACTATTTCTTCCTTAATGACAGGTACAAGCATTTTCCTGACTGCAGATGTTAAACTAACTGGTCTATAGTTACCTGCATTTTGCCTACATCCTTTTTTAAACAGTGGCATGACTATTGCTGCCATCTGTTCCATCAGGAACAGCTTAGAGTCCGGAGAATTTAGGCAAATTATCACAAATGTGTCTATAACTTCTGCCATTTCTTTCAATGCTCGAGTATGAACCCCATCAGGTCTATCTTCAGGCCCATTAGTTTTCTCATCACTATCTCTTTAGGGACAGTGATTGTATCAAGTTCCACATCTCCCGTTGTTTCCATAACATCTCTGTTTTGCATGCTGGTCGTGTCCTCCACTGACACAAAATAGCCACTCGAGCAAGTTCCAAGGATTCTGTGAGGTATTTGGTGATCACACTAAATTCTAATCTTGATTCCATTTTACAAGAAAACGGTGGAAGGGTCAACCATGTTCACCTTGGATGTTCACATGTTACCACCAATGGGAGAGCTTTAAATGAGTGGACATTGTTAGAAGGTAAGAGACCAATAATTTAAAATGAAAATTGTTGTGTCTGTGAATGAAGTCACCAGAGAGACACTGAAGATGGTTTAGAAGTCTTTATTCAGTGCAACAAGCAGGCATCTTACTGGAGATGCTCTTGGTACAGGCTGTCAAGCCCAAAGGTATAGTACATTACATTTTTATACCCTTAAAGTCAAGGACAACAGCCACTAATTCAATACAATTTCAATAGTTACAATGACATTTTTTACTTCAATACTTCGGAATGCCAAATGGTTCATTTGAGATATACTGTATAGTGGAAGCGTATTATAATTGATATGACACTTCTGAAGATTCAAACACCTTTGGGAGAAATTAATTAACACAAATATTCCAAAATCTTTTAATGACAGAGAGCCAGACACCCAAAGTTAATGTTGTCAGGGCTGTCTCTGAGTACACAATTATGATTACACAAGAACTATTGATTGCCTATACCTGTGACCATGTTTGATATGCTAGGTGACAACATCTGTCTGGTCTGTCAGCTTGCACTCAAGTCACAATGGAGAAAATAATTTAGCCATATTGTCTGGTTTGATGCAATGCAATGAACACAATCCAATTGTTTTAATGTTTGGCTCTTACATATGCATGCTCTTAGTCTGTGGAACAGCCTATGCTTTTAACTTCAATTTACTGCTTGCAATTTACCCAAAAAAACACCAGAGGCTAATTGAGAGCTTCCTGAACTTACTTACATTTACAATAAACTGACGTCTGGTTCTTGTTTGTATTAATATCTGCTATATTCACATAACTCCAGAATATTCCCTAGTATACCCTACTCTGGGCCCCTGGACAGAACTCCATCCGAGGAAGGCTAAATTTTAAGGAGGTCCTGTTTAAGTGGGGCAGTATGTCATGATAAACTTTCGGTGGTGCTTCGACGTGTCGGTTTTCTGGAACTTGTGTTCTCTCGACTTGGAACACTGAACAGTCAAATGCCGTCCATTCTATTTACCTAGGGAGTTCTCAACTCTGATCCTGAATGCAGTTTACGTACCCCCAGTGGCTCACTATAACCAAGTGCTCAGGATACTGCATGATGCCATCTCCAATCAAGGAACAGTCCATTCTGACACGCTTCAGTCAGCTCTAGAACATCTGAACAGCAAAGCTGCATACATCAGACTGCTCTTTATCAACTACAGCTCAGCATTTAATGCCATCGTCCCCCCAAAACTAATCAATAAGCTCCTGAACCTTGGTCTCAATACCTCCTTGTGCAATTGGATCCTGGACTTCCTCACTTGAAGACCCCAGTCAGTTTGGATTGGCAACATCTCCTCCATGGTCTCCATCAGCACAGCTGCACCACAAGGCTGTGTGCTGAGCCCTCTGCTCCAATCACTTTACACTGTGTGGCTAAGTATAGCTCCAATGCCATATTCAAATTTTCTGATGACACCACTGTCATAGGCCGATTCAAAGGTGGTAATGAATCAACATAAAGAAGACAGGTTTGCTGCCTTCTGCACTCTGGTTGAATACTCTAGTTGGTCGGTCTTTCTTAGATTCTGTTATGGCTATTATTCTATAGATTTATCGTGTATGCCCACAAGCAAATGAATCTCAGGATTGTATATAGTGATATATATACTTTGATAATAAAATTTACTTTGAACTTTGAAAATGCCTTCACTCTGGATTCCTTCCCCCATTACTAACCAATGTGTATCTACATCCACACACCTGACATCGCTAACTGGCTATTTCCAAAACTGTGCAGAGATGGCAGTAAAACATTCCAAAATTTGATTCCATCCTCTAAGCCCCTTCAATCTCTGAAAGCAAAAAACTATTAGTAGTGGCTGTCAGTAATTACTCTGTGGGCAGGGTCAGTGCCAAGTAACTCTGTTTCTGATTCACAGGCAACAGTTCACATTCCATACAATGACGGAGATTAACAGAATGATCTTAACAACCAGTCTTTTTGATCAACCTACTGAATGGTTTTGGGTGGCTTCTATTTGGATAGCTGCAAGAATCTTGCCCTTGTGGCATCCCCTCCCATACTGCACTTTGGATTACTGGCACAGCAACTTCAAGGGCCCCCCTTATTTATTTTCACTCTCCATCAGCTGGGGTGGCTGCCTTCTGTTGCTGTGTGTAATTTCTTCTCTCTTGCTTGGTCTACCTTGCCATCAAGGTTGTGGAACTTGATAACTCTGCCTTAACTTGGATTCCTTCCCCTCTATTTTCCCCAATATCTTTCTCTTCTGATCTATACAACTGGTTATCTATCTCCAAGAACCAGTCTTCACTACAATGTATAGCTACTGTGTATGAAGTTACCATGAGTAGAGAGAAGGTTCTTGGGTAACTGAAAAGTCTGAAAGTAGTAACTTGCCTGGACCTGATGGTGTACACCCCACAGTTCTAAAAGAGCTGGCTGAAGAGATCGTGGAGGCATTTGTAATGATCTTTCAAGAATCACTAGATTCTTGTATGGTTTCAGAAGACTGGAAAATTGAAAATGTCACTCTACTCTTCAAGAAGGAAGAGAGGCAGAAGAAAGGAAACTATCGGCCAGTTAGTCTGACCTCAATGGTTGGGAAGATGTTGGAGTCAATAATTAAGGATGATGTCTCAGGGTACTTGGAGGTACATGATGAAATAGGCCGTAGTCAGCATGGTTTCCTCAAAGGAAAATCTTGCCTGACATGTCTGTTGGAATGCTTTGAAAAAGTATCAAGTAGGATAGACGAAAGAGAATCAGTTGATGTTGTGTACTTGGATTTCCAGAAGCCTTTGACAAAGTGCCACTCATACAGCTGCATAACAAGCTATGTATTACAGGGGAAAGATTCTAGCAGAGACAAAGCATTGGCTGATTGGCAGGAGGCTAAGTGTGGGAAAAAAGGGAGCCTTTTCTGACTGGCTGCCAGTGACTAGTGGTGTTCCACAGGAGTCTGTGTTGGGACCAATTCTTTTTTATGTTATATGTCAATGATCTGATTGATGGAATTGATGGCTTTGTTGCAAAATTTGCAAATTTGCAAACAATATGAAGATAGGTGGAAGATAGGTTGAATTTTTTGAAGAGGTTACGAGGAAAGTTGACGAGGGTAAAGCAGTGGATGTTGTCTATATGGACTTCAGTAAGGCCTTTGACAAGGTTCCGCATGGAAGGTTAATTAGGAAGGTTCAATCGTTGGGTATTAATATTGAAGTAGTAAAATGGATTCAACAGTGGCTGGATAACTGTTTGTCAGGTTGGAGGCCGGTGACTAGTGGTGTGCCTCAGGGATCTGTATTGGGTCCAATGTTGTTTGTCATATACATTAATGATCTGGATGATGGGGAGGTAAATTGGATTAGTAAGTATGCTGATGATACTAAGGTTGGTGGCGTTGTGGATAATGAAGTAGGTTTTCAAAGCTTGCAGAGAGATTTAGGCCAGTTAGAAGAGTGGGCTGAACGATGGCAGATGGAGTTTAATGCTGATAAGTGTGAGGTGCTACATTTTGGTAGGAATAATCCAAATAGGACATACCTGGTAAATGGTAGGGCATTGAAGAATGCAGTAGAACAGAGTGATCTAGGAATAATGGTGCATAGTTCCCTGAAGGTGGAATCTCATGTGGATAGGGTGGTGAAGAAAGCTTTTGGTATGCTGGCCTTTATAAATCAGAGCACTGAGTATAGGAGTTGGGATGTAATGTTAAAATTGTACAAGGCATTGGTAAGGCCGAATTTGGAGTATTGTGTACGGTTCTGGTCACCGAATTATAGGAAAGATATCAACAAAATAGAGAGAGTACAGAGAAGATTTACTAGAACATTACCTGGGTTTCAGCACCTAAGTTACAGGGAAAGGCTGAACAAGTTAGGTCTTTATTCTTTGGAGCGTAGAAGGTTGAGGGGGGACTTGATAGAGGTATTTAAAATAATGAGGGGGATAGATTGAGTTGACGTGGATAAGCTTTTTCCATTGAGTATTGGGGAGATTCAAACAAGAGGACATGATTTGAGAGTTAGGGGGCAAATGTTTAAGGGTAACGGGGGGGGGGGGAAATTTCTTTACTCAGAGAGTGGTAGCTGTGTGGAATGAGTTTCCAGTAGAAGTGGTAGAGGCAGGTTCGGTATTGTCATTTAAAGTAAAATTGGATAGGTATATGGACAGGAAAGGAATGGAGGGTTATGGGCAGAGTGCGGGACAGTGGGACTAGGCGAGTGTAAGCGTCGTCACGGATTAGAAGGGCTGAGATGGCCTGTTTCTGTGCTGTAATTGTTATATGGTTATATGGACAGTTAGTTTTGAAGAAATAGAAAGGCTACAGAAGGAGAGCTAAAAAGAATGGGCAAAGAAATGGCAGATGGAATACAGTGTCAGGAAGTGTATGGTCATGCACTTTGATAGGAGAAATGAAAGGGTTGACTATTTTCTAAGTGGAGAGAGAATACAAAAACTAAGGCACAAAGGGACTTGGGAGTCCTTGTGGAGGATTCCCTTAAGGTTAATTTGCAGGTTAATTCTGTGGTGTGGAAGGCAAATGCAACGTTAGCATTCATTTCAAGAGGACTAGAATATAAAAGAAAGGATGTAATGTTGAAACTTTATAAAACACTAGTGAGGCCTCACTTTGAGTATTGTGAACTGTTTTGGGCTCCTTATCACAGAAAGGATGTGCTGAAACTGGAGAGGTTTCAAAATGATTTCAGGATTGAATGGCTTGTTATATGAGGAACCTGATGTCTCTGGGGCTGTATTCACTAGAATTCAGAAGAATGAGGGGTGACCTCATTGAAACCTGTCGAAAGGTTAAAGGCATTGATAGTATGATGTGGAGAGATGCTTTCTGTGGTGGGACAATCTAAGACCAGAGGACATGGCCTCAGAATAGAGGGGCATCATTTCAGAATGGAGATAAGGAAGAATTACTTTAACCAGGGAGTGGTGAATCTGTGGAATTCATTGCCACAGGCAGCTGTGGCGGTCAAGTCTTTATGTATATTTAAGGAAGAGGTAGATAGAGTTTTGATTGGTCAAGGCATGAAGGGATATGAGGAGAAGGCAGAAGATTGGGGATGACAGGAAAATTGGATCAGCCATGATGAAATGGCAGAGCGAATGTGATGGGCCAAATGGCCTAATTCTGCTCCTATATCTTATGGTCTAATGGTCATATTCATGGTTTGCTGACATGCTCTCTCTGTATTCTGCAGATGCCTTTCCATTTTCTTTCATCTGTGGGTCTAATCCCAACAGTTGTGGTCAGATGTGACACAACAGGCTGTTGTTCATCACTTAGATTCTCTGTAATTACACTGCTAATGAGTGGATTCGATCCCTTGTTCTGTCTGTGAGGGCAACAAGAAGGTGGGGTCGTACAGTTTAACTTGAGTCCAATGTTTCCAGTGGCTGTCTCGCCGGGTCTGCACACAAACACAAGTGTCATTTGTCAGAAGCGCCATCTAGGAGCGTACCCTGACTTTGCAGGCAGCTCCCTCACCATGACTTGCTCACCCGGTTATGGGAGGACTATCTTCTCTCTCTCCGGCTCTCTCCAATCAGCAATGTTGCTGCTGTTGTGCTCTGTCCCTCATCATGTTAACCCAGTTACAATGGTCCTTCGCACTCCCACATAATCTTTCTACACTGGCCCCAGTACTTTCTTCCTTCTAAGCTCGCAATTTCTGTCGTCTTATGCTCTTCTGTTGCTTTCTTTGTCTTGTGATTTGCACACTCATTCTCTTTCTGCACCTTTCTCTCCCCTTTCTGGTGTGCTTTAGATTGCTGCTACCTCTGTACATCTTCAAACAACTCTTCACTGCATTTGTTCTGATATTATTTGTGATCGTTATCCCAGCTCCCACCCCTGCTTGGGGCTGCAATCTCTCTTTGAGCCATGTTGTCTGCTTCGGGGCTCACATGTGTTTGCTGTCCCTGTCTTGTCCATGTTTTTCTCCCTTTCCTGAGTTTATCATAGCACCTGTTTTACTCAACGTGCCTATCCCCTAGACCGTACCCTCAATATTTGGACACACTCAAAAATCTACAGGAAGCTGCACTCCCTCAATCTATAGAACCTGAGGCTCACTGCTCTCTGCCCTCATTGTTTCACCCCTGCACTGGTAACACACATTACATCTCCCATCATTGGCAAGGGTAGATCAGTTACCGACACTGATGACCCCATGATAACTAACACTTCACATTGCTAGCCCCTTAAAAACCCTTTTGAGTACATCCATGGGTGACCACCACTGATGATAGAAGCTGCTGCCAGCCATTTGGCCCGACCTCATCAGCTCTATATCTGGTCAGAAGTCAAATCAGAGAAAGAGGGTACTGCTCTGGATTCTGCCTACTTTGGCGAGTGACACTCACAGCTTCCTCCCTTTTTAGGATACTGCCTCCAACTATGGCCTAATAGGCCACAGCTGTAACATCATTTCCTTTACCATTCTATGTCTAGTCTGGATATTCCTTGCTAGGTGCCCTGGCTGCTGGCACATAAAGCAAGTCCTCTGTGATGTCACAGCAGCTACATCCAATACAGATACTTCATGACTTTTCTTCCTTCTCTGGTCTATCTCTCTGGTGCATGATGCTATCAGGAGGTGGGTCGACCCCACTGCTATCCCCAAATCTGAAACCTCTTGGTCAGCTGAACGCTGGCCTTCCGTCAGCATCCTCAGGAAGACTGGATCATCTCTTCCTGGATGACCCAACTCTGAATACTCTTCATATATAGTGGCATGCAAGAGTTTTGTCAAAACTTCTGTTACTGTGAATAGCTGAACGAGTAAATGATGACCTGATTTCCAAAAGGCATAAGGTTAAAGATGACACATTTCTTTAATATTTTAAGCAAGATCACTTTTTAATTTCCATCTTTTACAGTTTCAAAATAACAAAAATGAAAAGGGCCCGAAGCAAAAGTTTGGGCACCCTGCCTGGTCAGTACTTAGTAACACTCCCTTTGGCAAGTATCACAGCTTGTAAACACTTTCTGTAGCCAGCTAAGAGACTTTCAGTTTGTGTTTGGGGGATTTTCACCCATTCTTCCTTGCAAAAGGCTTCTAGTTCTGTGAGATTCTTGGGTCACCTTGCATACACTGCTCTTTTGAGGTCTATCCACAGATTTTCGATGATGTTTAAGTTGGGGGACTGTGAGGGCAATGGCAAAACCTTCAGCGTCAGAAGTTTGCAAAGGAACATCTAAACAAGCCTGATGCATTTTGGAAACAACTCCTGTGGACTGATGAAGTTAAAATAGAACTTTTTGGCCGCAATGAGCAAAGGTATGTTTGGAGAAAAAAGGGTGCAGAATTTCATGAAAAGAACACCTCTCCAATTGTTAAGCACGGATGGATCGATCATGCTTTGGGCTTGAGTTGCAGCCAGTGGCACGGGGAACATTTCACTGGTAGAGAGAAGAATGAATTCAATTAAATACGAGCTAATTCTGGAAGCAAACATCACACTGTCAGTAAAAAAAAAAAGCTGACCATGAAAAGAGGATGGCATCTACAACAGGATAATGATCCTAAACACACCTCAAAATCCACACTGGACTACCTCAAGATGTGCAAGCTGAAGGTTTTGCCATGGCCCTCACAGTCCCCGGACCTAAACTCATCGAGAATCTGTGGATAGACTTCAAAAGAGCAGTGCATGCAAGGCAGCCCAAGAATCTCACAGAACTAGAAGCGTTTTGCAAAGAAGAAAGGGTGAAAATCCCCCCAACAAGAATTGAAAGACTCTTAGCTGGCTACAGAGAGCATTTACAAGCTGTGATACTTGCCAAAGGGGGTGTTACGAAGTACTGACCATGCAGGGTGCCCAAACTTTTGCTTCGGGCCCTTTTCCTTTTGTTATTTTGAAACTGTAAAAGATGGAAATAAAAAAGTAATCTTGTTTAAAATATTAAAGAAATGTGTCATCTTTAACTTTATGCCTTTTGGAAATCAGATCATTTTTTAATCCCTTAGCTATTCACAGTAACAGAAATTTTGACCAAGGGTGCCCAAAATTTTTGCTTTCCACTGTATTCAATGTTTATGCTCTGCATAATCCATAGCAAGCTCATCAGTTCTCTAAACTCCTGACATTATCATTCCCCAGTTACTGTCACTGCTTCCCCATTCGCTGCCTCACTTCCCCCTTAAAGCAGCAATATCTCTTCTCGTTTCTGGCATTCCCACTAGTTACCCATGTACCATCCTGCATTCCCTGGGACATACTATCCCAGCTATTCCTTGAGCATTTCATTTTGATGTACACTTTGGAGTATCTCTGGTGAAATTCAATCATTTTCTCAAGAATGCATGGAAGTTCTCTGCTTCTCACCAGTGGTGAAAGGCTTGTGAACGGCAGAACTTTAGGTCAGTTACCAGCTTGGGTCTAGCCTCAGTAAGTGCCATCACAACAGACATACCTGGGTCAACAAACAAGAGAAAATCTGCAGATGCTGGAAATCTAAGTAGCGCAAACAAAATGTTGGATGAACTCAGCAGGCCAGGCAGTATCTACAGAAAAGTGTTCAATCGGCATTTTGGGCCAAGACCCTTCAGCAGGACCTGGGAATACCTGGGTATAACCTCTGCACTCTTCCACTTCTGTGCTCCTGGACCCATGATGCCTGTTGTATTCCTTTCAATACAAAAGGTCTGCTACCCTAAAGTGTCAAACTTTTTCTTAAAACATAAGCACTCTCAAACAAGTATGCCACTATATATTTTCCCCTCATGAATACACACGCACTGCTCTGGCTTTCCAAATGGTCAGTAATCACCTTTCGGAGCTGGTAGCCCCTTTTCAGCAAGCTACCAAAGCTGGCTAATAGCTGGTCCTTTCCACGCCACGTAACGTTCATAGATAATTCATGATCCCATTGTCACTTACCTGAACAGATCTAAGTGTGGGTGCTTCTCTTGAAGATACTCACCACCATTGACTCCTTAAATCGCTGACCACACTGTGGGCCACAAACCTATCCCAGACAAGCCCCCAATAATTATGAGTATGAACTAAGTCAGCAGATAGACACTGAAGCTGATGAAATAGAAGACTTTATTTGGCACATAAGCAAGCATCATACTGGAGACATTCTTGGAAGAGGCTCCCAAATACACAGCTACATCACCTTTTTATACCTTTTAACTGAAAGGCAACAGCAGGTAATTCAGTACAATTTCAATAGTCGCAATGATTTTGTTTATTTTAATATTTTGGGGTGACAAATGTTTCCTTTGAGATACATAATGGAAGCACATTGTAATGGAAAATACACCTCTGACAGTCCAAATGACTTTGGGAAAAACTAATTAACACAAATGTACTAAAACCTTTTGACGACAGAGCCAGACACCCAAAGTTAATGTTGTCAGGGCTGTCTCTGAGCACACAAATACATTAAATACACAAGAACTATTGAATGCCTATACCTGGGACCACGTTTTAGATGCTAAGTGACAGCATCTGTCTGTTCTCTCAACTTGCACTCAAGTCACAATGGTGCAAATAATTTAGCCATGTTGCCTGGTTTAATGTAATCCAATTAACACAATCCCATTTCTCTTGCATGTGCAATCTCTTAGTCTGCTTTTAACTTCAATTTACTGCTTGCAATTTACAAAAGAAAATGAAGGTTAATCGCAAGCTTGCTGAACATATTTACAGTACATTTACAATAAACTGAAGCTTGGTGCTTGTTTGCATGAATATCTACTATATTCACATAACTCCAGAATACTTCCTAACAAAAATGTGTTTCTTATTGCAGAGGGTGTTTATTCCTTGGACTTTTCTATCTCAAAGAGTTATAGAGGCTAGACGATTAGAATTATTAATTTTGAGATGGAAGGAATGGGGAATTGAAGTCAAGGATATTTGGCATAGAGGAGAAGTTGGGGTTTGGGTAGATCGCCAATGATCACATTGAATGGAGGGGCAAGATTGAGAGACCTGGTGGCCTTTGACTAATTCTATTTGCTTGTAACACACAAAATGCAGATGGGACTTAGCAGGTCAGCTGCATCTCTGGAGAGGCATAAGCAGTCGACGTTTTTTAGTCCTAATTTCTTTAGAAAGGCTCTGCTCAGCAATTGACCCTATGTATATTGTAAAGGATAAACTGCAAGGACAACATAAAGAAACTCACCAAACAATGATCCATAGGATAGTGAGATGAGAAAGGTGGATGACAGGAAACATCTTGTCAATGTCAATCTGATACAAGTTTGTGGTGATGCATTTTGTACAGGGGGATCATGGGTTGCAAGTGGACAGCTCCATGAAAATGGAAATATAAATGGATATGGTGAAAAAGAAGGCATGCAGCATGCTTGCTTTCATCATTTGGGGCATTGAGTATGAAAATTGAGAAGTCCTGTTGCAGCAGAATAAAAAACTTTGTCAGGCAACAGTTGGAGTGTTGCCTGCAAACTGGGTTGGCAGACTGCAATGAGGATAAGATCAAGATGGCGCCAGTGCACAATGCTCCCTTGGTCGAAATCTTCCAGATAGCTTATTAAAATATCTTTTTTACTTCTTTTACATCCGTTATTCACCTTAAATGTGTTTCTGGGACTGTTAGAGCCTGTACTTTACAGTTTGGAGACAGAGTAATCCGGCACTTTGCTGTCTCCAAGAAGATTCCAGAAAGTGAGTGTGTACTCAGATGGCCTCTATGTGAAGTGACTTTGATATGGGGCATGAGCCAATGTTCATTTCACCGTTTAAAGCATCTATTAATTGCCAATTAAAACATTGAGGAAGATTGAGACATCAAGCCGAATGCAGAAGGCAAGCGAGAGTTTCAGTGCTGATTGCATGCCTTTTGATCACTTCCAGAGAATGAGTCTGCGAGCAGACTATTGCTGTGCGGCTCACTGTGGCAGGTGGGTGGGTCTCTCGGTGGTGTCCTGCTCTTTCAATGAACGTTGGGGATATCGTAGGATGGTATTGTGGTTCTGCATTTATGGATTGGACTAATGCATTTATGGACTGTGGATTTATTCAGATGTATGGTTTTCATATTCTGTGTATTTTATCACCAGTTCCTTTTCCGTTTTGTTGTACGAAGGGAGGGAGTTTGGGAGTTGATGTTCTGTTATGTTATATTGTTTTTTGGGGTTAATGCTCCAGATTGGTTTGGGGTATGTTGTGATTGGGATGCCGTTCTTTTTTGTATGGGGGGAGAGGGTTTGATGTTTCTCTCTGAATTACTTTCATGTTTTTTCTTTGTTTCGTGGCAATCTGGAGAAGACAAGTTTCAGAGTTGTATATGGACAATGCTTTGTTAATAAATTAACCTTTGAACTTTTGATATGGAGGGTTTGGAGAGGATGTAGAAACATTTGTCTAAGGTTTTGCCTGGATTAGGGTGTGTTAATCAGAAGTTGGACAAATTTGAATTCTTTTTTTTGGAAAGTCAGAGATCAAGGGGAACCTGATAGAAACTTACTAAGTTATGAGAGGCATAGGATGAGATAGTCAGAGTCAGTTTTCTAAAGATGGAAACACCATTTTATAGAGCACATCAATTTTAGTTGAGAGGGGAAAGTTTAAGCAAAACATTTGAGTTTTATTGTCCAGAGATTGTTAAGTGCCTGAAATGTGCAGGTAGGAGGTGTTTGAGGAAATCGAGCTCTTTTTCGCTATGTCATCTAACAAACAACTAACTCAGAGTGGATCAATCATAAGCACATTTATTTTATTTGCAGCAAGAGAAGACTAGCACTGCACAAGAGCTGGTGATAGCTTAAAAAAAACAACATAATCACTCCTTTATACATGTGTTGGCTCCGTTCAAGCATTCTGTTCATCTGCTTAATCAGTGTACTTGGCATTCTTCCAGTAGCTGAATCTGCTTGTCTTTCTGCAGTTTGTCAAGGACTCATGTTCCATCACATAATGTTGCACAGACACTATTAGCAAAGCACTCTTACTACATTACACATCCCATTTTGTTACAGACAAAATGCCTTTTTGTTACTACAAGTAAAATACATTTCCAAATTCCTTCCTTTTTGTCATTTCATGACCACATTACATTTTAATAAATACAGTAATTGAAATATGCAATGATGTAGTTTCAAAGCCCTACCTAAAATTCTCTCTTCATCCATCCACTTCAAAGAGTACCCATTCCCTTCCTTAATATCCTCTCCTTCATCCTGTTATTTCACACAAAAATCATAAAAGACTAACAACCAATTATAATACCAATAGTTATACCATAATACAGAATAGTTGCCCACCATCCTCCCAGCACCCTGGATGGCCAACATCCGCTTCCTGGATGTGTCATAGCTGTGACACTGATTCCATATTTTTTTAATCCATTTGGTAGCTTCTGGGATGTGATTTGCCAAGTCATATTTCCTTATTCGTCAGGTATGTAAATCCAGCAACACAAATGCTCCCTTTTTCTGATGGAGTAAAATACAAAGCTATTCTGTTCTGTAAAGCCATGTCTCTCTTCACTACCCCTCATATTCGGAGGACATGCCCGCGGCCAGGGGTAGGCACAGTAACCACATCCCCAGTAAATGCTACTCGGCAGACGAGGGGGAGAGACAAAGATTTGCCAGTTCTGTGCATGTACCTTTTCTGCTCCCCAGATAGGCCCTTGCCATCCCAGTTGCAGTGACATGCTACCTGATCAACACCCTTGGCCACTGAACCAGATGGCTTCATGTGAGGAATTTGCTTCCCATACTTCTTGCAGATGCACCAATGCACTAAAAGAGGGGAAATGCACCATCCATTAAAGCAGTCATAATGGCAATCAGTGACTATCCACTCATCCCTGAATTACTCATGAAAGTGTACCCTGAACCCCTTTCACTGGGATTGAAAGAAACCACTCAGAGCCAAATCCCTCCTTCACCATGGAATGGAATAGGAGCACAAATCCAACAGGCTGAAATGGTCAATTGTTAGGCAATTTCATAAACAAGCAAAAGGAAAGAGTTATGAGCATGGACACTGTTTATATATGCCAAGGCATCTGTTAGTTCCAGATTCACCAGTACGAGCAGGGCAATTTCTGCAGTATTGAGGGATCTCATGTTCTAATTGGCTTCTTACAGTGCGAGGCATGTATCCACAATGGTTTCCATCTTACCTTGATAGATGTATTTTTCACCAACAGTACATGTCATGGTCCTTCAAACCAAGGTTGCACACAATCTCTCTTACTAAATTCCACCGAGATGTAACACTGAGTGGCATAGGAATCATTCCTACCTGTGGCCATCAAACTTTACAACTCCTCCCTCGGAGTGTCAGACACCCTGAGCCAATAGGCTGGTCCTGGTCTTATTTCCACTTGGCATGATTAACTTATTATTATTACTTAATTATTTATAGTTTTATATTGCTATATTTCTTCACTTTTCTTGGTGTGGCTGTAATGAAACCCAATTTCCCTCAGGATCAATAAAGTATGTCTGTCTGTCTGTAAATGTCCAGCCAACAATATAATCTCCAGCTTCTCTGTCATGAACTTAGTGTTGGCATCAGCTGTTGTGCTTCCTTCAGATATTGATGATACTCGGCGATACTTTTCATCAAGGATGCGCAATAGGCCAACATGCTTTCATCCAAATCATGCATGTTGGTTTGATTAACTCCTAGTGGTGCATCAAACAGCAGGTACAATGGCTGTCCCATTATGATTTTGTAGGGAGGGGACAAGCCAGTAGTCCTGTTGGCTGTGGCTCCAATGGTCACAAGGGTAATACTTGTTTCCATCTTAATCCACATTTTACCAAGCATGTTTTTAATTGTTCCATTCTTGCTCTCTATGAAGCCAATGATGGTAGCTACAATGGAGATGTTGGTCAATCTGTAAGGCTTTCTTTTATTACCCTACCAGTAAAGTGGGGACTGTTGTCACTAGACAGTTTCAAGAAGGAAGATAAGCAGAAGAGAGGAAATTTAGGCCAGTTAGTCTGATGTTAGTGGTTGGAAAGATGTTGGAGTCAATTGTTAAGAATGTGGTTTCAGGGTACCTGGACTTGAGTCTTTGTGCAGGATTCCCTGAAGGTTAATTTGCAGGTTGAGTCTGTGCTGAGGAAGCCAAATACGATGTTATCATACATTTCAAGGGGACTAGAATATAAAAGAAAGGATGTAATCCTGAGGCTGAATAAAGCACTGGTGAGGCTTCACTTGGAGAATTGTGAGCAGCTTTGCTTCTTGTCTTGACACTGCAGAGGGTTCAAAGGTTCATGAAAGATACCGGCATTGAATGCTTGTCCCATGAAGAGCTTTTGTTGGCTCTGGGCCTGTACTCAGTGCAATTCAGAAGAATGAGGGGTGACTTAATTGAAACCTATCGAATGTTGAAAAGCCTTGATAGAGTGGATATTTCCTGTGGTGGGAGTATTTAGGACCAGAGGACACAACCTCAGAACAGAGGAGCATCCATTTAAAATAGAGATGAGGAGGAATTTCTTTAGCCAGAGAGTGGTGAATCTGTGGAATTTATTGTCACAGGCTGCTGTGGAGGCCAAGTCTTTATGTATTTTTAAGGCAGAGGGTGATAGATTCTTGACTGGTCAGGGCACAAAGAGATACAGGGAGAAGGCAGGAGATGTGGATGAGAGGAACAAAGGATCAGCCATGAAAGAATGGTGGATCAGCCATGATGAAATAGCAGAGCAGACTTGATGGGCCAACTGTCCTAATTCTGCTCCTATATCTTATGGCCTTATAGTCCTATAAACATTTAGCTACTGTAACTGCTTCATTCTTTCTAAAAGGAAATGTTTCAACCCATCCTGAAAAAGTATGTCAATTATGACCAATACATATTTATACGATTCACATGAAGGTAATTCTATAAAATCCATTTGTAAATGCATGAGTAGTCCATCAGAGGATGATGCATGAGGTCCTTCCATCTTCACTATTTTCCATGGATTTTGTGAAATACATCTCACACATTGTACACAAACTTGATTTGCATCTTGTGATAAACTAGGGGCATACAATGTTTGATGTATACATTCTATCAATTCTTTCCTTGGCCTCTGGGGAAAGGGCAGTGGAGCATTTGAGTTGATTGGCCACTTTATGCAGTTCAGCTGTCAGCATTTGGCTAGAGGACCCAAATTTGCAGTGAGACTTTGGAGAGCAAGGGTTCCACTTCAGCACAAAAACAATCCTCCTACAACTTTCTTTTCAAAGGTTGCCTTTGCTCCTGATGTACTAGGAAGCGATAAAAGAAAGCCCTGACCTCCTTAAAATTACCAAATATTCCATCCAGTCATTTCCAGGACCTTCTGTCATGGCAGTCCTCGAAGTGCAAGGCCCTTTGCCACCTTACGTCTGGAAACTGCTAAAGTTAGGTGGGGCTCTCCGTTCTCCTTGTGGTGCGTAGCTAAGTGGTTAAGGCATTGGAGTAGCGATCTGAAGTTCATGAGTTTGAGCCCCAGCCGAGGCAGCGTGTTGTGTTCTTGAGCTAGGCACTTAACCACACACTTCTCCAGTCCACCCAGCTGAAAATGGGTACCGGCAAAATGCTGTGGATTAACCTCGTGATAGACTGGCGTCCTATCCGGGGGGTGGGGGGAGTCTCATACTCTCAGTCGCTTCACGCCACGGAAACCGGCATAAGCACTGGCCTGATGAGCCCATAAGGCTCAGGACAGACTTTAACTTTAACCTGTGCTCTTAATCTTGTACTGTGCACTGAACCTTGTGGGGAGGTCTCAATACCAGAGACCTTCAGAAGTGTATAGAACAATTTCCTTACTGATATAAGAGTTCAATTTCTGATGCATAAAATGGTCATTTCCAGCCGGGTGAAGATAACAGTGCCACTTACCGAGTTGTAGGTCAACCAGAATCTAGAGAAATCTGCAAAGGCTTTCAAACCTCTATCATAAAAATGTACCAGATTCCCTGGTAAGTGGGTAGTGAGTACCTGCCACTTATACAAAATAGGTTAACTCCTACTGAAATAGTATAGTCTCCAGTATACACACATTAATTGTCTCAGAAGTGCAGGTAATAGTAGCTGGCGTTTGACACAATAAACCTCTTCTAAATAAGTTTACAGGCACCGGATCCTGATCTCCTGTGCTAATCTCTACTGGGTCTGATTTCAGGACATTAATAGGCTGTCTTCTGTTTGGCAAGGACAGAATGCAATTTGGGCTGAAGACATTTGCAATAGTACTAATTGTAGGCCCCATAGCCACCTGAATCTTGTTCTTTTCTGTACTCCCTGTTTTATATATTCTTCTACAGACTCACTTCTACCTTGTGTCTCCATACTCTTAGACCAATTAACCCTTTTAGGAAAGTCAGCATGTAATGCCCCATACATATTTTTATAAATATCTTTATTTGGCATGGTGGCAGGTCCTGGCCTGGCACAGTTACGAGATCCTGAAAGCTTTGAAATTTAACCTCATAAAATTCAAATTTGGAGCCTAACCATGCCCCCATTAAGGTTTCCAAATCCATAATACTAGCTTTGTGGCACAAAACAGGAGTTTCATATTCTAGAATAGCCTTTTCCAAAACTGTTTCCAGATTGGGCTGTTCTTCTACCGTGGCCCGTAATTTCCTTGCTGTCCGAGGTCAATATACATCCCTTGGTTCACCATCCATAGTTCTTCCACCAATCTCTTCCCATAATTATTAAACATATACTATACTGATGTCCCCTTATTTGTGACTGAGAAGGACTCTCCTTGTCCCATTATGACCAACTTCTAGTCTCTCTTCCTCACCTTACCATATTTTCTTTTTCTTTTGTTCATTACAGCATCCCGTAGGGATTAAATTTACGAGCTCAGTTTGAACAAATCCCACTCTTACGTAGTCTTTTTACAGGTGCGTCCCTGAGACTCATACCAATGCGTCCCTAATACCATATGTGTCTCTGACAGTCCTACCAGTCAAATCTAATCCTTGATACCCATATGTTTCTGGTCACCGTGCTGAATATGTTGGATCACAGAAAGGGAAACTCAATAGATAGTGGCACAGATTGCATTGTATAGAAATAGAGCAGGGCAGAACCCAGTATTTTCTTCTCATCTGGAAAGGAAACTTACTTTTTGGGGATCTCTCCTGCACTGGATTTTCCCCGGGAACAGGCGGTCACCAGCATCCCCCTCGGTCTGCTCCTTCACCTAACTGCAACCTTAGTGGAACCTTCAAGTTCTGTTGAGCACCTGAAAAGACCTGCATCTTAAAACAAACAACAATTGACTCAGAATGGATCAATTGTAAGTGCATTTATTTTACTTACAGCAAGGGAAGACTAGCACTACACAAGTGTCAGTGATAGCTTCAAAAAGTAGACAGCTTAGTCCCTCCCTTACACACAAGTGTTGGCTCAGTTGAAGGACAGAGTGCATTCTGTTTGTTTGCTTAATCAGAGGGCATCCTTCCAGTACTGAATCTGCTTGTCTTTCTACTGTTTGTCAAGGACTCAGGTTCCATTACATAATGTTGAACAGACACTGTTAGCAAAGCACTATGGTACAATGCAGGTTCCATTTTCTTATGGACAAAAATGTTATTTTGTTACTACAAGTACATTTCCACAAAGCCACAACAACAGGTAGGGTTTGGTAGGTTAGAAGGCATGTTCCTCTGCTGACCTGTTCTGTGTTTTAAAGGAAGTGTTTGTACATTGTCCCTGCAGTGAAGGGACGGAGCACACGTTCTTGCTGTTGGATTAGCATGTATCCATTGGATTCAGATTGGGAATCACTAGCACCAGCTAACAAGTATTGATTTTAATTATGGCCATAACTCTTAAATGAGAGATGCTCATAGGCTCAGTATCTGTTGGGGAACATTTCAAATATCCAGAAGATTAGGGTAAACAAAAGCGCAACATTGAAGGTGCCATTTTCTGGGACAAAAATCAAAGTCAAATTGGAATTTACTGTCATCAGCACAAGTACATGTATGAAATGTGCTTGGAAAAACCTACATACAGTAGCATGGCATGCACATAGTATCATGTAGGATTTGCAAGAAAAATGCAAATTAAACATAAATTATACAGAATTTTTACCAGAAACACGATTAGTAAAAAATATATTAATTTTTGTGCAAAGTGATCATCGTATTGCTAAACAGTAGTGACTTAGGGTTTTGCCAGCTGGTTCAAGAATGCTGCTCTTCCGGAAGCTGGTGGGATGGGGCTTCAGGCTTCCATACCTACTGTACCTGCTGCCTGATGTTAGCTGCAAAAAAGATGGGAAAGCCTGGATGGTGATATTGCCTTCTTGATGCAGCACCTCCTGTAGATACCAACAATGGTGGGGGTGGGGGAGATATGCCCATTACACTCCTGCACATTTGAACTACCATTCCAGACCATGACACAACCGGTCAGAATACCTTGAACAGTACAATTGTCGAAGATTTTCAGTTGCTGTTTTCTTTTATTTGACAACATTTGTGATCCAACCACTGCTGCATTGACTTTTCCTCTACAGATAGCTCACCCTGACTCCAGCTGCAGGTCACACCAGGAGGGCGCAGTATAAATCTATGTTTCTGTGTTCGGAGCTGCTCTAGGCTGTCGTTCACTCCCATTTACTTTTCCCTCTCTTGCAAGTGAGTTGTCTTCTACCAGCTTGGGAGTGTTATATACAGTGGATAATTCTAGGACAGGCAAAGGCACAAGGAAATGGGTGCAAAGAGAATGCACAAGCCGACCAACCAATGTATGATGTTCTTTTGTCATGATTGGTGCTACAAAAATATTAGAAATACCAATTTGGTTAGATCTTGCGTTCAGCTACCAGTGTGATGTAAGGTTAGAATTTGTGGTCTGATGGGACATATTGTTGCTTTAAATTTTTATTATTCATTGGATTACTGCCACGTGAGCTTTTCAAAGATGTTTTCTAGACAAGAGGCAAGGACCAGTTTGTTATCCTGCTGCATTGCTGAAGAAACAAGTATTTCCACTGGACTGAAACCAAAAATGTGCTGGAGGAAATGAGTGGATTGAGCAGTATCTGGGAGGAAAGGAATTGTCACCATTTTGGGCCGAAGCACTGCATCAGAACATAGAGTGGAGGAGCAAGGTGGTCAGTGTAGAAAGGAGAAGGGGAGTCCAAGGTGATTGGTGGACAGAGGAAGGGTGTAAGATTACAGGCAGTTGAGACATGCTGGCTGGTGAGAGAGAGTGAGAGTGAGTGAGAGTGGGAGAGAGAGAGAGAAATAGATAGATATGGAGCAAGGTGAGGGGCAGGGAGATAGCTATGAAGGGAGTGAAGCATGAACACAAAGGGCTAACACTAAGAAGTGATAATGGAACTATTAGAGGAAGGGTAAATGACATTTGGAACCAGAACCAGATAGAGAAGGGGCAGGTGAACTGAGTGTATTCGGTGAGTAGATGGAATAAGGTGGGTAAGCAGGATGAAGGTGGGTGAGAGAGCTGAAGGATATGAGGGAAAGGGGGCAAAATAGAATGAAGAGAAGAGGATTGGAGGGGGGAGGAGAAATAAACAATCCACAAGAGGGGAGTGTGGCATAACATTGGAAAACTCACCATTCATGCCATTGAATTGTAGGCCTCACAGGTGGAATATGAGGTGTTGTTTCCCCAGTTTTGCAATGGGTCTCATTCTGGCAGTAGAGAATGAACAGGTTAGTGTAGGAATGGGAAGGGAAGTTGAAATAGCATGCAGCTGGGAGCTTGGGCTGGTTATTGTGGACCAAGAGCAGGTGTCCCGCAGAATGATCATCCGGGAGTCTGTGCTTGATCTCGCCAATGTAGAGGATCCCACATCAAGAGCACTTAATGCAGTCAATGAAGTTAGAGGAGATAAACCTTTGCCCTTACGTGACAGTGCTATTTAGATTGCTGGATGGTAGTGAAAGAAGAGATGTAAGTTCAAGAGGTACTCCTCCTGCGAGTGCAGGGCGAAGTGACAGGTGTCATGGAGGGATGAGTGGGGAGGGTGAACAGGCCAGGGAATTGCTGAAGGAGCGGGTTCTGCAGCAGGCAGAATGGGTGGGGAGGAGAAGATGTGGTGGGTGGAAATAATGAAGGATTGAATGGTGAAGTGCCTGTTGAAAAATGAAGTAACCAGCTTAATCCAGCTTCCAACAAACAGCAGGTTTGTAACTCTCTCCCAATTAGGTGAAGGATCAAGGATCAAAAATAAACAGAAATTAAGATAAAAGAAAAAAAGGTACTTGAAGAAAATCTATTTATGGAACATTCTGTTAGTGTTTGGAATGCATCATCCTCCAGGCTGCTGGAAACAAAATCAAGTGAAGGGAAAGTATTTGCAGGATTAGAGAGAAAGAGCCAGTGATCTCACTGGATTAAATCACCTCTATTTATGCTGAAATAGTTCTCTGGTTCTCATATGGAGTTTCTGAGGGAAAAGTGAGCTAAACATCAAAGCTTCAGAAATCCTGCTTTTAAAAGGGCCTCAGCTGTAACAAGAACAATTTCCTTCATGCTCTTGGTAAATGTAGTTACAATAATAAACTAAGAAATTATGTAAAACTTCAATTCAAAAGATTGTTTTAGTGCAGCACTAGAAAATTGAAATACTAAAATAAGCATTTTGCTTCAAAAAATTTTGATCTGCTTCATTAAGCATTTACTTGGCAATTTTGTGGAAATTTCTCTTTGTGTGTATTTTTGAAATCTCATAATTGACGACTATATCACCATTTCCTATAAGCTGGCGTGTTTAGCATCAGCCATTCTAATTGAATGATGTGAACAATTGCTGCAGCATTATAGCTCTTGCAACTGGCGCACAGCATCCATTTCTATGTGAATATTTGGGTTCTAACTGTACTGCCATCACGTTTGATTGGCACATGTCGAGTTATTTGGTAACTTTCATACATATAGAAGGGAGACATGAATGTTGGACTGCAGAGTTGTCACAACTTCTCAAAAATGATACTTTAACATGAGGCACTTGCATTAAGGAAGAGAGAGATAAGGGAAGAAAATCCGAGGATATGTATTGGAATCAAAAGCAAGAAAACCCACAGGCAATTTTCCACATGTTTGATTAATGTACTTAATCAAGGGTATTTTTAAAATCATTTTTCTACAATGGGAATCAGAAATCAAAGTCAGTATTTGACAAGCAGGTGAAGTCAGAAAATTTTGCCGATGCTGAAATACAGTTTCCAGACACGTTTTTTAAGCAATGTGTCAATGGCAGTTATTATTCCCAGAACATTCATTTTACCGGGGGCTTTACCAGGAATTGAAAACTATGATTTTCTGCTAGGTCTTGCTGCTTAATTGTTTGTCTTTTTGGGTTAACAATAATCACATGACGCCCATTGTTCTGGATACACTCATTATGCCAAATAGTAACAGAAACCTTTTCTGGACAATGGACAGTACTTTCAGTGTCATCTTTCAAAATAGTCTGTTCATCTCCCACATCAACCTTCCTTTTCATATGTTTCATTTTAAATACCAGGCAAGATGCCACTATGCTGTGCAATCCTGGCCAATTTGTAGTCAACAAGGCACACAGGATATCAAATATACGCCATTGTGCTGGCTGTGGTCAAACAATGGCATTTTAGTTCCCTGCTTTTCTGTGACCTCCCGCAAGTATTATCTGGATTCAACTTGTGCCAAAAGCTATAGATTATGCTTAATAATTTACAACAAATTTTACATTGCTGTTTTCTTCCCAAACAGAAGATAAGGTTATCTGCTAAAATGAATCTGGTGGAATGTAATGTGCTCTTTCAAAACTGACTCATTATAAGCTAGCACCAAGAGGTACTAACCCCAGACATCCATGCACTTCAGATGCCTTTGAATAGATTGCTAGACTCAAAAATTACTGATGTTTATTTGTTCCTTTTCAAAGTTCATATGAATAACATTATCAAACACATTCTTACCATGTGAGATTCATTATTTAATTTCACATACTTTATAACTTTTTGGATTATGTGAGTTGTTTTTTGAAAAGTTCTATTTTCTTCTTTTTGTGACCATTAACACTACACATTGTGTTCTTGTTTAGAACAAAGTAACAATTTTTCTTTGAAAGAATAACAAAACTAATTTTGATGTTATTGCTAATAATTTTCAATTGCTGCTACTTCCAAAAATTTTGAATGTGAGGTTAATTATCTTCAACAATAAATTAACTGAAAAAACTGTTAACATTTACTTTTCATTCATGACAGTATTACCAAAGTCCATGCAACAATTAAATAAAAAGATATTTTATCATAGCTTTGCATTGCATGATGAGCTCAGTTCACATCAATCTGAGCACATTTATGCAAAGCCATAACCCACACTAATTAAAGATATGGGATATAACTCACAAATAATGGCAGAGAATGTACTGCTTTTATTGATTGTAGGTCTGGGTAAAGGGGATAATTTGCTGTGTCCAAAACAGAAACTTAGCCAGTATGTTGCTGGTTTCTGTAGGTAATAACCCAAAATGAAAGTCAAATTCGAATAATTCATTGAAATTTTGCTGGTTCAACAGGATATGAGATCAGCTGGCCTGCTGTTAGATTTGGGGGGGACATGGCGATTGTGTGTAGAAGCTTGAATACTTTGGCAACAGTTCAGGGATTTGTTATGGATCCCGCTTGAAACTCTGACTACAGAACTTTATGGTTTCCTTTTGAGAGGCTCTAATGGTGATTCTCAGAATAAACAAATAGATTATTCAGAGTCTGCGATGAAGACGCTCCATTCACTTGTACCATTGGCAGTCTTATCCTTCAAATTTGCTTTTGTCTATTTCAGACAATGGGCTGCTTCTCTATTTGCTTGAATATTGCATCATAGTCTTGGGTGTAGCTCAGCTAGCTCTGCATTCAGGCCACTGTCTCCTACACCATCACTAACCTCATCAACTCTGGAGATCTCCCAATGACTGCCAACAAACTCATGGTTTCCCTACCACACACTGCTCATTTCTACCTCCTACCCAAGATCCACAAACCTGACTGTCTGGATAGGCCCATTGTCTCAGCTTGCTCCTACCCCACCCAACTCCATTCTAAACACCTTGGTTCACTCTAATCCCACCCGCATCTGTGACATTTCACCTGCTCTCGATCTCATCAGCAACTTTCGATTCCCTGGTCCTGATCACCTCAGTTTTACCATAGATGTCCAGTTCCTATGCATTTCTATTCTCCATCAAGATGGCCTTAAAGCTCCACGCTGCTTTCTCAACAAAAGACCAAACAAGTACCCCTCCACGAGCACCATCCTCTGGCTGACAGAACTGGTCCTCACCCTCAACCATTTCTCCTTTTGTTCCTCCCACTTTCTCCAAACTCAAGGCGTAGCCATGGACACTTGCATGGGCCCCAGCTTTGCCTGCCTCTTTGTTGGCTACATGAAACAGTCCATATTTCAAGCCTTTTCTGGTAATGTTCCTAAAATCTTGCTGTGTTACAGTTATGACTGCATTGGTGCTGCTTCATGCACCCTTGCTGAGCTCTTCAATTTCATCAACTTTGCTCCCAATTTCCACCCCACCCTTAAACTCATGTGGTCCATTTCTGATGTCTCTCTCCCCTTTGTTGATCTCTCTGTCTCCATTCTTAGAGACCAATTGTCCAGCCAAATCGCTTTTAAACTGACTGATCGATTCCCACGGCGATCTTGACTATACTTCTTCCCACCCTGTATTCTGTAAAAATGCTGTTCCATTTTCTCGGTTCCTTTTGTTTCCATTGCATCTGTCCCAGGATGAGGGTTTCCATTCCAGGACATCCCTCAAAGAATGGGGTTGCCCTTCCTCCACCATTGATTCAACCCTCACCCACATCTCCTCCATTTCTGGGAGATCTTTTTCATCCCGTCTTCCTACCACCTTAACAGGATAGAGTTTATCTTGTCCTCACCCTCCACCCCATGAGCCTCTGCATCCAACATGATCTTCCGCAACTTCGGACATCTTCAATGGAATTCTACCACCAAACACATCTTTACACCCCCCCCCCCCCCATCCCACCGCCACAACTCTTTTCTCTCCACTAGGATTGGTTCCTCCATGATTCCCATGTACATTCTGTCCTCCTCACTAATCTCTTTCCTGGTATGCATCCCTGTAAGCTCCCTCCATGCTACACCTGCCCACTCAACTCCTCTCACCTCCTCCCTCACATCCATCCAAGGCCTCAAACAGTCCTTTCAGATGAGGCAACACTTCACCTGTGAATCTGGTATTGTATCTGGTGTTCCCAATGTGGCCTTCTCTATGCTGGTGCGACCCAATTTACATTTGGAGACCTCTTTGTTGAGCGCCTCCATTTCATCTGCAAAAAGTGGAATTTTCCAGTGACAAACCATTTTAATTCCTGTCCCCATTCCCATTCTGATATGTCAGTCCATGGCCTCCTCTTTACCATGATGAATCTGCCCCCAGTGTAGGGGAGCAACACATCATAGCCTCACATTCTGTCTGGATAGACTCCAATCTGATGGCATGAACTTTGATTTCTCCTTCTGGTAAATTTTTCCCTCCCCCTTCCCTCTTCTTCTATTTCCCACTCTGGCCTCTTAGTTCTTCTCCTCACCTGCCTATCAATTCCCCCGGTGCTCCTCCTTCTTTCCTTTCTCCCATGGTTCACTCTCCTCTCCTATCAGATTCCTTCTTCTCCAGCTCTTTTCCTTTTGCACCTGTCACCTCCCAGCTTCTTACTACATCCCCCCTCCCCTGGCTACCCGACTTCATCTATCACCTTGTACTCCTTTCCACACCCCCCCCCCCCCCCTTATTCTGGCTTCTTTCCCCTACGTTTCCAATCCTGATGAAGGGTCTTTGCCCAAAACCTCGACTGTTGATTCATTTCCATAGATACTGCATTTTGTGTGTGTTGCTCTTTTTGTTCTCTTCTACCAGACTTGCTGCTGATTGTCAATGGTAAATATTCATTTGACAAAAAATTTAGGCATGAATCAATTTCTGGAGATTAAAAAATCAGCACTTCATCAAAATTGACGAGGTGACATTAAATAATGAAAGCATTTTAATCATATTTGGACAAAGCATGCTGAAAGAGTGTAGTAAGTGTGTGTGAAAAATATTAGGCAGCATTATTGTATAATCATCATGTAACTATTTGTCAATGATCTTACTGGAGAAAAGGTAACAAATCCATGATAATGATAAGATCAGAGTTCAGCATAATATTGCTGTGTTACATAGATTGATTCAGAATGTCCATGTTGAAAAATCTCAGGATGGTATAAAGGAAGGCTGTAATTGCCTGTTCAGGTTTCTCCTGGTCTATACCCAGCTAATGATGTGTAATGCACACCTGGAGTACGATCCCCAACTATGTTTAATAGACATATTTATACAATCACTATATGACTCAATGTGTTTTTGTTGGTTATAAACAACCAATAGTATAAATGAAAGAACAACTGTAGGAAGATGATCACGATTAAAATCTTCCTGCTGAAGAGAGCAGTATTTAAGACATAGGTCAAAAAGCAATTTATTCAGTGATTTCTTTGCATTTTAACTTTATTGAATTATGTGCTCTTAACTGACAAAGCCAAAATTCTCCATGCACTGCAAAACCCACCGTATTTGTCGGAAGACAAGATGTTGATTATGCTTAGTATGCATTCTTCATTTATTAAATATTTCCATTAGATTGATACAGTGCCCAATAATTTCCATGCTAATGCAATAATTACGTTGCATAAGGCTTTTACTTACAGAGGAAGCTTTCTGCTTCATCTTTTGTAGAGAATTATTAAAGTCAAAGAATATTAAAGTTGTCACTTCCAGTAAAAGTGGACACTAACTCGAGTATTTTATTATAGTGATATGCACATATTGAAGACTGAGAAATGTAGATCTTTAGAATGCTCTGCTCTAGAGGATTAATTCAAATTAATTGCAGCTAGATGGGATGATGGCTCACCTTCTGTAATGGTTGTAAAGACTGCATAATAACAAGATATAGACATTTTAAAAAGGGAAAATGCACATTTATGATAAATATCTTGACAATGGAAGAGTGCCGAAAGACTATCTTCACAATATCTTCACTGGATCTTTGAATAGTTAAAACAGTTAACTCCTTGTTGAGGGGATATAAAAAACTAAGTTGAACATAATTGGGGAGATTGCAACATACTTAAACAACGCAGTTTTGATCTGGTGAAGGAGGCACAGAGCAGTCTGGTTGGCATGGATAAATTGGGCTGAACGGTTTATTTCCATGAATTTGTATTCTATAAATCAATGACTCTAATCTCTCTGGTTCCAGAGTAGGAGAAAGTTGCACTCAATGTCAATGTCAAAAGAGTGGCCTCCAGAATATGGGTATGGTCAAGGTCAATGAAGGTGCCATCAAATCCCATGTCACAACAATTGTCTTATACATTATTCCATCAATAAATCACCATTGTTCACCTTCCAACAATGTTTATCTATTATGACTTATTCCATAACATGTATATCCCTCTGTATATATTTACAAAGACTTGCACCAACAGCTCTGTCTTCCACATGTTCAACAATGGCATGAGTATCTTGTAAGTGCCTGACTGGTAGACAGTTTGAGGCAAGTGTCTAGAATCAATTCTCTGTCAAACTCTTTATATCTTTAAGTAGATCAGCAGCAATGACCAGGCTTTCATCACTTTGTTTCAGCCTACACTTTTATCATTTTGCCACAAAAATATTTGCAGCTTTCATTTTAGGAGTTTGGTTAAAAGAATGATTTGGGAATTTTGGATAGGTAGGTTTATTGAAGCAGTGTTTATGACTAACATGAGACTTAAGTAACATCTGTTAGAACAAGAGCAATGGTCTGCAGATGGATGTAGTTTTATGCTGTGAGATGGAACGACTAGTCTAGCTTCAGAATGATTGAACTGCATATTCCCTCTAAACGATGAAACTTCTGTGGTAATTGTGTTAGAGCCTGCTGTAAATGAATGGTGATGCTGTTGTTTTATTTTGTTTTTGTAATGGTTTCCTTCCAACTTAATTGTGATCTCTGAAGGTAATTTAAATACTTAAAGATTGGAACTGCAGCACCTTCATTTTTAAGATATTATTAGCTCTCATTTCATGACAAAATGCTTGTTTTGTCTCCTAAGTATGAAGTCATTCAGTGAAAACCATAAAGAGGAAACATTAAATTGAAATATGGTTATTGTTTGAGGTAGTGCTGTTTATAATTTCAGAATAATATCCTGTAATAATTATTTTGTTTATTCTTTTCTATATAAATTTCCTTGACACTGTGAGAAAAGTCTCATGAGACTTAATGGCTACTGTCACTCCATGACAATGTCTATGAAGAATGCAGGGAAGTGTGATAATTACTCCTTGTCTGAGAACTAGTTGTGTACGTAATTGTATAAAAAAGAAATATTGTTCTGTGACATGGAAAGGAAATAAATGCCTTCCTTTCTATGGTAAATATTTATTTAATGTGTTAATTGAAATGGCCAGGTTGGACACCAGGAAACATGCACGATGTCCTGTGATCTGATTAAGGGTCCAATGACCCTGCTGTACTGTTGACTGTTAATTTCCTTATTGTTACAATACATGTTCCATAGAATGAAACTGACAATGTGAAAGAATTCTCTATGAGAGGGTGATCAGTTCTTAAACCTTAAACTGATCAAAATTAATGCTGTAACAGAAAATAGACTGTAAGGATTAAAGTTAGTTTTCTGTTTTTCATTTCATATACAAGAATGGGTATTTTCTTAAAACATTTGGATAGAGTACTGAAATATCTTTGTATTGTTTATATAAATATAAAATGCAGTTAAAAACAAACTAATTTTCAAACAGTGAAATAAAATTTAAATTCATAGAACTCATTTTTTCTGTAATTTATTAATTGACATAATTTATATATAATTACATGAAAATGTTTTTATATCAGAGAAAAGGCATGCAGAGAATATATTTTATACAACTTCAGCAATGTTCCACAGCACATTTCAGCTAATGGTGTACTTTATGAAGTGTGGTCCCATATTGAAAATTTAAAAGTTGGCTTGGTCACTACAAGTTCAACACATAGCAAAGCAATAATGATAAGATAACCTGATTTCATTAATTTTATTGAGGGACCATAGCAGTCACAATTGGGATTAATTCTCCTGTTACCTTTTAGAGAAGGATGTGTAGACCCGAGAAAGCAGTAGTAGGAATTTGGTTTAAAGTATTATCGGAAGGGTCGGCCTTCGGACGTGGCAGGACTATCTCAATGCTGTCCTAGTGAATCAGTCTGATATCTCAGCAATGGAACCTGGGCCCATTCTCTTTTGTCTCGGAAACATGAGTGTGCTAATGTATGAGCTATAGTGGACAGCTGCTGCTTAATGTGCAGCAGATATAACATTCTGTTTCAAAAACTATGGCATAAATAATTTCTTCTTACAATCATCAATAATAAGCAGCCTTATCAGATTTTGAGTAATATGGAATCCAAATATTGAAATATGGTATACATGTGAAAAAACAATCAATTAAATGGTCCCAGTTGAGTGTGTAGTAATATTGAGGATATTTAATAGTATTTGTTTGACCAATCCCATCAGAGCACACAACTTCAGAATAGAAGGATGACCATTTAGAACAGGGATGAGGAGGAATTTCTTTAGCCAGAGGTGGTGAATCTGTGGAACCCATCGCCACAGGCAGCTGTGGAGGCCAGGTCATTAGGTGTATTTCAGGCAGAGATTAATAGATTCTTGGTAAGTCTGGGCATGAAAAGTTACGGGGAGAAGGCAGGAAAATGGGGTAGGGATGGAAATGGATCAGCCATGATCAAATGGTGGAGCAGACTCAAAGGGCCGAATGGCCTAATTCTGCTCCTATGTCATATCCTGTCTTTGAGCAAGCATGCAGTAACCATGGTCAAATAGTGAAAAGCTACAAAAAGATATGTATGATAATCCAAACAGTTGATATGAGTTCTTGTCAATGTTGTTTGGTTTTCTACGTTGCTTACTTGTTATTCACAGACATGGATGCTCTTAATTTCTACATATCCAACCACAGCAAGGCCTTGTGGATCTTTGCTTAGTATGTACTTCAGTTACTACAAGTGAAATAGGTGGCAAAGAGGTGTGAACATTTATTTTCTGGAATAACTGATAAATTCTGTATGTTGATCGAATCTTGAGATATGTAATATTAATATGAAAAAACATTAATGAAAAAAGACCTGTAGTTGAGTAGAAGAAAGCCTAAGTTGAGTAGTTGCCGATACATTAGCATCTGGGAAGCTGTGGCCAAATGACCAGACTATTTTTATGAATGAAGTGCTTATTTGGAGAGAAAACAATCTGACTTCCAGAAATGACCAACAGCAGAAACATGGTATCAAGTCTTTGGCATAGAAGTTTCAATGATTCTTTTGTGTATGTGTATTGCCTTTTTGACTTGGCAGCATAGTAAATTGGATTTTCAATAAATTAGAACAGAATGTGGTTAATTTATGCAGAACAATAAACTAAAACTTATTAAGTCCATTTTCAGGAATTGCAGAATCTCGAACTTTGATGCTCAAGGGTTGATTTATTTGATATTGAATGGTTTATCACTGAGCAAAACAGAGTTCATTAAAGTTTATAGATTTAGTTATCACTCTTATTTAACAAGTAAGGATTAAGCCAAAAGCAATCTGAATTGTATGGAATGTTAATTATTTATTATGTTACTCAAATATGAATTTTTTTCTACTCTGAAACAATGCCAAGTTTTGATGCAGCTAGATTTCCAAAATTTCCTCTTTTTTGGTATGCTGAGCTAACTGTTTAATCATCCAATTCAGAGCACTTACTGAAAATTAGAGTAATTGGATTATTGAACAATCGATCCAAATAAACCACTATTACAATTAATTAGCTATCTAAATTATGAGTGTTCAATCAACCCAGTTGGCTTTTAATTGGATTTACTGCTTTATTTATAATAATGACACAGGACATGAACTTTGGTCAGGCATTTACGTTTCCTTTGAATGTATCGTCTACTGTAAATAGACATCCAGTGTAAGTGAGTACACTTCCTCGAGGTTATTTGCTGATTGGATATGGTCATTTTAGTATTCAGAATCAGTGATATCAGCCATCTCATAGAACAAGCAGAGGGTTGTTAATGTCAAAACATTTAGGTAATTTACTTCCTGTGTTGAAATTGCTGTCTGTGTTTACACACTCTACTCAGCGTGGATTGGAATAATTGTGGGAAGGGGCTTGGGATGTGGCGGTAACTGGTGACATGTGTTGCTGCATATTGGGAAGCACAAATAAATGGATGTACTTCCTGGCAAGTGCACAGAAGTATGTCTTGTTCATAGTGACAGGAAATGGACCATTCATTAGAAACAATGGGAGAAAATTTAATGGAAGCATTTCAAGTTGCATTTGTCCTAAAATGGAAACAAAGTAATTATTAGATTTCAGAGACTTGATAAATGCTTTTCTACAGGATGCTGAATTAGAACTCAGATTGTGTAAATGACTAGTTCCCAATAAATGGACACAACTGTATTTGATGGAAATACAAAACATAGAGAAAACAATGAAAAATACACAGGTTACAAAAGTATAACTGCAATTTGGCCTTTGTCTATTTAAAAACATGTGCTTCTGGGATTCTTGTAGGAAAATAAACAATGATCCCTTTACTTAAGTGATTTTAGGATTTATTTTTAAATTATTTAAGTATATTTGGAGAATGAGCTTGGTTGAGCTCCAAAAACCAAAAGAGTCCAAGAACCAGACCTCAGGTGTAAAGAAAATCAACACAACAGAGGAACAACACTCTTAGAATTAGAACAAGCTGCTTTTGCAGTTTTAGAAAGCATTGATTCTTGTGATTCAATGAAAACAGATCAGATTACAGAGAGTTAGAGTTAGAAAATCGGGCAAGATGAAATTTGCTGAGATCTCATGTAATGATTTCCATTCTGCCATTTTCTAGAGAGTAGATCTATTATTTCTAAATTCCCTTGTCAACGTCCCAAAATATTTTGAGAATTCTGCCCGCAATGCCCTTGGAAAGTCTGAGTGATCATTTGTAGGCCAGCAAGTGATAACAGTTTTCCTTGAGTTTCACAAAGCATGAAAATCCCACTGAGGTATAGTCTGAGTTGCCCTTGCATGCTCCTACTCAGCTGATCTGGATTTGGAGAGGCAATATTGCTGGCTGTGCTCAGGTTCAGGTTGAGCAGTGATGAGAGGACCTGAGGTGTGAGATACTAGGGAACCCACAGGGTACCAGGTTTCACTGCTGGCCTCTATGTGGTGTACAGCAGTTGAGCACAGTGACACATGCAATGCCGTCTCTCTTTAACTATGCCTTGGACTTGCAGGCTTGAAAGCATATTTGCAGAACCCAGGGCTACTTGAAATTGAAATGGCTGAATTTTATGAGTTGCAGTGTGGTTTACTTAAAACTGCAATTTGGGGTTTTGCCTGAGCCTCTTTGCTTAGTTGTAATTGGAAGGCAATGTGTAACTCTATCCAGTTGATATCCAAGGAGGGTGGTGGTAATATCAGCAACATGCCTAGCTCTTTATTTATTCAAGTCAACCTTAAAAAAAACTGCCTTTGTAAATTGTGGCTATCTTTCAGATTTATTTGATGGTACCTACCAACCTGGTTTTCCAGTCGAAATAAATGCCAGCCACCTTTAAAAAGTAATAACTCGCTGGGGCTCTCAAAGAGATGCAAAATCACTTAACTTGCTTATTTAAATGCTCAATGGTCATTTGATAAATGGACATTTACAGCCATTCTTTTAACTTTTCCACACAATAAACAAGATATAAGAGTAATGCTTTTGTTCTCTGCTGCAGACAAAGTTACGGGAATGTTCGTGCCTAATAAATGGATGATAGGTAGCTGAATTTCTCAGTTGCAGTTCCTGTGACATTGCAACTATAAACTACAGTTCTTATTTAAGTTCTAATGATGCAATAATTATTTTGTTCTACAAATTAGTCGTGGTTATTTTTTATACAAATCAATAGTGATAAAGAGCAAATAAAGACAATCCTGATACTACAAATGAATTCCTATCTTGCACATTCTCATTTTTCCTTTCTGTAGTTTAGCTCCTTCAAATTATTCAAAGTTAAGGTGGCACAGCATAGTATAGCACATTTTTAGATTACCGGTAGTTTTCCTGTGAGCTTCCTTGAGTTTGTTAGCCTCCTGACTAAACTGGTTTTGGGAAGAATGCTTGCCTTCTTTGTCATTTTCCTGCAAAACAGCTATTTTCACCAGAAGTACTTAACATGTGAATGAAAACAAACGCTTGTGAAGTTCATGCTCTTCAAGACAAAAATGCCAAAGCAAACCAAATACAGGTTGAAATTCCAAAATCTGAAAACATCAGAAATTCTTTTTTTTTGAGTGCTAACATGATGTCACAAATGGAAAATTCCACAAGGTGTTGGGAAGGTTCCTAGGCGATGTGCAGGTCTCTACGCACCATAGACAGTTTTGAGAAATGACCTTACATATGTAATCAGCAGAAGTTAATGAAAAATAGAAAAGTACTACATAAAGCGAGAAATGAAGATTGTGATTGTGTATTGAAAGAGTAGATTTGTCAGTGTCAGAGTGAACATGTGCTGATCATGAAGCAAGCAAAGATCTGTCACGACAAACTGAAAACTGAAGGTAATTGTGAATATTCTGCAGGCAGGTTGCAGAAACTTAAAAAAAAGGCACAGCATTAAATTTTTAAAGATTTAAAAAGGTTTAAAGATGAAGTGCCTGCTGATCACAAAGCAGCAGAGAAATTCACTGAAGAGTTTGCAAACATCATTGCTGATGAAAACCTAACATCAGAGCAAGTCTACATGGTGATTATTTTTATATTTTACATAAAACCTAAAAAATGTAAAATACAAATATAGAGTACTGTAAACTTCTAATCAAAACGCAACATTGTAGGTGGAGACGGAAAGTCTGCCATTGTTTGTTGTTGTTCGACAGCTGATTCAGGTACTCTCCCGATATTGCTGTACTGTTTTTGTTACCCTGCACACATTATATTGTCATTATACTAATGGTATGTAATAATTTTTACTGTGAAGTACACATGTGTGATGAACAAGTGTAAGACAAAGACTGCTTACCGGTAGCACATAAACTCAGTTGGAAATGATGGAGATCCAAAGCTATCTCATTATATATTGCAAAATCAGAAAAAATCCAAAATCCAAAACACTTCCAACTCCAAGCATTTTGGATAAGGAGTACACAACCTGTAATGTGGGCGGATTAAGCAAATTGCTTAGACAAATAACAATGAGATTTAAATGGAGCACTGAAAAGATTAACTACCGAAGGGTATAGATTTCCACCATAAAATTTAGGTGATTGTTTGATTTCCAGTCACTACAGGTCACATTGAATCATTGGATATTTAGAGTTCTGTAACTTGCACTTCATCTTTCATTTTGGAGAGGGATTTTCAATAATATGACAGTGTGGCCTTATTGATCAATGAATCAATACCTTTTAATAATTTTATGTCTTATAAACAATTCATTTGTGGCTGAAAGGGATCGCTACAATCAAATTAAAATGCTACTATTACAGGAACGATTTTCCAAAAACAAACTGAATATCAGACACACTTGAGAATTTAATTTTCGTCTTTTTTAGAGATCGAGACAACTTATCTCTCAGTTTCCATAAGCAAAAATTGCATTAAATTTGACAGTCCTTGTGTGTAAAGTGATGCTTCAGAAGAGGAAAAAGAAAGCGTAGAGTGAGAAGGTAAAAGAGAAGGAATGACAGATGAATGAATACACAATTGAAAACTATGGTTTTAGGGAGGGTTTGTTACATTGAAAGAGATGGAGAATTCCAGAGCATGATATTTGGAAAAAAGCATCTGTCAAGAACTAGGTTTGAGGAAAAGTAAAATATTTGAAGAGTGGGAAGTAGATGCAATAGTCAAAGACAAAAGTGTGGGGCAAGGTCACTGGAGAAAATGAGATGATAAAAATGTAGTATTTGATACAAGCATACTTTTGATAGTCCACAGTACTAAAAGTCAAAACTTAATTTTTAATAATAGATTACTGAGAAAGTACTTTTAAGATGTACAACTGAAATTATCAATAAAAGCAAATAATTAAATCCCATTTAATACACTTCTTTTTGTGCCTTTCATGGGATTGTTATAAATCCAAAATTTCAATGAAAATAGCATTTATTGTGAATGAATATAGATGTTATCATAATGCTCTAAAACACTGAAGAAAGTGCATTGATCTTAATATTAATTCAATATTTTTAAAATTAGAAGTTAGAATATGTTGGATGGTGAATGGTTTTATTTTAAATTTTAATTTGTATTTTTTGCATTTTTTCCCACATTTTCCACATGTTGGTCTTCAACTCATGTTTAAATTATCTTGTGTTAAATCAAAGCAAACAAGAAAAATGCTTTGAAAGATCAGACTGAATAAAATAAAATGGTATATATGATTATGTGAGATAAATAAAATCTCTATTTCATTTAATTCCCCCCCAAAAGTAGTTAAGTGTCACCTGTCTTGCCTAGTATGAGGATTGTTGGTATGATTAGAAATACCTTAATCTTAATAATGATTTATTTTGTATTTCTAGCTGCCTAGATAACCTAATTATGAGTTCAAGGTGTGCTCACACTATCTCTCATTATTCTGTTTTACAAAGTTTCAGCCAGAAAAAGATGCAAAGCAGTGGGGCGCCTCATTAAATGTAAATCTCTGGTCAGCCTATAGCATGAGATTAGTTGCATCAATTTAAAGCTCAACTATTTAGTGAAGAATCAAATGAGATGCTTGAAAAATACCAAGTCAGGCTAACAAATGGCTTAATTCATTTCAGAGCTACCTTTGCTAATTAAGGCATTCAAACAGTGTACAACTTGAATGGGACTAATTTATTTCCTGCTCAAGTAAATCGAATGTATTTCCATGAATAAGTAGAATTCAGTAACTGATTTGTTTATAACATAATTAAACATTTGACACCATTCAGAAAAATATAAAATGTTTAAATAAATTATCATATCTGTTTGAATTACGAAGAGCTTTAGTTTTAGAAAAAAATACGCAATACATGTTAAAAGATGAGGAATTGGAATTAATTTGATTGGTTTGCTTTAATCACTTTGGAAATGGTAAATAAGAATACAATTTAGAAAGTAAATAGAGTGATTTGAGCAGGTAAATATAGATACGTAGCTTGCAGAATTAATCCAACAGGAATAATTAAAAAATAATTTGAAGGAACATTGATTAGTTAGCAGAAGGGACTATATTATGGTATCATGAAGTGATACTTAGATGGCACACTTGCACCCATGAGACAGTGCAACTGAATTAGCTTCTATTTCATTGCCTTGTCATTGATCTAAAGCAGCATAATTGCTAATCAGTTTTATCATCAGATCTCTCAGTTGACTACTAATTAACCCATGAAAGCTGAAAGTGGCCAAGTGCATTCCCTGCTGGCTTAGAATGACTTGTAAATTATTTTAGATTGAGGGCTGTACCCTTTGTAACATTATGTATTAGTTTTCTCAATTATAATTAGTACAAAAACTTGAACTTCACTTTACTTATGTTACTTAGCATTAAATGGCTAGTTTTCATATTTAGATTTGCATGTGCTTGCTTAATGCTCTGTTGATCGGCAGGGATGAAGCAACATTAAATGCCACTTCTGTGTCTATACACTTCTTTGGGGAAGTTTGCATCTAGCTCATCATTTCTCTTTCCATTCTGAAAAGTGTATAACTGTACAGGTGCACCAAGACAGCATGATATCACTATCCTTTGGCAGTTGAGGTCTAAACATGGTTAAAAATTATGGTAGAGTATTGGATGATGTATAATGTCTGTTCCAGCACACAGTTTTGCATATCTTTATTCATTGAAAGAAAGGGGCAGGATATATATAACAATTTACAGCACATTACAGGCTTTTCGGCCCACAATGTTATGCCAACCATGTAACTTACTCTAGAAACTGCCTAGAATTTCCCTAGCACATAGCCCTCTATTTTTCAAAGCTCCATGTACCTATCTAAGAGGCTCTTAAAAGACCCTATTGCATCCACTTCTACCACCGCCACCGGCAGTGCATTCTACGTACTCACCACTGTGTGAAAAACTTACCCTTGACATCCGCTTGGTACCTATTTCCAAGCACCTTAAAACTATGCCCCCTCATGTTTGCCATTTCAGCCCTGGGAAACAGCCTCTGGCTATCCAATCAATGCCCCTCATCATCTTATACACCTCTATCAGGTCACCTCTCATCCTCCGTCACTCCAAGGAGAAAAAGCCAAGTACACTCAGCCTATACTCATAAGGTAAACTCTCTACAATCCAGAATATGTGGCCCATAAGTTTGTTTGGCCACTCAGTAAGTTGGTGGCTGACCTCAATTTGATTTTCTGTGCCTGATTCCCGTGTTTGATTTTACTGTCGCGTAAAATGTAATCTTGAATAGTGTTTATCGCTCAGCCACTGCAGCTTTCTGGGGCAGATAAATTCAAAGATTTGCAACTCTCTGTGAGACTTCATCTCAGTCTGACATCGTAGTCTTTGTGGTGTCCCTTTTCCTGAAAAAATGCATCCCATATCTGACTACCCATCAGGGAAACAGCACATATACCACCTAACCTCCTCAAAATCATATACATTACATTCTTCTGATTCCCGAGAGTATAGAACTATAGTGTTAGCGTTACTCCATAGGATTATCTGTCACACCTAGGATCAATTTCATGAACAACTACTGCACTGTCTGCCTTAAGTGAAGGGATTAAAACTTTAAGCCATCATCGTAAGCACGGCAACACAGCAGTTCTGTGATGTCGTAACCTGGCTAACAGGTACTTTTCCTCTTCTTCTCAAAAAGACCGATAGTCCATTTGCCATCACATTTAAACGTGAATGCTGAAAATATTCAATAGGTCAGGAAGTGTTTGTGGATGTCGGAAAAGATTTAATGTTTCAGATGATCTTATTACTTTCTGTACTTGGAAGCTAAGTTTGTATTTAATATGTGAGGAAACCAATAAGACAATACCATTTAATCAATATTTAAAACAAATAATCATAGCATCACAGAATTAACATACTCCATCTTAAGCAGAAGGAGGTTCACTACCCCGCACTTGCACCTGTCACTTTCAGTGGTATGAGCATCACCATTCCTGCTTGCAACAGCCTGAGAGTGGTGATGCATCAGAAGCTGAAATGGACTCACCAAGAACAAGCAAAGAACAAACTGCTGTGGGAACGCAGTGTGGAGAAATTGATATTTCAGGTTGCGACTGTACATCCTGCGGCAGTTTATTTTTTCTCTGGATTCCAGCATTTGCAGATGTCTTTGAGTTTGCAGCATAAACAACTCTCCTCCAAAAGTTTTCGAGGAGCTGGATACTCTGGCTTACCTTCTAACATCTGAAAGACTCACAGTCATCCACAGGACTCTCTCTATTCAGGGTTGTAAAAAAATTTTTGACTTTCATCTGGATGTGTATAAGTAAGAAAAAAAATTGCTGTAATCCTTGAGTGAGCAGTTAGCTTGGTAACCTGCACTACAGGACGCAATGTTAATTAGAACATTACAGCAAGTTCAGACCCTTCAGCTCACAATGTTATGCCGACCTTTTAACCTACTCTAAGATCAATCTAACCCTTCCCTCCTACATAGCCCTCTATTTTTATATCATCCATGTGCCTATTTAAGAGTTTTTTAAATGCTCCTAATGTACCTGCCTCTACCACTACCCATGGCATGATGTTCCACCACCCACCGTTCTTTGTGTAAAAAAGAAACATAACTCTGACATCTCCCGTGTACTTTCCTCCTGTTACCTTAAAATTATACGTTCTCGTATTAGCCATTTCTGCCCTGGGAAAATGTCTCTGGTTATCCATTTTATCTATGCCTCTTATCGTCTTGTATACCTCTATCAAGTGACCTCTCATCCTCCTGCACACCAATGTGAAAAGCCTTAGCTCGCTCACCCCATAATTCTTAATGTTAACACATTATGCCCTTGTCAATACATTGCGGTAGCTTCTCAGTGAACCTGCTGAACCTCTCCTTGTACATCAAAACCTCTTATTATGTAAATCAATTGAATGAATTTCCTTTGCCTTGTATCCAAATCAAGCACGGTCTGGCTTAAATATGGAGACACCCTGACAAGGACTCCAGATTCCTTTATCCTGCAACATTCTACATCTTACTCCATCTCAATAACAATCTGCTTTAAACTTCCCAATTTCACACTTTATACGCCAACTTACCAACACACTATACCATCCTTATCCTTGCTGGCACTTGATGAATGATGCTGCTTTCTTGTGGCAGTGTTCCTTGTAGATGTGCTCAATGCTTCAATAGTAGGAAAGGCCTTCCTTGTGATGGATGGAATTAATCATACAGTATATTACACTGAAATGCAATATATCATCAATATTATATCTACATCATATATACAATCAAATTGATCGTATATGATCTTGATTAGGAGGAAGAACATGAGGAGTATTGAAATTCCTTGAAATTCCCTTCAAGGCACACATTGTACTGAATTAGATCTATATTGTTATCTTCACATTGATGCTGAGAGAAATGAAACCATTTCTCCCTTATGAAATTATGAAAATGGTGAATTTTGTTTGTATATCATAATATATTTGCAACATAGTCCATGTTCTCTTTATGTATAGTTAAAATTTTCTGAACATGATTTTCCCTTTAAATACGCTTTTTTGAATGCTATGCATTAACTGATTTTATGTGCTTGGTCTTCATTGGTTCAAAATTTGAAGGAAGGTATATGTTAGAAAGTGAGAGTTACTACTGTGCTTTAGGCGATCATATCTGTAACATTTATTGCCACAAATGGCCAAAAATATATAGTGTATAGAAATACCGACAGAATATGACTGAATAAGATTATTTTCTGTTTAAATAAGCAGATAAACCATTTTGCTTGGACCATTTTCTTAGCTAATAACCTTTGCATTTTAGTTCTACTTTGGGGGTAGACACTATATCCAAAAGGGTAGTTGCATAAAGAGAGCAGGCACTGTTCATGAACATCATTCTTTGCTGCTGGCTATTATCTTATGGCTCTTGTACATACATCAATAAGAAAAAAATATGAACTGTTCATGAAGACAAATATTGCAGAAATGATTTAAACACAGGACTTCCATTTTGTGTGAATCTATGTCAAATGCGATTTCTCAGATTTTCTTCATGTTGTATCAGTCAGCTAGGAAGTGAAACATTTAAAGACAGCACACTGTTTTATATGGATGTGTGATGGTTTTAACAAGATTGCACATGAGTCAGGGATCAATTGAGAAAATTAAGGTATTCTAAGAAATAGAAGAATTTCCAGCTTTCATGCTACTTTCACAATTGACTAAGTAGAATGTTTCTACCACATTAGAATACATTTGCTATGTATTTGGCATTGTATTGGATAATAAATTAATTTTGGTCTTTTATATACTGTACCATGCAACAATACAACCCAGGGACCTGCAATGATCCCCTGTGTTATATTATTCTGATAATGTAATGTTAAATATTTCTGTGCATGGTTCATCAACCTTTTACAATAAAAGCAGTTGTGTTTAGATCACCCTGTAGATGAACACTTATGCAGAGAATGAAACAAAGTCAATGCTCTTCAGAGTAATTTGTTTTAAACATGAAGTTTGGGGCTGTGTTTTTAGTGATTACTTTTAAGTTTTCTTTCTAATTCTTTCAATGTATTTGAAGATCTTTCAAAACCTCTATCATATAAACACATTTGAAAATCATTGAGCAGGATGCAGTCATTGTTTTAACTTTCACTGACAGGCAGACTAGCAACAGTGGTGGTTCAGCCTTCTGATTGCTTGTTTTTGTCGCTTTACATTTTCCCCATGCATTTTAGAATCTTTAATATCATTGTAATTGTGTGCTTGACTTTGGTTCTCTGTCACATTTTTTTTCTGGTTATTTTCTGCTTGCATTCATGTATATTTTGTGGGGTGGGGTGGGGGTGGAATTCCTTTGTTCTCCACCAGCACTAAATTATGGACCATAAAGATCTTCAAAATGACCCTTTCACACTTCCATTTTATTTCTGATTTACAGTAACTGAACTAAGATAAGCTGGGACTTCTACATTAAATGTGATGGAACTCTTGAGGATTTTACAAGGATCATGACCTTTTTTGCAACTGAGGTCTGACCACTATGATTCCGGCTTGTGTCAGTATGCTGATTATTCTCAACCTGCGTTTTTCAGTAATGATTTGACTGAGATTTTACAACCCATTTGGAAGAACATAATCAGTCGTATTTAAAATAATATTTTTAGTTTGAGTATTCAGATCATAAAAATTTTGTCTAGTGACAGTCACAGAGAAAGGAAAGACATTCACCTACATCTGCTAGTGAAGTTGGAACTGCAAGAGTTGGAACTCTTTGTATGCAGTTGGACAGAGAGATGTTGAACTTGCCTGTCCAAAAAAAAGGGAAATAGCTAAGATGATCTTACAGAGGAATTTATGAGGATATATAAATTAAATTCTAATTAAACTACGCAGGCAAAATAGCATAATTCAGAATCAGATTTATTATCACTATTTTATATTACATGAGATTTGTTGTTTTAAGCAGCAGTACAGTGCAAAGACATAAAATAACTATAAATTACAAAATAAATTAATAGTGCATGAAGTGTAATAATGAGATAGTGTTCATAGACCGTTCAGAAATTTGACGGCAAAGGGGAAGAAGCTGTTAATGAATGGTTAGGTATGGGTCTTCAGGCTCCTGTACTTTGTCCCTCATGGTAGTTACGAGAAGAGGGCATGTCCTAATTAGTGAGGGTCCTTAAGGTTGGGTACTGTCTTTTTGAGGCACTGCTTTTTGAAATAGTTCTTGATGATGGAGAGTGTTGTGCCCATGATGGAACAGGCTGAGTCAGCATCTCTTGGCAGTCTCCTGAAATCCTGTATACTGGAGCCTCCATACCAGGCTGTGATGCAACCAGTTAGAATACTCTCCACTATATATCTATAAAAATTTGCAAGAGTTTTTGGTGACGATTCAAATCTCCTCAAATCTCCTTTGTGTCAGTCATGAGTGCAGAATGTAGAGCAGTGGGCTAAGCACACATCCTTGAGGTGAGTCTGTGTTGATAGTCAGTGAGATGGAGATGTTCTCACTTATCCATATTGTCTGTGGTCTCTTCCAGTCAAACAAGGCACAAAGGTTCAAACAAAGCAGAACCAGAAAATGCAAGATAGAGCATCAAAAACATTCAAATAATTGGCACAAATTGAGATCTCACTGGTTGATGAATTAAAATAACCACCTCACAGCTGATTATTTCATGATCTTGTTCATGTAATTACTGCCAGATTGCTATTTTTGTTCAATTTGTCACTGAAGCTTCATTCAGCTGGTTTTTGTCTTTGGTTTCTCATTATTAGTTCCAGCATTGATTATTTCCTGTGCATAATAATGAAAGCTATGCCAAAGGATGAGGAATGGAAACATTTGTTCTTCTAAGAAAGTAGATCAATTAAAGGCATTAAACCTCAAAAATTCAGACAAATTATTGAATGTACAACGTAAGAAGCATCACGTACTTAATCAAAAGTGTTTCTTTTTTTAAATAATTTTTTTACTGAATTTTCAAATAGATTACAGAAGGAAAAAAATTATTTAAAAAAATTATCAACCCTTCCCCCCTCCCCTTAACCACTCTCCCCTAACATATCCCTGTAGAAAGAGAAAAAAAAGAGAGAAGAAAAAAGAAAGAATGCCTGGATATCGGAAGATCCCCACATGCTCCATGGAGTTCATAATAGCTTTAGTATATATATTTATTTCTTTCATAAAGAATTCATAAAAATTGCATTGGCAGTAGCCAAAAAGGCTATTGCAGTTACTTGGAAATCATCCACTTGAATAAATTACTTATAATTTAAGAGATAAATATGAAATATTTCTGAAAATTTGGCACCCTTATTTACAAAAGATAGGATTAAATATATAGGTGCTCCGAAGATAAAATTATTGGTTATCTGGGGAAAGAAATCAAAAGTGTTTCTGACTTTAATTTGTCCAAATAAGCTTTTATTTGTCTATTTGAATTCTCATCCTAATTTTAGTTTGATGGAAGAATGTTTTTAATTACACCAGGAAATTAGGTGACTGCTGGATTATCTTGGTTTAGTCCTTGTATTTATTGAGATTAATATTGCTTCTTATATTGAACAATGTGTTCTGTCTTGCTTCCTTTAATATCATAATTAGTGCCAACTACTAAAATCAATAAAAGTAAACTTAAGACATTTGCAGAATGTTTTTAGCTATTTGATATTTAGAGAAGCCTCATTGAGAAAATCACCTGTGTAAACCAAGTAGTTAATGAAAGTACATGTGGTAAAGGTCTAGATATGATCTGGAAATTCTGGAAACATTTGTAACTATACAGCTATTTTGGTCTTCATTTGAGCCATGAATGAGTTGCCCAAAGAAGAAAGTTCTTAGCAGTTTTGCAATTATTATCTTTCACTTTAACTCATTAAAAGGCAAACTTCCCCTTAAAATATATCAAATTCCAAATTTAAGCAATTTTCAAACTTGAGAAAATCTGCAGATGCTGGAAATCCAAGCAACGCACATGAAATGCTGGAGGAACTCAGCAGGCCGGGCAACATCTATGGAAAAGAGTAAACAATCAATGTTCTGGGTTGAGACCCTTCATGAGGACTGGAAAAAGTGATGAAAAGTCAGAGTAAGAAGTTCGGGGAGGGGAGCAAGAAGTACAAGGTGATAGATGATAGGTGAAAATCAGGAGAAGGGGAGAGATGAAGTAAAGAACTTCCCCCACCCACCTAGCTTTAGCTATCACCTTCTAGCTTGTACTCCTTCCTCTCACCCCTAACTTCTTCTGGCTTCTTTCCCCTTCCTTTCCAGTCCTGATGAAGGGCCCTGGCCCGAAATGTCAACTTTTTCCATAGATGCCAACCTATCCTGCTGAATTCCTCCAGCCTTTTGTGTGTGATGCAATGTTTCAAACTTGTTCACCACCTTTACAATAGTGCTGCCTTATTTATAAAATATTCGGTTGTTGTGTGCAACACAGGAATTTGTGTTCATAATAACTTATTGTGAACTTGTTATGCAATTTTCAGATATATTGTGCCAAAAAAAGCAAATGCTGGAAACTGCAAAGTCTTTAACACTTTGGAAGAAAAACAGACTTTTCAGCCTTTCTCGCCTATTCTACTTAATTAGAAACTGTTTTGATCGAGACCCATATGTGTTCATTCTTTCATGTGTATTTCTAATACCAGGCCTGGAGTTTGAGGCTCAATGAATTTGCTATTAATGTTCTCTGGATGCTACTTTTCCTTCAATTACTGGTGTGATGTGTATTTCTGAACATATTTGGTATCTTAGTGTGTCTAACATTGGTCATTGGTTTGGGATGTCGGTAGTAAGTGTTTTTTGCTTGCATAAACCGACAGAAGGGAAGAAACATATTGTCGTACCAATACTTGTGAATCACTAATTTGTTACCAGAATTTATTAATGCCATGTATTAAGAATCCAACATTAAGACCTACTGTATTCACTCCCTTCTTCATCCTATCTGCAGTATTTGAAAGGATCATTTGCTTTCAGATTTGTTAATTGATTTGAAACAGACTTGGTTGTGAAGTCCTGCTGAACATTGATTTTCTCTACTGTGAGTGGAGCTTTCACTCGTTTTCAGTGGAGCTTGAGAGGTTTTTAGGGTCGCTGTGATTGCAGGCACACTTTAGCTTAGAACGGTTTGAGCCAAATCATGAGCATGTCATGATAATAATGACAAACACATGTTGCATTGAACTAGTGAGTTCTGAATCCAAGTGATATTTGACTGGTGAGTGATAAACTTCTATTACATGGAACAGTTTGCAAGGCCCTCAGTACGGTTGATGGGAGATGGGATTTGATAATATATTGACTGACCTTGACCTTGCCTGTCAGAACATCGAACTTTATGTGGCAGTGTGAAGTCTTTGGGCCATAACTCCTCTCATTCTTCTTCATTACTCACCTCTCCTTCATACTCACCTCTCCCTCTGTGATTGAGCTGTCCCTAACCTTTGTATTACATTCCACCTCATCTGCTTGGGCCTCCTATCTCATAACATTGTGGTCAATGGCTGCATACAAATAACTTTGTAGTGATCACAAAGGATTGATACTTACCCTTTAAAAGTTGCAGAACTTAATGGGATGGATTGTTACCATGTGATTTGATCCCATAATCATCTCCCTGATTTGCATTTTGGTTTCTGATCATGCTGAATTATATGTTACCTGCTGTGACATTCCCAGGATGGACTGTGTTAAATGCCTCCATTCTGTGACTCTTCCTAGAAGGCAGAGAGGATCACAAGTAGCAACTAGACCTGAGGTCTGTCTCCACCTGCTGCCTTCTATCAAAGGCATATTTTACTGTTTTAACAGATAATCGGAGATATTCAAGAACAATAGAAATGGATCCGAATAAAATAATTGAAAGAGAATTACTTAATTGCAACATAAATTTATAGTGATGTAAAGAAACTAAGCAAAATGCTCAACTAAACAATGAAGGGTGTTTGACCTTATTCAAAGTTTAGGGTGGGACAGTTGATGAGAGCAATGTGAAATTTATCCAAGTCCTTTAGCTCATGATGTTGTGGAGTTGTGGCTGCTCTTGGCAGTGAGTCCATTCGCAGAGTAGGGAATTGGCAATCAGCTCCTGTCTCTTCTTTAATTCTGTTCTGTAGTGGGCAGTCACTCTAAAGAGGGGAGGGTGAATGGGTCAAGCATATTCTCTCTATTCTGTGTGAAATGATTTCAACAAATGCCCGACTGTTATAATACTAGGTACCACGGGTATGTGCTGAGTTGAGTAATAGTGTGTTTAATAGTTCTTGATAGCATGCATGGGTTAATTAGAGATCCTGACTCTGATTATTTGTCATTGCTATCCAACTTCATTCTCCATTTTTGGACCATTGTTGGATATAATGAATGTATTAGCATTTTGTTGTTTTTTTCAGTCTCACTTATATAGTTAATGATCAATTTGTTTGATTGAATTTGCTGGAAAATAGATAAAGATGTCTGGGGATGTGGATGGGATGCTTTTTCTTGTAATGATTGATGATCATGCTGAATTATGTTATTGCCCTGGTAGTAAAGTCTTGAGGTTTTGAAAAGCACAATAAAAACGCTAGTCTTTTTCTTTTTTTCATTGACCTGGCTATTCTTTCAACAAGGCAGTAACACTTTTTTCATTAAAAAGGCAAATCAGGTGGCTGTATCACAGGCATCAATCCGTACATCATGTTTTTTGCACAGTAGTTAAAGCTGAAATCTAGACATAGATGCTAAAGAGACTATGGTACTTGATGCAATAGATGTTCAGTTCTTTGCATTTTGATTCTTCGTAGAATGGCACAGGGTTTAAGAAATAAAATATTCATACAAAAAAATTCTTGTAAAAAGTTGTGTTTTTCTTGTGAATATGATGTTATGTGCCTGTGATGCTGCTCCAAGTAATATTTTCATTGCACCTTTGCATACATATTCTCATGCATAACCTTGACTTTAACAAAGCAGAGTCAAAAATTAAAATCTCATTTTAAATCATGAAACCAGTTGGCTGCTATTTGAGAGAAATCACTGTAATATCAAAGTGGAAAATTTCCTTAAATCTTCTGTTTATGTAAGGATGAGCATGTGTTCAGATTTGTTAGAGGAATATCCATTCCTTCCAGGGTTACTTGAAAATCATTGGGTTTAATTGTTGGATCCATGGTGGGATATTAGTTTTGAATGGCTGTTTTGCTTCTGTTTCTTTGAATTTGAAATATGCAAGTTTAGCTTGAAATAGAATGTGTTCTGAACAATGTACCCTTTGTGATTATAAATTACAGGATCATATTGATAAATTGGTAAATAGGCAGAGCAGTGGCATATGGAACTTAATCCTTCTACAGTTGTACCACAGAGAGCATTATGGCAGGCTGCATCACCGTCTGGTATGGGGTGCAATTGCACAGTACTGAAAGAAGCTGCAGAAGGTTGTAAATCTAGTCAGCTCCATCTTGTGCACTAACCTACAAAGTACCCAGGACATCTTTAGGGAGCAGTGTCTCAGAAAGGCAGCATCCATTATTAAGGACCTTCAGCACCCAGGACATGCCCTTTTCTCAGTGCTACCATCAGGTAGGAGATACAGAAGCCTGAAGGTACACATTCAGTGATTCAGGAACAACTTCTTCCCCTCTGCCATCTGATTCCTAAATAAACTTTGAAGCTTTGGACACTACTTCACTTTTTTAATATGCAGTATTTCTGTTTTTGCACATTTTAAATAATCTATTCAATATATGTAATTGATGTACTTGTTTATTTATTATGTTTTATTTTATTTATTATTTTTTTCTCTCTCTTTCTGCTAGGTTATGTATTGCATTGAACTGCTGCTGCTAAGTTAGCAAATTTCATGTCACATGCCGGTGATAATAAACCTGATTCTGATTCTAAATGCAAGGTTAAACACTTGGAAGAATGAGTAAGGGAAGGCCATACACAAAGAATGGAGGATATATAGTGAATATTGAGAAAAAGAGGATTCTTGATGGACAAGCCTAAGGATTCACAAATGTGGTAGCAAATTCATGCAGTTGAGAAGTAAATCTCATTAGCTGGGGCATAGAATTTGAGAGAGGGTAGGCTGCTTACCGCACAATAGAAAGGATCCAAAAGATCTAAAGTTCTGATGCATAGTCTGGCCTGAGATATTAACTCCATTTTTATTTCCAGTGCAATATATAATTATAAAAATAAAATTTCAGGATGAAGTCTTTTTGTTGGAATGAGACAAGAGGTATTAAAAAGTCAAATAAAAATTTCCTTCCTTCTTGTTCTGATAAAGGGTCAGAACTGACACTCTGAGTTTGTCTAGCATTTCCTGTTTTGATTCTATCTACTTTTTTGTACCTCCTTGTGTTTAATATTTTCATGTTTTGTATAGAGAAAGAAAGGCAATACAATTAAAAGACTGTAAAACATTTTCTGTTTTTCACAGTTAGAAAACTTACTTCTCAATTGGTTCCAGATCTGTAACCAAGAGAGTAGATAAGTGACATAAATTTCATCTGTTCTGAGAATTCTTGAGTTGTTACCCTGTTTGTAGAGATGTATTTGGTTTGTCTGTCTTTGTCCATTCCTTGCTTCTTAGAAATTATGTTTTACAGAAGTGATTAACATTGCTAAAGGTCAGGACTATGTTTTCTAATGCCAAAAAAAAACATTTAATTACTTATGTTTTCAAGATTAGAAGAAGCAGTAGATTACCTCAGCTGCACTGAGATACACTGGCATCAGCAATGGCACACAGAGTCGCAGTGCAATTATTTGCAACCATAAAGCATTTTCAAAAAACCAAAGGATATTCACTATCTAAAACCTTCTGTCATATTACTTGAAACAGAACTTTCAGATCTATAATTGTTGTTTCTTTTCATGTCTTGTGACACAAATGATGGCAACCTCTTTAGCATTTATCTGTTTTTTTACGAGGCCGAATTGCTGGCTCGACATTCAACCCAGCACAGATGAAAAGTGTGTAAGGAGCCAGCCAGTTTCGAACCTGTGGCCACTCACCTTGAAGTCTGGTGTAGATGCCTCAAAACCACCAGCCTCCACTCTACAGACCATGCATTCATAGTAGCAAATATTAATAAATTGTTAGATTAGGGTGTGATTTTACTTGTAAGTATATGAACTGCAGTTAAGAAAGTTACTTGTTTTTTCATACATGCAGGTTTTATGTATTTTAGATGAATGCTTTCTACAAAATGTCAACTTGTAGAATGTTTGATTTAGAATAGAAATCTGAGTTTTATGAAGGAAATAAATACTTAAATAGCGTAAAAATCCACTGATAAACCATTTTGAAATTGTTAGGGCTATAATTCATTATTTTAATCATTGGTCTACTGTAAACAGAAGTAATACAAAAATTAAGGTTTTGTCCTAACCTTCAGAAACATTTCTGGAATACAAAGGGTTTCCCAGGTACTAAAGAATAGATTGAGAGGTTTCAGCAGGCGCATTTGTTTGTTCCTATGCTGAAGAAGAGTAACATTTGCTTGCTTCCAGTTCACACAAGGGAGCCTTGGCAATCTGTTTCTGTTGTATTCAATCCTGTGAGTATTTATTAGAAGTTCTTGGAGAAATGAAATGTTCCTGTAAATAAACCATTAACAGTTAAGGTGGCTTTAATGTCCTTACTACTGAAAGCTTCAGAGCTCTCAGTTTGTGAATGGTTAATTGATATTTACTGTTGTGTTCAAAATGTTATAATTCAGTTTTCTTTATGTGCTCCATGAATGATAGCATGAACAACATCCCCATGGAGAGGATATTTTAATATACATGGCCTGTGTGGCACTCTTGGGCATGCTGGAGATTATTTGTAAGATAAGAATAATGAGCAGGTGAAGGTATTGTTAAACTGGTTCAATAGCAATGAATGTAATTAAAAAAGCTAAATCCATTATGATAGGATTGTTGTGTATGTCAGTCTAATTGAAATGGTTCAATCTGTAACTTCAGCAGGAAATGAAGAGTACAAGAAAACATTCAGATGAAATGCAAAATGAAGCAAAATCTATCGGGTGATTATGGGATTTATTTTGCTGAAATTTGCACCATAACAATAAAGCAAATTTTGGAGATATGAGATAGTGTTGATGTGTCATATGGAATTGCTCTCCTTCGTTTCTGCTTGACAAGAGTATCAAATCTAAACTCCTATTTATCACCAGAATCCATCATTATCTTATGAAGCAGACAACAGAACTGAGTTTAACTCAGAAAGACAACAATTTTGTCAATTGGATCAATCAGACAGGTGGGGGCACAGCTCCTACAAGGTGGAAACTTGTGCAGTTATTTGATTGAATCAAAATGATTGTTATTTTGTGCATGTGTTCTGCTGCATTACAGTTTGACTCAGATATAAAATCTAATTAAATATATATATAACTAATGCGGAGCCGAACATTTAGTTTGATGTGGTATTTTGTGAAATTCTTCAGCTTGGCTGCCTTTGAAACTCAAGGAAGTTTAGTTTGCAGAATGATTCATCTCTGCACCAAATGAAACTATAATGTCATATTATGAGGTCACTTTTGTTACATACTGAGTTATTACTGTTTGTTTTATTCATTACAGTTGACATATTAAGCTCCTGTATTTTGCATAAAGGACACAATATTGCAGCATATTGGCAAGCTGCTTTGCTTTTCACAGCTAATGTTATGTCCTAATATCAACCCCTAGGGATAAACACACGTATAAAGACTGGAGGCAAATGAGGCCCTACAGCAGGTGGCCTTTTGCAGCCTAATGAATGTGGCAATCTGTTACTATCACTCCAGTGCTTTTTACCAGACAATTAGTCAACTAAGCGTGTAATTATTCCAGGCCAACAAGAGAGGCTCTTCTCTAATTTCATCTTTTCATTGCTGTTTACTCACCCACACTCCCCTCATTAATGAGAGATTTTCCAGTCCACATTAATTGGTTTCAATAACATTCATTTTAGTTGAAAGGGAATGATTCTGTTAATTGGGAAGTGGAAGCATCTTTTCATTTCGAGTGCATCTCACTACAGTGCTTTCAATAGACTCAACAGGTTACATAGCAACTGCACAACTAAATTAAAATTATCTATTTTAAAGCACATCACCTGAAAATATACCAAAAAGATATGCAAATAAAATACACCTGAGCAGCCAAAGCATTATTGTTCAGTGCTTGTCGGCAGCATAATTAACAGTTGGCCATTCTTTCTGGTTATCCTCAATCAATACGCTTTTAACTGCTAAATAAATTGATCTTACTGTTACACTCCAGGTTAAATGTGTTTATGTTCCATTAAAATCATGTATGTTGGAACTTTAATCAAGCTTATTAGTGTTTTCAAGTCATGATAGGCATGAATTAGGCCTTGTGGCATTTACTTTAGAGATCTGTGTGTACTCAGCCTGGAAAAAGTAAATTTAAGTCATTCCTCTTGGCTCACAAGTGAACAGCATCTCAATCATTTTAATTTGGTTCCTGGTGGACATAAATCTGCCAGACAGAAATGACTTTGGAACTAACTGTCACTGATTTGGAGACATTACTGTGGAAAATAATAAAAACAAATGTGAGAGATAGAACAGCCACATTGGCAGAAATTGCTGCAAGAGTTGAGCTCCTGGGATTGCAACAACACGTTCAGCTTGAAGTATGTGACTGCTAAATAATTGTTTGGATTGAGCTCGGTGTCCATATTCCATGTCTTCTGGAATGTTTGATACCTAACACAAAATGAAAAATGTAACAATTCAGGATCGTCAGAATTCAAATGGCTCCCTTTGATTATTTAAAAAAAAAAGGACATGCATGTATGTTATACACACACAAAAAACAACAATTGTAGACCCTTCCCCCCTGCTCTGCTGCCCCCCCCCCCCCCCCCCCCCCCCGCCCCACCATCCTCAAACACTTAACTGGGTTATTTACATTTCTTAAATATCTCATTGCCTTTAGAGCCAGGGCTTAATGTTTAAAGCAAATCAGCCTGACTGTCTTTCAGCTTATTTTTAAAAACTAATATATGAATCCACATCACATAAATTAGCTACGTCAGAAAACAATGGTTTTAACAGTACCAAATGTAGCTCACTAATATTTAACTTCTGATGAAATTACAATTCTGTGATTGAATTTGCTTGTATACTGCAGGATTTTTTTCATTTTCGCTCTTGCTTTAAAGGTTTTTAAATACTGAAACCCTTTAGTTACTATTTTTTATGACATGATTACTGCCAGTTTCATCTGAAGGCATAAACTTATTAAAATTTGGTTAACCAAGCAGGAACTACTTCGTACTTCATGCTGGATTTACCATTGTTCATCCGTGAGCCTGAAATGCAAGTCGCTTTTTGAGTGGATACGGCCCAGTCCACCTACACTATCGACGAAAGCAGCATCATCACCAGGGATCCCAAGCACTCAGACCATTCTCTTCTCACTGCTGCCATCTGGAAGAAGGAACAGGAGCCTCAGGGTGCACACCACCAGTTTCAAGGAACAGTTATTAACTTTCAGCCATCAGGCTTTTGAACTAAAGGGCATAACTTCGCTCAACTTCATTTGCCCCATCACTGAAATATTCCCACAACCTCTGACCTCACTTTCAAGGATATTCATTGCTTATTTATTTATTATTATTCTTTCTTTCTTTTTGTATTTTCACAGTTTGTTGTATTTTGCACACTGATTGAATGCCCAGTTGGTGCAGTCTTTTGTTGATTCTATAATGGTTATTATTCTATTATGGATTTATTGAGTATGCCCACACGAAAATGAATCTCAGGGCTGTATATGGTGACATACAGTATGTACTTTGTTAATACAGTTATTTTGATCAGTGTTGTTGAGGCAGTAAAGCCAAAGCCTGATTTTTGCCTATACATCACATCCAACTAAGATTACTAGTTATGCACACAAAATGCTGGAAGAACTTGGCAAGCCAGGCAGCATCTATGGAAATGAGTAAGGAGTTGACATTCAGGGCTGAGACCCTTAATCAGGACTGAAGAAAGGACTCTGCCTGACCTGCTGAGTTCCTCCAGCATTTTGTGTGTGTTGCTTGGATTTCCAATATCTGCAGACTTTATCAAATTAGGATTACTGGTTAGTGAGAGTTGAATGGAAATGCCAACTAATCTTCCCTTCCCTCCCTTAATCATTCTTTTCAGGGTAGTCCTAGCACCTTAACATGGTTGTATAGTCAACAGGTTATAGCACACTCCAGCACAGAAACAGGCCCTTCAGCCCATCTAGTCTATGCCAAACTCTCATGTTGCCTAGTTTATTCGGACTGTACCCAAACTATATCTCTGCATACCACATCAATCCATCAAAATTGTTGAAAATAAACCCATATCAACACTACCACTGGCAGTTCTCACTACCCTTTAGTGAAGAAGCTCCCCCTTATGTTCCCTTAAACATTCCACCTTTCACCCTTAAGCCATGACCTCTCATTGTAGTCTCACCTGACAGAAGTGGAAAAAGACTGCTTGCTTTGTCAATATCCCTCATAATTTTGTATACCACTATCAAATTTTCTCTCTCCAATGCTCCAGGGAATAATCCTCTAACCTATTCAACCTTTCCTGATATCTCAGGTCCTCAAGTCCCAGCAATATCCTTGTAAATTTTCTCTGCACTCTTTCAGTCCTATTAATATCTTTCCGGTAGGTACAGTAGGTGTCCTGAACTGCACACAATACTCCAAATTAGGACTACCAATGTCTTACACAACTTCAACCTAACATCCCAACTCCCGTACTTAAAGCTTTGATTTATGAAGGCCAACATGCCAAAAGACCTCTTTATGTCTGTTTACCTGTGACAACACTTTCAAGGAGCTATAGATCTATATTCCCAAATCCCGCTGTTCTACTGCACTCCTTTGTGTCCGATTGCTCACCATGTACACCCTACCCTGGTTAGACCTCCCAAAAGCGCAACACTTCACAATTGTCTGCATTAAATTCCATCTGCCATTTTTCAGCCTATATTTTCCAGCTGGTCAAGATCATCTTACAAGCTTGGATAGCCTTCCTCGTTATCCACAATGCCCCTAATCTTGGTGACAATTGCAAATTTGCAGATCCAGTTTATCACATTAGCATTCAGATGATTGACATAGATGACAAACAACAATGGACTGAGCACTGATCCCTGTGGCACAGGACTAGTCACAGGATTCCAGTCAGACAGGCAACCATCTACTATGAGTTTTGGCTCGTAATTCACTGGTTGGAATGTATGACATTCATTGATTAAAGACCATTGTGTGTCTAGGAAATGCTTCTGTTCCTAAATTATGCCAAAGTTTTAAAGTCAGTTATTTCTTTTTCCATTTCACGTTGCAAAAATTCAACTATATATATGTTAAATAACAATAAAAATATATAGATTATCTAAGTTTGTTTATAAATTCAACAGCCTTTGCACTTTTTAGTATACTTATGCTACATAATGTGCAGGTGAAACTGTCGTTCATAATATTCACTGTCTTCTCCATTTAAATCACTTAATTTTGTTTTCTAGTCAAGTATTTTGCATTTTCAAGAGTTCCTTTTCTTTCTTTTGTCCAGATAAATTTCTTTTGGAATTTAGTTTCTTATCATAGAATTTAGCCACAACCATATTCAATTTGCATGAAATCTTATTCCCAGTTTGGATCTACTAACTGCCTTTTCTTTGGGAATATGAAACTTCAATCAATGTAGATTTAAAAAGAATTCTAGTTTGTTTTTCAACAACCACTTGCACAATTAAGTAGATAGCTCTCTCAACTGCAAGAAGGGCAGAATGTGAATAGGGACTCCATCACATTCAAGTTCTTCAAATTACTGATCATCCTGATTTAGAGATACATTGCTGTTTCTTGAAATTGCTTTCTCTGTGTCCTAGGATTTCCTGCCTCTTGGTACTGTTACAGTATGTTCACTATATACATTCAGTGGGCAGAGTCAGGTTTAATGTCACTGGCATATGCTGTGACATTTGTTATGTGGCAGCATACATTACAATACATAATAATAAAACTATAGATCACAATAAGCATACATTTAAAAAAATGAAATAACTAGGGAAACAGAGAGGAGGAAGATGTACGGAGGTAATGTTCATGGGTTCATTGTTCATTTAGAAATCTGATGGCAGATGGGAAGAAACTGTTCCTAACATGTTGAGTGTGTGTCTTCAGGCTCCTTTTCCCCACTGGTTGCACTGAGAAGAGGGAATGTCCTGGTTGTTGGGAGTCCTTCATGATGGATGCTCCCTTTTTGAAGCATCGCCATTTGAAGGTTGTCCTTGATGCTGGGGATGCTAGTGCCCATGATGGAGCCGGCTGAGTTTACAACTCTCTGCAGCTTTTTCTGGTCCTGTGCAGTCACTCTTCCATACCTGACAATGATTCAACCAGTCAGAATGCTCCCCACAGTACATCTGTAGAAATTTGAGCGAGTCTTTGGTGACGTACCAAATCTGCTCAAACTCCTAAAGAATTTTAGCAGCTAGCTGTTGTGTCTTCTTTGTAATTCCATCAAGATGTTGGACGTAGGATAGATCATGATGTTGACACCCAGGGACTTGAAACTACTCATCCTTTCCACAGCTGATGCCTCTGAAGATTGGTGTGTATTCCTTCGATGTCCCCTTCCTGAAGTCCACAATCAATTCCTTGGTCTTACTGACATTAAGTGCAAGGTTTTTGTTGTGACACCACTCAACCAGCGGATTGATCTCACTCCTGTACACCACCTTGATGCCATTTGAAATTCTGCTTGTTATGTTCTCGGCAAATTTATAGATGGCATTTGAGCTGTTCCAAGCCACAGAGTCGTAGGTGTAGTGAGAATAGAGCGGTGGGCTGAGCATGCATCTTTGAGTTGCATGCATCCATGCCCCAGTGTTGATTATCAGTAAGGACAAGATGTTATTTCTGATCTGCGTTGATTGTAGTCTCCCATTCAGAAAGTCAAGGATCGAGCTGCAGTGGAAGGTACAGGGATAGTGGATTTGGGCTTGTTGAGGATATGATTGGGTTGATCGCTGAGCTGTAATCAATGAACAGCAGCCTGATGTATGGATCACTGTCATCCAGGTGATTCAAGGCTGAGTGGAGAGCTAGTGAGATTGCGTCCACTGTAGATGTATTGTACGATAGGCAAATTGCAGTGGGTTCAGGAACTTGCAGCAGCGGGAGTACACTCTGGTTATGACCAAACTCCGAAAGCACTTCATCAGAGTAGGTATGAGTGACGCTGGGTGATGGACATTGAGGAAGCTCAGTTTGCTCTTCCTTGACTCTGGTATGTCACTCTTATGAAGCATGTGGGAACCTCTGACTACAGCAGTGTGAGAGAGAAGATGTTATTTGAGAAAGGTTTTTAGTGCCCTACCAGGTACATCATCAGGGCCTGATGCCTTACAAGTATTCACCCTCTTGAAAGATGTTCTGACATTGGTCACTGAGACAGCGAGCACAGGGTTACCAGATTCTGCAGGATTTTCTGAGGTGTAGTTTTATTCTCCCCTTTAAAGCGTATATAAAAGGTGTTGAGCTTATCTGGGCTTGAAGCATCACAGCCATTCATGATGTTAGGTTTTGTTTTCTGGGAAGTAATGGTCTGCAAACCCTGCCAGAGTTGACATCATCTGATTCCTTCTCTAACTTCAGTCCAAATTGTTTTCTCACTCTTAAAGTAGCTTTCTGTAGGTCATACCTGGACTTCTTGTAAAGTTCTAGATCACTGGTCTTGAACGCCATTGATCTAGCTCTCAGCGGACTATGAATTTCCTGGTTCATCTAAGAATTTTAGTTTGGGTATGACTGGTATGCTCTCAAAGGCACGCACTCCACCACACACATCTTGATGAAGATAGTGACAACTGTGGTGTTTTCATTCAGATTCTTAGATGAATCCTTGAGCGTTGTCCTGTCCACTTCGTCAGAGCAATCCTGTAAGCGCTCCTCCTTGATCATACCTGTTCGATTCTCACCACTGGTTCTGCACTGCCTGTACACTGGGAGTAGAAGTGCAGCCTGGTGATCAGACCTTCCAAAGTGTGGGTGCAGGATGGCAGTAAGCATACTTGATGATGGTTTAACAGCAGTCAACTGTGTTGGCTCCTCAGGTTCCATGGGTGATATGTTGGTGTAGTTGTTCAGAGACTTCTTCAAGCTGGCTTGGTTGAAATCTTCTGCAATAATAGGAAAGGCATTTGGGTTATATCTCAAATGCCATTGATATGGAAAGGCATCCGTATCAAAGCTGTTTGATGACTTCTGATCATGGTGCTCTGCTCCTCCAGCGTCGGCCTGACACTGGCCTGAGGCGGAATGTATACCGCTACCAGGACTCCCTAGGGAGTTAAAATACATGATATTTGACTGCTAGAAGCTCTAGGTCGGGTGTGCAGGATTGAGGAGCGCAATGACAAGTTAATTATGAAGCGCATTCCATCTCTAGCTTTAAAAGACTGAGCTGTCCTCTGTTTGCAAAAGATGGTGAAACCATCAGGCGGCCGCGCTGTGTCTGAAATGGCAGTTAGTGATGTTTCCATGAAACAAAGTACGCAAGAGTCCCCAGTGTCCCTCTGATACTGCACTCCTGCACCGAGGGCTTGCATTTTATTTCCCAGACAGAGTACATTCATCAGCAGGATAGTCGGGAGTTTGGGGGTGGTGACTAAGGCTTCAGCACTTCAATCGTACCTATAGACCGGCACACCTTCACTGCTTCCTTTTCCTAAAAGGGAACTGCACTCGCAACCCGAGTCTGCAGTTCAGGATTTAGAGTATCTTGTGCATTTTTTAAATGACTTAAGACGTTGTTGCTGACTGAAGTACCCTTGGCTGTGACTGGATTTCAGCTGTATTCATCCTAAATGGGAAAATTTGATGATTCCCATCGGAGCTGTGTGCAAAGAGTTCATCTTATCGGCACAACCTAAGTAAGGAGTGTTCACAGAAGTGGGACCCGGTGTGGTCTTCTGCTGCTATAGCCCGTCCACTTGATGGTTCGACGTGTTGTGAGTTCAGAGATGCTGTGGCATTACAGGCAAGACCACACTTGGAGCATTGTGAGCTTTTTTTGGGCTCCGTATCTAAGAAAAGATGTGCTGACATTTAATAGAGTCCAGAGGAGGTTCATGAGAATGATCCTGGATTTAAAAGGGTTAACGTAGGAGGAGTGTTTGATGGCTCTGGGGAGGAGTGTTTGATGGAGCTTAGAAGAATGAGAGGGCATCTTATTGCTACCTATTGAATACTGAAGGCCTAGATAGAGTGGATGTGGAGAGGATGTCTTCTATAGTGGGGTAGCCTAGAACCAGAGGGCAGCCTCACAATAGAAAGACATCCATTTAGAATGAAGTGAGGAGGAATTTCTTTAGTGGTGAATCTGTATAATTCATTGTCAAAGGTTATGGGGAGAAAGCAGGCGAATGGGGTTGACAGGGATAATATATTCATGATAGAATGGCAGACAGATAAATAGGGCTTTGTTTTTCATTTAAGTTATGAGAAAATGGAATACAATATGAAATAATATGAATGCACAATAAAATCTGATGGAATATGAAAGTAGTTTTTGATACTTATTGAGTAAAGTTCCCTCATCTACTCCTGTCAAGAGATGAACAAAGCCAGCATTATAATGAGAAACTTAAAAAAATATGTAATCATTTTTGATAATGAGGAGTGAAAGGAATGGTAATCCTCTTAGGCTTGAAGAGAATATTTTATATTTAATGCAGTAAATATGATCAAGTTGGGATGGAAAGAATCAGACAATCTCTCAAGACCTCAGATATGATATGGATGCTTAAATTGTGCAATTCATGTAAGGTTTGACTTCTAAGCATCTAAATTGGACAACATAATTGATTGGTTTGACTCTTCTGCAGTGCCTCTAATTTTCCTGGTTATTTAAATAATATTTTCCCTGGTGTTCTTTGGGCCTAATCATTTTATCTTTCTTCCCACAACTATGTGTTTTTTTTTCAGTGTTTTATCTGTGTCATATAGAATCTTGACAGCTGGTTTACAGTTGAGTATGTGCACCTGTGGTTGTCAAGGTTACTCAGTTTTATCCGCCCACAGATTTCTTTGATTTGCATAATTCTATCATATCAGTTTATTGCATTCCAGAATGAAGTTGATAAATGGCACATTCTGAAACTGATATCTTCTCCTAGGATTTTATCAGGGAATGTATTGTATTTTTCCTAAGTAATGGGTTTCTGAGATTGACCAAACTTTGTAGCAATGATTGTGAGGGAAAAGAAAAAAAGGGGGAAAAAATCCATGGCACACACAAAAAAACTTCTCTTACATTGTCCTGGAGTCTATGTGATATATATTTGATATCGTAGCACACCCAGTTGTAAAAGAGCAATGTTTAAATCTTAATTGTGTTGGAGGATTAGCTAAACAATATTTTAAAACCTTTTCATCAATGAAAATATGCATAATTTTCTTTCATTTATGTAGTCCTCTTTAATAACTAGGTTTCTGGAATATGATATAATACTAATGATGATGCAAACTAAGAAACATTGTTAGAATTAATGAAGCTTACCTTCAATGTGATGAGGGTACCAGCTATAGCTCAATTGGTAGTATTCTTACTTGTGAATCAGGCAAAGTGTTGGTTCAAGTCTCATTCCAGAAACTCCTTACCCAACAAAAAGATGTAGGCAGGCATTTTAGTGTAATACTGAGAGAGTGCTGCAGTACTGGAGATGCCATGTCTTGGATGAGATGTTAAAACCATGCCCATCTGTCATTCAATCAACATTAGTGACACAGATCACACATTCAATATCACATTAGTTTTTTTGGGAATTTGGTATATATTTGGTATAATTTTCCTAATTTAAACAGCAGTGCCAATTCAAAAAAATACTTCCATGACATTTATGTGTTTTAGAATAAACTGAGAGTGTAAAAAAAAAACTACATGAAAAAGCAGGTTGATTTAGAAGTGAGTATCAATAGAATAAATGGATTCTTTAATAAAATTGTTACAGATATCATAAGGAAAATTCAAAAATAATACCTTTGTATGATTTAAGAAAAGTTGAATGATGATTTATCTCAATGTCTGTCAACATAATCTCAAATCACACATATTAAATTAAACTTTCAGCAAATATTAAAAAAGGTAAATTAAGAATAGGAGTGATACTTTGGCAAATTAAAATGTTAGAAATGAATGATACATTGGGTTGGAAGATCTAGATTAATGACTGAAAGCCAGTCAATAGTGCGTGGAACAATATCAGTTGTATTCTGTATTTATTGTGAAATATGCTTCTCCAGTATCTGTAAGAATACATGCTTTGTAGTTCTTTCCCACCTCTGCTAAGTTTGGTGGGCTCTCATTAGCTGTAATATAAGAGGGATCACATGTTATTACCTATTGTCATTAGTAAGATATATGAACAAAGAAAGTTAGAGCGGTGAACACTTCCTTTTGTTTATAGAAATTTTTCATGAGTACAATCCTCCATATCAGTTGTGTACATCAGAATGCAATTTTGCTGCATTTCCATAATGCACACAGAGTTATTATGCTGATAGTAGTTTTAAGATTTTTTTCCGATAGGATTTAGATTATTTTAAATTATTGACTGGTGACATTATCAGTAATTACATGTGAAGTGAACATGGTTAAATGAAGATTGTACAATACTAAACCATCTTTAACTTTGACCTATTACAGTGCTTCTTAATTCCCAATCATTTAATATAAAAATAAGGTTCAGTAAATCAAAGTTCAAAGTAAATTCATTATCAAAGTACATATGCACTATGTCACCATATGCAGCCGTGAGATTCATTTATTTGTATGGGCAATCACAGTAAACACAATGGAATCTATGAAAACCACACTTAACAGGGTGGACAACAGCCAATGAGGAAAAAAAACAGACTGCAAATACAAAAAGAAAGGAAAAAAAGGAAATTATAATAATAAATAAGGAATAAATAGATGAAGAATCTTTGTAAGTGAGTCCATTTCAGTGGTAATACTTCAGTGAAGGGGTGAGTGAAGTTATCCTCTCTTGTTCAAGAGCTTGATGTTTGAAGGATTAAAAACTGTTCCTGAACCTGGTGTTGTTGGTCCTGAGACTTCTGTTCCTGATAGTACTAGCAGAAAAGAGCATGGCCTTGATAAATGCTGCTTTCCTGTGACAGTGCTCTGTGTAGATGTGCTTAATGGTATTGAGGGCTTTACCTGTGATGGTCTGGGCTGTATCCACTACCTTTTGTAGGCTTTTCCATACAAGCCTTCAGATCCTTCTAAAATACAATAACAATGCACAAAACTCAAATACACATAGTTATATTCTTGCTGTATATAAAATATTAAATCACTTTCTTTTCAGCAGTCAGCTACTAAATATGTAACAACCATAAGCAAATGCAACATAAGATTCATGCCTGGTAAAAATTTCTTTTAATGCATCATCAAGATTTACTTAAATTCCTAGATTTAGAATGGTACCTCCTATTTTATCCATATGATTAATTCTACTTTCTGTAGCAAATATTCTTAAGATCTTTCTGTGTAAGATTACCAAAATGTGCTCGCTTATGTGTAGTTTTATGTGACAGGCTTCTGTCCACGGGAAATAAGATTGATACTTCAAAAAATTTATTTCACTTGCAGCAGAGTGAAGAGGCTTTCAGATATTATTTTGAAATAGGTTTCCTATCCATCTAAACACTTATTCCCAATACCCCTTTTTTTATCAGAATGTCATAATTGCATCCAGTTTATCAGTATTTGCTAATTTGACTTCAATTCATGCATAATGTTTTGACTTTTTCACATTTGATTTTATCATGGAGTGAACACTTTTTCCATGTTGAATTGATAATCTCCTTGCTCAGCAGTTTTACATTCTCTGAGCCAGTGCAGTAATGTTCACAACCAGGTCAGAACTAGGTTCGTAACTAACAGTTTCTTGGTTTATACACATCAATTTACTTTGCTGCCTGATGAATGGGGACGGGGCAAAAAAAAAAGAATATCACCGCAGAACAGCGTCTCCATGGCTGCAATCCCCATAGCTATGACTCTGCCTGATGGATGGGATATCAACTTGAGAACGAGCATGTAGGCTACACCTTTGGCAGCCACGGCCTCTGCCACATGCTGGATTACTTCTTCCTCCAATGTAGAGTATTTGTGGCATACTTGTGAGGATCTTTTGTAGAGAAACATGTCAGGGTGGAATGGTTTTTATGTAATTCATGTGAGCTATGGGGAAACGGTAGCTGGAATGGTAGTGAGAGCAGAAGATGAAAAATGTGTTGAAGGAAAGGAAGCGCAGGAAATCAAGAGTTAGTGATTAGCCTGTACATGATATTGTGATGCAAGGACACCCTTATCTGAACACTTTGAAAATACCATTTTGATTCGCTGTTAACGTGCAGGGTCAGGTTAATTTGTATTTCTTCCCAAATACACTGAAGTAGAAAACCACATGAAGTGACTATCATCCTCAAAAGGCTAAAGTATATTGAAATGTTATTCTCACATGGTTAACTGTTGTGCAAGAGTTATACAGGGAAGTAAGTGTGGACAGGGATAGATAATGAACTCATAGATATAAATTGGCAGTGCTGGATATATCAATCAACCACAATATATTTTCACTTGCATGCTAAATGCCAGACACATTTCTTGGAAAGCTGAACATTTATCCAGTGGGTGACTGGATAAGGACTATTTTTGGTGATGCAAAAAATAAATTCTCAACTAATCCATTTTCTGAAATAAGCTCAACTGAACCAAAGTGGATTCCTATGCTTCAATAAAATGTTTATGCTTACATTTCTTGTGTTAATGTGGTTGACGTGCTGAACCAGAAATCTGTACATTTTTAAAATGTGGAGTAGAATAGGAAATGTGTTTTGCACCCACTTCCATTGAGGTTGTAGAGTGGGTCTTGTCAAAAGCCCATTTAATTCACCTAGAACAACTTAATAGTATCCATTCTAAAGACATGATTAGAGTTCTAGTCACAGAGAACATAGAACATAGAATAGTACAGCACATTACAGGCCCTTCGGCCCACAATGTTGTGCCGACCCTCAAACCCTGCCTCCCATATAACCCCCCATCTTAAATTCCTCCATATACCTGTCTAGTAGTCTCTTAAACTTACATACTTATATAGTTACACACTTATATAGTTGCATGCATTCTTTTTTCCCGGCCAGAAACTAACAAAATATTTGCAAGGAAGCACCAACCACACAGACTCAATTATCTATGATGTAATTACTAAATAGGACATTTGCATTGAATGTAGCTCCCCATGATGGGATTTCAGAATATTGTGAAATAACACATTGCCAGTAGAACTAAATTGTGTACTGAATTCTGAATCCCCATGCTTTACTTTATCAATCTGTTCTGGCTGAAGATTGATCATTAAGGATATGATCATTAAAGGACAATTTAGTGAAATTGAGCTCAATCTGACGTGTAACTTCATGGTTTTACTGAAAAGAGAAATAACAATGAAAGGAGTGGAGTAAACATAACATTAAAATTTTAAAAATCTCTTTTAACATAATCCTAAAAATTAGAATCCAGTTACCCTGCCAGTAGTAATTAAACCATTAGAATCCATTTTGAAGGAGGAAAGAAATAGGAACAGCTAGGGGATTGACATGGCTTTGTGAGAAAAAAATACGTTGGATCTATTTAACAAGATAGTGAACCTAATGGAGTTTACTGATTGCTGCTAAGTTTTAAGAATACATTTCACAAGGGAGAATATCCACATGGCAGAAGGTATTGAATAGAAGGGGCCATTGGGAATATCTTTAAGAGTGGATAAAAAAAATCATTTGAAATAGAAGTAAAACTGAAAAAAGAAAGAAGAAACAAATAGCTTTTTGAAAAAAGGTGTGTAAAACCAATCAATTGACGACACAGTGCTTTGGTTGGAGAACTGGATGGTTTTGAGTGGCAGCTTGCTGTAAGTAGTAAAGAATCCATGGGGAAAAAAAAAGATCATGAGACCATAAGACATATTAACAGAATGTTTGTCCAATTGGGTCTGTTCTGCCATTCAGTCATGGCTGATTCATATTCCCTCTCAGCCTCATTCTCCAACCTTCTCCCCATAACCTTTTACACTCTTACCAATCAAGAATCTATCAACTTAATAATTAGTCCTCCATAGCTATCTATGGTAATGGATTCGATACTGTCAGGCTAAAAAAATTCCTCCCTATCCCTTTTCTAAAGGAGCTTCCTTTTCAATCAGAGGCGGTTCCCCTCTGGTCCTTATGTCCTCTGTGTGCAGGCCTTTCAATGTTCAGTATATTTCAATGAGATCCTCCTCATTCTTCTTAAACCCAGTGAGTACAGGCCCAGATCCTTCAAAATCTCCTCAGACATGATGAACCCTTTCATCCCCAGTATAATTCTCATAAATCTCCTCTGGACACTCTCCAATGCCTGCACAAAGATGTGGGGTCCAAAACTGCTCTCAGTAATCCGAATGTGGTCTGAATGCCTTATAAAGCCTCAGTGTTAGTCCATTTGAAGGGAATGCTAACATTGCATTGCCTTCCTTACTACCAACTAAATCTGCGAGTTAATTTTTAGGGAATCCTGCTTGAGGATTCCCAATTCCCTTTGCACTTCTGAACTCACTTCCATTTAGAAAATAGTCTACACCTTTGTTTCTGCTGCCGAAGTGCATGCCAACACAATTCCCTACACTGTGTTCCATCTGCCACTTCTTTGCTCATTCTTCAAATAAAGGTTCTGTGTAGATTGGACACTGGTTGACAAAAAAAAAGATGCTGAATCTCACCAAATATAAGATAATCAAATTGAAGTTAGCTGATAAACCATGAGATAATGGGACAAATGGAGACCACAGAAGACTACAATCCAATGAAAATAGTCTGTAATTTGTTAGAGCTAGCAATCCATTAGTACAATCTGATAGTGGTAATATACATAGGCATAAGATTTTATGGTACTCAAATTTTTAAAAAAGTATCTACCCTGCAGTATAAATGGGAAGGTTGAAGTCTTTACAGTGAAGTAAGGTCACTTGGAGAAAGAAACATGTAACTGAGGTTTTCAAGTTTCCAAGTGGCTGGCTAAACAGCGGCCTGGTTAGTTGGTTGATACCAAATTAATATTTTCATTCAATTTTGAAAAGAGAAGATGAATAGTTTCGATGTAACTATTTTGTGCTGGAATTGGTGAATAATGAATTAGATTACTGAGTGAATACAAACAAATAAATATGACAAATAATTCAGGATGAATACATTTTTGTTTGAAGAAGGGTTAAATTTATTTAAGAAAGCACCTTGGTTGGCATGGAAAGTGAGGCTTAAAATACTGTTTCTATGTTGCATAACTCTATTCCTCGATATCTTGTGATTTTTATTAAATTTTCTGTATTTCTATGTTACTGTATTCATGTTGCTTTTCTTAATAAACAGACAATTTCTATTTGCTTGTTAGAAAAATGTTAGATTGTTACGTGGTATTCTGATTTGCGTGTGCAGGTAAATTACTGCTTTTATTTCATTAGCATGTGGATTTTCTGTGCAAATTATGAATGTAGTTAAGTGATTATAATTTATGTCAATTATGACAGAATAAAAAGATGTAATGTTGTGTTATGGGGTAGATGGTCTGTGTCCTCACTTGCAGTCTGATAATTCTTTACTGAAAGAATTTGGAAAAGCTACACTTGTATTTAGTAAATAATCATAAAGCATTTACATGAACAAGATAATTAAATATCATGTTTGATTCATGCTAGAGTGAATTTTAGTTTTTCTTTTTAAAGTACAAGAGATAAGATGAAATCTTCCATTTGCTATTGTGATGCAATTTCTTGTGCTTACAATGGGTCAATTCTATCTTTTGAAGGTCTATGTAATCAGTTTTGGAGCCTTATTGCCACAAGTGATGTAGGACCCCTACAGTTCAAATGTTTGTAAACTGCAAAGTGTTTTGTGAATTGTATTGTCTATAGTCAAAGTTAAGACAGTAAGGTATTTAAACACGAGATTATGCAGGTGCTGGAAATCTAGAGCAACACACTCAAAATGCTAACGAGACATTGGATTGATTTGCTCTTTTTTGCATATAATTTGTGTGTGCTATTTTTCTATGAACTTTCTCTTTGAAGTGAGCAAGATATTAATTGAAAATCCTTGTTATAAAACTTATAATTTCAAGGCAGTATTTGTGTATTTTCATTCAAGCCAGGAAGGTAAACATTAATATCTGTAAGAGATCAGGGAAAGTATGTAAAAGCAATGAAGCAATGTCTGTTTTTCAGATTTTATCTTCTTGGAATCTAACAATAAAACCAAAGCTCTTGATTGTGTGTTGCAATAAAAAAATAGTTCAGTATCTGTGAAGCCCTTAAGGGAAAACACTGGCAGAACCTCTAAAATGGTATTACTATCTTATTCCTTTGTTTTCTTTTGACAGTGATCTGCGATCAGGCTACTGTTCATATCTTTGAACTGTTCAAGTAACTTAGGCTTCCATTGTTGTAAAAACACGAAAAACTTTAACAGTTATGTTGAATGCAGTCTGCATACTTATGAGGTGCTATGCAAAATAGATTGTGTTGCAAGGCCATTACTATTGTATAACGAAAGCAGTTTGATCTAATGTTGTCATAGTGAAGTTCTAAGAATGTCTTGAAGAAAAAACACTGAATCTAATAAAAGCTGCATAAAGAGATCTGCTGTCCCAGTTGTTTATATACCATTGTATGTTTTGGAAGTCTGAAGAAAAGCAAGTCAGAAAGACAATGACAAAAAAGATGTCCCAAATATATTTTAAGACACTAGTTTTCAGTTCTAATGTATAGTGACTTCAGTAGTGTGGCATATTTCCATTTTTAAAATCATTTTCAAGCCAGCTTCATTGAAGCAGGTTTATGACAGGTTGTGTTATGAATGAAAAGTATAACTGAATTGCAAATAGATATACCTGTGGAAAAAAAAACAATTCTGAACCTGAAATTATTTGCAAATCATTGGCAACATATTCCACTTTTAAGGAAGGTTCGAATCAATCAAGCAAATATTTCATTACTTTTCCTGCAGCTCGGAAGCTTCTCAAGAACCATCAAATTTAAAACCTGTTTTAAGACTGCATTATTTAATTTAGTTGTCAGTGTTGGTTACAGTATTTTCTTTCTTGGAAGATATTATTCTTGTTTTCATGGTATTTTCACAATTAAGCTAGAATTTACAACTTATTAATATAATATTTTGTGGATAATTGTGCAAAATTGCATCTGTATGCTTAATTACATCTGTTTATTTGAATTTTACAATGATATTCTATAATGTAATACAATATCCTTTCTATTTCTTCAGCATACTCAATCAACTCTGCAAACATTATATTCCCACACACATTTCTGTTCGATTTTATAATTGAATTTAATGAAAACATTTCATTCAGTGAGTGATTACATTTAGTGCTAAATTAGATTGTGCTTGTTATTATTAATGCCTGTAATAAGAAAAGAGTCAGGTATGGCTGGTAATAATTAATGAGCTAGTTTTAATCCATTTTCACTGCTGCGTTGTTAGTATCTAATACTAAGGAGCTATCAACATATTTTTCCTTTTATATGCTCACATATTTGTTGCAACAGAGGAAAAAAGATGACAGAATCAATAGCATTCTATTCATTTAACATTTTATGGAAAAGAAAACACATGAGGTGCAACAGTGGTCACTGGCAGGTTTACAGGCTGCTAATATGGTTCAGAATGAATAATACATTCAGATAGGCATATCGATGTGAGGAAAATGGCAAGATATGGACATTATGTAGGCAGAGGGAATTGGTTAGATTGACCATGTAAAAGCTGATTTAACTGGATCGGCACAACATTATGGGCCGTAGTTCCTCTTCCTATGGTGTTCTGTTCTACGTTCTATTTACCAGGTAATATATCGTGTATATGTTCTATTGAAAATATACTGATTATTTTGTGCTGTTTTATAGATCTTACTATTATTGTGGTAATTTCTGAACTCATAAATTAAAAATATATATACGATATGCAGAAAATGGATTGTAGGTACTAAGTAGTTTATATTTCAATTTCTCTTCTCTTGGAGGAAGCAAAAAAAAAGATTGGGGGGGTGTGAACATTCTCAGGTGAAACTGTTGTAAAATGACCAGACGTCCAAAATCTAAATTGCTTAGAATTTGTAACTGATCATTGATGCAAGAATTTTGTGTGTCTTGTTTGCAGAGAATGAAGAAACAGGAACCATTCAGTACCCAATGTAACACTAATAGTAACTGACACAAACAATATCAGTTCTGCCACACACAAGATCATCTCTACTCCATTTGCTGCCACCACTGGGACACCATGTTTCCCGCTGATGCAGTTATGAAATATAAAATGTAATTTGACACTAGTTCTTTTGCTAGTTCTGCTACTCTTGCTTCTGATATGGAATTTGATATGGTTAAACATTTGGTCTCAAAACCAAGCTACGTTTGCACTGACCAAACAAGTTCAGTGGATTGTTCTAATTCTGTTTTCAAAAATTCCTTCATTACTGACAGTTTTGTTAGGATGCTGTTTCAAAGAATTATGTCCAAGAATACTGTTCTTATGTCATGATAATTTATATAGTTTTTTTAATCAATTCCAAGCAATATTTAACCTGGTTTTAAATTATTGGTATCAGCAATTTCACAAGCATATTTGTACCTGAATTTCCTTCTGAAAACCTACCTATTTTCAGTTTAGAAATTACAGAATGAGGACCAGTATTTTGATTTTTTTTTGTCAGAGTAATACTTCAAAAAGTCTAACAAAATTGTCAAGTGACAAACAAGACTCTATTGCTAGCAGACTGGAGATCTAAAATCTGGCTTGCTACATATGAATCACAAATAGAAGAAAATCTGCAGATGCAGGAAACCCAAGGCAAACACACAAAGTGCTGAAATACCCAGCAGGCCAGGCAGCATCTATCTTTGCCAGGACAGGGTGCTTTGGGTAGGTGGATGTATCTGATAAGATCATAAGACATAGGAGCAGAATTATGCCAGTTGGCCTATTGACTCTGCTCTGCCATTCCATCATGTCTGATTTATTAATCCTCTCAAAACCATTCTCCTGTCTTCCCCCTGTAACATTTGACACCCTAACTAATCAGGAACCTATCAACCTCCACTTTAAATATACACACTGACTTGGCCTCCACAGCAATCTGTGACAATGAGTTCAACAGATTCACTACCCTCTGGCTAAAGAAATTCCTTTTCATCTTTGTTCTACATGGACATCCCTCTATTCTGAGGGTGTGCCTTCTGGTCCTTGAATCAATCACTATAGGAAACATCCTCTCTACATCCACTCTATCTAGGCCTTTTAATAATAGCTTTCAATGAGATTCTCCCCCCCCCCCCCCCATTCCAATGAGTACAGACCCAGAGCCACCAAATGCTCCTCATATGTTAACCCTTTCATTCCTAGAATAATTCTTGTGAACCTCCTCTGGACCTTTACCAATTCCAGCACATCTGTCCTTGGACAAGGCGCCCAAAACTGCTCACTATACTCACAAAGTACGTTCTGATCTTATGAAGCCTCAGCATTACCTCCTTGCCCTTATATTCTTTCCACTTGAAATGAATGCTAACATTGCATTTGACTTCCTCACCACTGACTCAAATTGTAAGTTAACCTGTAGGAAATCCTGCACAAGGACTCCTAGGTCCCTTTGCACTTCTGTTTTTTTTTTTGGAATTTTTCCCTGTTTAGAAAATAGTCTATGCCTTTGTTCTTTCTACCAAATCACATAACCATACACATCCCTCATTATATTCCATCTGCCATTTCTTTGCCCATTCTCCCAATCTATCTAAGTTCTTCTGCAGAATCCCTGCTTCCGCAAACTACTGCCTCTCTACTTATTTTTGTATGGTCTGCAAACTTGTACTAACATCCAAATTATTGACATATAACATGAAAAGAAGCAGTCCCAACACTGTGAAACACCACTGCAGCTAACCAGAAGGGGCTCTCTTCATTCCCACTTTGGTCTCCTGCCAGTCAGCCAATTTTCTATCCATGCTAGTATATTTTTCTGTAACACTATGGTCTCCTATCTTGTTTAGCAGTCTCATATGCAGTACTTTGTTAATGGCTTCTGAAAATCCAAAGAAACAACATCCACTAACTCCCCTTTGTCTACCCTGCCTATTATTACCTCTATGAATTCCAACAGATTTATCAGGCAAGATTTCTCCTTAAGGAAACCATGCTGACTTTGGCCTATTTTATCATGTGCCTCCAAGTACCCAGAAACCCCCTCCTTAATAATGGACTCTACCATCTTGTCAATCACTGAAGTCAGGCTAACTGGCCTATAATCTCCATTCTTCTGCCTCCATCCCTTCTTAAAGAGTGGAGGGGAATTTGATATTTTCTAGTCCTCTAGAACTATTTCAGAATTATTGATTCTTGAAAGATCATGACTAATGACTCCACAATCACTGCCATTGTCTCTTTCAGAACCCCGGGGTGTAGTCCATCTGGTCCAGATGATTAATCTACCTTCGGGCCTTTTGGCTTCCCAAGTACCTTCTCCTTAGTAATAGCAACAATACTCACTTCTGCTCCCTGACATTCTCCAATTTCTTCCACAGTGAAGACTGATGCAAGATACTTCTTAAGTTCATCTGCTATTTCTTTGTCCTCCATTACTATCTCTCTAGTGTCAGTTTTCAGTAGTCTTATATCCACTCTTGCCTCTCTTTTACTCTTTATACATCTGAAAAAAAAACTTTTGGTATTCTCTCTTATTTTATTGGCTAGCTCTCCCTCATATTTCATCTTTTCTCTGCTGATGGTTTTTTTAGTTGCCTTCTGTTGGTTTTTGAAAGGTTACCAATCATCTAACTTCACACTACTTTTTGCTATATTATATGCCCTCTCTTTTCCTTATGCAGTCTTTGACTTCCCTCGTCAGCATGTCATCCTCCCTTTAGATAATTCAGCATCTTTGGGATGTATTCATCTCACGCCTTCTGAAATCCCCCAGGAACTCCAGCCATTGCTGCTCTAAAATCATCTCTGCTAGTGTCTCTTTCCAATCAACCTTGGCTAAATCCTCTCTAGTGCCTCTGTAATTCCCTTTTATTCCACTGTAATACTGATACATCTGACTTTATCTTCTCCGTCTCAAACTGCAAGGTGTATTCCATTATATTATGATCACTGCTTCCTAAGGGCTTCTTTACCCTAAGCTCATTAATCAAATCTGGTTCATTACACAACACCCAAACCAGAATAGCTTATCCTCTTGTGGGCTCAACCACAAGCTGCTCCAGTAAAGCCATCTCATAGGCATTCTACAAATTCCCTACCTTGGGATCAGCACCAACCCAATTTTACAAATCTACATGCATATTGAAATTCCCCTATGACTGGTCCTTTTTAGATGACTTTTCTATCTCCCATTGTAATTTCCATCCAACATCCTGGCTACTGTTCAGAGGCCTGTATGTAACTCCCATCAGGGTCTTTTTACCCTTACAGTTTCTTACCTCTACCCATAAGGATTCTACATCTTGATTTTATCTTCATTTTTTTCACCAACAGACTCACCCCACTCCCTCTGCCTGATTGCCTGTCCTTTTCATACAAGGTGTATTTTTGGATGTTAAACTCCCAGCTGTGAATTCTTTCATCCATGACTCAGTCATGCACGATGTTGTACCTGGCAAACTCTAACTGTGCTACAAGACCATTATCCAAGGGCGCTGCCTCTTTCTCTGTGATCTTCCCATATAGTGTCTGGGAACTGCCAAGTCTTCTCACATCACCCCAACTATCCCACCACACGCAGCAGCTGCTCCACGTGAAAAGTACCACTTCCATGTGTCAAGCCATGCTGCTACATTATGTAGAATAATTGATGGGTCACATGAAACTTGAGGGCATTTCAGTTTGTGTTTGAATTATGCAGGAATTTCACCATCAATATCCATTCTCCAAGGTTGCATGCCTCTGATATTATACATGCAAGGGAATGCTTTGGTGGACAATATCACCCTTTATATGCTTGCATGAAAATTACATCCAGTGGTTTCAACTAGAAATGGCATGAATCCCCTTTGGAATGCCATTTTAGTATGGCATTTATTTCTTTTTTCGTTCTGGACTCATCAAGCACTAAGGAACAATTAAGTTGTTAGTTGTAAAATTTACAACTTTATTGAGTTGCTTCATCAACAGACAACCTTGGAAATTTTTTGGTAAATTGGTTTATTATTGTCATCTGCCTGTACCAATGTATATGGTAAGTTGGTCAGACGGTGCCCAGTTGTTATCTGAGTTAGTGGATCAGACTTACAGTAGATGTTTTTTTAAGTTCATGAGGATGGCTTTTAGGGACAGAGACAGGAATTAGGAGGCAGGGACAGAGATACAGAGGAGTTAGAGCTCATGCCGGAGTATAGGTGTTCAGTGTCCTAAGGCCATCCATATGGGACTTTTGTGAATGAACGCCAGTCTGACAAGTGCTGTGGACATAGACCAATGAGGGTGAAGGCTGGTGGCCCTCCACTTCAGTGTCTGCCCCTCCCTCCAAGGCTGGCAGTTCACAGGATCAGAGATCCATGCAGGCAAGAGACATGAGTCTGGGTTCCAAGGTCTGAAGTTCTTGGGTCCCATCATCAATGAATCCTTGCACTGATACCAAAGATTGAAACCCAGAGGTCGAAGAGTATAGTCAGTGAGTCCGGAAGTTGAGGTCCAGTGGCCGAAGCCCTGGGTTTGCAAGTCCATTAGGGAAGCTGGAGGCCTGATGTTTGGGAGTTCATTGGAGGCTTAGAGGCAGCCTGCCCTGAAAATGGAGGACTGGCTAAGTGAGCGGGCAGGAGGGAGAAAAAGGACTTGTTTTACTGTTATTGTCTTGATGCTGTTGTTTTCTTGCTTTGCTGGACGTTGTGGGCATGATATGTTGGTGCCAGAATGTGCAGTTGATGCTTGTGGGCTGTCTCCAGGAGAACCTTGGATTGTTCATGCAAACAATGCATTCACTGTTTGTTTCAGTGTCCATGTGATAAATAAATGGATCTGAATCTGAAGTATGTTAGCCTCGCATCATTTTGGATGACAGTTTGCACATTTGTCAATGAATCATTCAGGCGTTTGTAAACTGCTCAGTGGAACTCAAAAATCAGTTGAATGGCCTGCTTCTATGGAGTAGATGGTTTTATGATGAGGGATACATACTATTAGATGACATGCTGGCAATAGACTATACAAGGGATTACTGTCTATTGGAGGACTGTAGTGGTATTAACACAGCTAGAGATGGAGTTGAGGCTTTGGCAGCAATTGGGCTGATACAGAAAGGGAGGCAAAGATTACTGGTTGTAATTAAGCAAAGATTATATTTAACTTTCAGTTCTGGTAGGGGTTATATAAATTTCATGGAAGTATCATTGTGTAACTGTAATCCTTATAGGTCAGTTATAAAAAAGAAACAGGCCTTTGGGCTCACTTTTTATGCCAGTCCAAGTATCCATTTATAGTCATCTCATTTTCCAGAATTTAGCCTATGATCTTCTATTTCATGACATTTCAAAAATTTTGTCTAAGTATCAAAATATTATGAGAGTAACTGCCTTCACCATCCATTCAGTCATGTCTTGCTCCCTTTAATCATTTAACCATATAATAAGGCATAAAATCCTCATGGCAGGCAGGGTACATTTCGTTAATAGGGTTCTCCATGAATTCAAGGATGAAGCCAAACTCCACTTGCTCCTGGCATTGTCTGCAATTTTTCTAAGAGGTTTCTGTACACCAGGGCTTTTGTTTTGCAGATCTATCCCTTTTGCAGACAGGGAGGAAATCCAGCTCAGCTGATTGGTAGCTGAGCAGCACGAGTGCAGGTGATGGTGTCACTTGATCTGACATTCACCACCACCAGCTCTAATATTGATTTTTAAGACTTGATGTAGATTAGAAATTGGTTCTGTGTGTAACTGGTCATAAGCCACATGCAGCTGGGGCAGGGAAAATGGTGCTTGAGATGCCAGCTGCTTTGATTCAAAATCAGTTCTCTTGCAGAGGATTCAGATGAGGAATTTGATCGGGTATCTCACCAAAGAAGGATGATAGATGTGCACAATGGTGAATGGTGACCTCATGATTGTCCTTTCATCTCTTTCCTTTCTGGGGACTCAAACGGTCTTTCTAGGCGAAACTGCACATAACTTCATACTGAATTGTACAACTTCAGGTAACTTGATTTCTGTCTGTATCATTTTCTCATCTATGACATCATTGGCTTAAGATTATTTGTATTTCTCCGCTTTCATTTTTTCTCTCATGCTGGCTGTGGAGGACACAGCCAGCCTGTCTCTCCAGACGTGGATTCCCACTCTGCATTTTACAACACCCACATTCTTCTGTCTATGTTAGACCATTTTATAAGCTCATAAGACATAGAAACAGAATTAGGCCGTTCCGTCTATTGAGTCCGCTCTGCCATTCAGTCATGGCTGATTTATTATCTCTCCCGACCCCATTCTTCTGCCTTCTCACCATAACCTTTGATGTCCTTATAATCAAGAACCTATCAATCTCTGCTTTAAATATATTCACTGACTTGGACTCCACAGCTATCTGTGACAATGAATTCTCTCTCTCTCTAAATGTTCCCACTCACTCATTAACTAGAAAACCTTGTTTACAGCTTACCCCTGTTCATCCAGATCTGACCCTATCAGACACATTTCCTCTCTCCATCACCCTACAGCTTGTACAGCTTAACAAACATCTTTATCTCCTTCCCAGATCTGATGGAGTCTTCAAGCTGAAACATCAACTCATTTTCCTCTTACCACATAGACTGACCTTCTGAATATCCCCAGCATTTTCTGTCTTCGTATTTCAGTGCCACATGTATGAAATTGGTTTTCCTGAATGGATTTCTTCCATGATAATTTCCAAGTGGTGGCCTGGGAACTTGGTGTTTTCAACCAAGATAGTATTTTCATCGTCATGCACACATACATATGTGCCAACACTGAGTAAGCACTTGGTCAGGGAAACCCCCTTTCACTGGCAAACCAAGAAATACAGGCTTTAAAAGATCAAAGATCTGAGAAGGCCCAATAGCAAACTTATTCCAGAAACCATGGAAACAAACACCCCAGTCACAGTCCAAATAATTAAACAAGTAGTCACAATGGAAGTGGTGTGAGTGTGAGTGTGAGTGTGTGTGTGTGTGTGTGTGTGTGTGTGTGTGTGTGTGTGTGTGTGTGTGTGTGTGTTGAACAACCATGGCCTTCTCTCTCACTAAGCCTATAATCTTCTGTCTCCCACTTCCCACCCACTCCTGTGCGATGAATTCTGCCTCCCACACCCATTCCCCTTCCCCCAGGTTCTCTGTGCGGTCCCAGTGATATTTCTTTACCTTTACACAGTGCTTGAAGGCCAATAGGTCAATTCAGAAGACCTGGTGCTTTTGGATAATGGCAGTTTTGATGCCATGCAGAGAAGGATTATGCTCATTGAATTTCTAGTGCGACATTTTTGTTGAGAAAGTTCTCTACTAATTGAGGTAAGTGTTGTGGGTTTCCTAATATGCTCCATGACTTTCTGTGGTCCGAGGAATCGTCTAAGTGATGTGAGATTGATTGAAGACTGCACACAGATACCTGCGCTCCCTGCTCAACATATGTTAGAACATTCCTCTGAAATACTATGGCTACACACTTTGAGAGCTTACAATAAACAATGGAAAAGAAAACAATCTTCACACCACTGCCAGCCTGCGTAAATAGGAAAAACACATTTTGACCCCACAAATATCGAGACGGATTCTAAAGGTTGCTTAGCAACGTAACGTTCAACCAATTACTAAGGCTCTGTGCTCTTTTTCTTGCTTCGATTAAGACACAAAACTCAGTACTTTGAGGCTGTGTGTTGCACTTGCAATTGTCATTCTCACCCAATCAAAAATAACACAATGATTTCGAAATTCTCATTGTTTTGTAATTCAGTGTTCGGTACGAAGACTGCTTGGAATTAAAGGGTTTGAGATTAATCATTTCAGCAAGATAGCTCCACAACAGATGTTTACTGATTTAATCTGAAAGTTTAATAGTGACATAAATGTCATCTTTTATGGCTTATTATTGGCAGTAAACCCTCTACTGAATGTATTCTTCAAAATAATTGGCCTATGTAATTGTTGTTCAGTATGTTTTACCGGTGTATTTATCTTTTGTAGCAGGGCTACACAAATAACCATTTATATTGGACCTATAGTATAGCAATAATGCAGCAAATGGCTTCAGAAATATTATCATAAATAACTGATGCTAAGTCACAAGGTGACATCATAACATATAGTCAATAGTTTGGTGGGATAAATGTTTCAAGGAGTGCCTTAAAGAAGGAGAGAATGATAGAGAGATGAAAATGTTTGGGGAGCTACTTCTGGAGCTGAAGAAAGTCAAATCAATTTTTTTTACCTTACATGGTATTACTGAAGTTTTATTTTTGAACTCTACAATGCTGCTTCATAATTTTGAAAACTGAAGTGGAATGTTGTAATTTTTTCTCCTGGCACTTTTAAAGCTGAGTGCATGTGGCATGATACCACAGTGATATAGAACAAAGGTAGGTCTTTCAGCCCTCTGTATCTGCACCATCTACTAAGGTATTCACGACTGATTATCTATTTCACTATCCTTCTCCCCACGTCTCTTAATTCCTTTGGCAATAAGAAACAAGTCTACCTCCTCCTTGAATATAGTTGGTGACTTGGTTTTCTGAAGTTGAGAATTTGCAAGATGGCTACACTTTAGGTGAAAAAATATCTTCTGATGTTGGCTCTAAATGGTATATCCAATATCCTGCAGTGGCTGAACACTCCAGACATTGCGAACTTTTCCTTATGCATCTAGTTTGTTTAATCCTGTTAGAATTTTTGTAGTTTTCCATGAGATCCCCCCTCATTGTTCCAATGAATTCAGGCCTAATCAACCCAACCTCTTCTTAAATCAGATTTGCCATTCTAGTAAACCTTAATTGCTCTACCTTCATTTCAAGAATATCCTTTCTTAGATAAGGAGAGCAAATCAGCAAACAACCAGATGTTAATTAGCTTGAAGGAACAGAATGTATAGACATCATTGCAATCAAATATATAAAGCCATTTTAGTAACCCAAGTCCTGGTCCTGGGAATGCCCCAAAATTTCATTGGGACCTGAATATATTTGATTTCCCATGGTCTTGTTTGAAGCACCATATTTAAAAAAAACATGCTTTATTTAGGGGAGTGGGGTAGGTCCTATTACTCTGTAGTCTAAAATTAAAGCTAAACCAATACAGCAAATTAGATAAAAATACTTCAGTAAAAATACTTAAATAATACTTGTTCTTGATGGGTACTTTACAAGTCTACAGAGTGTGGTGGATATTGCCTAATCCAACTCAGAAAAAGCCCCCTATGCTATTGAGCACATTGGAATTGGTGGATCCTGTGTGTGCTTTCAAATTATCATAAAATTGTTGTGGGGCTATTGTAGTTTGGCTTGTGGTCTGGTGTAATTTATTGTGGTGAGGGGTGAAGAGTAGAGGTGGAATGGTGGTGGTGCTTCTGAACGTGTGGACTGTATATCTTTATTTGACGCCAGAGTGGAGGAGAAATATTGAAATGTGATGGATTTCCGAATGAAGAAGGCTAAGGCATGGTCCTACCAGGCTGACTGGAGGGACTCTTCCATCCTGCATGAATCATTTTTTTGGGCCTTTGCAAATAATGCAGTGGCATGCAAAAGTTTGGGCGCCCCTGGTCAAAATTTCTGTTACTGTGAATAGTTAAATGAGTAGAAGATGAACTGATCTCCAAAAGTCATAAAGTTAAAGATGAAACATTCTTTCAACATTTTAAGCAAGATTAGTGGATTATTTTTGTTTTGTACAATTTTAGAGTGGAAAAAAAAGCAAAGAAGCATTATGCAAAAGTTTGGGCACCCCAAGAGATTTGAGCTCTCAGATAACTATTACCAAGGTCTCAGACCTTAATTAGCTTGTTAAAGCTATGGCTTGTTCACAGTCATCATTAGGAAAGACCAGGTGATGCAAATTTCAAAGCTTTATAAATACCCTGACTCCTCAAACCTTGTCTCAACAATCAGCAGCCATGGGCTCCTCTAAGCAGCTGCCTAGCACTCTGAAAGTTAAAATAAATGATGCCCACAAAGCAGGCGAAGGCTATATGAAGATAGCAAAATATTTTCAGGTAGCTGTTTCCTCAGCTTGTAATGTAATTAAGAAATGGCAGTTAACTGGAACGGTAGAGGTCAAGTTGAGGTCTGGAAGACCAAGAAAACTTTCTGAGAGAACTGCTTGTTGGATTGTTAGAAAGGCAAATCAAAACCCCCTTTTGACTGCAAAAGACCTTCAGGAAGATTTAGCAGACTCTGGAGTGGTGGTGCACTGTTCTGCTGTGCAGTGACACCTGCACAGATATAACCTTAGTGGAAGAGTTATCTGAAGAAAACCTTTCCTTCATCCTCATCACAAAATTCAGCATCAGGAGTCTGCAAATGAACATCTAAACAAGCCTGATGCATTTTGGAAACAAGTCCTGTGGACTGATGAAATTAAAATAGAACTTCTTGGCTGCGATGAGCAAAGGTATGTTTGGAGAAAGCAGGGTGCAAAATTTCATGTAAAGAACACATCTCCAACTGTTAAGCACAGGGGTGGATCGATCATGCTTTGGGCTTGCAAAGGGAACATTCCACTGGTAGAAGGAAGAATGAATTCAATTAAATACCTGCAAATTCTAGAAGCAAACATCACATTGTCTATAAAAAAAAAAGCTGAAGATGAAAAGAAGATGGCTTCTACAACAGGATAATGATTCTAAACATGCCTCAAAATCCACAATGGACTACCTCAAGAGGCACAAGCTGAAGGTTTTGCCATGGCCCTCACAGTCCCCTGACCTAAGCATCATCGAAAATCTGTGGATAGATCTCAAAGGAGCAGTGCATGCAAGATGGCCAAAGAATCTCGCAGAACTAGAAGTCTTTTGCAAGGAAGAATGGGTGAAAATACCCCAACAAGAATTGAAAGACTCTTAGCTGACTACAGAAAGCGTTTATAAGCTGTGATACTTGCCAAAGGGGGTGTTACTAAGTACTGACCATGCAGGGTGCCCAAACTTTTGCTTTGGGCCCTTTTCCTTTTTTGTTATTTTGAAGCTGTAAAAGATGGAAACAAAAAAGTAATATTGCTTAAAGAAATGTGTCATCTTCAACTTTATGCCTTTTGGAAATCAGGTCATCTTTTACTTGCTCAGCTATTCACAGTAGCAGAAATTTTGACCGGGGTGCCCAAACTTTTGCATGCCACTATAGATTTGTTATTTTCTGATGGGTAATGGATTTGTATTACTAAGTAATTATAAATCTGTTCTCTCTTTCTTGCACATAATTAGAAAAATGTTATCAATTCAGTTAATATTAGGGAAATTAACACATTCATTATGACAACAATTGTTCAGAGGTAAATAGAAGTGTTTATTTGGTGTTTAGTAGTATGTAAGCCCAGTGTTCATATTATGATATTTCTATATTATGTGGTGACATATCATTCAGTAGCAATTAATTTTCCTGTAAATGTAAACATTTGTACTATTTATTAATATTTCCATTACAAATAGCCTGTCAGTAATTCTAAGCAATAATATAATATTTCTTGGATAATCACTAAGTGGTGATCTAAGTTCTCTACCAATTTAACTAATTATTGGCTAGTCTGATGATTAATTTTTGTTGTCTTTGTGCGTTAATTTGCAATAGAAAAGCACATGGTATAGTAACATATTACCAGTCAGATTTTTCACTTGGCTTCATTTGCTATCAAATTATATGTATTGAGCTAACATATTTTTGTCCACACCTTTATAAAAGATTGTTATTTTTTTTCCTGAAAGGGAAGTCTGTTGTCTTCAGCAGGTTTTGGAGATAATTTATCTCTTTCCTGTTTTGAACTAGCTACCCAGTGAGTATTGTAATTCATCAACTGTAAGTGCTTTATTGCTTTTAATACTAATTGTTTAAAGTCATAGAATGGGTATCAAATATGAAAGGATAATAATCCAGAAATTGAATAAAACATCAAATTTATTAGGAACATTTTATGGTTGTTCTTCCAATGTTAAATGCTGACCATTAGCAGTATTTTAAACCTAATGGCACAGCTTTAGGTTTAGAGGGCAGTTACCGCTAATACAGTATATGCCTTATGCACATCTCCAAGGAGCTATTTGGATTCAAACCTTGTTGGCCTGATCAGTGTGCTTTTACACAGTGTAATTAGGTCATATGAATAGGACAGAACAAGCCAATATCAAATTTTGAGAAAATCTTGGAGGGATGACAAGACCATGCCTTGTTTGCTGTCAAAGCTGATAAGTTTTCTTACAGTTTCTGGATAATCTTTTGAACTGTTTAAAAATGTACAAAATAAAATTTTTCATAAATTAAACATTTCTGAACAAAATTAAGCTATTTGTAATGTATCTTTGAACATGGAATATGCTGTTATTGTGATATATGTAATGTGATCTAATTGGACCAGCATAATTTTGTGGTGAACTTCCTTGTCCACAATGTAATAGTTTCAGACAGTCACTCTCAAAGATAACTTTAGAAATGTATACTTATAAGCAAGCCTCTATCCCACGCTGTGTCTAAATGCAAATAAAACACTCACCAGTAATTTAAAAACTTCCTTGCAAACACAAATTAAATCCTGGGGAATTACAACAATTTTCCATTCTGTTTGGAAATGTTTGCTGATAAGAATTTGACATGAAGTTTTAGGCTTCCCTGTTTGAATAAACTTGCATTAAAGTCCTGAATGTACTGATATTTATGGGGAACTGCTGGCAAATTCAAAAGTTTAGGCCAGTGAAGCAGTAGGAATGCTAATCCTTGATGAAATGCAATGAAAATCTGAACTTTGTTTTGTGCTGAAGATAAAAGTTTGTGTAAGTACATTGTGCATAAATTATACAAAACTTTATATACTAGAAAAAAAGGTGAACAACAGAGGATAAACTGTTAATTTGATAAGAAAACAGATAAATTGAGAGAGAAGATAAGTTCTGTTCTGATAAGGGATATTGTCCTAAAGGGCTCACTCCGTTTCTCTCTCTGCAGATGCTGCTTTATCTGCTGTGTATCCCTAGCAAGTAAATTATTTCACATTTCAAACATTTGCTTTTTAAAATTATTCTCAAGAAAATAAACACAAGAATGACTATCTTCCCTTTGCAAATAATGTTTAACAAAATAATTCAACCTGAAACAAAAAAGCAAAACTTATTATCATTGTTAATGAAAAACGGATGGTGTCAATGTCAAAGTAGAAAGCCGCAGCGCGCAACTCTATCAGTAAAATGTAATTACCCGGTATGTAGCAGGGTTAGGCCACTCAGCTCCTCAAGTCTGCTCTGCCATTTAATAAAATAGCTGATCTGACTGTAACCTCAACTATGCCTGTCTACATGTGGCAATCTTTCAACATTTACCCCCCCCCACTCCCCCTACCCCGTGCTTATCAAGCAACAGATTACACTGGACAACAACGATTTTGCTTTCTGAATACTTTTGGGCTTATCTTATAGATTTTGGTCTGCTGATCATGAAAATCACCATGGAATTTCCCAATCATGCACCATTTTTTGAAATTGACTATATTTGTTATTTCAATTCATAATTCAACACAAAATGCTGGAGGAACTCAGCAGGCCAGACAGCATGTTCAACATAGGCAGAATAAAGCATGCGGTCCTGAAGATAGAATGTTGGGAGCCTGGTTGAAAGCTGAAAAGCAGGATGAAAATCTTTGGATTGCTGCCTGTGCCATGTGCCAGTGAGAGTAAGAATAGGATGATTTGGTAGATGAACGTGTGGCTGAAAAATTTGTGTTATTCTGGTTCTGATCACCTTATAATAGGAAGGATGTGGAAGCTTTAGAGAGGAGATTTAACAGGATGCTGCCTGGATTGAGAATATGTCTTCAGAAGATAGGTTGAGCAAGGTGACTTGACTGAGGTGTACAAGATATTAAGTGGCATAGGTACACTCAGTGGCCACTTTATTCAGAACCTCCTGTACCTAGTAAAGTGGCTACTGAGTTTACGCTTGTGTCTTATGCTGCTGTAGCCCATCCTCTTCAAGGTTCAATGTTGTGCATTCAGAGACGTTCTACTGCACATCACTATTTCAACGCATGGTTATTAGAATTACTGCCGCCTTCCTGTCACATGAAGCACATTGACCTTTCTCCTCTGACCGCTCTCATTAACAAGGTGTTTTTTGCCCACAGAGCTGCCATTTACTGGACGTTTCTGTTTTTTCGCACCATTCGCTGTAAACTCTAGGAACTGCTGTGTGCGAAAATTTCAGGAGTTGTGCTGTTTCTGAGATACTCAAATCAGCCTGTTGAGCACCAACAATCATTCCACAGTCAGAGTCATTTAGATCACAGTTCATTCCCTTTCTGATGTTTAGCCTGAACAACAGCTCAACCTGCTGATCATGTATGCATGCATTGTGCTGGGGCCACATGATTGGCTGATTTGATATTTGCTTTAATGAGCAGAAGAAGAATAGCCCTTAACTCGGCAGTGGAGTTATCGGGGCACTGTCTTTTGACGATGTTTCCGTAGCGAGCTATTCTTGTTTTTACAAGGCCGAGTTGCTAGCTCGAAGCTCAACCCAACTTGGATTCGAACTCGGGAACCTTCGCTCCGGAGTCCAGCACTGATATTATTGCGCCACCAAGAGGGACATTAATGAGCAGCTTTACCCAATAAAGTGGCCGCTGAGTGTAGCGTGGACAGCCAGAGACTTTTTCCCAGAGCAGAAGTGGCTAAAAAAAGGGGTGGGGGGCTGCATTACTTGAAGGTGTTTGGAGGAAGGTTTATTATACAGAGTGGTGTGTGCATGGAATGCGTTGCCAGGTTGGTGCTAGAAGCAGGTAAACGCAGGACATTTTAGAGACTCCTTGATATGCATGGATGAAAGAAAAATGGAGGGCTATGTGGGAGGGAGGGGTCAGATTGAACTGAGAGTAGGTTAAAGGGTCGCAAAACATCATGGGTCAAAGTATGGTGCTGTACTGTTCTATGTTATGTTATCCAGGCAGCATCTTGGTAAATCTCCTCTGTGCTTTCTCTAGAGCTTCCTCATCCTGTCTATAATGAGGTGACCAGAACCAAAATTACACCGGTTCTTCAGCCATACTTTCATCTGCCAAATCATCCTATTCTTATCCTCACTAACGCATGATAATGAGGTGACCAGAAAGGAATACAATACTCCAAGTGTGGTCTAACCAGAGTTTTATAGAGCTACAACATTACCTTGTGATTCTTGAACTCTAATCACCCAACTAATGAAGGCCAACACACAATATGCTGCCTTAACCATCCTGTCAGCTCCTGCAGCCACTCTGAAGGATCTATAGACTTGGACACTCCAAAACCCTTCAGTTCCTTCACACTGCCAAGACTCCTGCCATTAACGTAGTACTCTGCCTTCAAGTTTGATCTTTGCAAGTGCATCACTTCACACTTTTGTCGATTGAAGTCTATCAGCACTTTCTCAGCCCTGCTCTGCACCCTGTTTATATCCTACTGTAACCTTTGACAAATTTCTGCACTATCCACAACTCCACTAACCTTCATGTCATCTGAAAACTTACTCACTCTTCCACTTAGTTGGCTTGATTTTGCTATGTGTGGGAGGTAAACTCAAGAGTTATCATTTACCCAGTTTAGACTAGATATGTACCCTTGGTTTAAAAAGTCTGCTCGGCCCCCTCTCTCTCCTCTCTCCTCCAGACTTGCAAATCCCGACGTTCTTCTTTTAATTTTGTTTTCTTTGCCCCATTTCAATTTTAATTAACTATTCTAATTTACAATTCTTAATTGAGACTTGGTCTGTTCAGTCCAATTAATTAATGAAACATGCCACACTTGATGCCTCTATGAACATCTCAGAAGCTTTTTAAGAGAGTGTCAATTTATTCATTCTCATACAAACTATGGTGACATCAAGAGCAGTCTATCCAAACTCCCCAGATTTCAAGTCTGCGAGTCTGGGTTAGGGACTGGAGATTGAAGACCCACTAACTGAGAGTCAGGGGCTAAGGACTGGGGGCCTGGCAGTGGCCTGTTCTGGAGTTGGAAGCCTGCATGTTTATTTGAGGGGAGGGCTTGGAGGAAAAGGGACTTGCATGTTGTTGTTGCTGCTGTTGCTTTTTTTGTTCTGCTGAACGTTATGGGCATGCTACGTTGGTGTTGGAATATGTGGCAACAGCTGCAGCCTGCTCACAGTACATCCTTGGGCGTGCTGGTTATTATACAAATGACACATTTCACTGTATGTTTTGATGTAGATATGATAAATAAATCTGAATCTTACAGTGACTTGCACAGTAAAAGGCCATGGGACTTATGAAAGGAATTCCAACTAAGAAACAATATGTAGCATCTGTTTGCCACTGCAGTGTCCATATTGGGCTGCTCTTTTTACAGTAAATCTATTTTAGGTTAATAAGAAATTATTAATCTGAATGTTTGCTTATTAGCTGTAAAGATTAAAATGCTCATGACACAATCTACTTTATTGTGGCCCTGAATTGTAATTTGTTTTTATTGCTTATTAGGCCAGTGCCCGAAGAAATAAGAGGAAAAAGGGTTACTGAATGCAGAAATGCAATGGAGAATCACCACTGTTAACTGAACATCTGCTTTCACCCAGAAAGGTAATGATTACCAGCAGGGTACTTTTTCTTTACTATATTAATGGATATACAGTAATGTCATTTTAGAATTAGGGATACTTATTGGAGATATTAGGAGCAAGGATAAAATCTGCTGGAGACTCATGTGCATAAAAAACTGAACTTGGCTCTTGCAAGGAGAGTCATTAATTAAGATATCATTGCACTCTATAGATCACAGAAAAGCTTTTACTTAGCTGTACAAAGATGCTTATTTCATGAAGTAGAATCTTATTATCTTCCTCTTATAGAACTTTCTGTTGAGTTCCCAGTTGCTTTATTGTGACAGGATAATTTATTAGGGTTTTAATAATTCTTTGAATTAAAATTTGCTTTGTGTCTTATTTAAAACATCATAAGGAATATATTTCCAGCTGGAAGAATGTTTCTGTATATGGGTCATCCACACAAAGACAGAAAAGAAACCCCTTTGCTGTAGCTTTGCCTGGTAAGAGTTGCACTTTTAATACTGCCGAAAATATTCTCTCAGAAACGGCACCAAAGTATGATTTGGTTAGTAAAATGTATTTTAAAATCTGTAAATAGATCGTGAATAGATACAATTGGATTTTGCACTGAGCCAGTGAAAAGGAAAGCTCTCGGTGTGATTTCATTTTGTTTGGAAGTGATTGACGTGACATTGTTATTGTTAAGAATTTAAAATTTAAGCAATAAGAAATCTATACATACTTGAATCTCAATGAAGCAAGAAAGTTGAACTAAATAAGCCACTGCTTAGCCCACTGTTTTGGGATGTTTCAAATTTAACTCTATGTCAAATCAATAGAATAAAATAAAGAGTGGGAAATAAAAATGGGTTTAAACGAGAAATATACTAACTGAAATTTGTTTTTATATCTCTCCTATATTTAGAATCTAAAGGACTAAATACATATTTGTCAAAGGCAACTTTTGATGGGAAGGAGATTAGTTGGTGTCATTGAAAATTAATCATTTCATCAGATGTTTTGCATAGAAATGAATAAGCCCTCATTGTCTCTAATTATTTAGAAATTGTTGAATTTTTTTTAGGTTCTGAAGGTTTCAATGTATTGCAATATAGGCTGAGGTTCATTGGGATGTTGCAGTGGGGTAAAAACAAATAAGTCAAAGTGGGAATGGTGTGGAGAATTAAGATGGCAGAGAACTGGAAATTCATGATCTCCTTGCAGATAGAACAAGTGTTCTTCGGTGGTGCGCCACAGATTAGATGAAATTGAAGAGCTAAATTGCCTATTTCCTCTCCTAACTTCCACTTTTTTCAAATTTCCATAGCATTCCTAAAGACTACATCCACCATATTCCCCTTTCTCACATCTTCCTCCTTAATACCTTCCTGATGACCAGCCTGTTTGTAAGCAGACAGCCAAGATGAGTTCATCATTATCATAAATATGGTAAGCAACTAAGATGATCATTTCTGAAATGAAGTCATATTCTATTTTGTTTCTGACATTGGATATCCCAGCTGATCTGGGTGCACACTGACATCAAGCTCTGAAGTGAACCTGGATGGTTTTCTCTGCGTATGAAGGAAATCTTGTAATGGAAGGAGCTCAGACAGCGACCTACACCAATTCTAATTTTAAGGAAAACTTCTTCTACCTTATGGCTTGATCAGAGTTATTAGTTACTTTAAGATGTCATTACATCAAAAACATCAGCTTTAACTTGCATTTTATTGCTTTCTAAGTAGCAATATTGACATGGATGGTAAGCACTTTAATACGGTACAATCCAAGTTTCTTTTGACATAATAACTCTGTAGTGTACCTTCTAGCTATTTAGTTTCTCTGCAAAGTGGCCATACATTTCCAGCTCTATTTGAGCATCATCTTCTTCAATTTATGCTCCTAAGTCTTGTGAGTACTGTTTGTTGTATTCCCTCCTTCTGGAACTGATCGTTAATGTTGGGAGGAGATTTCTTGTATCCACACAACATGTGGATTGTGTTGTGTTGTTTGCTAAAATTGTGTTGTTTGCTGTAGTGTTTTATATCTTTCCCATATCTACTGTTGTTTCGCCATCATTCTATATTTCCTGGCTTTCATATCCATTTCTCGTGTCCTGCAGAGCTTTTGGAAATAGCATTACTAAAAGGGATGTACCCCAAGTTTTTAAATCTTAGCATTCCCCAGCTGTGAATGACTTACATAAGTATGATTTTTTCCCCTTTCTACATTCTTTTGTTCAATGGGAATGTGTGCTAGACAGCTTTGAACCAATGTCTTGAAGGACATTATGATTTATGTATGTTAATTTTGTATAAAGTATTTCCAAAATAACAAAAACCTCAGATTCCTGTCACAGAATAACCACTACCACATGTGAAAACATAATGTAGCATATTGGCATCATAGTTCAGTGTTTCTTAATTCATAAGTTGTCAAGCTATTGAGTAAAGCTGAAAAGTAATGTTAGTTCAGACATTTCCCAGTAGATTTAATCCAAAATATGTACATAGTCAAGCTGTGAATGACAGTGTAGAACAGAGCATAGAACAGTAAATCATAGATACAGTCCTTTCGGCCCATAATTTTATGTCGAACTAATTAAATTAGTAATCCAGCATCCAGCTATACTAAACTCTTATGTCTAGGCAATGTCCATATCCTTTCATTTCCTGCACATTCATGGGCCTACATAAGAACCCGTTGAACACCTCTATCATACTTGTCTTCAAAACCTCCCCAGGCAGTGTATTCTAAGCATCAACTACTCTGTACAACTCTTTTGAACTTGTATCCCATCATCTTGCATGCATGCCCTATAGTATTAGATATTTGAACTCTGGGGAGAAAGATACTGATTGCTTACTATTTATGCATCACATAAATTACACACCTCTGTCAGATCTACCCTCAGCCTCTGCTGATCTAGGGGGAAAAACTACCCAAGAATGTTGAATCTCTTCTTATGGCACATACCCTCTGACCAAGGCAGCGTCCTGGCAAACCTCTTTTGCACCCTCCCCAAAGCCTTAACATCCTTTCCATAATATTGCAACCAAAACTGAATACAGCACTCCAGATGCGGTCTAACTAGAGCTTTATAAAGCTGCAACACAACCTCCTGGCTCTGATCTTAGTTCCTTGTCTAATAAAGGCAAACATGTCCTATGCCTTCTTTAACAACACACACACACGCAAAGCTGGAGGAACTCAGCAGGCCAGGCAGCATCTTTGGGGAAAAAAGTAAACAGTCGACATTTTGGGCTGAGATCCTTCTTTAGGACAGCATCCTGGTAAACCTCAGAGTCGAGAAGAAGGATCTCAGCCTGAAGCATCAACTGTTTACTCTTTTCCATGGATGCTGCCTGACCTGTTGAGTTTCTCCATATTTTGTGTATGCTGCTTTGGATTTCCAGTATCTTGTGTTTTCCCTCTTTAACATGTTGTCAACCTGTGTAGCCATTTTCAGGGAGATATGGACTTGGACCACAAGATCCCTCTGCACAGTGACACTGTTTAGTGTCTTGCCATTAATAGTGTACTGTCCCTTTACATTTGATCTTCTGAAGTGCAGTACTTCCCATTCAACTAGGCTAAACACCATCAGCCATCGTTCCACCCAACTCTCATTGTATCCTCTACCAGTCTTCTGTGCTATTCAAAACACCACCAATCTCTTTGTCATTTGCAATCTTACTAACCCATCTATCTATGTTTTTATCCAGGTCATCTGCATATCAGAACCAGTATGGATCCCTGCAGGTGCCACTAATCACAGACTTTCAGCCAGAATAACTGCTATTGCCCACTATCCTCAGTGTTCTATTGGCAAGCCAATTCTGAATCCAAATGGCCAGTTCACTGTGGATACTATGCATCTACTCTGCAGGAAAAGTCTCCCACATGAAACACACGTAGACAACATCTACAGATCTACCTTCATCAAGCACCATTGTCACCACTTCAGAAACCTCAGTAAGGTATGACTTTTCCTGCACCAAGCCACGCTGTCTGTCCTTAACTAGGTCATGATTCCAACTCTCATAAGTTGTATCCTTAAGATACCTTTGCAATAATTTCCCTACCACTAAAGTGAAACTCGCCAGTCGATAGTTTCCAGGATTATCCCCGTTCTCCTTGAATAATGGAACAATATTTGCTGTTTGCCAGACTTAGTGGTCCTCACCTGTGGCCAAAGTCCCAGCAAAATTATATCAAAAATATCTCAATAGGCTGAGATATATCCCATTGTGCCCTGGTAACTTAATGTTCTTTAACAAACTCACCTTTTTTATCTTGAAATGCCCTAGCAAATTAGCATGCTCCCCATTGATCTCCCTATCCTCCATGTCCTTCTCCTTACTGAGGCAAAGAACTTATTTAGGTCCTCACCCACGCCCTCTGCCTCCAAGAACATGCTCCCTTATTTATCCTTACCTGCTCCAAGTTATCCTCTTGCTCTTGATGTATGTACAGAATGCCTTGCGATCCTCTTTAATCCTATTTCTCAAGAACTTTTCCTGGCCCCTCCTGGGCCCTTTCTTGTGTTATTTTCGGACTTCTTTATAATCCTCAAGTGCTCTATTTGATCTTAACTTCCTAAACCTTACATAAACTTCATGTTCTTCGTGATTCAATTCACCTCCTCTATTGGCATCCAAGGTTCTCTTTCCTTGCCATCCTTGTCCTTTCTTCTGACTGGAGCGTAACTGTCCTGGACTCTGTTGGTATTCCTCTCCACGCCTTGTGGTGCATCGGGTGGCAACCTTGCCATTAGCATTGTTGTCTGTGCTTATGAGGGCAACGCAGCACGGTGGAAAGTGTGCAAGGAGCAGGCCGGATTCGAACCTAGGACCACTCACCTCGAAGACTGGTGCCGATGCCACTACACCACTGGCCAGCATGTATTCTGTGCAGTTGGTCTTTAAACAGCCTCCACATGTCAGATGTGGACTTGCCCCCCCGCACCAAAAAAAAAAAGCTGTTCCCAATTAAATCTCCCTAGTTCCTGCCTAACGGTTTCATAATTTTCCCTCTCTAATTTAATATACTCCAACAAACGCTGTAATTATCCTTACTCATATCTATCCTAAAACTTACGGTGTTGTGATCACTGTTCCCTAGCTGTTCTCCCACTGAAAGGTCAGTCTCCTGGCCAGACTCATTAACCAACACCAGGTCCAGTATAGCCTCTCATCTTGTTGGACTATCTACATATTGATTTAAGACACCCTCCAGGATGCCTCTTATATGTTCTGCTCCATTTAAATGTCTTGCGCTAAGGGGCTTCCAGTTGAAATTTAGAAAGTTAAGTCACCTATGGCAACAGCCCTGTTGTTTTCACAGCTTTCCCTGATCTGCCTGCATTACTGTTCCTCAATGTCCTAATGGCTATTAGAGGATCTGCAGTATGATCCTATCAGAATGATGGCACCTTTCTTATTGTTGAGTACTACCCATATAGATTCAGTGGATGAGCCCCCCCCCCATTACACCCCCTTCAAATGCGGCAATGATATTGTCCCCGAATTAAAGCACAACTTTTATTAGACACATTATTTATACTTTAGTATGATCCACATGGTTTCACTTTGTAAGCTTAAAAATAATGAATTAAAAAGACCAGTGAAATAATTCCATAGAATTAGGACATATTCTTAACCAGTTTCTTACATTTTTTAAAATATCCAATAGCAAATACTTAAAAATAGCTATTGAGTTACTTGCATCCTGATGACGTTCACAAGATCTGAGGTTACGTGCTTAACCATGATATGTTTACATCTCATCCCAAGGATCGTGGATCCAAATCCATGAAAAAGATGCCGCTATGAGTTTATGTAATGGTTTAACAGAGTTTGAGAGCTTTAATCAGAAAAGTGTGATTTTAATTAACATACTTTCAATTGGTTAATATTTCAGTTATAACTGATGGAATTGTCAAGGAAATTAAATGATTCACAGCAATTGTATTTCATATCTTGTCTTAAAATTCTAAAGGAAGTTGGAAGGCTATTGTGTTTATAACATCTTGGAACTTCAGAAAAATCTACAGAACTACTACTTAGCAAAAAAATAGTGTGTCAGCAGAGTATTCCTTCAAACGTGAAATGTCAGTTATGATTTAGAATTTTAAGTATGTTTAAAGTTCATAAAATATCTATTAGCTACTTAAGAAACATGAATAGGAGGAGTAGACCAAATAATCTCATGAGTCAACTCCACCGTTCATTAAGATTAGGACTAAATTTACATCAATTCCATCTTGACACTAGAGTCCCAAACTAGAAGACAGAAGACCCAATGTTATTGGTGAATGGGTATGCGATAAGTTATTCCATTTTGCAAACTGGTCTTTGGGCTTTCCAAATGTCCTGCGGAAATAAGCAGCAGTGTTAAAGTCAGTGCAAATTCAGGGTGAAATCCTCAATGTTGTACCCCATGGACATAGCTGCCTTGTAGTGTTTTGTTTCATGGTTTTCATTTATTTTAAATCTCTTTAGCTTTTAAATTCCTTCATCATACTTCAACAGGTTGGCTGTCTTCTGAGTGAGAGATTCTGTAGCAAGAGTTTGCAGCCATGGATAAATGAGGATGGAGTAGGCAGGAAGACATTGTGGTCTGCAGGAAAAGTGTCAACTATGAAGGTCATGGTTTGGAAATAAATTGCAATCAGAAAAGATTTAATGGCTTTGATGGGATCTTTTACTGGGGGTCCTGATTTGGGACAAGAACATAATTGGGATATGTATCTTTCAGAAGATGAGCATCTAGATGGAGCATGTACATTAATTGTGAGCTAGCAGTAGCTAGTTTGACATAATAGAGAAGCCATGTCTTAGCTTTACTAAGTGACAATGTGCGTGCTTAATTATCGATGTTGGGGTTAATTTATTTGCAGGAGGGTGAGATCTTAGTTGGAAGATCATTGGTAAGGAGACTGTGCTTTGTAAACAAAGATTTTGATTTGAAACTATATCATGGTTGAACTGGGGAGGGAGGAAGGAAGGGTTGGTGACATGACAGCATGATCAGGAAATAAAGTTAATTGTCAAGAGGTAACATTGTTATAAGTAGTGAGAGATGGTTAGAGGCTATCTATGAAGTGGTAGAAATCATGCTGTGCGAGTGTGCAAGTGCATGAATAATACTGGGTATTTGGGCTGGACAAATATTTTAATTGCAAACATATTTAAAGTTGAAGGAATATTGTCAGATTGACTGAGGAATACTGATTGAAGATAGAGATTTATTGTGGCCAGACATTACTATGAGGATATAAAGAATGAGATTTGAGTTCAAATATGGTGTGTTGGGAACTGGTGGGGTTAATTGTGATGGAATTTGAAATGGATGGAAATGGATGCTGGACATCATGGGGAGGAAAGTGGAAAATAGTCTTGCTCCTCCCAACCCATTAGCAATTCCCAACAATAAATTGCCCCTTCTTGCTGTTGAGCTTTCCAAGGCCAAAGAAACCAGCAAAATTGAGTCTCTTAACAATTTTAAAACATTAGGCTTTAAGGATTTCACTGATCGATATTCCTCCTCAGATCAGATTACCTGTGCATCTCCTTCACCCCTTCTGTTCAAACTGAAAGAAGGTGGCTGGGGGGGTGTGTTTTCAGATTTAATTTTAATAATCACAATTCAAAAATTCTTCCCATTGTTGGAACCAAAACTTTCACCTAGACAGTATAAATCATAATTTTGCACCTGTACATCAAATGTTTTTAGCTGATAATCCTGATCAGGGGTATACTGGTAAATTGTGAAATTATTCCTAAATTTTATGACTTTGTAACAATTTCAAAAATGTTTTGAAGATGGTCAAGCAATAGCACTTCCCAATATTAATTCCATTTTTTTTTTGTTAAATGGGGATTAAGCACATTGTATTAAGACTCCTGGACATTACTGGCACAAATATTGCTGAATTAGAGACTTCTAAAATATTTTTGCAAAATTCCAAATTTGGTGTTTCTTATCTTTACCATTTACCTGATGCCACATCGTTCAAGCAAAACTATGGATAATTAATGCACTTACATTTTATTTTGTACAGTAATTTTGTATTCACATCTGTTTCATTCCTGGATTTACAAGCTAACTGTGTAGAAGTTAAGTTCAGTGCCTGTTTTATTTTTCAAGTTTTGCTGAAATCTTAGGGAAAATATTATTAGTAAATGAAACATGATCATAAATTTATGGTGCCTTTCTACAGTGTTTCAGCTCTGACTTTTCCTCTGAAAAAAATCATTAGGTCAAATAATTAACAGCCTGGCAGACAATAACTTTATCATGTGGCTGCAGTGGCTCTAGGCAGCAATTAGAGGCTATCACATGTTCATACCTCACGATTTATTGAAGTATAACCCAAAATAATTTTGGTGCAGTCTGTGGGCAAATCCAGTGGGACAAGGCATCACAGCTGTTACTCTGATGTAATCCATCAGTAGGCGGAGCAATCTGTTCCATCAATTAAAGAACAAGCAATCAACTGATTTGCTATTGACAGACTAATAGGGATAATGGGCTTTACTGGCCAGGCTTGGTACAACCATAGGGAAATAGTAATATAAGATAATTTTAAAATAACAGTTTGTTAAAATATCATGATTATCATCAAAAGAAATATTAGCATGCAGAAAATGAGGAGAAAATTGTGCCGCTGAGTCTAGAAACAACCATGATTGTTTTATGATTAATGTTATTCCAATATTTGTGTTAGTTATCCAATATGCATAATAACATGCAAATAAGTGCTAAACTGTAACTAGGCATTGCTTGGAAAATGGAGCATAATTCATTTACTTTGCTTTTTCATTGTTTCAGAACTTCTCTGAAAGGTTTTTGCACTCTATAACATCTGAGGTATGTATCTTATGGATGTTGTGAAAAGGAAGGCTTAGCATTTTTAGGGGATTCATAAAATAATTCATCATCTCAAATTTGAATTAATCTCAGGTTCTTTAAGGTATGGCTACTTTTTCATACTGTAAGATCTAATATATTATTTGCATTTAACAACTACATTCATTTGCTTCTTGTTTTTTTATATGAATTGAATGTTCTGTTCTTCATATATTCCTGATTTCTAATTCTTTTCTCCACTCCTATGCATTCTACAGTTGCTTTTTGCATTTTATTTTTGTTCCTGAGATTTAAATACTAAAGTGATGAACAGTGGACAAAGAAAGCAGAAGATTACCCTGTAATATAGGAGAAATACATTTGCAGTGTCTAGGTTGGAATTAAAAGTAATATTAAAACTTAAATGGATGGTGCATAAAACATTAAGTCATTTTTGACCAGTTGCTGAATGAATTCAGAGATCCATTAGAGTAGCCTTCATGGACATGGAGAATTGTGTGTTCTGGTCACAGATCAAATCTAAAAATTATATAGAAGTCATTTCCGAGGTCATTTTCAAAAGTCTTTTGTGTGAGATTTTTATTTGAGGTTGGGTAGGGATTCCTCTAGAGCAGCATTTCTTGGGCCACTGGGAGAGTCATAATGCTAAGTGCACATATGAGAATCTGAAGGGGATTATCAACTGAGAAGTGATTCAGTATTTGTAACTTTCAATGGCAGTGTATTTGTTTTGGCATTGTAAGATGATTTTACAACAACTAGGAGAAAATTACTCTTTGATATAACTGGAGCTTTTTGGCATAATTGCTATTGACCTTGCAGAAAGAGTGCAAACAAAACTCAATGTTATCAATTAAACTATGTCAGTATGCAGCTGACTGGAATGGCTGAAACTACTTTTAAAAACTTAGGTGCGATTTATTCCCAGTTGCAATTTGTTCACAAATGAGGATTAATTGGATGCAGCAGTTGCTTTCACAGCCAAATGCAAAGTGTTTCCATGTGCAAGAACCAGTCTGTTCTCTCAGGCAGACGGACAGAGTTATTTAAAAAAGAGTAGTTCTCCCCAATGTTTACTCCTACCCTGACACCAGGAGAATAGATTACCTGGTTGTTATCATATGTGTGATCTTGCGTTGTGCAAATTGGTTGTTATGTTTTCGACATCACAGGTATGTTTATCCTTTGGCAGTATTCCATTAGCTTCAGATCTTCATTATTGCCATATAAAAGCATTTTTTCTTATAAATTTAAAGTAGCTGTGTCTTGCTCATTCAATTTTCATAATGACCCTCATTATGCATTGGTAGCATAGAACATAATTTTGAGTTTCTTAAGTAAAAGGCAGCTAAAAATCAAAATAAACTCTATCTATGGTGGAAATAGGAGGAGACACTGGAGAGTCATTTCAAATTGGTGATTTTATCTTGGGGACCAGATGATGTTTAGAGGCACTTGAGCCTTGTTCACTTGGCTGAGATGACATATGATTCCTCAAGATTGTATTTCTGCTTTGCAATCTCTCTCTGTTATCATTGATTTGCTACATAATTTAAGATCATGTATTTTCTGTCATGTTGAGTAGGAAATTGACATTTGTGCTCTTTGAAAAAAGCTTTTAATATTTTAATGATAACTTGGTTCATATTTAGTTTACTTTTGAAAAATGACTGCTTCAGTAAAGGGAAACTTCTCATTTGCAAAACAGATCATCTATTGACATTGTTAATAAGAAACCTCAGTGAATCATATTTTGCCATTTTAAAATATGAAAGAAGGGAATTTCTGAATTTTATGTATGTATAGATTCCTGCTTTATTTATGTTTAATGAGGAAGTGTTACATCTTAAGTCTCAGTACACTTTGCTTAGCATTAGTTGAACAGATGACCTGCTTTGGACCCCGGCCAGGCTGGGAGGTCATTTAAATAGTATGATATGAGCCAACCTGTTCTTCATTCAGTGCTCCTTCACAGCAAGACAGCTGAGGACTGGCCAGATGGAGCATCAGCAGTATGAACATACCACTAACCATTCCACCAGTAGTTTGGCTTCATTGTATTGCATTCTTATTAGATAATTATGAATGTTTATTGATAAATCAGTGCACAATTAAATGACTAATGTGGTAGAAAATGTTTAAATTAAAGATCTTTTGTAATTTAAATAGAACTGAATTATTCATAGCTCAACAAATTAACTGTTTCTTTAGCCTTTCTAATTCAATGGATTTTGTAGAATAATTTTTTATTCATATAAGCAAAAATGCATCACATTCAGAGTGTGACATTCAGCTTTTGGCATTATACCATTAGTAAGTACAACAGATAGTGATTAGGGAGACAATAGTGCAAATAACATTGGTCACCATAGTAGTGGACTGAACGAACAGTTGCTGGAAATCTTCAAATTTTCATAGTACTCAGAGTATGATACAGTCAGCACCATTCATCCATGTTGCTAAACTGTAACCTATTGCCCCAATTGGTATTTCTCTCAACCTCACACAACTGAATATACATTCAATAGCAGAAAATACTCCCTCACTTCAACTTCCCTGAAACCTCTCAATCTGAAGGTTAAAGCTCATCTCCAAGATGCAGAGGGTCAAGTATTTTACAGTTTGTCTTCATTGAAGCTTCTGCACTGAGCAACTGTTCACAGATAAGAATGTGGTAGAAGGCACACAGAGCAGGAGCAACTAGGAAAGGAGGAAGAAGAACTCAATCTAAGGCTCAATCTACCCTGAATCTTCAGGGAGCTACATCATTAAGAAGCAGTGTTTAAGATTTTTCTCGCTGAAGTCTGCTATCTCCTGTAGCCACAACTCCAACTACAGAAATATAGGAACTCTTTGCCAGGGTTTGTGGCCATGAACTGGAGTCTTTTGGCCTTATTCCAGGCTGGATTTGGAGACATTGGCAGTGTCTCACTATTTGCTGACCATAACTTATTGGTTACTGGCACACTCTGTTTCAAGAGACCTGAATTAATTTCATTCCATTTTGTCAGAATAAGCACAAGAACCTGTGATGATTTGAACTCTCCTAATACAAGATGCTGTTGACTATATATGTACTTCATTTTGTGGACATCTCGTGTCTTGCATGACTTGCAAAGGGCATCATGCAGGTTGGTGCTTTATTTATCTGCAGCAGCGATGATGCTTTTTATTTTGTGGTATATGCAATGACTCACCACAGTAAATCAAAGGATAGCTCATAGACAAAAAGAGATTGCCAACTGATATTGGGCATCTTCAATCTGTCTGTACTGTACAGTATAAAGAATGCTGCACTACCCCATCAAATACGTAGGTCATCTGAACTAATGATTCGACTGCCTAGCCTGCCCTGGAGGAAATCCATGGTGATACAGGTCAAGGCTTATGGTTCATAGTTGTCGTGATCCCTGTGGGCTTCTGCGACATGCCATGGAGCATTGGGCTTTGAGCTTTCTTGAGCACTTGTAATTACTAATTGTTGTCTTAACAAGAACCGTTAAGCCTTTGTGCTTTCTGTTTAACCTTGTCAGGCTAATTGTGAGCTGCCACCAGTTTTCTGCGTTCTTTATGTAATGTGGACTCCTGTTAAGCACCCTTTGTGGAGTGATTTGTCTCATGGTGTGGCTTGGTCATGCTACCGATGCTCTGTTGGTATTCCTATGTATAACCTCTTGTTTCTGTCTCTATGTGGGAGTCTGTCATCCCTCTGCACCTGGGTTTAGTCATTGGCAGTGATCACCGTGACAGAGTCTGCTGTTCCTCTGAACCTGGATTCAGTCATTACTAGCGTGCTCCATTACCTCTGAACCTGGATTCCGCCAACAATGGACCCAATGGACCCAATGGGTCCCAATGGACCCAATGGACCCAATGGACCCAATGGACCCAGCAGAGGTACAAAAGCAGCTTGATCATTGGTCAGCTGGAGACGATGATGCCTTCTGTATTCAGTTCATGTCCCTAGTCTACACTCTGAGTGCTGTAAGTCCACATTCCAAGCTTCTCGAGTCTATGTTCAAAACTTTTCCAAGGTTCACTTGGTTGACAAGGTTCGTAAGGTCTCTCATGGTATTCAATGTTCCTGAGCTATATACACGGTTACAAATTTTCCAGCCTTGTCTCGAGAGCATCAGGCATGCGGAGGTAAAGGAATGGTTAAGGATTTGGGTCAAGATCCTGCACTCTGATCTTTATCTATCTATCTATTGAAATATTTTTTTTATAATTTATTTTTACATTTTTAAAAATTTATTTTTTATTGAAGTTCATCATCAAACAAACATTTCCATAAGATGTATTTCAGACATTGTACTTATAATCATGTATATCACAAATCTCCACAAAATATTTATCTGAGGTATACACTTATAGAAAAGAGTGGAAAGAAAAAACAAGCAAAAGGAAACAACTACGGTATGTACAAGTAGGGAGTGATTTTTTTTTACAACAGATTCATTGATTTGTGAGAATAAAATCAGGCCTATGAGGCATTATGTAGTTAAACCATTTTCCCCAGTATGAATCAAATTGTTCCAGCTTATGATTAACAGATGTTGTAATCTTCTCCATTTTGTAAATGTCCATTGTAATTTCCATTTGCAATCTACAAATAAGGTGGAAGTAGGATGGGTAGTGGGTAGAAAAACTAATTTTCTGTCTTTAGCATGTTGCAGCCTTCCAGACTCTATCAAATTCTCCAACCTTGGATAATTTCCTCTTTCTTTCTATCTATCTGCATTATAATGGATCATCTTTGCCAGTCATCTACCTGTGATTTTAACTTCACTTATCTCTCCCTTCTGGCATGGGAGGCCCTGCTAGGCTTGTCCCATACCTTTGCTTTTAGCAACACTCAACACAGTAAAAGCAGGATAATCTTTGTTTAACTACACTACTTACTTTTTAGACCTCACCCTACCAGAGAAATTCCCTACGTTCTACCCCATCCCTCCCCCACCTTCTCTGCAATTGTAATTAACCTATTTTCTTTCTTTCCTAGTTCTGATGAAGGTCTCAGATCTGATGCATTAACTCTCCTCTTTCCATGGATGCTATCTGACTTGTTTTTCAACATATTTTTCTGTTGTTATTTCACATTTCCAAGTTCTGCATTTTTGTTTGTTGTCCAGGGTGCTGGGCTATCCTTAACATTGTCCAAGTTCTTTCTTCCAGGCTTACCAATGTATTAAATTTCTTCATTAGCGACATATTTTGCCTATTTCTGTAGCTTCTTTGAAGTATTTTTCTGTATCACTGCAACAGAACTCTTGAGCAACATAGAGTTATGATATCTGGTTATTCTATTCCTTTGAAAAATTGAAAATCTAAAATAAAAACCAAAAAATGCTAAAACTACTCAGTAGAACAGGCTGCATCTGTGGAATGGGAAACTGAGCCAACATTTCAGCCCAATAATCCTTCAGCAAAACTGTGAATCAGATATTTTAAAAAAGCTTGTTAAGATGCAGGAATGATGGGGGAGGGGGAATATAACAAGAGTGACCAAGGGGATTGTCGTGTCTGACTAAACTGAGCCATGTGGAAGCTGTAACTGGGAAATACAAAAGGCTTTATTCAATAGAGCACATCTTCAGAAGAAAACCTAGTTTGTATCTCCTGATACATTGGTTTATACTTTAAATACGAAGGTAATAAGCAATTAACTACAGATTAATTGGCTATAATCACCTAGTAACTTAACATTTGACAATTGTCAAATAACTTAAACAGAATTACATAATTACAATGGCAGTACATCTGAACTAGCAGAACCCTTTTGAATATTCGTTACTAGTGGCTTGTTTGAAAAATTCTAAGCACACACTCTAGACTCCCAAAATATATACTTTGTTATTGTGTTGAAGGATAGATCCCTGAATATATAACTAACCAGAAAATTAATTGACGAAACAGACCTGTCCTAAACCCTGCATTAAGTGGCAGGGACGTGCCTTTAACAATTGTATTGACTTTATTACTTCACATGCATGAGGAGTAAAAATCTTTACGTTATGTCTCTGTCTAAATGTGCAATATGCAATTTATAATAAATAGTATGTACAACAGGACAGTAAATATAACATAGGAATACAGTTGTGTCAACATGAATTAATCATTCTGATGGCCTGGTGGAAGAAGCTGTCCTGGAGCCTGTTGATCCTGGCTTTTATGCTGTGGTACTATTTCCCAGATGTTAGCAGCTGGGACAGTTTGTGGTTGGGGTGACTCAGGTCCCCAATGATCCTTCAGGCCCTTTTAACACACCTGTCTTTGTAAATGCCTTGAATAGTGGGAAGTTCACATCCACAGATGCGCTGGGCTGTCTGCACCACTCTCTGCAGGGTCCTGTGGTTGAGGGAAGTACAGTTCCTATATCAGGCAATGTGTTAATACAGGTGATGCCTTCAATATGATTTTTTTAATGACCACCAATTAATCTGAACATTCATCTTGCATAATTTCAATGGTACAGATTCAGAATGTCCCATGCCCACTGATTGTTTTTGATGACCCCAGAGCATCAGTTAAAGTTAAATTGTGAACAGGTTTTACTATCCGAAGACTGGTTCTCAGTTCAATTGGTATGTCAAACTGGTAAGTCAGAGCAATAGTGTGATCAGATTTAAGATGGTAGGTCAGGGCCTCTGAATACTGAATGCAACTTTTCCACAAGCTGACCACCTTGATGTGGTCTCCTTGCATGAGAGAAGACAAATGGAGTATTTGTTCATTTGGTTTTGTCTATCAGAACTATTCCCTTTGTTTTTCCTGTCTATCGCCACCTTCTCTGCTTCTGAAAACTAATTTGTTTATTTTTTTGTTTCGCTTAGAACCGGAAAGATGAATTGTTTTTGTCTCCTAAATTGCTGCCCTGTCTGCTGAGTGTTTCCAGCATTTTCTGATTTTTATGCGCATGGGGTTCTTGCTCCTCTGATCTCAAAGTTAATGATGTTCTTGATATTCAATAATCCTTGCTCTTCCTAAAGTTCCTTCTCACCTCCCTCTTAAATGGCTGATCCCAAAGGCTACTGAATTGTGTACATATCTACTTAATTTTACACCAGTAGTGCTTAAGTTTACAATCTTGCCCCACTGCAGCACAATGCTAAAATAGCTAATGGACAGTGTTAACCCCTTGTTCTAGTATTTGGTAAGACAATATTTGAAGTATCATTATGATATATTGAACAATTATATTTCAATTTATTCTTTACCTACTAAGTTTTAAATGTGAATAAAATTATATAAATTATATGAATTAGTTAGAGTAAATACCAGCAATTGCCCTTTAATTTTGTTACAGCTATAATAACGACGATCCTAATGAAAACCTTGGAACTGTGCCTGACTATTAATCTCTGGATTGAAGCCAAATGGCAAGTGCTTTAAACATCACAGGAAATTAAATGTGAGGATTCCAATTTTGTATAAAGTTTGTAACATAATGAAAATGCCACCTGTTTGATATGAACTCAAAATAAATTTTTTCATCTGGGTTTTATAGAAAGCATTAACCATAAATGACATTAGTACACTTGCATTCATTTTTATCTGTGTATTTTATTACACAAAATTAAATGCAAAAGAAAGTTAACAAACAATGGCATGTTAAAAGATATGTCCTCAAACAACCTATTTTCCCTTTCATTATGTTTCTCTCCTTGAAGTTGAGACTTTTTAATGATGCACATCATTTTAAAATATACTTTTATATTTAATGTTTTCTTTTGATCTTCCAAGGCTTTTTACAAATTTTCCATTTAAAATGTTTGGTAACCTGCTCGTTTATCACTTTTTTGATTTCTTCTCTTTATCCCCTCTCCTTGGGGCAAATCTGAAATCAACATCTTGCATCAGAAGTTGAAACCTATGTTCACGTTTTCTACAAAAATATGTTAGAGAGTGTGCATGGTATTATTCCTGTGAATTGTATTTAAAGTATCAATTAGCTTTTTTCTACATTTACTTTTATATTTTTGAAATTTATCTATTTTGTCATACATTTATTAAAATACATGTATGATTAGGCACAGTTCTAATATCCATATATGCCAACCATATTAGATTATATTACCATTGCTTTTATTCATTTAGTATTGTCACATGTACCAAAATACAGAGGAAAAACTTGTCTTGCACACTGTTCTTACAGATTAAATCATTACAACAGTGGTTAAACAAGGTAAAACAATAACAAAGCAAAATAAAATGTAAAAGTTGCAGAGGAAATGCCATACAGGTAAACAATAAAGTGCAAGATCATAATGAGTTACATTGTGAAGTCAAGAGTCCATCTTATCGCACAAGGAGTCTGATAGCAGCAGGGTAAAACGCACACCTTGACCCTAGTGGTACGTGCTTTCAGGCTTTTGTATCTTCTGCCTGATGGGAGAGGGGAGAAAGAGAGCATGCCTGGGTTCACTGAACAGTGTGGATCTGAGGAATTCCTGATCACAGGTAGTTTTTAAGCCATCATATCTTTGGGTATGTCAAAGATATGGATGATATTGAAGCTATCTCTATTAAGCCTCAATTGCTATCTTCATCTCCTGATCATGCTCAAGTATCTAGGCTCTTTGTGGATACATTCTCATTACCTGTCCATTGCCAACAGAAACAGTGTACATTTTATTTTTCACTTTTCTTATGAATGGGGTTTGTTTTCCTCCCAAACCTCTGTGCACAGTGCATTGGTGTTTTTCAGGATATGTAGACAGTGCTGCTGTGTTATCATTTCTTGGAGGAGCTAGCAGACATTGGGAAAAGATGAAGTGGAATATTGGGTGATACTTCAACTGAAAAGGAGGGGGTTGGGGTTGCATTGCCACAACTGTCAAACTATCTTTTCTCCTGTCCTAAATAAATAAATTCTCTTTATTTTTATAAATTCATTTTGTATTTTTAAATGCTGTATTTTTCAAGAAGACATCTTTAAATGATTACAGTTTGACTTTTTAAATATAATTAAATTCCAATAAATCCTTTGTCATTACATATATAGATGCTGAATTTTTTTGGTCTATTAATTTGCTCATTATTTACTTGGGAAGATTAAACAAGTTCATTCTGATTATGTGTTTAAGGAAACAAGGAAATAAAAAGAACTGCAATTTGTTTATCCATAGCATCTGAAACAAGCATTAAAAGAACTCTAAGGAAGTAGAAAATGCTGGAATTACCCAGCAAGTCAGACAGCATCTGTGGAGGGAAAAAATAGGGTTAATGTTTTAGGTTAATGACTTTTTAAGAGACGAAAAGTAAGTGCTTCTCCATGTCTACACATCTGGATTATTCTAATTCCTCCACCCATCAGTGGATGATTTAGATGGCCTTGACCCCAGCCCGACTGCAGGGATTAATGTGGTATAACGATTGCTGAGGTTATCATTGCAGCAGGCATCATTAATTATCCTTATTGATTGCAGCTTTCAAAGATAAAGCATATTGCTGACTGGAAAATACCCTCTTTCTGCAAGGTCAAGGCTAAAAAAAAATGACATTAAATAACAACATTCAAACAAAGAAATGATGTAACCTTTCACAGAATTGACTAATTAAGATCCAATTACAACATTAATCCATGTTTATAAAATGACAGAGTTCTGCTTGTAAAGTCATTTTCCTAAAATTGCTTTGTACATGATAATTGCATTAGAGCAGGTAACTGTAACAGCACATTAAAAGGGGATCAGTTTCCCTGAGTGTCTGCTACTTGCTCTGTAGGCTGACTTACTCACCTACAAAAGTGCAGTGGCCTAGTGGGACCTGTCTAAAAATACTAATGATATGATAAATGAAATGGGTAGATGGAGGAAGTAATAATGAGGCTCAAATCCGATTATATTTCCTGGGATGATATAATCGAGCTGTAAGGCATCCTGAAGATGTAATGGCTTATATATACACATCCTTGCATTACTAACAGAATTATGTTGTCTAGTATCATGCTGTAATGATTTGAAGCCTGTTTAAGTTGTACATTTCTGTGTGAAATTCTCTTTGAACATGATTCTTCATTAGTTGGCACTGATAAATTAGGGAAACATGACACATGCTGCTTTTTGACTTAGTAGTTTTAAATATGGTAATATTTTGTGTTGCAACATAGCAACATAAATAGCAGAGGACTTAGTAATTAGGCCAGTTACCTTGGTTGCTAATAGAAAACTGTTTTATTGACTTGCAAATCTATTTTAATTAGTATTTAGAGAAATCTAAGGAAAGGGAATAAAAACATTTCAAGTTTGATAAGGCTAAATATTGCATCAATTTCTATTATCTTGAGATAATCAGTTTACACTTGCGCTCTGTGAATTCCATGCCTTTTATCATGCCTTTAAAAAAAAAACACCTGTACGCTGATTAATATGAAGTATGAATGCAGGTAAGCAAATGAACTATTGGTAAAGAGATTGATCAGGTAATCCTGTAAACACAATTCTACTTATTTTTCATTAGAAAACCACTATTTTAGAATTAGGGGTAAATTACAAAATAATTGTCTGCGCAAAGTTTTCCATGATTGGGACAAATAAATGATGAATGTTTCTCATGTTATTAGTTTTCATCACATGTGAAGACTGAGAGAAAGGCTTTGAAATCTGAGGCCATGACTTCCAGTGTTTTAAACACCAGATGTCCCATGGAATTCACATGTCATTGAAGCTTAGACTGTAGCCTAGTGAGAGAGAACTGGTGCAGATTTAGTAAATTGTATCAATCCTAAAACTTAATATTAATAGTTGTAAATAAACATCAAGAACTTAGTTCTGATATATATCATGTTAATAGAAGTGACCTTCAGAAAAATCTAGAAATGAAGAGTCTAAAACTCAGTTTATCTAAATTTGTTGGGAAATTAAAAATACAAGATTTTATGTTAAAACACAGGATTATATGTTAAAAATAGCAGTTTTCTAAAGTAAAATTACCTTATTGAAATATGAAAAGTCCAGACTCAGAAATCACAGTCAGAAACAGAATCAGAGTCATTCATCATGTGCTGACTAATTCAGTATTAAATTTCCAAAAGAAGAAGATTACTTTTTTGAAAATGGTTGTGGTGTTGGTACATGTTTCAAGGATGAACCCATGTGGCAATCTTTAGAACTCAAATTTATGTTCACTTGTGTAACTGAGGTATACTTGTTTAACATTGATAGGCATCCAATAAGTAGCCGTGTTGAACTTGCTGAATAACTGAAGCTTGAATTGGATATCAAGTTAATATTAAGCATTGACACTGACACTAACAAAAGTAAGGATCCTCATATAGGATAATTACAGCATTAACCATTATGCTATGAGCAATCTCAGTTCTGCCCTCTGGAGAATAATATATATTCTGCTTGATTGCTGGGGAATTGGATAAATACCCATCAACATCACTGTCTGGGAAGGGAAAAGGAATATGTAAGACGATGGAAAATATTATATTTTGACATTAGCTGGCATATAAAACAATATGTCATCTGATCCAACTTCAGTTCAAACAAAATGTCATTGATACTGGGTTTAGAAAATTTTTATCTGTTCATAACATGGATAAGTTAAGATTACTTGCAAGTGTTGTATTACTAACACTGCTGGTTCTGTCTGAGTTAAATTGAGCACAATGATTTTTATAGTATTGTGAATATTGAAGATTTATGAACTGACCTGCATGAAGATGCAATAAGCCCATGTCCATTCACTTATGGTACAGTCAGCATGTTAAAGAGCAAGAACAGCAGGGAAACAAGAATACCGTCACCTGCAAATTCCCCTCCATATCATCCTGACTTCATAATTTATCACTAATCTTTCATTGCAAAGCCTTATTCCTGTAAATACCTCTCCAGCAGCACTGTTGAAGTAAGAACATGTAAGACGGTGGCTCACCACTACTTTGCCAAACTTGTGCAGAGGGATCTCGGATGCACGTTCAGCTGGTGGGGCTGACAGAAGTAGTTAAGAACATCATAAACCAGAGTAGGAGTAGGACAATCAAGCCAATAGGATCTCATATTGATTGAGGCACAGAACATTAGGGTAGGGAGATTATACTGGAACTGCATTTTACATTATTCCATCTGCAGCTAAGATACTGCTTACGTGCCGCATCATCAGGATGGATGTAATAAAACCAGAGAGGATACAGAGGATATCCATGAGGATGTTCCAAAGAATAGAGAAGTTTAAACATTTGGGTAGCTGGGTTTGTTTTCTTTGAGAAGAGATTATGTATGAACTTCATTATAATATACAAAATTATATCACCCCTGGTGCACAATACCCCTGATGGTAAATAACACTGAATGTGGAAGGATTCTGTGCAGAAATTGAGCCCAGTCATTCCAGTGTGGAATGGCTAATTAATCCGATTAGCACCAGGTTGGATCTTGCAGTGTCTATGGTGATGACATTTACCAAATTCACTCTCATTCTAGTGCCAGGCTGGTCCAAGTAAGAATTACAAAAGAGCAGGTTTTTACTTTGCTGCCCATATTGATCTGGATACCATTGTACAAAGCGTTGGCAGGATATAGTTTGAAACACTGTTCCAGTTCAGTCCAAAGTGATTCTTTCTGAAATCTATATCCAAAGCTTTTTGGAGTCTCTCTAAAGCTGACCTCAGTCTGCTGAATTCATGTTGCAATAACCCACAAAACATTTTGTGGGGCATCAGGGTATGCAAAGGCACTTGGAAATAACCATTTAGTGAAAGCACTAAGAGTCACTGCTTCATTATAGGAGGCATTACGGGATGACTTAAGTCATGAAATTAGATGAAAGGGTGCTTTTTGAGTTGTTTTTAATGTTTGTTTTGTTTATAGGAGGTGATTGATGCATGAAAGGGCAATTGTATGGGAGAGTTGATGAACGGGAAAGCATGACTGAGGTTCCGATTATTGTTCAAGAATATTTAATCATGTATAGCCCATGCAGAAGGTGGTTATCTACCTTCCTTTGGCCTTTTTACACTTATACTCTGTCACAGTATATCACTAATCTTTTTTATTCTTTTGATTTTTAATCTCTTCATGGAAATATGGTGACATCTCATGCCATGGTCCTCATTAAAGCTGAGGTAGGAGATTTGTACCCTAAGGGTCCGTGGCAGATATAATCTTCTGCTAAGTCTTTCTGTACCTTCTCCTCCGTCCTCAAGCAACTTGCAAAGCTCAGGTGTCTAGCTGCTCTTGTGCAAAGACAAAGGTGTGCATAGGGAAATCAGAACAAGATACCGTTGGAAATCAGAATAATGGAGAACCTATGGAATTTATTTGCACAGAGGGCTGTGGACGTCAAGTCATAGGGTACTGTATATTTAAAGTAGAGGCTACTAGATTTTTATAAGCAAGGGTGTCAAACGTATGAGGAGAAGGCAGGAGAATGGGATTGAGAGGGCTAATAATCAGCCATGATGGAATGGTGCAGCAGACTCAATGGGGTGAATGACCTAATTCTGCTCCGATGTCTTATGGTCTTATTACTTTGAAGAAAAGTAAATGCTTTTGGTTGAAGGATGAGACGTGATATGTTTTAAGTAAGTGCTGATTTGGAAATCATAAGGTTAAAAAAAATACCTTAATGTAATTGTCTGGGTGGAAGATAGAGGGGTTCAAGTGACTAAAGGCTAGGATGGTGCAAGGCCATGGGCAATGTTATTTGGACTCCAGAAGCATGACTGAAGGAGATGTAAATGACAGTTGTACAGTCACTGATTATTATCTGAAATAGTTAAATTTGATATAACTAAACCTCTATAAATCAGAGCATTGAGTATAGGAGTTGGGATGTAATGTTAAAATTGTACAAGGCATTGGTAAGGCCAAATTTGGAGTATTGTGGCCAGTGCTGGTCACCAAATTATAGGAAAGATATCAACAAAATAGAGAGAGTACAGAGAAGATTTACTAGAATTTTACCTGGGTTTCAGCACCTAAGTTACAGGAAAGGCTGCACAAGTTAGGTCTTTATTCTTTGGAGCGTAGAAGGTTGAGGGGGGACTTGATAGAAGTATTTAAAATAATGAGGGGTATAGATGGAGTTGACGTGGATAGGCTTTTTCCATTGAGTGTAGGGGAGATTCAAACAAGAGGACATGATTTGAGAGTTAGGGGACAAAAGTTTAAGGGTAACACGAGGGGGAATTTCTTTACTCAGAGAGTGGTAGCTGTGTGGAACGAGCTTCCAGTAGAAGTGGTAGAGGCAGGTTCGGTATTGTCATTTAAAGTAAAATTGGATAGGTATATGGACAGGAAAGGAATGGAATGGAGGGTTATGGGCTGAGTGTGGGACAGTGGGACTAGGCGAGTGTAAGTGTCGGCATGGACTAGAAGGGCTGAGATGGCCTGTTTCCGTGCTGTAATTGTTATATGATTTTAGAGGTAAAAAAAGTCCCTGGCACAAAATTAATTTGCTGCATATTAACAGGTGAACATGCTATTGAGTTCCTGCGTCAACTAAAGTATCAATGGTTGAAGGATAATAACTGTTCCTGAACGTGGTGGTGTGGAACCTAAGGCTCCTGTGCCTCCTTCGTGATGGTACCATGAGAGGAGAGCATCACCTGAAGGGTGAGTGGTCCTCGATGACGGATTCACTTTCTGTGTCAGTGCTCCTTGTAGATACGCTCAATGGTGTGGAGGGCTTTGCCTGCGATGGACGGGACTGCGTCCACCATCTTTCGTAGATCCAAATCACTCCTCAGTGCAGTAATCTCTGAGCCTGAAACTTGAAGAAATAATTTGGTATTTCATTTCTAAATAGTTCAAGATTAATTTAAACAGCAACTGTTGTGGGTCCTTTGATTTTGTTTAACTTATTAGGCTGTATTAGATTAACACTGGGTAATGGCTAGAGTGTAGTGTTCAATAATGGGAATCTTGGCACCATGTGAATTTTGCACACTGATCAACTTCATAACTGGTTTGTTCTGCATTCTTGCATGCTCCTTTACCAGCACAGTTTTCAGATCAGAATTTTGTACCCATCTCAGATTCCATTTTTAAGTATTTATTTACCCTACTGTGCTCAGAAGAACAGGTGCTTCACAACCCAAATTAGAGCTCAGAGTTTTATATGACAGCACTGTAAATCCACTTGATGATGGACTGCTAAAGTTAACGACATCTGAGGAACTGAGACATTTCAACAAGCCTTAGTAAACTGTTGAAACAGAGTGGAATTCTTTTGAAGGCTGACTTCTTTTCCTTTTGCCTCTCAATCTTGCACTAGTGAAATGTTTATTTTCTTGTTTACTTTGCATACACATATGTTATGTATAGTTTATGTTAATTTAAATTCGTGTTAACTTATGTTTGTAAGCAAAGGCCAATTTTCATGGCAATTATGCCCCGTCTATACACGCTTTGGGCCGGCAGGCAATGTAGTTGCATCAGCACTGGACTTTGAGTCTGATGGTTCTGAATTCAAATCCGGACGGGTCCCAACCTGGGCAGCAGCAGTATCTGTGTGGAACGAAGGCCTGGCCATCTACTTCCGTATCTTGCCATGAAAACCCTATGGACCACTACTGCACTATTCATAGGGTCGTCATGAGTTGACGACTCGTCAGCACTCAACAACAATAATAATATGCATGCTTATGACAACAATGAACTTGAACAATGATTTCACTTGCTGTATGAAAGACACTGTGAGATAAATTTAGATATTTTAAAATTCACTTTCTACACTTGTTTCATAGAAAACTCACTGGTGTTTGTTTTTACATTGAAATTCTCTTGTCCTTTTTTTGCATTTTTAAGGTGATTTATTTTAGTACATTTTTTAATTATTAGAGAGCTTTCTAGTCCTCTCAGTGCTCAGCAGCTATTGGATCAAAGTTCATGTTTTTGAAAAAAAATTGTGAAGTTACAAGACAATTAACCCAGGATGCGTAAATGAACTATGGAATTCAAATAGAATTAGTATAATAATTTAAATATTCAAAAATTTGAAAGCTCAGTAAATGTAATGATAAAACTGCTGGACCAGTGGGAGGTAATGTACAATTCTTACCTTGTCTGGTTTCTACATGAATCCAGACCCACAGCAATGTAGTTGTAACTGTTAACTGACCTCTTAAAACACTCACCAAATTCTTGCTTTTGTCATGATGGCTATGGTTAAAAATGGATAAAATCGATCACCTTATTTGTGCTTGGTGTCTACATTGGGAAGGTTATTCCATAACATCATAAGACATAGGAGCAGAATTAGGCCATTTGGCCCATTGAGTCTGCTCCTACATTCCATCATGGTGATTTATTATTCCTCTGAACTCCATTCTCCTGCCTTCTCCCTGTAACCTTTGATGCACTGACTTATAAAGAACCTATCAGCCTCCGCTTTAAATATATCCAATGATTTGACCTCCACAGCTATCTGCATTACACAGATTCACTATCTTCCAGCTAAAGTAGTTCTTCCTCCTCATCTCTGTTCTATTCTGAGGCTGTGCACTTTGGTCCTAGACTCACCCACTTTTGGAAACATCCTTTCCACATCCATTCTATCTAGTATTTTCAACAGTGCTGATGTTTCGAAGAGATTCCTCCCCTCTTCCCATTCTTCTAACCTCCAGTGAGAACAGGCCCACAACCATCAAACACTTCTCATACATTCACCATTTTATTATCAGAATTATTCTTGTGAACCTCCTCTGGACCTTCTACAATCCCAGCACATTTTTTCTTAGATAAGGGGTCCAAATCTGCTCACAATAATCCAAGTGCAGACTGACCAGTGCCTTGTAAGGCCTCAGCATTACATACTTGTTTTTATATTCCAGTCCTCTCGAAATGAACGTGAACACTGCATTTGCCACTGACTCAACCTGCAGGTTAATCTTTAGTGAGTCCTACATGAGGATTGCCAAGACACTTTGCAACTCTGGTTTTTGAATTTTCTTCCCATTCGGAGAATAGTCTAAGCCATTATTCCTTCCACCAAAGTACATGACTATACACTTCTCCACATTATCTTTCATCTACCATGCCTTTGTCCACTCTTAATCTGTCTACGTCCTTCTGTAGACTCCCTACTTCCTGAACACTATCTGCCCCTCCACCTATTAACATATCTTACGTAAAACTAGTAACAAAGCCATCATTCTGTCATCCAAATCATTGACGTATAATGGCTTAACTGGTACATGACAGGATAGACAAAGGAGAGTCAGTGGATATTGTTTACTTGGCTTTTCAGAAAGCCTTTGACAAGGTGCTGCATGTTAAGCTGCTTAACAATATAAGAGCCCATAGCAACAGCTTAACTGGTGCATGGCCAGTTGAGCTCATGTACCACTTAAGTAACAGCCTGGTCCTCTCTGAGAGAAAAAAAAATACTTGCTGATATTGCAGTGGGCAATTCTATTGCAACCCCTGGTTATGTCTTTTCCACTGGCAGAACAGAAGGATCTGTGGTGATGGTACACTGATATAGAGGCTTCATGGTATCAGATCAAACATGGGAAAGGGAACCTCCTCCTGATTAATACCTACTGTCTTTCCTCAGCCTCTGAATCAGTGGGCCCTTTGTATTAGACAACACTGGGAAGAAATACTAAAAGGAACAAAGACAAAGAATGTGTTCTGGGTGAGGGATTTCAATATCCCTCTCTGGGAATGGCTTGATGACGCTACCACTGACTGAACCAGCAAACTTGTGAAGAGCATCACTGTGCCTATTATGAGTGAAGTCAACATTGGGACAAACCTACTTAATCTTGTGCTCACTGATCTTTATGTGGTAGATGCATCTGACTATGAAATCATTGATAAAGTCACCACAAAAAGTCCTTATGGAGCCACCCTCCATTGTGCTATGTGGTATTAATATCATGAAAATGGGTTAGACTCAGAAAAGATCTGGCATCTCAGAATGGGGCATCGCTAAGCTGTTGTTGACCATCAGCAACAGCGAAGTTGTATCCCACCACAATCAGTACCTCATGGTAAGTATGGCCCTTACTTTGCCATTGCAGTCAAGTCAGGGGATCAACCCAGGTTCAATGGAAGGGCAAAAAGATACGAAAAGAAGCCGCATGACGCATAAGTTAAAAAAAACTGCCACACATTATATACTGTATACACGTTAACTGGCAAAATTACATTCAGTAGACAAAAGCTAAGCATTCTTATAACAGATCAAATCCAAACTCAACAGTCCCAATGCATCTCGTTGTGAACAGCAGGGGACAATTAAATGGCTAATGGGTTGAGAAGGCTGCAAAAATACCTGCATATTTGACAATGATAGTGCCCAGCATGTGAGTGCTAATGACAGCAGAGAATGATCCACTTCCTGAGATTCCCAGTGTCAGAGTAGCCAGCCTTCAGCTAGTTCAGTTCTTTCCATATGATTTCAAGAACTGAATAATAGTGCTGTTGTAGGAAAGACAATGGAACCAGAAAATGCCTCATTTTTAGTACCAAAGGTTTGACCTCCAGAGCAAAACATGCCTCTCACCAAGATGTTTTAGTATTGTTACAACACTGGTATCAGCTCAACAAAGTAACTGTCCATAGAAAGCAGGACACAATCTGTTTCGTTACCTGCCATCCAATCTATTCTTGCTTATGAACTGAGAGATAAAAGTTGTCACTGGCATGCTTTAATATGTCAGCTGCACACTGATGCCCAGTGTGTTTTTCCAGGAAAATTCAGCTGCAGAATTTATGGAAAGAAAGTGAGCAAAGAATGGCAAATGGAATATAACATAGGGAAGTGTATGGACATGTACTTTGGTAGAAGAAATAAAGGCATAGGAATAGAAATAAATGTTTCATATAAAGCTTCTACCAATCAGGTGTTAGATATTTCAGGATTTAAATATTAATAGAAAGAGGCAAAGTGGAAAAGGAGGAGAGGTGGATCAACTATGTTGATGGGAAAAGGAGGACCTGTTTCTGAAAATGTAAAGAGTAAAACTCATTTAGGTAGAATTAAAGTTCAGAAGGTGGGATGAAACATTGGTTGGAGTTGTCCAAAGGCTACTGAATGGTAATATTAATGTAGGGAAAAGTATAAAATAGGAATTAGAAGCACAGCTAATAAGTGTAATTTTAAAAATATTAATTAAGAGATCTAAGTGTTAATGCAGTTCTGAGGTTAAAGATCTGCCATCGTCTTGTTAAATGGTGGATCAAATACAAAGGAGTGAATAGCTTTTTCCCACTTCTATTTCATTGGGTCATGTGAGGATCTTCTCTTGACATTCACTTGAATTATGATTGCTTTAGAGTTAAGGGTGAAATATTTAAATGAGATTTGAAGGGGTGCTTCTTCACTCAGAGGGTGCTGTGTGTGTGGTGCAAGCTACCAGTGGAAGTGGTGGATGGAGATTTCATTACAATATTAATTGGAAATTTGGATAGGTACATGGATGAGAGGTTTAGGGGGCTGTGGGCTGAGTGTAGGTAGATGGGACCAGGCGGAGGACCATGCTGACATGGATTAAGTGGGCTAAGGGGCCTGTTTCTGTGTTATAGTACTGTATGACCAGGATTTTTAGATTGTTGGTTTTGGCAATTGAAGGATAATTTGCAATTCACAAAAAAAACTGTAGGTTCTGCAAAAAAATGGAATTCAACTAAAGAAAATTTCTGAAAAATATGCAAGCAAGATGCCCATTGCTGCAAGTTTATCGTTCCTCCTTTTTTTGCTATTATTTTGTGGGCAACTTAGAATCAGAGCAGCCTGCAGAGAATGAATACTGAGTTGAACTGAACAAGACTAAATCTGGAGATACTGGAAATCGAAGCAACACACACAAAATGCTGGAGGAACTCCGCAGGCCAGGCAGCATCTATGGAAAAGAGTAAACAGTTAATGTTTTGGGCCAAGACCCTTCATTAGGATTGGAGAAAAAGAGATGAGAAGTCAGAGTAAGAAGGTGGGGGAGGGGAGGAAGAAATACAAGGTAGCAGGTGATAAGTGAAACAGGGAGAGGAGAGCTGGGGAGTCAATTGGTGAAAGAGATAAGGGGCTGGAGAAGGAGGAATCTGATAGGAGAGACAGAACATGGAACAAGGGCTAGGGGGAAAGAGATAAGGTAATAAGGTGAGGGGGAAATGGGAATGGGGAATACTGAAGTAGAGGGGGAGTGGGCCATTACCAGAAGTTCTAGAAATCAATGTTCATGCTATCAGATTGGAGGCTACCCAGACAGAATATAAAGTGTTGCTCCTCCACCTGTGTGTCCTCATCAAGGTAGTAGAGGAGGCCATGGCCTAATGTCAGAATGGGAATGGGAAGTAGGCTATGCTCCAAGCCTACACTGGTACAAAGGGTGTAGCAATGGGCTTTTGTATAGGTCCCAGCATTACCTACCTTTTTGTTGGCTACGTGGAACAGTCTATGTTCCAAGCTTACAAAGGTATCACTCCCCAACTTTTCCTACGCTACATCACTCACTGCATTGGTGATGCTTCCTGCACCCATGTTGAACTCATTGACTTCATCAACTTTGCCCAACTTCCACCCTGTCCTCAAACTTACCTGGTCCATTTCCAACACCTGCTCTCAGGATGAGGCTTTTCATTCTGGAATGAAGGAGATGTCCTCGCTCTTCAAAGAAAGGAGCTTCCCTTCCTCCACCATCAACGCTGACCTCACCTAATCTCTTCCGTTTTGCACATATGTGCCCTCACCCATTCTCCTGCCACCCCACGAGGGATATGGTTCCTCTTGTCCTTAACCAACACGCTACCAGTCTCTGTGTCCAGCACATAAATCTCTGTAACTTCTGCCACCTCCAATGGGATCCCACCACCAAGCACATCTTTCCCTCCTTCCCACTTTCTACAGGGATCACTCCCTGTGTGGCCCCTTTGTCTATTTGTTCCTCCCCACTGATCTCCCTCCTGGTACTTATTCTTGCCGGTGAAACAAATGTTACACCTGCCCCTACACCTCCTCCCTCACTACCATTCAGGATCCCAAACAGTCCTTCCAGGTGAGGCGACACTTTACCTGTGAGTCTTTTGGGGTCATCTACTGTATCCGGTGCTCCCAGTGTAGCCTCCAGTCTATCGGTGAAACCTGATGCAGACTGGGAGACCACTTCGCCGTGCACCTACACTCTGTCTGCCCGAAGAAGCTGGATCTCCTAGTGGCCACCCATTTTAATTCTGCATCCCATTCCCATTCTGACATGTCATATTCCATCTGGGTAGCTTCCAGCCTGATGGCATGAGTATCGATTTCTTGAACTTCTGGTAATGCCTTCCTCACCCCATTTCCCCCCCCCCCCCCCCCCCCCCCACTGCCATTTCCTTTCTTACCTTATCTCCTTACCTTTCCATCATCTCCCTCTGGTGCTCCTCTCCCTTCCCTTTCTTTCATGGCTTTCTGTCCTTTCTTATCAGATTCCCCCTTCTGCAGCCCTGTATCTCTTTCACCAATCAACTTCCCAGCTCTTTACTTCACCCCCCTCCCTCACCGGTTTCACCTATCACCTATTACCTTGTATTTCTTCCTCACTTCCCCCAACCTTCTTACTCTGACTTCTCATCTTTTTTTCTCCCAGGCCTGATGAAAGGTCACAGCTTGAAACATTGTCTATTTACTCTTTCCATCGATGCTGCCTGGCTTGCTGAGTTCCTCCAGCGTTTTCTGTGTGCTGAGCTGAATTGGAAATGGACTCTTTCTGTGCTTAAATGTTTTTGCTCATTCTTTTCTATTGCCGTTTGTGTAATTTGTTTTTTTTTGCATGTGGGGGTGTCAGGGTTGATGTTCTTCTTTGAACGGTTTCCATGATTCACTTTGTTTTGTGGCTGTCTGTGAGGTGGTGAATCTCAGGATTGTATATTACATGCAAACTTTGATAATAAATAAAAGACATCAGAAAGTGGTGACTCATTGCATGCAGCTCCAAAGGGAACCAGCAAATGTTCCCATTTAAGACTAATACAGCTGAAATCTACTGTTATAGCCAGGGGTACTTCAGTAAGCAACATTGTCTTAAGATGTTTAAAAAATCTGATGCTCAAAATTGACAAACTCTGGATTGCAGACTCAGGTTGTGATCCTGTTGCCTTTTAAGAACAAATAAAGTGTGGGGACTGCGCTGGGTGACAAGTAAAACTAAAAGGTAGGGTCCCGATGCCTCCACTCCCTACCATCCTGCAGCCTAATGTGAAGTCTCTGGGAAACACAATTGAAGATGTCATAGCAAGACAGCAGTACCAGAGGGTCATCAAGGACTGCAGTATACTTTGCTTCACAGAGACATGGCTCACCCCTAGCACTGCAGTCACAGCCCTTCAGCCCAAAGGCTTCATGTTCCACTGTATGGACTATACAGCAGCGTCAGGTAAAGGCAGAGGTGCTGGAGTTTGCATCATCATTAACTCATCATAGTGTGCAGGCGTGCCAGCATCTGTCTTGGTCCTGCTCCACTGATCTGGAACATTTAACGGTCAAGTGCTGGCCATCCATTTTATCTGCTGAGGGAGTTTTACGCTGGCACCCTGGTCACAGTGTTCGGTTCACCCCTGGCCAATGTCAAGCAGGCACTGGAGGAGCTGAGCACCAAGATCAGCAGTCAGGAGACAGTGCACTCTGATGCAGGGGGCTTCAACCAGGAATGAGATAGATTGGTTGGTTAAGTGGTGTTGCAACAACAACCTTGCACTTACCGTCAGTAAAACCATATAATTGATTGGGGACTTCAGAAGGGGAAGTCGGGGGAGCACACACTACTCCATATTGGTGGGTCAGCAATGAAAGGGTGTGGGGTTTTAAGTTCCTGGCTGTCAATATCTCATAAAATTGATTTTGGGCCTAACATATTGATACAATTATGAAGACGGCTTCCCAGAGCCTACATTCACTTGGAGTTGAAGGAGATTTGATATATTACCAAATACACTAGCACTTTTTACAAATGTATGGTGGAGTTGCATTGCTATCTGGTATGGAACGGCCATTCTATAGAATTGGAAAAAGTTGCAGAAAGATGTAAAGTCTGTTAGCTACATTGTGGGCAGTAATCCCCCTATCACAGAGGACATCCTCAAAATGCGATGCCTAAAAATAAAAACAGCATCCATCATTAAGAACCTTGAGCACCCAGGACATGCTCGCCTAGTTCTTTGCTACCATTAGAATATTTCAAACCAGCATCAATTATATCAGTGACCATACATATATATATTTCACAACATATGTCAGTGTTAATGAATGCTTTCAATTCAAATTCTGATTCTACATTGTTCTGTTTCTTTGTCAGATTTTCAATAGTTAAGGAGATAGACTGGTTCGTCTCACATACCTTGTTGCCTACTGCAATCCGTTCAAAATGTACTCAAGTTTCTTTTCACTCTGAGGGTCCATAGACATAGTTTATCCAAATGGTGGAATGGTTAGGTAAGTGGACTAGCATTCAAATGCCTGATCTACTTATTCAGAGACAGAGAATTAAATCCTGTTATAAGCAGCTAAGAAATTTTAAATTGAAGCATTAAATCTGTTATCAAGTATGGTGGCCATGGATTTACTGGATCATTGTAAACCCACCTTTTTTTACTAAGGCTCCTCATGGAAAGAAATCCATTCTATTTACCTGCATTGTCCCCTTTCTGATAGCATACCCACAGGGAAACGGCTGTCTTTTTACTGCCCTATAAAATGACTGCTTAAAGCCCTCAGTTTTTGGGAAGATAGGGATGGTTCATGAAAAGAAATGCATAGCCACAAATGCTGAGCCCTAATTTTTCCTCTCGATGCATGTGCTCTTTTCTCCATTCCACAATAGAATTGGCCACTATTGTGATAGTTGGTAATCAACTAAATGTTGCCCAAGTCAATTTATAATAAACTGACCCTCAATACTTTAAAAAAAAAAACTACTGGCTGATAAATGAGACATCTGATTCATGCTGAGCTTTTTTTTAATCCTTTATCTTCCTGGTAAGTCTGAATCACTTTGAAGCCAGTATCTGGCAGTGCAGAGGTTAACAAGTATCCAGGCCCACTAGTTAGTTTTAGTACATAGTCTCTGACAGATCTTGGAAACCAGGATGGATGTGGACCTGCTCTTAACTCTGTGCCATTTGCGACTTTTCCATCACACTTACTGACGATATTTTTGGTTGATCTTGGGTCAGGAAATTACTCAGGAATGTAGACCTTCTGCTACCCCCCCACATGTATACGTCCATCATATTTTCATCTATGATCAATGTAAGGGGTTTGAGGTAGGCTTATATTTCGTTGATTTTTCCCCTGTTGTAACATAATCCTGTTACTTGCACTCTTTAAATGCTGGGTGAAAAGGTTGAGAGTGAGATCTTTGGTGGCCATAGAATTTGGGCTTGTATAGGCCAAAGAAAATCTTAAAAATGATGAAATATTTCAAATAGTTAGCTGATATAGTCAGCAAATGCTGAGGCAGAATGATTGACTAGCATGAAAGTCACATGCCTGTGGTAGGTGACAATCCAGTTCATGCCCTTTCCCTTAGAAATGTACCTCATTTATCAAAGCCTGGAACATGCAAGATCCAACCATTAGGGCCAGTGCAGTTTAATTTTCTCTTTAAAAACACTGTATTTATTAGTTTGCATTCAAATAACAATTATTTTGATAAACATATTTATTAAGTTATTTATTTACACATTTCAGAAAATTTGAATTGTATTTGCCCCAAGATAATTTATTATTTATTGTCAAAAACATCCAGTTTCACTAGTTGGGGATTCCAGAAAGATACTTTTCAGCACTTGAAAATAATTGTTTTCTTGCCAAATTGCATTTTTTATACTGTGTATTAGACATTAGAGCATCACATATTTCTGGTGGAGAAGCAAATACATTTTTAATTAAAACATCTATTTGGCATAAAATTTATTGTGTTCCAACACTATTATGTAATATGGTTTTATTTCAAAGCAGCATGAATATCCTGAGAGAATTTACATCTTTGATAATGTGATGTAAGTGTTTCTTAGTTCATGGAAAGCAGGATTACCGGTAAATTTATTAAATGTCCATTTGAGATTATACAAACACAGTGGATTCTAGTTAATTGAGATACCAGCACATTTTGGCTTAATTAGCTGAAGGTTCATGGAAATATTTAAAAAGGTATAAAAAAGTAAACTGAGTAACATATTACGTACTTAAATGAAATACCGAACAAATTTGAACACTGTCAATGGTACTACAGTACTATAGAACTGCATATTAGTTCCTAATAGTTATTGATGGAGTTGTACACTGCTGTGTTCTTTTGACTGTAAATTAACAAGATCTGCACAGACACTTAGTACAGATAATAGACTACCTTCATACAAAGCTATCGACAATTGCATCCTACAAATGACTGTCAATAGCTTCAAATTCTTCTAGTTCCCAACCTGCTGAATGAGTGAAATTGTTTAATGTTCATACCCAGCCATTTCTGGCATCTCCAAGCCTGAATGCTTGAAACTGCAGTGAGCAAAACAGTTCTGAATTGTCTTACTGCTGATTTCTCACCCAATATCAGTAACAAAAATCATTTTTTTTAACACAAGCACACATAATTGATGCTATTCAAAACTTTTCGCCCTAAGCATGGTGTAGCATCTAATAGTCACACAGGTGTACATGACTGACACTATTTGGAATCTGTTCGATAACATTCTCCTGTCCTAATTAAGTAGCATAGTGTCCCAAATAAACAGAGGGAATCCCAGCAATTTCTTTGATTAGTGTTTTGTTCTTTAAGATTTGTCTCAAAAAACAGTAGCTACCTGATAAACCAATGGCCCATTTAACCAGAATCCACTGTATATGCCGAAAGGTCTTGGAAATAGATGAAATATTTTCCAATAATCATGTAAATTATGTAGTTTTTTTCTCCGAGCAACTGATTTTAAAATGGCAATAAAGTATACCACTGCTTTCATTTTTAAATTCTTCATTTTAAGTGGATGTTTCATGAAGTGGCAGATTGCTTTTAGAAATTGTAATTTGAATTGCAATTGGTTCTAATTTATATTAATTGAAACCGTGCCTCCCTTAATTGATTTAAATACAGTGAAATAAATATCAAGACCAGAATATACAGTAGTTCTACAGGGACAAATGTTTATGCACCAGAGATTAGTCATGCTTTCTTGAGCAGATAAGGTGAACCGAGGTAATTCACGTTCTCTGAAGGAAATCTGTTTAAGCCTTTTTCATTTACCATTGCTACACAACAAACCAAAGCAAATGGATGAGGTCAGTGTGAAATGTACAATTTTACACTATTATGAAGGAGAAACATACTGGTGCATGGATCAAGACTATCATAAACTGCACATAAATAGTCAGGAAATAGCTGCACTCTGCAAACGTGAAAATGCAAATATGTCAGACAAATGTTTAGCACATACACAGCATAATTGCCTTCATTCATATTGACAGATGCACGAATCAGGACCTTTTACTTAAAAGCAAGGGATGAAGTTTCAGTTAGCTAGCAGCTGATATTTCTGGTGTAATTCACTGAAGATCAACCATCAAGGTGAATTTCCTCTCATTATCCCCATTAAATCCTGGCTGGATTTAGGAGTTTCCTTTGACATGGCTCCTAAAGTAAAGCTTTGTTTTAATGTTACAATACACTTATAGGCACTCTTTAAAATGTTGAAATATTAAATATTATCTATGAAGAATTAATGTATATAAAAAGAAACAAATACATTGTTCAAAAACAACATACCCAAAATTCTGGAGGAACTCAGCAGGTCAGGCAGCATCCATGGAAAAGAGTAAACAGCTGACGTTTCAGGCTGAGACCCTTCTTCAGGGGCTTGTAAGACCAGTGAATGATTGAGAGATGGACCCTCAACCTCACAGTTCAGCTCTTTATGATCTTGCATCTTATTGTCTGCCTGTAAATGTTGTGCTTTATTTTGCATTCTGTTATTGTTTTACCTTGTACTTCCTCGATACACAATAACAACCTTGTGCATTTTCCTTGCCACGTCTAACCCATGAGTAGTGTTGGTTACTTAAGCAGAAAAAGGCCTTCCTCAATGTATGTGTAGCTTGGGTCACAGAGCCCTTACATGAGCAGGTGGCAAGCAGGTCTGCTATCATTCAAAATCTATTTCAGGTGGGTTTTCTTTTAATCAGCATAAAGTGGCATCTGCTTATTCTCCCAAATCCCTGTCCAGTTCATAGTCTATCATGACCCTGACTTCCCTTGGCAACTGAGGGTGATCAGCCTAGTTCAGTGCCTTGCCCAAAGCCTTGATATCAGGCTATTCTTTTCATATACTCTGGCTATATCCCAATCCTGGTCTCTCTGCCCTGAATTTCTGAGTCAAGCTCACAACCTAGTTGCTTCCCTTTGTAGAAGCAGCAAATGAAAGACCTGCCTGCTTCAATCATGCAGTTGTGTACAGGTATAGTGGCCGGCATTTGAGAAAACCTTTTGTTTGCCCAGTGTGGATGAAAGAATTTTAATACCTTTTTTTTCAAGGAGCTATTCAATTGTACTCAATCTTGTGCACATTAATATTTGTGCTTGTGTAAATGAATTTGACTAGAATATTGAACTATCAAATCGCAATATTGAATACAAATTTTGACTGGGTTGCAGATTGTGCCCAAATGGAAACTATACCCTAAATAAATTAATTTCTGCACAGGGTTATGTGTTTGTCTGTAATTTTCTTATTTGTCCACCATTCTCATGAAATTATAATTTTTTTCTTTGACTGATAATAACATTATTCAAATAATGAATGGAAGAAACTTGGCAGAATTTTTATCTAGACTATTAGATGCTTTCTGGTTATTTTAATCAATGTCGTACTTCTATCTGCTATATCATTTAGTTTCCATTCCCTGCTACGTTTACATTATCTCTTCCCTGACAGTTGCCTATTAACAGTATGGTAGCTGGGAAATCTGGGTAATTTGCAATGATGACAATGTCTGACATTTTTAGGATGCTACAATTTGGCAGATAGTTACAGAACAGAGGTGATAGCTCTATCTTGCTTTTGGTGTGGCTAGATATTTTCCTTACAGAGTCTGTTAGGGAGGCTCTGTAATTATTGTATTGGGTTAATCCCGTAAATACTCTGCTAAAAACTTTTTATGTTTAGAGTATTGATTAAGCATTATTATTATCCCTAAATTAGAATATAAAAATCTCATTATTTGATTACACTTACAGAAGCAAATGACTTTGGGTGATTTTACGGTAGAAAATTACCTGCTGTAACCGACTCTTATTCTTCAAAAGCTATGACCTGGGATCTTCATTTTAATAGAGATATAGATAACAAATATGCATTCTGCTCTGTGGAATGCCAATAGGAGCCAAGCAAGAGTTTAAGCGTCAATGTGCAGTGTACATGCACAATAATACAGAACAGTCATGGGTTTTGTTGTACATAAGGTTATCTCAATATTGTTTTAGCCTTTGCATTTAAAGTGATAATTGTCACAATTAAGGGGCAGAAGGATATGTGATTCTATAATTATTCTTGCTACATAGCTGTGCTGAAGTAATTCATTATGAGCATGCCCTTATCTTGTCACAGCTTTGTGTCATTGGCAATGTTTTAGTGCATTAGTGACCAGCGTCAGGTTGCATGAACAATGATTAGAGCTGTGTCAGTGGCGGCAGACTGAGTGATGTTTGAAATATCAAAATTGTTGTGCTAATTTCTTTTTGTATATGTGTCTGAGATGTCAAGAGAAGGAACTATTTTTGCTTCAAAGGATTCCATCTTTGAACAATTTATCTCTGTGTTATACAAATAACCTTCACCATAGACATAGTGGCTAATTCCAAATGCCACGGAATAATTTTTGAGTGAACTTATGGTAATATATAACAAATATAGTTGAGTGCTTATTTTCATTATTGCTATATTGATTTTTTGGTTGCTTGATAATAAACCTACAATTAATATTTTTCATAAAGAGATTCATATCATAATATTTGTTGTGATCTAATAAAAGTAGATTAAGGAAGTTCTGGGACTTAATATTACATTTCTACCAGCAGTGAAAGATCAATATTAATTTAATATGAGACCACAAAAAACATTCAGACTTTCCACTATTACAGACTGCATGTTCCATAGGATCATAAATCCGTTTTTATCTTTCTATATTATCACTGTCATTTTTGTGAAAACAAAATGATGTGATCAGTTTGCATATAAATGTTAACCAGACATATGTGAACAATTAAAGTTACACCAGTGACCATCACTTTACTCTTTACTTGTCCTTCTCCACATGGAACATCCATTGGACTGAAGTCTTTGGAATAATTTTCAGGCAAGTGGTCCCACTGTTCATAGATATCCAATGCTACAGTAGACTCTGTCCTTAGTTTCCTTTGAATGCAATGTTGAAGATATCTTTAAGTTAGTGCTAAAGTCTACTGGCTGCTGTAGATTTCAGGTGCAAAGTTTAATGTTGATCTAATAATCCTTCTCAGTTGACTCATTCTTAACCATCGCACAAGTATGCAACAGTAGTACATCTAATATATTATTTCATTATCCCAGTTACACTAAATCTATTGAACTAAATGATCCACAGTTTTAGCTCTAGATAAGTTGTGTGAATCTAATAAATTATCATGATACAGCGAAAATAAATATTCTATAATACCTGTCTTTCCTGCAAAATCAGACATCAAGAATATCTTTAATTATTGAATGTTAAAACAAGTATGGGTTAATTGTAGCAAATCTTTAATGTAACAAGTTCTGGGTGGCCTTCCTCTTTCTTTATTTTTTTATTATTTATTTATTACATTTTAGAAAATTACAAGCATAAAAGAGATGATGAAATAGTGAGAAAAATAATATTAACCCTCCCCCCTCCCCTTAACCCTCCCCCCCTCCCTTAACCCTTATCTAAAGAAAGAAAAAAACATGGCATATGTGTTATTGCAGTATGGTCTTTGGAGAGGAAAATGCCTGTGGATTTTGGGGCGAGATCCATTGTCTTACATTAACAGAGAATTGGAGGAGCTGTCACTACTGTGTCAGCTTCCTTAAGCTTCATTCTGCTCTTCACTTATCTATTGCCTCATAGAAATAGTTTTGTCTTAATTAATTATTTTCTTGCACCATCAAAACACTGATCATCCTTTCATTTGTAGCTGAGATATTTTTCAGTATGGACGAAGATATTATCTGTATTTTTCTTTCTCATTAGATGCTGGCTGTCCTTCTGAGTCTTTCCAATACTTTCTATTTTTATCCATTTTAAACAATATTTTCAACTATTTGAATCGGGCTGCTGATGAACTAACAATAAACTAAAATAATACTGATTTTGCATAAACTATGTTGAATATCCAGAGGGATGAAAGGAAAGGAAAAAAATGTATTTATGTATTAAAAGCAGAAAATGTAACCTTCCTGATAATGAGAAAGACAAATTAAATATCATTGGAGCATAATCTCTGTTTATCCCAGGCAAACACAGCAGCTGATATCACCACTGTTTTTCAAATATTGTCTAATCCTTTGTTTTGTATGTGCTTCACTTAATCTATTCTGGTAGAAACCAGATAAACAAGAGAATGAGAGAATATTTGGAAAAGAGTGATGATAACATAGTTGTAATGAAGAAGTAAGGAGCTTATTCTTGTGAAGCCCCTGTGCAATATAGCTTGTGGTTATTTATAAATTTGATTTAGAATACTTATGATATATTCACTCTTATTTTTACAATGAAGTCACAAAGATACAATGATAGTAGTAAATAAAGGGATGACAAGATGTGAAATTGATGCTGAATGGGGCCCTGTAGTTGCTTTCTCTTTTGTTTTAGCTGAAAAATATGTTTCTAAATGGACAGGGTCATTTTGTTTCACTTCCATTTTTCCATTTTCTTTTCATTGTCTTCCGCATTCTCCTTCCAGTTGTCAGGCACGTGGGACTGTGGTCTTCCAAATGATTACTCTTTAATTATATTCATTTTTAAAAACTGAATGATTATTAACTACCTCTGTGTCTTACTTCATATTTTAAAAATATAATGTATTATGTACTATCAACTCGAGATGCTGTAGAATCTGGAAGTACGCACAAAATGCTGGAGGAACGCAGCAGGTCAGGCAGCATCTATGGAAGTGAACAAACAGTCAACATTTCAGCCGAGACCCTTCGACCCTTCATCAGGACAGAAAGAAGGGGTTGTAGCCAGAATAACAAGGTGGGGGAGAGGAAGGAGTACAATCTGGAAGGTGATAGGTGAAGCCAGGTGGGTGGTAGCGGAGGGGGGGCGTGCACGGGGGATGAAGTAGGAAGCTGAAAGGTGGAAGGCTAAAGGACTGGAGAAGATGATTTGTACTGTCCTTTTTCTTCTTCAGCCCTTCACCATAACACCATAAGACTATAAGACATAGGAATAGAGTAGTACTCTGAAACTTCATCCTTAATTCAACATCTTACCAACCACTGAAATTAGGCTAACTGACCTATAGTCTCCTGTCTTTTGTTTCTCTCCCTTCTTAAAGAGTGAAGTGACATTTGCAATTTCCCCGTCCAACATAACCTTTCCAGAATCTGGTGGTTCTTGAAAGATCATTACTAATGCCTCCACAATCTCTTCAGCTTCCTCTTTCAGAACCCTAGGGTGTACACCATCTGGTCCAGGTGATTTAGTTACCTTCAGACCTTTCAACTTCCCTGTTTACCTCTTTCAACTATCCCTTCCAGCTTTTTGCTTCATCCCCTCCCCCCCCACCAACCTTCACCCTCACTTGGTCTCACCTATCACCTGCTGGCTTGTTCTTCTTCTTGTTTCCCTCCCCCAATCTTCTTTTTCTGGCTACTGCCCATACCTTGCCAGTCCTGATGAAGGGTCTCCGCCTAAATCATCAATTGTTTCTTCCACTCCATAACTTGCTGAGTTCCTCCAGCACTTTGTGTGTGTTGCTCAAGATTTCCAGCATCAGCAGAATCTGTTGTGTTGATAACATAAAACCTTCCTGGCAGCTGTGAAATCTCCGCTGAACTGACTGGACTCCTTTAAACTGGTGCAGGATGCGTAAGCAGAGTCTGAACATACAGTGGGGCAAACTCATAGATTCGGAGGCTGGAATCCATCAGTATGATCTGCTTTAGCTTGCATATGAACTGAAGTCTCAAACTTGCTCATGTTTGCATGGGTAAATGGCAACAGTTTACTATCAAGTTGCTGTCATTTACCAGCAGTTACATTTGAACTAAAATTGATATACTTTTTGGGAAAATGTAGAGTTGTTTATCGTTATCTTACATTCTGTTGCTAAATGTAAAGTTCTGAAGTAATTTTCGCATATGGTATGCATAAACAATGGTCAGAGTAAACATCACTCTTCTAAATACACAAAATTTATAAAAATGAAAAGTGGAACATCCCTAGATCTCCTTATCTGCTTAGACCTCAGAGCACAATTATTTTATAATGATTTTCCACACATTATTTCTGATTCTGAATAATAGATTGTGAATAATCATCCACATTTTTCCACATTTTATTTTGGCTGCAAGAACAGAGTTTCCACTTGGAAAATAACCTCAATTAGTCTAGAATAACTAAGTGACATTGTAAAATGGGTACAGTGACATATTTGAATAGGTTTTCCATATTTTATTAAGAGCATAGAAAGCACGTATTAAGATTTTAATTCTTTGATTTTGAACATATGACATTATATCAATAAGTACTATTCCATTGAGGTAATGAGTTGATCAGAATATATAGTACAAAATAATTAGCCATGATACAATGAAATTTGTTTTCAAATATTTATTTCCAATCAATTTAGATAGATTTAAATTATTGTTCAATGAATTATTGAGAATAATTTAATTTAGATATGCTCCATTTATGTGCAATTTAACTAATTTTGCAATTATGAAAATTCCCACTATTACTGATCAACTTAGAATGTGTTCTGTATAAAACAGTACTGCCTCATCTCGAACTTACTAGTGTCCAGCCCTTTTCAGAATCAGAATCAGACTTAATCACAACAGCTCTAGTTCTTTGTGTGATGTGTCAACTAAATGAGGAACAAAATAATATTGCAACTCTTAGATACCTATATTAGGACAAATGAAACATTTCCATGATAACAAATTGGTGGAGTGTCTTTACTACAGCAAAGCATCCCAAGGAATGCCATTGATAAAGGGTATATTAAGAATAGGAGAAATTTGTAAGAACTAAAAAGAATACAAAAAGTCCTTCTGTAAGGTCTCGACTTGAAACATTGACCGTGCCTTTACTTCCATAAATGCTGCTTAACTTGCTGAGTTCTTCCAGCAATTTATTTTTTTTGCCCCAGATTCCAGAATCTGCAGAATCTTGTATCTTCAGAGTACTTTGAAATGATCAAGGCTGGAGGTAATAAAGACAATATAAGAGTTGCAGCAGCAAATGACACAAAGCTGATACAGAGTTGAGCAATATTTTGGACCTGGTATACATGGTCTTTGATGTGTATTTAATATTTCAGTAATATTTGAGAAATATTGTAAATGTATTGTTTGATTAAACATTTATTGCTTACATTATTCATTACAGACTAGATGTAAGGAGTATGTGAATACCACACATCATTATGACACCACATCATATGTGCATGCCTTACTAAAGTAAAAAGTAAGTAGACACCATCATGCTGGCTCCTGTGTTTTCCTTTTGATTAGTTTTGGAGTTACAAAACATAATAGTGATGATGAGGAGTTTTAAAACAAACCTGATATGGCTTTCTACCTATTGAAGCACAGCATGTTTTTTCTTCACAATGGGGAGGGAGAGAGAGGGAGAGAGAGGGAGAGAGAGGGAGAGAGAGGGAGAGAGAGAGAGGGAGAGGGAGAGAGAGAGAGAGAGAGAGAGAGAGAGAGAGAGAGAGAGAGAGAGAGAGAGAGAGAGAGAGAGAGAGAGAGAGAGAGAGAGAGAGAGAGAGAGAGAGAGAGAGAGAGAGAGAGAGAGAGAGAGAGAGAAGTTTAAATAAGAAGTATTGCACCTTTATTTCTTTGGAAGTGCAGTGAAATGTTTGAGTTTGAAAAAAAGGTAGAAAACAGATGAAGTCCAAAGGTACATAAACAGTGAGTACTGGGTGATAATAAGATAATGATAACATATATATATAAATATGCAGAACTGGCTGGCTATGTCAGAAAGACAGATGTGTTTGATTGCACAACAGATAACTGGATTTTGTTTACTGAACAAATTGAGCAGTATTTTGAAGCAAGTGAATCAGCCAATGAGAAACAAATGCTAGTTTTGCTGAGTGCAATTGGTGGAAGAGTAGTATTCAGTTTGTTTGGAAGTTTGACTACTCCAAACAAATCAGTGGAAATGAGATTTGCTGACATAATTAAAGTAATTCAGGAACATTTAGAAGCAAAACAATTGTTGATTGCAAAATAATTTAGGTTTCATAAGTGGAATCAAAAGCAAGGGGAATCTATTTCAGCTTTGTGGCTGAACTGAAGAGATTGTCTGAGCATTTTCAGTTCAGTGATAGGCTTAATGATGCATTGAGAGATCAATAAGTTTGTGTCATCTTACAAGAAATCATTCAAGAATAGCTCTTAACTGAAGCACAACTCTCATTAAAAAGAGCAGTTGAAATCATGTATCAATGGAAACTGCAGCCAGAGACACAATTGAGTTGCAGTCTGGAATGAAAATAAGCATGAACAAAATTGCATGATCTAAACAGAAACTCGCCCAGCTGAACAAATTGTTATCATTGTGGTAGGGCTCACATATACCAGACCAATGCAGGTTAAAGCTGAAACTTACAGAAAATGAAAAAAAAGACACATACAAAGATCATGTCAGGCAGACAAAAATAAGTAGACTGCACAGGGGAAAAAAAAGATAAAATGTCAAATTGCATTTTCAAAGCGAGCTGTAATGTGCGTGCTGTTATTGAAAAATCTGATGAGGATAAGAGTGACACACAACTGCATAGTCTTGAGATTTATAATGTGAAAACTAACACAAGGCAAACAATATGGCTTGCACCAGAAGTGAATAGCAAATTGGACACTGGCTTGGCTATTTCCATCATTCCACAAAATGTGATTGAACAACATTTCAAAGATACTGAACAGAAGCTTGCAGATATCCAACTAAGAACTTATACTGCAGTAAAGATAACTCCTGTGGAAATGACATTTGTAATAGTGAAATACAACAACCCAACAAGCTACATTGGACTTGTATGTGGTAAAATCAGGTTGGCCAGCTTTGTGGGGCCATGATTGTCTAAGACAAATACAACATGATTGGAGATCCATCCACAATTTGCATGCCACATCCCTTGCAATTGAGTGAATTGAAAGTGAATTAAGAAAGGTACTGGTCGATGCCACAGCAGTGTTCAAGGATGACACTGGGAAAACTCAAACATATCAAGGTTAAAATAGTGTTGAATAAAAAAGCCACACCCCAGTTTTACCAAGACTGTTTGTTTCTTTGTATCATCTGTGATAAAGCAGCCAGTGAGTTAGTTCACATGGAGGCCGAAGAAACTCTTTTCAAGGTTGGGTGGAGCCCATGGGCAATGCCAGAGGTTCCAGTACCCAAGAAGAATGAGAGTCTGTCTGGATCTGTGGTGATTTTAAGGTCACCATCAACTCAGTACTGGAAGTTGATCAATACCCTCTGCCCAGGATAGGGGATATCATTGCAATCTTTCTGGAGGGAAACACTTAATCAACGCTGAGGACTTAGCTGAGGTCTACCTAAGATGGTGATGGAAGAGGAGTCCAAAGTGTTTCTCACCATAATCACTCACAAATACTTTCCAAAAGGGAAACCAGATAAGATTGTACACTGTCTCAGGTCTATATGGCCACCCAAAATGTTTGGAATGTGCAGCAGAAATTCCAATTCCCCCTTTTTAGCAGAGCTAGGATAAACTTGGCCTTGATGCGGGTTGCCTGATGCAGGGATTGAGAATTGTTGTACCATCCAAGCTGAGAGCCAAAGTGGTGGAGAAGCTACATGCTGGTCATCTAGGCATGGTCAAAACAAAAGTACTAGCTCGAGGCTTTGTCTGATGGCCTGTGTATAGAACAGTGGACCGAGTAGCATACCATCCACTGTTCTGAGTGCCAACCTGTCCAGAAGATGACAAGAGCAGTGCCTCTACATCCCTGGGATTGGTCTGCATTGCCCGGCAGAGGATTTATGGGGATTTTACTGGATCATTCATGGGCTCAAATGTCTTGGTAGCAGTGGATGCAGCTACAAAGTGGCCAGAAGTGTTCCCAATGGCCTCCACTACAGCCTTGCACGCTGTTGATGTGTTGTGAAGTGTCTTCTCAAGGTCTGGTGTTCCAGAAAACTTAGTGACAATGGACCACTGTTTGTTGTGGATCCGTTTCAGTCATCCCTGAAGCCGAATGGAATAAGACATATTATATCTGCACCGCAACATCCAGCTACTTGTTGGTTTGTCCAGAGTCTAAAGAGCACATTGCGACCAATGTCAGTAGAACAAGCTACACTGACACTGTATCAGAAGCTTGCCAATTTCCCCTTGCATATCGCAATGCAGCACACTCCACAACCAACAACTCACCAGCTGTGCTGTTCCTGGGTCATCACTTGTGTTCACACTTAGATCTCCACAAACACATTTTCAGAAGGAGCATGCATGACAAACAGCTGCGACAAACTGAAGACTCCTCAAACAAGGAGGTTTGATGTTTCACTCCAGAACAAACGGTCCTAGCTAGTGAGTATAGAGGTGATCAAAAGTGGGCACTTGGACAGATTAATGACGTAAATGGACCATCTCCTAAGGCCATAAGATACAGGAGCAGGAGTAAGCCATTGAGTGTGCTCTGTCATTCAATCATGGGCTGATTCAATTCTTCCAGTCACCCCCACTCCCCTGCCTTCTCCCAATACCCTTTGATCCCCTGGCTAATCAAGAACCTATCTATCACTGCCTTAAATACACCCAACGGCTTGGCCTCCACAGGCATCTGTGGCAATAAATTCCACAGATTTACCACCCCCTGACTAAAGTAATTTCTCCGCATCTCTGTTCTAAATGAACGTCCTTCAATCCTGAAGTCATGCCCTTGTGTGCTCGACTTCCCTACCACGGGAAATAACTTCGCCATATCTAATCTGTTTGGGCCTTATAACATTCGGAATGTTTCTATGAGACCCTCCCCCCCCCCCCCCATTCTCCTGAACTCCAGGGGACACAGCCCAAGAGCTGCCAGACGTTCCTCATATGGTAACCCTTTAACTCCTGGAATCATTTTTGTGAATCTTCTCTGAACCCTCCCCAATGTCAGTATATCCTTTCTAAAATAAGGAGCCCAAAACTGCACACAATACTCCAAGTGTGGTCTCATGAGTGTCTTGTAGACCCTTAACATCACATACCTGCTCTTATATTCTATACCTCTAGAAATGAATGCCAGCATTGCATTTGCTTTGTTCATCCCCGACTCAACCTGGAGGTTGACCTTTAGGGTATCCTGCATAAGGACTTCCAAGTCCCTCTGTATCTCTGCATTTTGAATTCTCTACCCATCTAAATAATAGTCTTCCTGTTTATTTCTTCCACTAAAGTGCATGATCATACACTTTCTAGCATTGTATTTTGGTTGCCACTTCTTTGCCCATTCCCCTAAACTATTTAAGTCTCTCTGCAGGCTCTCTGCTTCCTCAACACTACCTGCTCCTCCACTTATCTTTGTATCATTGGCAAATTTAGCCACAAATCCATTAATCCCACAGTCCAAATCATTGGCATACATTGTAAAAAGCAGCTGTCCCAACACTGACCCCTGTGGAACTCCACTGGTAGCGGGCAACCAACCAGAATAGGATCCCACTATTCCCAGTCTCTGTTTTTTGCTGAGCAGCCAATTCTCCACCCACACTAGTAACTTCCATGTAATTTCATGGGCTCTTATCTTGCTAAGCAGCTTCATGTGCGGCACCTTGCAAAGGCCTGAAAATCAAAGTACCCCACATCTACTGCATCTCCTTTGTCTACTCTGCTTGTAATTTCCTCAAAATAATTGTGGTAGGTTTGTCAGGCAGGATTTTCCTTTTAGGAAATCATGCTGGCTTTGGCCTATCTTGTCATGTGCCTCCAGGTACTCCATAATCTCATCCCTAACAATCGATTCCAACAACTTCCCAACCACTGATGCCAAGCTAACAGGTCTATTGTTTCCTTTCTGCTACCTCCCACCCTTCTTAAATAGCGGAGTAACATTTGAACATCAGATTGTATCGGAATCATATAGAGATGGCTCATCAATCAGTTGAGAGCAGAGTCAATTGTTAGAGATGAAAGGTGTTCAGAGCTGTCAGCCCCACTCCTTGCAGTCCCAGAGTCAACCTCCAGAGCCACCATGGAGGTGGCTCCTGAACCTGAGATTATTTCATAGCCACATCTCACCTGCCAAGCAGAGTGACCCCCTCCATCCCTTGTCGGCAAAGACGTTATCCCACAAGAGTAAGAAATCCTCCACAGCAATTAAATCTTTAGGCCTGAATGGGAGAATTTAATATTTACTATGCAGCTCAGCAATATTGTAAATATACTTGTTTGATTGAATTACAAATTCATTACGGAGTATATGATAAAAGTACCTGAATGGCATACGTCATCATGCCACCACGTCCATATCTGAGCACCACACTAAAGTAAAAAGAGACACAATCATTCTGGCTCTAATGTTTGTCTTTCAATTAGCTTTGGAGTTACAACCCATAACTGTCTTCTAACAGGGTGATATAGAATTCCAAAACTTCTGATAATCTAGTGAGGGGAATGGAATCATTTGCTTGAATACTTAACTTATGATGAAAACAAAAGATAATGGGTTTAAATCTTCCCATTATTTTGCTGGAAGACACTGCTTTTCCTCCAGTGTGTTATGAATGACAAATTGTCTGACAATTTAGGGGCAGTAGAAGGGCCTAGAGATGTGATGATGAACAGGTGTCAAAGCCTTAAAGGAGCTACAATGCTATAGGCAGAAATGGAAAACAGTGAGAATGGATATTTGGGAGACATTGGTATTGTAGTGCAAGCACCAGAGCAAATTTGTGGGATGATGAGGATAGATTTAAAAGCATTAAGGCAAGATGAATGAATGACGAAATTCGACCACCTTTTTGTAAACACCTCATTTGACACAAGTTTCCTTATTAGGTATATTTCTCTCTTTGCTTCACAAGAAAAATTTCCATACTTTTTAGAAAGTAATGCTGAGCAGACTGCTTTTAGCTTAATGCTCCATCCATAGGTAGCTTTAAGCCCTTCTTGAATTGCTCTTTGCCTCTTTAAATTTGTAACTGTGTAAGAATTGTGCCATTGGGTGTTGTGTTTTGGTATTTGAAGTACAGGCTACCTGCAGTGAACAGCCATCAAGATATGTTGGAGTTAAAATCCTTCTGACCAGAAACAGCGAGGGAAAAATTGAGGAGATTTACCATGGTGTCTGCTCCATATATTAGTTCACTGATCAATGCTGGAAAATGTGTACGTGGAATTCTGGGTGTGAACAGAAGCAGCTCAGTTTCTCTATTTCTACTTTCCTTCAAATACTCATGAAGAATGACAGCCAGCAAGACTCCTAATGTTTCCTGGCTTCTACATCACTATAACCGAGAAAACAGTACCACCCTTAGGAGGACATGAGATCAGAAATGAAAAATTTTGACTTCTGTCAAAAATATGGACCCAAAATTAATCTTTATCAGTATGTTGCAAGAGGTGAAATGTCTTTAAAACCTTCTCATGCAAAAATAAATTCTTTTAAAATGAAGTAAAATGAACTTCTATTAGAAGTTAAGATTTAATTTAATTGACAGTATCTGGGAAATTCATTGAAAGAATTCCTAAAGGAATATCAGATGTTGTGACGGATGAGATCTCTTACTCACTGCCTGACATCTATAAACATTTATGATGTAAAATTAACAATGAATTTTTCCGAGACGTGTTTTAATGCTGGATTGGGATATAATTTTTCAAAGGTTTTATTGTGCTTGGCTTGCAACTACCTGTATATCACTTGGCAAAGAATTATTTCCTGTAGCATGAAAGTATGCCATGTGAAACTAATTGCAGAATAGCCCAGCCAAAATAAAATGTTGCTTTAATCAAAGCTGTTTAAAAATATTTGCAATGCCTTTGAGTTATTTAGCACAGTTAATGAATGATTATAGCTGGTTATATTATTTCTAGCCCTGCCCTCATAAATTCTAATCTTTTAACTAAATCAGTGAAAACCATAAAGAGATTGGTGTATTAGCAACACTTGCCAAATTGAATCATCGTGTACAAGAGCTGATTGGAGCTGTTAACAAAGTACATTCTTTAATATAAATTTATTGAACTATAAATCCTATGGTTATAACGCAGGTGTAGATAGTATCTTCTCTTCCTATTTTTATTTATCACCTCAAGGAGATCAACCACTGCTTATCTCTTGCAAGGTAATTGACCAGGCAGTAGACCTGATGCTCCACTGCCAAACTGAGATCCCTCAAGAATTTGAAAAATAGCTAAGCATCAAGATTTCAATAATGTTCGGGTGATTAATACCCAGGATCAACCACAAAGACATGAACTGCATGGATTTTGACAGGGTAAAGCTCAACTCATACCACAGTGATCAGGAGAGTACACCAGGCTTTAAAGGTTTAGTCTCTAAGGCAGACAGCCAGACAGAAATAACATCATGGATTCTGCAGAGGAGAGAGAATCTCACGATTGACTAAGAGGGATGAAGAAATGTTTTTCAGTGAAGTATGTCAGAATCAGGTTTATTACCATTGATATACGTGGTGGAATTTGTTACTTCGCAGCAGCAGTACAGTGCAATACATAACAATCCAAGTTACAATCAGAAATATATAAAAATAAACAAGTAGTGCAAAAAGAGAGTAAAATAGTGAGGACCATTGTTCATGAACCATTTAGAAATCTGATGGCAGAGGGTAAGTAGCGGTTCCTAAAATGTTGAATGTGTGTCTTCAGGCACCTGTACCTCCACTCTGATGGTAGCAAAGAGAAGAGGATCTGTCTTGGGTGGTACGGGTCCTTAATAGTGGATACTGCCTTTTTGAAGCATCGCTTTTTGAAATACTGGAGTAGCTAATGCCCATGATGGTGCTGGCTGGGTTTACAACCACCGCAGCTTTTTCTAATCCTGTACATTAGCGTCACCATACCAGACAGTAAATGCTGTCTATGATATATCTGTAGAAATTTGTGAGTGACTTTGCTGATCTATCAAACTTCTCAAACTCCTCATGAAAGACTGCCATTGACGTACCATCTTTGTAATTATATCAGTATGTTCAGCCTAGGATAGATCTTCAGACATGTTGACATCCAGCAACTTGAAATTGCCTAACCTTTCCTCTGCTGACCCCTCGATGAGGATTGATTGTATTCCCTCAACTTCCCTTTCCAGAAGTTCACTCAATTGCTTGGTCATACTGACATTGAGCGCAGGGTCGTTGTTGCGACACAACTGAACCAGCTGATCTGTCTCACTCCTGCATGCCCCCTCCTCACCATCTTAGTTTCTGCTAACAACAGTAGTGTCTTGGGCTAATTTATAGATGTTGTTTGAGCTCAGCCTAGCCATACAGTCATGGGTGTAGAGAGAGTAGAGCAGCAGGCGAAGTACTCATCCTTGAGATGTGCCAGTGTTGATTGTAAGGAAGGAGGAGATGTTATTTCTGATCTGCACTGACTGTGGCCCCCTGATTGGGAAGTCAAGGATCCTATTGCAAAGGAAGGTATGTTGACCCAGACTTTGAAACTCATTGTTTAGCTCTGATAGTGCTGAATGTTGAACTGTAATCAATAAAACAGCAGCTTGACGTCCATATTACTGTTGACCCAGGTGTCCAAAGCTGAGTGGAGAGTCAGTAAGATTGCATTCACTCTAGACAAGTTGTCATGGTAGGCAAATTGCAGTGGGTCCAGATCTTTGTTTATGCAGGAATTAATTCTACAGCATACGCCATCAGGTAGGCCACAGGAGACCTACCAGATTCATAATCACTGGAGCCTGACAGGAAGCGGCTTGGTTTGTTTCTCCATGAATGAGAATCCTTGATCAGTAGAGCAAGCCACAGAAATGATTTCAAAGACGTGTCAAAGTGAGCTATGGCTGTGCACATGTTCTCTCTCTCACTCTCTCTCACTCACTCTCTCACTCTCACTCACTCTCACTCTCTCTCACACTCTCTCTCACTCTCTCTCACACACTCATTCACTCTCACTCTCTCTGACACACACACACACACACACACACACACACACACACACACACACACACACACACACACACACACACACACACACACACACACACACACACACACACACACACACACACACCTGTCCTACACTGTTCTCCACATCCTCTTGACTGTCGCACCCACTACACTCGAGAAAGTATGGAAACAATTTTCACAAGCTGAGGCTGTACAAAATCCGGGGAAAGGGATAACTAACGTAGTTTCATTGTGACTTCTCGCCTCCTTTATATTGGGCAACAATAATCAGCTCATTCTCATGTCCATTTACCCTCTGCTGTTTTAGTAGACCATGAGGACGTCAATTGTTAGATCCCATATGATTATTTGGACAGCAGTGTGGGAGAGTCTTTGGTGAGGAGGAACTGGAGTTTGTTTATTATTGTCACGTATATTGAGGTAAGGTGAAAGTTTGCATACAGCTCTACACATTAATTCATTACATTGAGGTTATACAAGGTAAAACTATGTTTTAACAGAATGCAGATAAAATGTAACAGCTATAAAGAAGGTCTAATACAGGTACACAATAAGGTGCAGGATCACACTGAGGTAGATTCTGAGGTCAACAGACCATTTTAATGTACAATGAAATCAGTGGGTGGAAGCTAACTTTGAGCATGGTGGTATGTGTTTTTAGGTTTTTGTATCCTTCGGCTGATGGGCAAGAATTTAGTGTCAATTCTCCTAGTTCTGATAATACTCTTCCATAATGGTGGTTGTTTGGAGTGTGTAGTTCCAGTTTATGTTCCTGTGAGCTGAAATATGTTATGTAACATCATTGGGGATATATCTGACACTGGTAAATACTCAGGCATGTTAATGTGAATTGCAAACCCAGAAATGCCTCCTCCAATCTTGTGTTGACACAATTTCAACTGGAGATGAAAGCTAACGCAATTTATTCTGAATAAGGTAACTTTTTTGTTTCCATTTTCTGGACATCGTTTCTTTAATGTTGTGAAATGAATGGTGATTCATTCTTGCATTTGTTCTACTTTTACTGCACTGTCATTTTTCAGAACCAGCTCTGTGGAGATCACAGCTCGCTTTGACAAAAGAGCACATTAGTCCCAGCCTCACTCAAAAATGGTCCTATTTTTCTACCAAAATGCGAAGAATATGTTGGTTAAGGTGTTTAGGGTTGTTATATTATACTATTTAGTTTACTGTAGTTTTTAAAGCATTTTGTGATTTCACTTAAAAAGTTGTAATTGAATCCATTACAGATATAAAGACTATCAAACATATGTTCCTAATCATTCAGATACAAGTTATCTACCAATGATCATGTCAGTTATCTATCTATAAGTATGTATTATTTCAGCAATCATTTTCTTGAGGATATATCATATATTGTTGAGATTTCTTGGCTCATGCTCAGTTTGATGGGCACCCAAAGTGGTTGAGATGGGGCAAAGCTTGTATAATACGCAGATGAATTCCAGCTCCAATTTGTACCTGGGCTACAGACTGAAAATCCGAGTTTTACAATCATTCACACCAGAGGCATTGCAGTACTGCCCAATTGCCCTGCCCAAACACATTGAATTCTGATTAACTCTGCCTTCTTACACTGCACTGTCAGCAAAGCAAAGACAATTCTGTTTGGCTTTCAGCTACAATGAAGGACACCTGCTGCTGATTAACTTCTCTGGTTGCTTGTTTAGACTGGGTCCAGAGGTGCATAACCTTGAAAACCTTCGATCACATATTGTGGCAAAGAACTTATGTTCCAAGTTGTCTGCTCTCTTTACCTTCAAGGGATTTTTAATGCATATTTTACAGCTGGGCAACAGAAAGAAAAGTTTAGTCAAAAAGTTGAAGATTAATACGGCATGAAACAGGTGCTTCAGCTCAAGTGGTCCACTCCGACCACGGCATGCTGCCTTACCGTCCCAGTTGTCTGCTCTTGGCCCATAACCATCTAAGCCACTCCTCCCTGTGTACCCATCCTCATGCCACTTAATTGTTCCAATTATACCTCGCTCGGCCGTTTCCCCTTGTAGATCATTCAGGTAGTCACTAAACTTTGTGTAAACAAGTTATCTCTCAGGTCTGATTTAAACTTCTCCCCGAGTGGCATGTATCTGTGCCCTCTAGTTATGCACGCCTCAACCCAGGTGAAAAGATTATGAGCAGCCATCTTATTCATACCCTTCATGATTTAACTTCTATGAAGTCACCTCTCTGTTGTGACTGTGATCAAAGTCACCAGAGAGACACTGAAGCTCGAGATATGGAAGTCTTTACTATTACAACAAGCAGGCATTCTTCTGGAGATCCTCTAGGTAGAGCCTCACAAATTCAAAAGTACATCACAGTTTTATACTCTTAAATATAGTTCATTGACACTGCAATGACAACTGTAATGTATTTTCAATAGCTACAGTGATGTTGTTTACTTCAAAACTTCGGGTTGACATTGCTTCCTTTGAATGGCATATCTACAGTGGGAGACACTGAATATTCAAATACCTTTGCTGGACACTACCCTGAACCTATTTGCAATGGTGGGAATTACTTAAACCCATAGTTGACAGGACAATTATAACACCATTGTCTTAACGTTTGGCTGATGCGTTTGCAATCTTTTCACATGTGGGCCAGCTTGTGCTTTTAACTTCAATTTACAGCATAAGTATGGCCAGCCTTTCCCTATAACTCAGACCCTCTAGTCCAGCTAGCGTCTTTGTAAGTCTCTTTAGCACCCTCTCCATCCTATCCTGTAAAAGAGTCATCAAAACTGTATGCATAATACTTCAAGTGCTTATGTTGTGCCTAGTGCTTATGTGTGATATTTGCAGTAATGAAATTAGTACTACACCACTACATATCAAGAAACTCATTCTACAATGTTCCATGTTGTGTGATTTTTTTCCTTCAGCACCCCGAAGATGTGCTTCAATGACCTCTTGATGTTAAGAGTTTTCTGTTGTACGTGGGACCCAGACAGGAGACATGGGGAGGAGATTGCATTGCCCTAAGTCAGTCTAGCCCTTTTTATGTGATGGACCAAAACCACTTAGCAAGGGGTTCATAGACCCCAGGCTGGGAACCGCTGGTCCAGCACAATGGCTGAGAAGTAGAAAGCCCAAGATAAAGACAGTATACACAGTCCTCGGTGAATAACATTGGCCATTAAGATTCCTTATTCTATGTTTCCTTCTGCTTGAAGGATCTTGATTTTGGTGCAGTCAATCACCTCATGGCACAATGATAACAAACCCCAGTGCATGCACTACCTGCTGCTTCATACCCAATGGGAAAGGGGATGGATTGACTTTTTGTTTTGAGTACAATTTCAATAATCTGCCTAATGCTGCAATGCTTTGTACACCATGAGTGGTTGATGATGACCCCGGCACCATATCTGAGATACAAGATTGACGAAGGGGGCACGTCTACTTCAACTGACAGACAACACAGCAGATTTCAGCTGTTATCTTGCTACTAGAGTAGGTTCTCCTCAGGGATTGCTTAGTATACGTGTGATATCTGTTTTCCGATGACACATAGTGGAATGGCTCTTCGATGTCCGCCTTTCCTCTTCTCTTCCCTATTCCATCAGATTGTCCTCTTGTGTGGACTACTCTTCACATTCATCCCATGTCCCAGAGGAACATCCTTTAAGGCACCCATTTCTAATAGCAAAGAGAAATGGCTAAAGATATATTAGCAGTGTTAGCTCAACATCAGCCATATTACTCTTTGAAATATTTGGAGGGAGTAGTGCCACAATTAGTGTTTCTTTGTACAATGCATTCTGCTCCAAGTAAATCCCCAACAATCAATCAGGTCATCGTGGATTTTTACAAATAGGACAGTTTGCTTGTGGATGAAAGGAGTGGTTCTTCTAGCTAAATATCAAGTCTCACTGCATTATTGGTACATTGTATTGCTGGATGGTTGAGGACTAATTTTGAAAAACTGTTGTCAAATCAATATTGCCAGAGGATTGTCTATGCAAGATGCATTAAAACTCTTACACATAGGAGCAGAATTAGGCCATTCAGCCCATCAAGTCTGCTCCACTAATCCATCATGGCTGATTTATTATCCCTCTCAAACTCATTCCCCTGCTTTCTCCCCACAACCTCTGACACCCTGAATAATCAAGAATCTATCAACCTCCAATTTAAATAGACCCAATGACTTGGCCTCCACCGCAGTCTGTGGCAATGAATCCCTCAGATTCACCACACTCTGGCAAAAAAAAATAATTCTCCTCATCTCTTCTTTAAAGGGACACCCTTCTATTCTGAGGCTATGCCCCCTTGTCCTGGACTCACCTACTATAGGAAATAACTCTCCATATACACTCTCTCTAGGCCTATCAATATTTAATAGGTTTCAATGAGATCCCACAGCCTTTCCCCCCAACTCCATCAATCTTCTAAACTCTAGTGAGTACAGGCCCAGAGCCATCTAATGTTCCTCATACCCTTTCATCCCTGGAATCATTCTCGTGATCCTGCTCTCTGGAACATCTCCAATGCCAGCATATTTTTTATTAGATAGGGGGCCCAAAGCTGCTCACAAAACTCTAGTATAATCTAACTGATGCCTTATAAAGCCTCAGCATTACATCCTTGCTCTTATATTCTAGTCATCTTAAAATGAATGCTAACATTGCATTTGCCTTTCTTACTACCTACTCAACCTGCAAGTTAACCTTTAGGGGATGCTGCACAGGTGCTCCCAAGTCCCATTGCACCTCTGATTTTTGAATTTTAACCACAATTATAAAATAGTCCATGCCTTTATTCCTTCCACCAAAAAACATGATCATACACTTCCCTATATTCCATCTGTCACTTCTTTGCCCATTCTCCTAGTCAGTCTAGTCCTTCTGCAAACTCCCTCCCTCCTCAACACTATCTGCCCCTCCACCTATCTCCATATCATCTGCAAACTATGCCACTGAGCCATCAATTCCGTCATCCAAATCACTGGCATATAACGTAAAAATAAATAGTCCCAGCAACGACAGCTGTGGAACACCACTAGTCACTGGCAGCCAACCAGAAAATGCCCCCTTTATTCCCACTCTTTATCTCCTGCCTGTCAGCCAATTTTGTATCCATGCCAGTATTTTCCTGTAATACCATGGACTCTTATCTTGTTAAACAGTTTCATGTGCAGTATCTTGTCAAAGACCTTCTGAAATCCAAGTAAACAATATCTACTGACTCTCCTTTATCTATCCTGCCTGTAATTTCTTCTAAGAATTCTAATAGATTTGTCAGTGAAGATTTTCCTTAAAGGAAACCGTGCTGATTTTGGCCTATTTTATCATGTGCCTCCAAATTCACCGAAAACCCATTCTTAATCATGGACTCCAATATCTTTCCAGCCACTGAAGTCAGGCTAACTGAGCCTTCAATTTATTTTCTACTGCCTCCCTATCTTAATGAGAGCAGTGACATTTGCAGCTTTCCAGTCCTCCAGAACCATTCCAGAATCTAGTGATTCTTGAGAGATCACTACTAATGCCTCCACAATCATTTCAGCTACCTCTTTCATAATCCTGAGGTCTAGTCTGCCTGGTCCAGGTGACTTGTCTACTACCCTCACCTCTGCCTCCTGACACTCCTGAATTCCTGGCATACTGCTGGTCTCTTCCACGTTGAACACTGACTCAAACGGCTTATGATTTTGTTGGGCAGCCTGCAAGTATCACCAAGCTTCTTATAACTCACTAATCCTAGCCCTAACTGTATGTCTTTAGAACGTGGGAGGAACTTGAAGCACACGGATAAAACCCATGTGGTCATGAGGAGAATGTACCAACTTTTTACTGACAGTGCTGGGAATTGAACCCTGGATTTACAGTTAGTACTGTAATAACAGTGCACTCAATGCTATGCTATCATGCCACAATTACTCCTGATTAAACAATCTTCAAGCATAATCTTTGTGCTCTTGTAATCTAGGTCTCAAATGGAAGACATTCTGTATGACTTTTTAAATGCACTATTGACTTTTCTTCATATCTTTAAGAAGTGGGCACTGTCTCCAAGATTCCTCGTGTTCTTCCACTCAATAAGCTCTCTTTTAAAGTGTAGTTCCTTACTATGTTGAAGATTTCGCCAGTTTAACACCAAACTTTATGCACATCTATATTTTTCTGTAGTTTTCGTCTTCACTGTCAACCATCTGCCAACTTTTTTATTACATCCATTACTCTTAAGTCTGAATTATTAATACGTACTACACAAAGGAATGTGTATTCAGCCTATGGAGTTTCATTCATGATGTCATTTGCATCACAAAAGCACACTTGTTTCCTGCTACTGAAACAATTTTGGATCAAATTTGTGAGTCTCTCTTGGATCCCTAAGTGTCATGTGGAAACATTAAGCCAAAAGGCAGGGAAAATATTTGTGCCCATTCTACCATCTCTGGAGATCGGTGTCTCATGGTGTTCCACAGTGATCTGTTCTGGGTCGTCTTCTTTCTGATTTTTATAAATAACATGGTGATGTTGTACAGAGTGCAGAAGGTTATGGCAGGATAAGATTCAGAGCTGGGCTGAGAAATGGCACATAGAGTTCAATCTGGAAAAGTGTCAAATGATACACTTCTGAAAGTCAAACGAAAGCAGAGTACAGGGTAAATGACGGGATTCTTAGCAATGTGGAAGCTCTGAGGGTTTCTTGGGGTCTACGTCCATAGATCCCTGAAAGTTGCTGTGCAGTTTGATAGGGTGGTAAAGAATGGATATGGCGTGTTGGCCTTCATTAATCAGAGGACAGAGTTCAAGAGATGTGAGGAAATGTGGCCTCGCTATAAAACACTGGTTAGACTTCATTTGGAGTATGGTGTTCAGTTCTTCCTCATTATCAGAAGAAGCTCTAGAGAGGGTGCAGAAGAGAGTTACTGGGATGCTGCATGGATTAGAGAGAATGTCTTATGAGGAAAGGTTGAGTGAGCTTGGGCTTTTCTCTTTGGAGCAAAGGAGAATGAGAAGTTACTTCATAGAGGTGTATAAGATGATAAGAGGCATAGGTACACTCAATAGACATTTTATTAGGTACCTGCTGTAACCTGCTTGCTAATGCAAATATTGAATCAGCCAATCTTGTGGCAGCAACTCAATGCATAAAAGCATGCAAACATGGTCAAGAGATTCAGTTGTAGTTCAGACCAAACATCAGTATGTGGAAAGAATTCCCAAAGTTTAGGGAACTTTGGTTTTCAAGAGACTGAGGCCCTGATTAAGAAAAAAAGGATGCATAGCAGGTATAGGTAGGTAGGAACAAATGAGGTGCTTATTGAGTATAAAAAATACAAGAGAACACTTAAGTTAGAAATCAGGAGGGCTTAAAGAAGGCATGGGGTTGCCTTAGTGGAGAACCATAAGGGATTCTACAGATATGTAAGAGCAAAAGGATTGCAAGGGGCAATATTGGTCCTCTGGAAAATCAGAATGGTAATCTATGTGTGGAGCCAAAAGAGATGAAAGAGATCGTAAATGGATTTTTTGCATCTGTATTTATTCGGGAGATGGACACAGAGTCTATAGAAGCAAGGCAAAGTAGCAGCAAGGTCATGGACCCGATACAGATTACAGAGGAGGAGGTGTATGCTGTCTTGAGGCAAGTCAGGGTGGATAAATCTCCAGGGTTCCCCAAGTGCAGAAATTGCAGAGGCCCCAGCAGAGATAATTAAACCACCCTTAGTGTCAGGTGAGGTACCAGGGGTTGGAGGATAGCTAATGTTGTTCCACTGATCAGGAAAGGCTCTAAGAATAAACCAAGAAATTATAGACAGGTGAGCCTGACATCAGTAGTGGGTAAGTTATTCTAAGGGACTGGATATATGAGCATTTGGATAGACGTGGTCTGATTAGGGATAATCAGCATGGCTTTTTGTGTGGTAGGTCGTGTCCAACATACCTTTTAGAGTTTTTTGAGGAAGTTACGAGGAAAGTTGATGAAGGCAAGGCAGTGGATGTTTTCTCCATGGACTTCAGCAAGGCATTTGATAAAGTCCAGCATGGGAAGTTGGTCATGAAGGTTCAATCACTTGGCCTTCAAGATGAGGTTGTAAACTAGATTAGACATTGGCTTTGTGGGAGAATCCAGAGAATGGAAATAGATGGTTGCCTCGCTAACTAGAAACTTGTGACTAGTGGAGTGCATCAGGGATCGGTGCTAGGTCCATTGTTGTTTGTCATCTATATCAATGATCTTGATGATAATGTGGTTAATTGTACCAGCAAATTTGCGTATGACACCAAGATTGGGGTGTAGAGGACAGTGAGGATGACTATTAGAGCTTGCAGTGGGATGTGGACCAGCTGGAAAAATGGCAGATGGAATTTAATGAAGACAAGTGCAAGGTGTTACACTGTGGTAGGAGCAACGGTGTTGGTTTTACATAGTGAATGGTAGGGCACTGGGAGTGAAGTAGTGTAAAGTGATCTGGGAATACAGGTCCATAATTCATTGAACTGGCTTCACAGGTAGATAGAGTCATAAAGAAAGCTTTTGGCACATTGGCCTTCATAAATCAAAGTAATGAATACCCGAGATGGGATGTTGTATTGAAGTTTTATAAGACGTTATCCAATATCCTCTAGTAGGCTCAAAGACAAGCTGCTCTAAAAAACATCTTATAGGAATTCAACAAATTCACTTTCTTGAGATCCATTACCAGGCTGATTTTCCCAATCTACCTGCATGTTAAAATCTTCCATGATTCCCATTGCACTTTTGATGTGTCTTTTCTATTTTATGTTGTAATTTGTGGTTCACATCCTAGCTACTGTTTGGAAGCCTGTATATAACTGACATCAGGGTCTTTTTACCCTGGCAGTTTCTTAACTCAACCCATAAGGTTTCAACATCTTCCAATCCTACGTCACATCTTTCTAATGATTTGATGCCATTCTTTATCAGCAGAGCCATGTCACCCCCTCTGCCTACCTTCCTATCCCTCTGATACAATGTGTAACCTTGGACATTCAGTTCCCAACTACAACCATCCTTCAGCCATGATTCAGTGATGGCCACAACATCATACCTGACAATCTGTAATACTGCAACAAGATTATCCACCTAATTTCTTATGTTCCATGCACCGAGATATAGCACTTTGAGTCCTGTATTTGCTACCCTTTCTGATTCTGCATCCCAAATGCACTTATACTTACCCTGCTGGCTGCAATTTTGTCCTATCATCTGCCTACCCTTCCTGACAGTGTGACTGCATACTATCTTTGCTTTGTTTTACCATCTGTCCTATCCTGAGTCCCTTCACTCTGGTTCCTATCCCTCTGCCAAATTAGTTTAAACCCTCCGCAACAGCTCTAACAAACCTGCCCATGAGAATATTGGCTCCCTTGGGTTCAGGTGCAACCCGCCCCTTTTGAACAGGTCGTACCTCCCCCAGAACAGATCCCAATGAGCCAGTTTAAGAGAAACTTGAACAAGCACATGGGTCGTAGGTAGGGGGTATGGAGGACTGTAGTCTGGGTGCATGTCAATGGGAGTAGGCAGTTTAAATGGTTTGTCACAGACTAGATGGGCTGATAGGCCTGTTTCTGTGCTCAAAAAGTACACTGCAGATGCTGTGGTCAAATCAAAACTTACAAACAAGCTGGATGAACTCAGCAGGTCGGGCAGCATCCGTTGAAATGAGCAGTCAACGTTTCGGGCTGAGACTGTTTCAGCTCTGACGAAGGGTCTCAGCCCGAAACGTTGTCTGCTCATTTCAACGGGTGCTGCCTGACCTGCTGAGTTCATCCAGCTTGACTGTACCTGCTGTTGTGCTGTATTTTTCTATGACCCCATTCCTTTAAGTATGATCTAAGTGACTTAGACTGTGGAATGATTTTTGGTGCCTGGAAGGGTGGTTTGAGGATGTTAGAAACTCCTGAGAACCTGGGGAATAGCCAGACTGTTTAAGGTGACAGGAAAGAGAATGCTACTCAAATAATCATGCATTACAACAATGGTGTACAGAAGAGCATCTCTGAATGCACAACACAGCCAACCTGGAAGTGGATGGCTACAAAAGCAGAAATCCACTCCTGTACCTAATAAAGTGGATACTGAATGTGAAGGGACTAGCCAGCACAATGTTACCAGAGCGACAATGATTAATACAAGAGGGCATGATTTTAAGATGAATGGAAGAAAATATAAGGGGGACGTCAGAGGTATTTTGTTTACACTGAGAATGGTAAGTGCACAAAATGCAGTGCTAGGTAGACGCAGATAGATTAGGAACATTAGGAGACTCTTAGATGTGCACATCAATGAAAAAAAAATGGAGGGCTTTGTGGGAGGGAAAGGTTAGATTGATCTTGGAGTAGGTTAAAAGATCCGCACAGCATTGTGGACCAAAGGGCTTGTACTGTGATACATAATTCTATATAAATGTCTCTATTGTATTCACCTCCCCTGCAACCACTAGCAGCACATTCCAGGTGCCCGCCACTGTGTGTGTATATAAACTAAATTGCCCCTCTCTTAAAAAGTAACTTGCTGTAATTTGACATACAGTAACTCCAGGGCAAGTTGTATACAAGACTGACACAGAGGTAGTCATTCATTCTCAGTACGTTTAAAAAGATCATGTTAAATAATTAAATACCACTTAACCTTGTAATTATGGGTTGGACTTGCAAGAAGAACAGTGATAAATTCCAGGGTTGAAGAGTAGCTGAAGTTGGACTTCATGCTAGTAGAATATATCAAACATACTTTTATGGAAATATAATATATTTGAATTATGCATGTGGCAGGAGCTGGGCATTGCAGTTATGTGGTAATGAACTTGTATGAAAAGGGAATGTTTATCTTTAATGTTCTTTTGCTATAGTTATTCTTATTGAAAGTCAATGTGCTGCAGATTTTATTCACAGATATATTATACCAGTTATGCTGAATGCAACTGTTCAATAATGTGACCAGGCAAAATACTGTTGTTTTTTCGTTCATTGGATTGTAGACACTCAAACTCTGTCCCATTAGCTCTGTCAGACTGTCTTCACCAAAGGGCTGCCGGGTTCAAAAGGGTGGATCACCACAAGCTTCTAGAGGGTAATTAGGGATGGGTATTAACTGCTGAATTTACTAGCAAAGCCCATTAGCCACATTCCATAAATGAATAAAAAAGATTGAATTGTTAAGTTTATTATGTGCAAATCTACTGACACGTAAATTCACTCTTTATGTCCCAGTCAACAAGTTTACTTGCAAAAGAAGTTCAGAAACTTAATCCAAGGCACTTTATGAAATAGTATACATGGCCATGACTCCATGAATCTAAAAGGTTCCTTGAGTTCTCAGAAAGTGATTTGTACCAATTTTATGCTTATGAGATATGGATATCACTCTCAAATTAGACTTAGTGCTTTATTCGCTCACTGTTTTAGCTGGACAAACTTCAAATAATTGACTAGATTATTCTATATACTACACAGTAGGCATTTAGAAAGTTATTAATATGCTCTAAGAACAAGCTAAGCAAGGAAGCTTTGGTATGAAATCTTGCTCAAATTTCTACTTTCTTTTTTCTCCAAGATCACTAATCTTGTTCCATCAATATTTCCCCAGTGTACTGTATGTTCTCACATACATAGGTTATAACACGAATGATGCATTATCTTTCATCAGATCCTGAGGTTCACTCTGAAATTGGTAGTACTATCATTGTGAGAATAGTTGAACAATATACACCTGTGCTGTTCTATATGGCACATTTACCAAAAAATCCATCAAGGTCCTTCTGTGACATATTTGAGAATTACTGAGTTTAATTAGCCCTTTATTTTTATTACAAAGAATGTTTAATGCTTCATATTCCATGTTAATTACCAGAACTTGTGACCTTTTACATTGCAGCTGAATGCTAAATGGATTGCACTTAAAAAGTACTCTTTCATTCTAAATAATGTAATCTCTAACCTTCATAAAAAACAAGTAAGTTTTAAAATGCAGTGTAGAGATGAAACCTCACCAGTCATAGAAAATTATGACAATATCACTTCCAAAGGCTCCATAATTTATCAGTGGACTATGAAAGTCTTTTATACTGTGAATAAATGATTTTAGATGGTTAGAAACCAGTGATGTTTTTGTTCAATGGGTACTGACCCTTGACAAAATCTTGGATATGAACACTAGTCTTAGTTTTAATGTAGTGATCCAGAACAAGTATGTGTGTGGACAAGTATTGTTGTGCTGAAAAACTTAGCTGTGATCTGCCACTTTGAAATGTTGAAGATATTCTTATGGTGCATTATAAAATGCAGTTGCAAGTTTCTTTTTGCCACTAATGATTAACACAGTGATCTATTTCTAAGTCATGACTATGCGTTAGCTGGTAGGGGAGAAGTTGGAGGTAATGGTGTCACTGTAAGTCTGATAAACCTTGCTCTTCCATAAGACAGAACAGGAGTTTCCAGTTCACTTATCACTCAAATCAATCCATTGGCGATGCCATAACCTCTGGCCTCTACTTTGAAGCATGAAAACATCAGGCCATGACACAGCATTATTTCATTCTAAATAATACAAGTTCTAAAAACACGTAGTCAGGATAATGCAACTAGGGCACAATGAGGCAATGGAATGACACTGGAAGAGGGACTGAAAGATTTAAGTGTGCTTTGGCCTGAGTAGTGGTGTGCTCCTTTAGTGTTGATGAAGCTGGGAGAAGGTTCTTTCACACTCCTGATTCATGCCTTGTAATAGTGAACTAAGTTTTATAGAGTGGATTACCTAATCTCTGAAATGCTCTTGTGGCCATGATATTTATGTGGCTTGTCTGATTACATTTTAGGCCAAATTTACTTAGATTTTCTCTTATCTTCTTGAATAAAGTTCATGTAGCACACCTATCATACAAGAACCTTCAAAAATCTGTAGTTATTGATTCATTAATAATGAAACAAACTTCATAGTCCACATTTTCTTTATCTTGCAGTAGCTGTGTTGGTTCTGCCGAGATTGCTACAGACTGAAAACATTACATTCTTCACTGATTCACCTATTTGCATATCATATACAAGGGAATGGCAACTGAACTAATTTTTTTCAATCCAATCTGTTTGATTCTTGAAGTTGTTGGTATTGCATACAGTTATATTCATTCAATGTCCAATGTCCCCATTTTCCCAGGGATCGAGACTGCTTTCGGTTTGAAATACACTTATCTAATTTAGGCTGAATTTTAGTCAGAACAAGATGGTATCAATGTTGCCAGCCATGCAAAATGCACTCCCATTCCATCACATGCATTATATCCCTAATGGGAACTGATGTTATGTCATCATGTAAAGAACTCAGCTTCAACTTTTTTTCCAAAATATAATGAAGCAAATTGTGCAAAATATGCATTACTGTAGATTATTTCTTCAATTATAGTTCTTTTAATTAATCTTGACATGATCTTAATTCAATTGAATAAATGTTATGACAATACTCAAAAGGATTAATTTACATGTTACTACCTAATGATTGTGTAAAATTTGAATTATTGCAAGCATTAGCTAATACAATACTTCACTGTTTGAAAAATATTTAAAGTGAACACAATGTTTTCTTGGAAGTGGTTTTAATTAGTGATTTCTCCTGATTTGAAGTATTGATTCTGAATTTAACTGATTATTGAACTTCCAGTCTTGTGTTAACTATATACAAACAATGATGCTGAAGCATTTGGACATTATGCTTCCATCACAGGCAATATTATTAACATACCCCATGTATAAAAAAGTCTATTAAATAAAACATTTAACAAGCTGTAGAATGATGTAAAAATCCATATAATCAATATGGTCTCATTTTGTTTGAAATATAATTGAGAGATCATATGAATAATATTAAATTGGTAGACTTGTAAAGGATGTTCTACTTTCTAAGTGCCACTGTTCATAAATACACTTCATTTACAGCAACATCAGCATTAATATTTAAAGTGAAAAAATGTTCATTCAAAAATCATGGTTTGATTAATTATGAATCTCAAAGAGTTTTCATTCTTTCATTTTAAGGGAAACGGGTATAAATTCTCTGCTATGTGGATGACAGGAAGCAGCTGGGCAGAACTCTGTACGTGGGCAGAAAAACTTAATTATATATTTTCAAGATCAAAATCCTGTTTGTTGATTATGGTTTTTGTCATTGCTTATAATTGCAGTAACAAGATTTGTGGAAGTCTTGATTCACTTTTTCATTCAATGTTGAGTATATACAAATTGAAAATTGAACTGTTTATCATAACATCCTGTTTTTTTTTTCATTTTGTTCATCAATTAGCAATTGATTCTTTATAAAGTACATCCAGTGAAACTGCCTGTGAAAACATATTTCTTGGTGTTGTGGCGCAATGCCATGTAATAATTTGCAGTTTCATATATTTGGCAATTGTGATTTTGAACATATTGATTTCTTAGTTAGGCTATCAGGATAACAAAGTAAATGGAGACTGGACATGTCTCTATTGAGAAGGAAAAGCAATTGGCATCATCAGAAAAATTACAGCAGTAATACTTTTCTTTAATAAAACTTACTTTATAACATGTGTGTGGCCTGGAGGCAGTGGAAATATTAAAAAAAGTATTGCTGCTGCAATTGTTGTGATAACGCCAGTTTTGGGACACTTACTTTATATTCATAGTGAGGGTGGAGGGAAACTGTACCATTTTACCATCTTCTGGCTCCAGGCAGAATCTGGCCTTCATGCTCTCTTCTTCTTCTTCCGTATTTCTTTAACTTTAGGAAGGCATTGGCATCTTCATATGCTATCCTGACCTCAGACCCTTTGGTATCTCTGTTGATTACTCCCTCTTGCCTCGGGTCCTGTTGACCTTAAAGCCTTTGTTGCCTTTGAGTACATATAACTTTTGGCCATCTTGCTCCCCTGTGGGCATTCTTTGTCCATCTACTGACTGAAACCTCTAATCTTGTTTGTGCCCCCTTGCCGTAAAGCAATTGGGAGGCAATTCAGAAATAATCAAAGCAGAAGGCAGAGGGTAGTGGATTAAGGGAGTTCTTCCTGCTGGAAGTCTGTGCTTAGTGGTGTTCTGCAGGGATCTATACTGCAATCTCTGCCGTTTGTGATATATATAACTGATGTGGATGAAAATGCAGATGGGTGTGTTAGTAGCTTAGCAGATGATCTGAAGATTGGTGGTTTTGTGGATTGAATAGAAGACTGGCAAAGAATACAGTGGGATACAGATCATTTGCAGATATGGGCAGAGAAATGGCAGATGGAGTTTAACCCTACCAAATATGAAGTGTTGCACCTTGGTAGGATAAAGGCATAGAGACGAGCAGAAGGATTTTGAGGTCCAAGTCATAGCCCCCTGACAGTGGCTACACAGGTTGATACAGTGGTTGTCTTGTCTTTATTAGTTGAAGCATTGAGTTCAAAAGTTAGGAAGTTATGTTGCAGCTTTAGAAAACTCTAGTTAAGCCATATCTGGTGTTTTGCATACAGTTTTGTTGCCCAATTATAGGAAGGATGTTGAGGCTTTGGAGAGGGTGCAGAAGAATTTTACTAGAATGCTGCTTGGAGAGATTAGGTAAACTTGAGCAACTCAAACAAAATGCTGGTGGAATGCAGCAGGCCAGGCAGCATCTGTAGGGAGAAGCACTGTTGACGTTTTGGGCCGAGACCCTTCGTCAGGACACTTTATACAGATTTATACAGAGGGTATAAATTTAGTTGGTCATTTGACTGCTAATTTAATTAGCTCAGCACAACAATATGGGCTGAAGGGCCTGTACCTGCACTATACTGTTCTATATTCTATGTAGGTATGATGGGCTAAATGACCTCATTCTATGCTGTGAAATGTCCTGATTCTAAATAACACTCATCTGCTTCAAGTGGTATTCAATTATACCAGTGCCTAGAAGAACATGGTACTCTGCCTCAATGACTACCATCCAGTAATACTTACATCCACAGTGATGAAGTGCTTTGAGAGGTTTGTGATTAAACATATCAACTCTTGTCTCAGAAGTAAGTTGGATCTGCTCCAGTTTGCCTTCCTGCCCAACAGGTCAACAACAGATACCACCTCATTGGCTCTTCACTCAACCCTGGAACATCTGGACAGCAAAGATGCATATGTTAGGATGCTACTTGTTGACTATAGTTTGGCATTCAATACTATTGTCCCCTCAAAACTAATTAATAATCTTCAAGAACTTGGCCTCACTACCTCCTTGAACAATTTGATTATCAACTTCTTCACTTGCAGATCCTTGTCAGTTCAAATTTGCAATAACATCTCCCTCACAAACTCCATCAGCACAGGTGCCGCACGAAGTTGTGTACTTAGCCCCGTTCTGCTCGCTGTATGTGACAGTGTGGCTAAGCACAGCTTCGATGCCATATTCGTTTGTTAATGACATCACTGTCATTGGCTGATGCAAAGGTAGTGACAAATCAGCGTATAGGAGGAGACTGAGAATCTGTCTGAGTGGTGCCACAACAACCTCCTGCTACGCCTGCAAGACCAAGGAGCTAATTATTGAATTTAGGTGGAGAAAACTGGAAATCCATGAGCCAGTCCTCATCAGGGAATCAGAGTTGGAGATGATCAGCAACTTTAAATTCCTCAGTGTTATTATTTTGGAATATCTGCCCTGGGTTCAGCACATAGGTGCAAATACAGTATGAAGAAAGTACTGCAGTGCCTCTTCTTCCTCAGAAGTTTGTGAAGATTTGGCATGCCATCTAAAACTTCGACAAACTTCTGTATACGTGTAGTGGAGAATATATTAGAAATATAGAAACTTAGAAAACCTACAGCATAATACAGGCTGTTCAGCCCACAACATTGTACTGAACATGTCCCTACCTTGGAAATTACTAGGGTTATCCATTGCCTATGTTCCCTCTAAGCAGTGCGCGTGTGCGCGTGCACACACGTTTTTCAACCAGTGCACAAAAGAAATTAATGCGCGCACAGAAGGTTAGTTACCTAAAGTAATGTAGTAATTAATAATTATACTTATTGAAAATAATCTTTTAGCTAAATGCTTCTGTTAACTGGGGATGCACCATCAATAACTCTCTGAGACGTGAGGCGAGATATCGGCTTTTATTGACTGGAAGAAAGAACAAGCAGCAATTGACCACCATGCTACATCCTGGAGACTGAGGGCAGGGGTCAGGCCTCAATCGCCTTTATACCGGGGTCTGTGGGAGGAGCCACAGGAGCAGTCAGCGGGGGGTGGGGGGGGGGAGCGTGTCCAGACAGGTATATGTAGTTCACCACAACTGGTTAGTCGGTTTTTCAAATACTACAATGCACGTCTCTAATTTATGTCACCTCACCTTTCCTGTTCCAGTTTGTACAGCTGCATCATGGTGGCAGACAGTGTTCATATCGTCAACTTCACATTTGGCGATGAACAAGTTAATGCCTTATGTCTAAAACATCATGATTTTCCAGCTGGAAATACTGTAATAGTTCGACAGTTTAATGATTTCAAATTTTCCGTGCAAGAAAACATTAAATCCAAACTGATTCAAACTTTGCTCAAATGGTGGCATTTGTACTTCAAAATGAACAGTATTGCGACCTTGCACAGTTGATGGACATTGGGGGAACCTTTCTTGCGTCTAGTGTGGACTGTGAGTGAGGTTTTAGTCTAATGAATCAACTCAAAAACAAGCTGAGAAACCGTTTAGGTGAATGTCATTTGGATATGTTAATGATAATCAAAGGCTATCAACTGGATGGAAGTCCTATTAGTCTAGAGTTTACAAAGAATGGGTAAATGCCAAAGACAGGAGAGAGAAAAAAAATAACTGAGTGACTTAAATATGTATGTTATTTTGTTGTTATTCTGTGCAGTTTTATGTCAAATGTTTTGTAAGCCTACATAAACTGTGCCATGTGTGCATTCAGTGCGCACATACTTTTGTCACAGGAAACAAATTTGCACAACATAAAGTCTTTGCACACACCGACTACTAAAAATTAGAGGGAACATTGCCCATAGCCCTCTATTTTTCTAAGCTCCATATACCTATCTAAAAGTCTCTTAAAAGACCCTATCACAACTGCCTCCACCACCATTGCCGATTGCTTATTCCACACACTCACCACTCTCTGTGTAAAAAAACTTACCCCTGACATCTCCTTTGTACCTACTCCCAAGCACCTTAAACATGTGCCCTCTTGTGGTAGCCATTTCAGCCCTGGGAAAAAGCCTCTGACTTATCCACATGATCAATGCGTCTCATCATCTTGTACACCTTTATCAGGTCACTTCTCATCCTCCATTGCTCCAACGAGAAAAGGCCGAGTTCACTCAACCTATTCTCATAAGGCATGCTCCCCAATCCAGGCAACATCCTTGTAAATCTCCTCTGCACCCTTTTATGGTTTCCACATCCTTCCTATAGTGAGGCGACCAGAACTGAGCACAGTACTCCAAGTGGGGTCTGACCAGGGTCCTATATAGCTGCAACATTACCTCTTGGCTCCTCAATTTAATTCCACGATTTAGGAAGGCCAATATGCTGTATGCCTTCTTAACCACAGAGTCAACCTGCGCAGCTGCTTTAAGCGTCCTATGGACTCGGACCCCAAGATCCCTCTGATCCTCCACACTGCCCAAGAGTCTTACCATTAATACTATATTATTATGTAGTGGTGAGAATTATTATGCAGTAGAGATTATGGATGTATCACAGCCTGGGATGGAAACACCAATGCCCTTGAATGAAAAATCCTACAAAAGTAGTAGATAAGGCCCAGTCCATCACCGGTTAAGCTTCCCCACCACTGAGCACATCAACATGAAATGCTGTTGCAGGAAATCAGCATCCATCATCAAACAGCTCCACCACCCATACCATGCTTTCTTGTTGTTGATGCCATTAGTAAGAAGGTACCCGAGCTTCAGGACCCACATGGCCAGGTTCAGGAACAGTTATTACACCTCAGCTATCAGGCTCTTGAACCAGAGGGGATAACTTCGCTCACCCATCATTGAACCTTTCCCACAACCTATGGACACACTTTCAAGGACACTTCATCTCATGTTCTCAATATTTACTGCTTTATCGTTATTATTCCTTTTTTTCTTTTGTATTTTCTCAGTTTGTTGTCTTTTGCTCATTGGCTGTATGTCCATCTGGTTGGGTGCATTCTTTCATTGATTCTGTTGTGTTTCTTGGATCAGCTGAGAATGCCCACAAGAAAACTAATCTCAGGATTCTATATGGTGACATATATGTACTTTGATAATAAATTTACTTTAAACTTTAAACATCACGTATCTTAGGAAGAACAAGATCGAACATTGCAGAGGAACTCATGAAACCTTTTCACTTCTTAAACTCATACATCCATTTCTGCTGAAGTAAGAGTTGAGAGGGATTGGAGAATAAGTGGGGCACACCAAAAGAGGTCAGAACTGTTTTTTTTTATTTTTTCAGTCTGTACTTCAGTCGCTTTTCATATTTCAGCTACAAACCTGTTTTATTTTAATACCTGATCTCTGGGTTTTCCATGTGTGAAAAGCTTCCTTTGCTAGTCTCATTTGTAACTGTTGTTTATTTGCTTTTATTTCTTTAATGCATGTTCTATTTGAATGAGATAATCAATTCACTAATAATCTTATTTCTTATTTGTTTATTTTTTACTTGACCCGCCCCCTTCACCTTTCATAGTGTTCCTGCCCATGCGTCTATCTTTAGTTTTCAGTTCTTAAATGATTCCACCTAAATTATCAACTATCTATTTTCTCCATGGAGACTAATTAATGTGAAGGGTGTTTTCAGAGATTTCTAACTTTGCGATTTCCAATGTCTGCATGGTTGTGTCTTTCTGTCACATCTTTCACTGTCAAACTGAAATCTGATAAACCTTTACTGAGCTTTACAACCTGAGTACAGGCTCTTCTGTGATACGTTCTTACCACAGACAGAAAATGAATAGAAATTATCCTACAGCTGCTTTGTATGTGGCTGCAAATTAAAAGAGAAATAAAAGTTATTAAGGCCTCAACTCATCTGAATTTTCGCTCAATAGTTTCACCATCTAAACCACATAACAAAGCCACAGTCCATGTCTTCTACACTCTTTGCATCTATAAGGCACTTCTGCCTCTTTGCCTGCTTTGTGTTGGCGAATGCATGTTACTTAAGTAAAACCTTTATAGTTGCATTTTGTGTGATGATGAGGAATATTCCTTTTCATTTATCCATTTTTGTGGAACAGGGCAGTTCAAAGCAATCTTAAACAAAAGATGAAAAATTAATTGGCACTTTTGATTAGGAAAGCAGTACTCTTCATATCAGTTTTTTTTTGCTGAAATTAGTAAGCAGAACTTAATTTAACCCAGGAGCGAGTGTCTAATCTATGTACAACAATACAGCACTGTAGCCCCACCAGCTGGTGAATCCTAAGATCAGAGGTCCTGCAGCTTTTATTTGTTCTCCTTTGATCTTTAATAATTATTTTGTATGCATGGGGATAAATTTGAAATATTATTTATTTTGCAGCCCAAACAAGCATGCCCCACAGTGTACATTGTCTAAGCAATTTTGCATTTATATGGTTGCATTTGTCTCTTGATATTAACCAACTAAAACGGCTTAATTAGCATTTTGCATCTGGTGATCTCGATCTTTTCACAAGAACATTTTGATTGTCAATAAATCTAATCATGCTAATCTGGGTAACGTATAAAAGATCTGTGACTTAGCTATTCAGAAGGAGCAGCGCAGATTTTTGTTAACCGCAGCACTGAATTGGGGGAAAAAAATAAGTAAGTCAGACACAATTTGCATTTAGCACAGTCCGGCCAGAAGCAGGACCGGACATGGATTCAGCTAATTTCTGTTTGTTAAAAGAAACCTGTAGTAGCAGCCTTAAACCAGTTGTTTTGTGCAGTTCATGAAAGCCCTTAAAACACTGCTATGCGAAGAGCTTGTGTTTCTTATAAGGACTGTTGTTAGAGGTTCTAATAGATGGGGAATAGAGTGAATTTTCACCCTTGGGAACTTGTGTCCTTATGAAATACAATTGCTCTGAGAATTTCTAGTTATTTCATTGGCTTTTGCTTGCTATTCTGTTGCCATGGTTGCAAATACACTAAGGAGTCTGAAACTAAGATCATTGCTAACAAAGAGTGTTTCCTTATACAATTACATCAGAGAGCATAGCCATAATTAAAAGCACCCTGATGTGGCCAAAAACATGAGGTAAAGTATGCAGGTATGTTTTGACAGCAAGCTGACATAACAAGGATGATACTGTCATCAAGTACAATATAAGTAAACACATCACAACATCTTGCAAACTGAAATTAATCAGGATGCTCAAGGGGGTTTTACAGTATATGCATCTCTTACATTTCTTTAGCAAATCCTCTATAACCTTCATTGTTTGTTTTTCTAAGGCATATGATTTGAATTTCCATAAATCACTTATTGGTCCTGGAGGATATCAGGTGCCATAATGTGACAATAATGATGTCCCTGGAGGTGTTAATTGATTTTGTACTATTAGAGGGATAATTTGGCGTCCAAAGAAGCTTTTAGTTTATGTACTACTGATTTTCTGCCTAGGTAGTGTTACTACTAATGAACAGAAAACAAAGTGAACCAACTAAAGAATTAGAGGTGCTTCCCACATAAAGATTTCATAGGATTGGTGATGATTTATTTCGAAAAGCACAACGGTTTTGGAATATAAAACAGACGCAGTTTCAGAAAAGATTTTAAAAAACTGAATCTTGGATGTTTTCAAACTGCTAGGTGTAAGTATCTTTATACTAAAATGAGCATCTTAGTAATGTTTGCCTTTTTTGGCTTTTTGATAGGACTTTTCCGATAAGCAATATGTGATTCCACTGTTAGAAGAAAAAACTCCTTGAAGGACTCCAAATTTGCAGTGTAACATGAATTATTTCTTATTTTGAGAATGAAAAATTATTAAAGTGGGGTTATATGGCAGCAAGTTCAAGAAAACAAGAAACAAAAGCTGGAGTAGCCATCCAGTTGGTTCATAGCCAATCCTCTAGCAAAAATTCTCATGCAAAAAAACAAACAAAACGAATTCTCGGAAGTTCACAAAGGAGCTGCCTTTACTCAATACAGACTGAGTAGGTTTGTGTCCTGCAGGTTGATGGGTTGTCCATGATCAGAACCTCGAGAAGGAAAACAAAATATTTCCATTTAACATGAGGGGGAAGATTCTTCTGTGATCATGTGTAACTAAACTTCAATGTACTTATTTCAAAATAACTAAAGCAATTCTCTCACAGAATCAACTGTTATAATATTATTCACTGGAGAAAATCTGCACTGGCTTTCAAGATAATATGATTTTTTATAACTTTGTGTTTCACAATCTGGTTTAAAATGTATAGTGTACAATTTGTTTTAATGTGCTAATTTATACTATTTTTGACAATGTTCAGTGATGCTCAAATCATTATTTTCTCCCATTAACCCTTCGTGTGAAAAATTTAATCTTTGCCATACAAAATATCACTCTATAAGTGTCCAGTAAACCTTTAGAAGATTGCTCTTCATAATACTTCCATGTAATTTATATTAAAGTTAGTTGTGCATCAGGAGAATTGTAAAGTGAATATTAACTTTCCTTCTAACATGGAGATTGCAATGTATGGACCTTTTCACTTTAAATATTAGGATATTGAAGTAATTCTAGGAGGCAGTTATATTGCACATTTTCACCATTGTGAATTGTTTTAACGTCTTATTTGTGCAAAGTTTAAAAGTATGTGATTTGCTATTGAGCCTTTTATTTTGAAAGGGCCTGATTCCTTACCCCACCACTGACCAGTAAAAAAAAAGTCACAGCTTCATCTCAGCAGTTACACTGGATATTGTGGTAATCATTTTTGTATCCAGGGAGACAAACTATCAGAGGAGCATTTATCTCCTCCCAGTTTGGTTTTGGTAGAGTTACTTCTGCATCACTTTCTCCAGAGGGCAGCAAGAAACATATACATTAGCTATTTGCTTTGCAGAGTGCTCGCAGGGATTGGAATGGTCATGGATTTTTGTGAATGAAATGAGATAACCAAGTATTTGGTCCTATCATTTGTTGAAAGGAGTTGTTGGTGATTGAATCATGATGGTGCGTTGCATGGAGCAATGTGAAAGACACTGTACAGACAAACCCATATTTGTATTCTTAGAAAAAGGTCCGTATCCCAATGTTCTGTAACTTGAAAGCACGCCATTAGTTGTAAAAAATGTCTTTTTTCCTCAGAAATCTCATGAGAGTGAATTGTATTCTGTATATCAAAATTTGGGTGGTGATTTGTGATCTCTGTCAGGCTGAATTTCCATAACCTGAAGGAGAGTAACGTGATGTTTGATTATAATGCTATTCTTGGGAATTGGGTTTCATGATACATTCTTTGACCTTGACTACAAATGTAAGATCATAAAACTTATATGGAACCAAGTCCATTCCCTTGAGATTTGACTCCTGCTACAGACCTTCCCCCTAATGCAGCTCGATGATTTGCCTACTGGATTTCGTGACCTCCTGTGGAAAAGGGATTTCCTCTCATTTGTCATTTAACTAGACCACATCAGAAGATCAGAGCACCCCATTCTCGTCTTTCATCAGCACTGGCAGCAAACTCCAAGGACGTGAAGAACAGAATCCTCCACAGTGTACAGCCACAATGTCTCCTCTTTAAGAGATGCAGACATTGCTTTCATCAGAACTCACTAGCCGTCCACTCTTCAAATTCTGCTCCATAACTATTTGACAAATCAATTACAAGTGCGTTTAGCACTTCTTGGTTACTGAGATGGAAGTTGCAGCATGAATTTTACACGCAGACTGCACTGAGTCAAAAGGCTGCATGTTTGCAAAATATCTTGATTCCAGTGCTCACTTTCAAATTCACGTTCAGGTTTATAGTAATTTCAGCTGTATATATGTACACTGCCAAGTGAAACAACGTTCCTCCAGACCAAGGTGCACAACACAGGGCATATAAGTCATAATGTAATATTACTACAAGTATTAAGGTGCATTTATGACTCAAGTTAATGAAGTAAATAGTATAATGCTGCTGGCGCTTCATATGCGGCGAGACCTGGTTATTGGCAGGGAGTTCAGTAGTCTCACAGCCTGAGGGAAGAGGCTGATTCCCTTCCTAACAGTCCTTGTCCTAATACTATGGTACCTTCTGCCCAGTGGAAGGGGGACAAAGAGATTGGTGGATGGATGGAAGGGATTATTGATGATGCCAAGGGCACTGCGTTTAGCTCCCAGCATTTTGAGTTGGATTGCTACATTACTTCGTGGAATGAGTGCATGATTGTTAATTTGCTGCTACTTGGTAAAATGTTTTTTATTATGGCTCTTATGTGACTGGTAAATTGCAAGGATGAGTCAGACCACATACAGGATGGTGGGCATTGGAAAGCACACACCCAAAGCTGAGGAACTGACTACAACCGAAGGAAAACTACAAAGGCATGGAACAAAGTTGCCCTGATTTGTAATAAAGTATCTGACATTGGCATACTAATTGAATATCCTGCTATAGAATAAACTTGTCTGAAGTCCACCCTTTCAGACAACAAAAGTTATCGTGTTAAGGAATGACAGATAGGACTGTTGACAGCTAAGTCATTTTTGTCCCTTTTGTGAACAAACCTCATTCACATTGGAGGCCATTTTCTCTTTTTACTTCAATGATTTCCTGTTTATTGAATGATTTCAGAGAAGGCAGGGCTTGCTGCAGAAACTATATTGTATCTCTGATGTTTGCGTAACTGTATTTTACACAGAACTGTAGAGCAAGTAATAGTCCCTTCAGCCATAATGTCTACGTTGACCATGATGCCAATTTAAAGGCACAGTGACCTGCATATACTTTATATCCTGCAATCAGAATGTTTTAAATAAGAGTGTAAAGAGTTCATGAGGAGGGTTATGCTGTATCGATATACTACTAAAACTCTCATGCTCTGTCTGTCTGTTTGTGACCTCCAATTAGTGCCAATGGTGCATTACAGTGGCACTTTTTTTGACTAAATCAACTTAAAATGCGCTAACTTACAGAATGCAGGCAAAGTTCAGGGTTATATATCCGTATAAAATTGTTCATTCGCCAAAATCAACAGCCCCGCTTTCACCCGAGAGCCGATGTCAGCCATGATGGAAACAGTGACACCACACCACGACACATGAGCATGGCCAGCCTCTGCAGCGCCTCACGATGCTCACAGCAGCCACACCAACTGCAGTAAAAGGGCAGGGCTATCACGTCCATTTAGGAGAGCGCCAACCACATCATCAAGAAAAATCAGCATCCTGGAGGTTTTGCTGCTTTGTATCTTCTATCCAGCATTAGGGTAACAAAATATGTTCAGCCTAATTATGCCATGTGGAAAGAGGAGGGGGACATTATGGTCAAGAGATGATGCCAAACATTGTTGGGAAGCGGCAAGGGGAGGGAAAGAACAAGAATCGGATCAGGCCAGGACTGCACGACTCCAGGATCAGAGACAAAGAACACATGGCAGAAGAGATGAAGGATGAAAGGGCTGTGCATCTCCAGAATGACAAAAACAGGCAGAGAAGGAGGAGAGAGGAAGAGTCAGAGGAGAAAAGGAAAGATTGACTCGAGAATATACGGCAAAGAGTAATTATTGCGAGAGCTGCTGAAGACGACAATGCCCACTTTCAATGACAATACCTCGACAGAGAAAGAGCAAGGCAAATTGCATGACTCATGAGAGGAGAACTATCAGTGATCCTAATATCATGATTGATGACAGGCATCATGGACAAGCTCTTCTGTATTTCTAAGAGAAACTTCAGAACTTGGGCAAAACACTTGAAGAATATAACTTGCCAACACCAAAAAACGGTACAATTACTCAAAGTGCTGGCAATCTGGAATTATTGCATGAACTACAATACAACAGAGACGAACAGCAGGAATTTGTTTCACAGAAGGAGCCCCTATTGAATAATGAGCAAAGAGATGTATAATAATATGTGTGTGACTGCTTGGAAAGGAATCTGCCTTCAATGATTTTCATTGATGCACCAGGAGGAACGGGCAAGACATTTATCATCAACTTGATCCTTGTTAAAGTTAGAGGAGATGGAGGTGTTGCTATTGCTGTAGCATCATCAGTTATTGCAGCAATATTGATGCCTGGTGGTAGGACAGCGCATTCAAAATTTAAAATACCCCTCAAAGTCAATGAAAATATCCTTTGTAACATCGATTTAAAAAAAAAAACAATACTGCAAGTTTACTCCAAAATGCACAGCTTATTGTCTGGGATGAGTGCCCCATGATTAGGAGGGAGAGCTTTGAAGCTGTGCACCGGACTCTTTGTGATGTATGCAACAGGAGTGAGGCCTTCAGGGTATATTAACCATTTGCTGTGGCGATTTCTGTCAGCTTCTACCAGTTGTGAAACGCAGAAATGATGCTGATGTGGAGAATTCATGCATAAAAAAATCCTACTTGTGGAGAAGCTTCATCAAGTTTCAATTGAAGAGAAACATGCGATTGAGTGAGGAAGAAAGACGATATTCTGAGTTCTTATTGGATGTTGCAGAAGACAAGATTGAGAAAAATGAAAACGATGAAATCAAATTACCTGAAGATATGATTCTGCCAGAAAAACTATGGAAGAATGCATTGATTTCATCTACCTGACATTCGACAATCCTGCAGAACTGTTCTCGAAGAATTCTACCTTGGTTCCTCTCAATGAAATGATGCGAAAAATAAACTTCACATGCATTAGACACTTCCTTGGAATCATGAAAGAGTACTGTTACTTCAATGCCATAGGTGAAGGAGCTAATGCCACTCCTTTTCCAACAGAATTCCTTGATTCGGTTGAACTCTCTGGATTGCCACCGCATCATCTGGAATTGAAGAGGGGATCTCCCAACATTTCCATGAGGAACTTGGATCCACCAAGGCTTTGCAATGGAACGCGAATGATGGTGGAAGAACTGCACAAAAATCTCATTGTAGCAAAGATAAACATTGGTGCATTCAATAATGACATTGTCATGATCCCAAGAATTATTCTCAATTTATCAGAAGGGGGAGATGTCCCTCTTCAGCGGAGCCAGTTTCCGATACAGCCATGCTTTGCTATGACTATACATAAGGCGCAAGGTCAAACCATGGAGAATGTGTTGATTTATCTGGAGAAACTGGTATTCCAGCATGGTCAGCTGTATGTGGCTTTAAGCTGGGGAAAAAGAAATGAAAACGTTAGAGTATTCTTGAAGGGTTGCAGATCACCCAGAAATGTTGTCATCAAAAATGTCCTTCATTAAACGAGGAGGAGCTATATTTGTCTTGCTACGCATCTTTCTTTTTTAATAAACTGAGTTTTTCTTCTTTAATTTCCAAAGCACATCACATCAGACTGCACTAACTTTCTCTCAAAGGGTGCCCCAATGGGTCACCCCATTGTCTAGTATATATTAAAATTTAGAAAAAACACAGCTTTTTTAACAAGCTTGATTGATCATTCTGTCCATTCAGTGTTATAAGTGAAGTGGGTGCATTGGTACACTCTGTACTTTTGGCTGTGATCCTTAAATTTAAAAATGGAGACGATCAATCCAGTTAAATTTAATATTAATTACTAACATGCACAATATTCAGCAATGTTATTGCATGAAAATGATGAGATATAGGGACTCAGAAACATGAGAAAAAATGAGAATTGTAAGCAGGAGTAGGCCATCGGGTCCTTTGAACTCACTCTGCCATTTAGTAAGAATATACGTGATGATTTACTGTGGCACTACTTTCCAGCACTAATTCCCAGATCACTCAGTTCTTGCACTGAGAACATTTAGATCAGGCCAAGTGCAATGTCCTTTATACAGTTAATTTTGACAACTGGGACTGAAACTTCTTCCATGTGCCTATTTCATTCAATGACGTGAAAGTAAAAGTGGGTTAACTCTACCAGAAATGACATTTTAAGCTCTAATTTCTTGTTAACCATTCACTATAACCTTTCCATAAAGGCAGAGTGAATGGTTATTAAGAGATTAGTGTTGTGTTTGTTAGATATGTACTAACTCTAATTTAAGTCCTATTCATTCAATGTTGCCATGCCTCTTTATTTGTGTTGGCTCTGAATTTAAAAACACCTCAATTTTAGACATCTCACCTTCATTACTGATCTCTCCATGTCCTCACCCTTGGTTTCTCTTCAGACTTCTCTGGAGCCAGCTCCTGCTGAGATCTCTGCAGTCCACCAGTTTTGGCTTCTTGTGCATCTCCCAGTTTAATCATTCAATCAACGACAGCTATCCCTTTAATTCCTAAGGGCCTAAAGTAACTTAAGTTTAATTTAGTTAGTTTAAGTTTGCTGATGACACCACTGTTGTTTGCTGATTCAAAGGTGGTGACGAATCAGTATTTTGGAGAGAGATTGAAAATCAGGCTGAATGGTGCCACAACAGCAACCTCTCAATCAACATCAACAAAACCAAAGATCTGATCATTGACTACAGGAGGAGGAAAAATGAGGTCCATGAGCTAGTCCTCATCAGGGGATCAGAAGTGAAGAGGATCAGTAACTTTAACTTCCTTGGTGTTACCATTTCAGAGGATCTGCACGTGCAATTATGAAGTAAGCATTGCAGCACCTCTTCTTCCTTTGGAGCTTGCAGAGATTTGGCATGACATCTAAACTTCGACAAGCTTCTGTAGTGGAGAGTATACTGATTGGCTGAATCACAGTCTGGTATGGAAACACCAATGCCCTTGAACAGAAGATCATACAAAAAGCAGTGGACTCAGCCCAGTCCATCATGGGTAAAGCCCTCCCAACCATTGAGTACATCCACATGAAACGCTATCATAGGAAAGCAGCATCCATCAGCAGGGATCCCCATTGGCCAGGCCCTTTTCTCACTGCTACTATCAGGAAGAAGGTACAAGTGCCTCTTGACTTGCACGACCAGTTTCAGAAACAGTTATTACCCCTCAAGGCTCTTGAATAAAAGGAGATACTTCACTCAACACCACTCACCCCATCATTGAAATGTTCCCACAACCAATGAACTCATTTTCAAGGACTTTTGAACTTATGTACTCAAATTTATTTATTTATAATTATTTTGTTTTTCCTTTTTATATTTGTACAGTTTGCTTTCCTTTGCAAATTGGTTGTCCGTCTTTGTGTGCAATTTGTCACTGATTCCATTGTGTTTCTTTTATTTATTGTGAAAATAAATCTCAGGATAATACATCTATGTACTTTGATAATAAATTTAGTTTGAACTTTGAAATTTCAAACTCTGAAATTCTTTCCTACACCTTACCTTCTCTTCACCTCTCATTGCTTCTTTAAGGCAATCCTTAAAATTTGCAACTCTCACTAAATTTTGGTCAACTGACTATTTTTTCCATCAGATGCCCAGTGTCAAATTTTTCTGATAATTCTCATGTGAAGTACCCAGGGATATCGACCATAGGAATAGAAGTGGTATGAATATACAATCTTTGACATGACACCTCTTCACTCTTGAAAAGAGCACCAAGCTGCCAATTAAGTTTCCTTTTACCCTGGATAGGACAGGATAGCTTGGGAATCTGCATTGGTTGTCTTTCCTGAACAAAAGGTGGGCTAAACATGAGAGCAGAAGGATTAATGGAAATTCTGCCAGTTGGCATTTCCAGCAGAGTCTCTACACAAGCCCAAAGGGAATGTTTACACTCCCCTTTTCACCTACTCAAGTTGTGACTTGTATGAAGCCAATGTGGTTTTAGATTACTTTCTAATGGTTATTCTGCTGCAGTAATAAAGATCATTTCCAATTTGTGGAAATGTGATGTGGTTTGGTATATTACTCAAAAAAACTTTGAAGCAGAAACACAGTGTAAAATAAAATCTAAATTTCTGAAATCATTGCTTCAACTAATGGCATCTCTCTGTATTACATATACAACAGTAATTCCTATTTAAATGAAACAATTAACTGAAAATTGATTTTTATATTTGGCTACTTCTACAAGTGTTTGCTGTTTCTTTTCTATTTGAGTCTGTGGGGGTCCACTGCAAGGCCTATACTTATATAACTCTCAGTTTGGCTAGTGGCTTAATCTAGGGGAAGACAGCTCTCGGCCCGGCCAAACTTAGGAAATCTTGTTTGGGTGGATGCTGCTCAATGTGTCCTCTGTTACTAATCAGTACCACAAAATAACAAACAGTACACAATATGTGATTAAACGATTAAGCTTTATAATTCTTAATTTGACTATATAGTTAGTAAAGAAACAAAAAAAAAGGGCTCATTCTCATGAAACAGTCTAATGCACAACGTTGGAGCTCACTGATAAGGTCATTCGTCCACCATTGACCTCCTCCAAGAGTCGCTGACCTTCGGACCCTTTCTCCAAGTCCACTCCTCTGGCAGTCTACCAACTCTCTCTTTTCGCGTCTTCTCTCCTCATCTCTCCCTGGCAAAAGACTGCAAAATCCCTGCTCCCAGACGCACGAGAGAAAACGACATCCCTCTCATTGGATAGCCCCACATGCCAAAACCCCATTATCTCTAGTCATAACCCAAGCATTGCTGCTACATTAGCAGTGAAACTTTACAGTGCTTTACATTCATTCACAGCTCCTATTTGTTATTGAGAAGGTACCGATGAGTCACCTTCAACTCATGAAATAATTCTGATGACTCTACTTCCATGATGCTAGATAAATTCCCAGTAAGTGGACAGACTGGATTTCTCTTATTTTTTTGTGAATGGGACATACTGGCACAACTTCCATTTTTTTTTCAAGAAACCGCTCTTTTAATTCTGCTGAAACAGCCTGGCTGGAGGCTCCTGTAGAGTGTGCCATTTAATTTCTCTTTGCTGTTCTTGATATTGCATGGGGTAAATGGAATTAGTGGCGACTGGGATCTATGGAGAACTTAGGGTAAAAATCTGATCTAGATCGCCCACTCAGTGCTTCTAGCTGAACGTGGTTGCAGGTTTTTCAGCCTTGCCTTTAGGACTTGCACTTTCCCCTATTATTGTTAAGGATGGAGATGTTCTTTTGAGTTTATTCGTATTGCTAGTTAGTTAGCTGCTATTCATGATAAGAATCAGTAAGATTGAATGTTTTGATTTGAGCTGCTGATTGTTGAAATACTTGGCATTGTCTGTTGCATGTTGTGATTGGTCCTTCTTTGCAGCTGCAACCATTGGTACCTTATGGTACACATGATGCAGTTACTGACCTTGGTCACATTGAATTGGAGTTGATCTCCTGGTTTGCTTGTAATGATAGGGCCTTTAGATTTTTACTCTTATTCAATTTTAGGATCTGGGTGTCATTGGCAAGGCCGAAGTTTATTGCCATTCCTTATTACCCTGGAGACATTGGTAGCAAATCATCTTCTTCAACTGCAGCAACCTTCTTGCAAAGGTCCCTTACAATGGGAAGAAGTCCCAGGATTAGGTCCAGTGACAGTGATGGGCACATGATATATTTTCTTGCCAGGAAGTTGTGTGAAGGGGGAGGGTTGAATCTTTAAAAAGGAGCATTTGCAAGGTTTTGGTGATTTTCTGGTGGCCCAATCGGATCAGGAGCAAGGGGGGAGACAACTCATAGGTCTGTGAGTGAGATTTACAAAGGAGTGTTCAGGAGCTTTCAGTGTTTTCCAGCAGCCCAATCAAATCGCAATTCATTAGCAAGGACAAATAAAAATAAGGAAGAGACAAGCAGAGTGGCTATTGTGTGAGTCGACCATTGTGAGTGTGCAGAGGCTTTGGATTATCAGGCTTCAGCAAGAAAAAAACTTGGTGGGTAAGTGTCTGTTGTGTTTCTTCTTCATTCTTTGTTGTTCATTTGTTCTAGCAGAGTTAGTGCAGTGAGAATGGCTCGAGGGTCTGTGTTGTGTTCTTTGTGTCAGATGTGGGAATTCTGGGAGATCTCTAGCCTCCTGGATAACATGTTTGCACCAGGTGCACAGAGCTGTAGCTCGATGACCTTCGGTTCATATGACAAACTGAGGAAGTGATAGACAGGAGTGACAGGGAGGCAGTCACTCCTAAGTTGCAGGAGGCAGGTACCTGGGTAACTGTCAGGAGAGGAAATGGATATGGGCAGCTAGTGCGAGTATTCCTGCGCCATTGCCCTCAATAATAAGTATACCATTTTGGATACCGCTGGGGGGGATGACCTATCGGGGGAGCCACAGTGATCGGGTCGCTGGCACTGAGTCTTCTGCTGTAGCTGAGAGGGACGGGGGAGAGAAGCAGACTGCAGTAGTGATAGGGGATTCCATAATTAGAGGAGTTGACGAAAGATTCAGTGGATGCCATTGCAACACCCGGATAGTATGTTGCCTCCCAGGTGCCAGGGTCAGAGACATCTCAAATCAAGTCCATGGCATTCTAAAGGGAGCAGCCAGAAGTCTTGGAACATATTGGCACCAATAACATGGGTAGGAATAGGGAGGAAGTCCTGAAGAGCGAGTTTGGGGAGCCATGTTGAAAGCCGAAAAGCAAGACCTCGAGGATAGTAATCTCTGGATTACTGTTTGTGTCACGTGCCAGTAGGGGTAAGGACAGGATGATTTGGCAGATTGAATGTGTCACTGAAGAACTGGTGCAAAGGGCAGGGTTTCAGATTTCTGGATCATTGAGACCTCTTCCAGGGAAGGCATGGCCTGTACAAAATGATATCCTTGTGGGGAGGTTTGCTAGAACTGTTGGAGGTGGGTTTAAATCAATCTGGCAGGTGGATGGGAAACTGAGTGATAGGGCTGAGAATAGGGCAGTTGTTATACAAACAGAGACGGTGTGTAGCGAGACTGTCAGGCAATACAGGCAGTTGATAGGGAAAATTGAATTCAGTCAGAAGAGTTGCATTGTAACAGGCAGACAAAATTGAAAAGGGTGATGAATAAAGGAATGAACATGTTATATTTGAATGCATACATTATTCAGCATAATGTGAATGATCTTGTACCGCAGTTAGAGATTGCCAGGTATGACATTATGGGCATCACTGAGTTATGGCTGAAAGAAGATTATAATTGGAAGTTTTGCATCCAAGGACACACATTGTATCAAAAGGGGGGCTGGGGTGGCTCTGTTGGTAAAAAATGAAATCAAATCCTGAGGAAGAGGTGAAATAGAATTGTAAGATGTAGAATCATTGTGGGTAGAGGTAAGGAAATGCAAGGGTAAGAAGACACTGCTGGGAGTTACGTACAGGACTTCTAACAATAGCTAGGATGTGGGCTGCAAAATCCAATATCAAAAGGGCAATGTTATGATAGTCATGGGAAATTTCAATATGCAGGTAGATTGGGAAAATCAGGTAGGTGCTGATTTTGGATCCCAAGAGGAAGAATTTGTAGAATGCCTATGAGATAACATTTCAGAGCAGTTGGTGGTTGAATCTACCAGGGGATCAGCTATTCTGGGTTGGTTCTTATGTAATGAACCAGATTTGATTAGAGAGCTTAAGGTAAAGGAACTCTTAGGAAACTGTGAGCATATTATGATACAATTCGCCCTGCAATTTCAGATGGAGAAGATAATGTCAGATGTATCAATATTACAGTGGAGTAAAGGGAATTACAGAGGAATGAGAGAGGAGCTGGCCAAAACTGATTGGAAGGATGAACTCGAAGGGATGACAACAGAGCAGCAATGCCTGGAGTTTCTGGGAGGAATTTGGAAAGCACAGGGACAGGTACTGTGGTGAACTACATATACCTGTCTGGATACGCCCCCTGATGACTGCCCCTGTGGCTCCTCCCACAGACCCCGGTATAAAGGTGATGGAGGTCTGAGCCCGGCCTCTCTGTCTCCAGGATGTAGTACGGTGGTCATTCACTGCTCGTTCCTTCTTCCAGTCAATAAAAGCCGATACCTCGCTTTTACGTCTCAGAGTGAGTTATTGATGGTGCATCAGGTACATCCCAACGAAGAATAAGTATTCTAAAGGGAGAATGATGCAACTGTGGTTGACAAGGGAAGTCAAAGCCAACATAAAAACAAAATAGAGCAAAATTGGTGGAAAGTTAGAGGATTGAGAATTTTTAAAAAAACAACAGAAGGCAACAAAAAAGCCTCTAGGAGGGAAAAGATGAAATATGAAGGTAAGCTAGCCAGCAATATCAAACAGAATACCAAAAGTCTTCTTCATATATACAGAGAGGCAAGAGTAGATATCTGACCACTGGATATGGATGCTGGAGAGATAGTAATGGGGACTAGAAAATGAAAGATGAACTGAATCAGAATTTTGCATCAGTCTTCACCGTGGAAGACATTTGCAGTATGTTGGAAGTTTGAGAGTGTCGAGCAGAAGTGAGTACATTACTAGGGAGAAAGTGCTTGGAAAACTGAAAGGTCTGAAGGTAGATAAGTAACCTGGACCAGAAGGGCTACGCTCCAGGGTTCTAAAAATGGTAGATGAAGAGATTATGGAGGCATTAGTAATGGTCTCACAAGAATCATTAGATTCTGGCATGATTCTGGAGGACTGGAAAATTGCAAATATCACTCTTTAAGAAGGGAGGGAGGCATAAGAATGGAAATTTTAGGCCAGTTAGCCACACCTCGGTGGTTGGGAAGGTGTTGGAGTCGATTGTTAGGGATGAGGATTCGAGGTACTTGGAGGTACATGACAAAGCCAGCTTGGGTTCCGTTAGCGAAAATCTTGCGTGACGAGTCTTGGAGTACTTTGAGGAAATCATACGCAGGATAGACAAAGGAGAATTAATAGATGTTGTGTAGTTGGATTTTCAGAAGGCTTTGACAAAGTCCCACACATAAGGGTGATTAGCAAGGTAAGAGCCCATGGTATTACAGGAAAGATATGAGCATGGATAGAGCATTGGCTGATTGGCAGTGTGGGAATAAAGAGAGCCTTTTCTGATTTGCTGCTTGTGACTAGTGATGTTTGCAAGGGTCAGTGTTTGGACCACTTCTTTTTACGTTGTATGTCAATAACTTGGATGACAAAATTGATGGCTTTGTGGCCAAGTTTGTAGACGATACAAAGTTAGGTGGAGGGGCAGGTAGTGTTGAGGAAGCAGGGAGCCTGCAGAAGGACTTAGACAGATTAAAAGAAGTGGCAGATGGAATACAGTGTTAGGAAGAGTCTGGTTTTATGTTTTGTAATTTCAAAACATTAAACTAAGTCAAGGAAGACGCGAGTGCCTGAAAATGCAAGTCTAACTTTGTGTTCAATTTAAATGAAGTGCTCATGTATCACGTGGTAGCATGATGACGTATGCAGTTCATGTATTTAAATGTATAATCCATAGTGAATTATTAAAAAGAACAAGAATGCTTAATTATCTACATATTTATGATTGCTCAAATATTACTGAAATATTAAATACATAATGCTCCTCCTTGCTTAGCTATAAACTCCAACTCAACAGAAAATGCACCTCAACTATATACACAGTATACTATTTAATACAATAAATACATACAAACATATAAACAGCATAATAAATTTTAAATTTTCTGATTCAGGCGTAAAGATCTAATCTCTATGGAAGTTTACTTACTCTTTTGGGATAATGTATTTCCACAATAGGGGATCACCCTACTTGGCAGGTGAGACGTGTGGCTGTGAAACAATCTCGGGTTGTAGGGCCTCCTCTATCATGGTTGTAGGAGTTGACTGTGGGGCTGCAGGAAGTGGTCCTGACATTGGTCGCCATGTTTCTTCTTCCTTTTTCTTCTACTAGATTGTGCATCTTGATCTTGATATTTAGTTCACTGGAGTAATCCCTTTTTAATCAAAGACGTTCAAGTCTGGAGATTAAGAATACTACAAGAAGTGCAGGTAAGATCTCTGGGGAGCCATCTCTTGGGTGGTGGAGATTGCAGACTAGACTGGAATCAATGAGGGATGCTTGACAGCTGTGGCAGGGTTTGAATGCCATAACCTCCTACAAAGTTAAATCTTGCAACATAGGGGACAGCAGAGCTTCACTTCCAGATGAGCTCAATGCCTTCAATGCTCAATTTGATCACCAGAACAGGGAGGAGCCATTGCACACCCCCATGTCTCCCGATGATCCTTTGGTCTCAGTATCTGAAGATGATGTGCAGGCTGCCTTCAAGAGAGTGAATCCAAGGAAAGCATTCAGTCTGGATGGAATACCTGGCCGAGTACTGAAGACCTGTGCGGAACAACTGCTTGGTGTATTCACAGATATCTACAGCCTCTCACTCTGGCAGTGTGTGGTACCCACCTGTTTCAATCAGGCTTCAATTGCACTGGTGCCCAAGAAGAGTATGGTAACTTGCCTCAATGACTATTGCTCAGTGGCACTTGCATCCACAGTGATGAAGTGTTTTGAGAGGCCTGTGTTGAAGCATATCAGCTCCTATCTGAGAGGCGATCTGGATCCACTCCAATTTGCCTATCAAAGCAACAGGTCTACAGCAGATGCTATCTCGTTGGCTCTACACATAAACCTGGAGCATCTGGACAACGAAGGTGCATACAGCAGGATGTTCTTTATCAATTTATCACCATCATCCCCCCTAAGCTAATCAGTAAATTCCAAGACCTGAGCCTCAATACCCCCTTGTTTAATTGGATCCTGGATTTCCTCACTTATTGATGCCATTCAGTTTGGACTGGCAAAAACATCTCCTCCACAGTCTCCATCAGCACAGAAGCACCGCTGGAATGTGTACTTAGCCGCATGCTCTACTAGCTTTACACTTATGTCTGTGTGGCTAAGTAAAGCTCCAGCACCACATCCAAGTTTGCTGATGACACCAGTATTGTGGGCTGTATCAAATGGGGAGATGAATTGGCATGCAGGAGGGAGACTGAAAATTTGGTTGAGTGGTGTAATAACAACAACCTCTCACTCAATGTCAATAAGGCCAAGGAACTGATTGTAGACTTCAGGACAGGGAATCCAGAGGTCCATGAGCTTGTAAACATTGGAGGATCAGAGGTGGAGAGATCAGTAACTTTAAATTCCTAGGTGTCAATATCTCAGAGGACCTGACCTGGACCCATCATATAAATATAATTTCAAAGAAAGCATGACAGCACCTCTACTTCCACAGGAATCTGAGGAGATTCAGCATTTTATCAAAAACCTTGACAACTTCTATAGATGTGTGGTGGAGAGTGTGCTGACTGGCTGCATTACGGCCTGGTATGGGAACACCAATGCCTTTGAGTGGAAAATCCTACAAAAGGTAGTGGATTCAGGCCAGTACATCATGGATAAAACCCTCCCAACTATTGAGCACATCTACATGAAACAATGCTGTAGAGAAGCAGCATCCATTATCAAAGATCCTCACCACCCAGGCCATGCTTTTTTCTTGGTGCTGTCATCAGGTAAAAGGGCCAATTGCCTCAGAACTCACACTATCAGGATCAAGAACAGTTACTACCCCTCAACTATCAGGCTCTTGAACAAAAGGGGATAGCTACTCTAATTTAAGGACTCTTTTATCTTGTTACTTCATGCTTGTTATTTATTGCTATATATTTATTATGTGCATTTGTACAGTTTGCTTACAGTTTACAGATGCTGCTTACAGTTACTGTTCTGTAGATTTGCTAAGAATGCCCGCAGAAAAAGAATTTCAGGGTTGTATGTGGTGGCATGTATGTACTCTGATAATACATTTTGCTTTGTAAATTGAACTTTGAATCATTCTGCTGCTCCCTCTCCCTTTGCAATCAGATCCCTCCTCTTGGTTTCTGCATCCACAACATTGCCTGATGAATCTTTTTTTTCATACCCTCATTGACTCCTTTCTTTTGGCCTTCCATTTCTCCAGCTGGGCTTTGGTTTTTGCACCTACATTTTACAACCAATTTGTTGTCTCCTTCTTGATGTGCTTGCAATAACCTCAATGCATGCAGGTTAGATTCTGGTACTATATACTCACAAAAGCTGAATGTTTGCAACATTCTTTTAACTCTACTCCAGCTTAAAACCAAGCCACCTATCACAAGTAACTGCCTGGTTAAGATATCAGAAGCTTTCTGAGTTATGTTGCCTACAAACAGTTTAGTTGTTGGATCAGATCACTGCTTTCGTCACTTTCACAATTCGTCTGAGCAGCATGGTCCTTCCTTTGTCCAATAGGCTTCCAACCAGAGGCACAGAGGTTGACACCAACACCTGTTTGTCCTCTGTTGTGCAATGGTTCTTGGTGTTCAGCATGAAGACGGTTGTGGCATCATTCAGTACTTTTATTAACATGCTTTCAGTTGACTTTATTGCAGGGGATGTGTCACGCAAACGGTGGTTGGATCTCCAATCAAGATGTAGTTGTCTCAGCCAGTCACACCCCCACAGTGCTTGTCATTCCATTTTTACCACATACAAATTTGATGTGCTTTGATGGTTGTTGGATTTCTACAAGGAGAAATTCCTACATTCCTACAGGAGTTACCTCTTCCCCAGTATAAGTTCTTAGTTGAATATCTGCATGCTTTAGTTTGGTATCATTGAAATGGGGTTCAAACTCATTTTGTGGAATGACTGAAACAGCTGAGCCAGTGTCCAATTCCATTTCAACTAACTTGCCGTTCACTTTTGGAATAAGCCATATTGCTTGTCTATTATTAGTTTTCATATTATAAATTTCAAGGATACCCTGTCCTGTCACTCTCATCATTATCAGATTTTTCATCAACAACATGCAGATTAGTGCTCTTTTTGAAACATTTTTAGCTTTTTCTCATCCCTAAGCAGTCATTGATTTTTGTCTGCCCAACATACAGAAAATGCAACAAAATTAGACACATACAAAGAGCAAGTTTCACCTTTAAACCTGCATTTTTTTTTAGTGTATATGATTCTCTGCCACAGCAGTAACACAATTTGTTTGGCCAGACTGCCTTCTGTTTAGATATTTCAATTTTGTTCATGCTCACTTCCATTCCTGACTGCAACTCAATTGCATCTCTGTCTGTAGTTTCCATTGAAACAGTAATTTCAACTGGTCTTTTAAATGTGAGTTGTGCTTCAGTTGGGATCCCTTTTTGAATGCTTTCTTGTAAGATTCCACAAATTAGATGACCTCCCACTGCATTAAGATCATCATTGAATTAAAAGTGTTCAGACACCTTTTTCAATTTAGCTACATACACTGAAATGTATTCCCCTTCCTTTTGATTCCACTTATGAAATCTAAAGTGTTCTGCAATCAATGTCTTGGTTCTAGCTATTCCTCATTACTTTTGCAATATCAGCAAAGCTTGTTTCTATTGGTTTGGTTGGATTAGTCAAACTTCAAAGCAAACTATCTGCCCTTAAACTCTCTAGCAAAATTGGTTTTTGTTTCTTATTGGCTATTTCATTTGCTTCTGTTACGAACCCCATAACTGGGTCACTTACCAGCAAAGATAGAGAGGTCCGTTGAAGTCTGATGGTACTATTTTTAAAAGTTTTTATTTATAAAGGGGCACAAAAGTAAGGTTAATACAAACATTCAGATAATATACATCGTCAATACCCAATCTAAAGCGCGGGTATAGCAATAATCATCAATAAGAAGTGGCTCTATTGTTTTGTCTAGAGGTAAAAATATTGTCCGATGGAAATATAAAAGTCTCTCGAGTTCATGCAGGCTTTAGCCTTTTGAGGACCGCTGGGTTTCACTTGTTGGAGAGAGAGAGAGATTTTGGTGAGAAAAGAAACTTGCCCAGTCTTTTTAGGACACAAACCGTTGAATCGGGAACGTGGGTTCCCCGTTGTTAGTTCGAAGTCCTTTTCGGTGTTATCAGCCACCCGTTCCCCAGGCCAGGGGAAATGGACCACACGTGGCTTCCGAATAGCTTCCCGTTATCACGGGAGCGATGAGCGATGGTGTCTCCTTCTGGTGCGTTGCTAGGGGACTGCCCCCTGCAGCCCCTCTTTTATCTTGACTTGCAGGGTTGTAGATGTCAATCAGGGTGGGGTGATGCAATCCCCAGCCCACATTGCCCGAGGGTGTACACGTAGCCCTGAGAGCTGGCACGTAGTATAGGATCGCAATCCACAACGGTGTCTCCAAGAAACAATGGCCAAATCCGTTGCTTTGTCCTGCTGCGGATTCTCTCTCATTTCCTGGGTCCAAGACCCGAATTAATAGCGATCTTGCGATTCTCAAGAAGGGGGGGGGGGGCTGGGATCATAACACTTCAAATTATTGCTGAATTAGTTCAGTAGACATGAATCTGTTGTGTAATCAAATTCATCAAAGTTTTCAATTTCTGTTTCAATTTTATGTTCTATTTCTGTTCTAATTTTATGATTGTTATCACTCAGTTTTTATTCTTTATGAACCTTGGAGTTCTTCCATTTTCTGACTTTATTTTTTCAAGCTTGATCATGTCTTACCTTCTGAAGAAGATGTACTAGACTGCTTTTTAAAAAATGTGACCATCTCTACTGTGCTGGGCTCACTTTTTTTTAGTTCAAAAGATACATTGCACTTCAATGGATCGATAGCCATCCTTGGCTTGTTTTCAAAATATATCATAACCAATGTTATGTTTCGTAACTTCAAAACATTAAACTAATTCCAAGAAAGATATGGGAGTCCAAAAAAGTGGGTCTAACTTTGTGTTTACTTTAAGCAAAGCTTGCACATATCGTGGTAGTGTGATCACGTATGCAATTCATGTACTTAAAAATATAACCCGCAATGAATTATTGAAATGAACAAGAATGCTTAGTCAAACAATTTATCTACAAGATTACTCAAATATTATTGAAATATTAAACACTCAACCTATGGACGTGCACTTCAGTTGAAGGAATAAAAACACAGAGTATTTTCTAAACCAGGAGAAAATTTAAAAGTCTGAGGTGCAGGACTTGGGAGTCCTCGTACAAGATTCCCTAAAGATTAGTTTGTAGGTTCAGTCAGTGGTGAGGAAGCCAAATGCAGTGTTAGCATTCATTTCAAAAGAACTAGAATATAAAAATAAGGACGTAATGCTGATGCTTCATAAGGCCCTAGTGAGGCCTCACTTGGAGTACAGTGAGCAGTTTGGGCCACTTATCCAACAACGGCTGTGCTGACAATGGAGAAGGTCCAAAGAAGGTTCATGAAAATGTTTCCGGGAATAAAAGGCTTATCATATGAGGAACATTTGATGGCTCTGGGTCTGTACTCACTGAAATTTAGAAGAATGAGGGGGGAATCTCATTGAAACCTTTTGAATGTTGAAAGGCCTATATAGAGTGGGTGTAGGGAGGATGTTCCCTAAAGTGGGAAGTCTGGGAATAGAGAGCACAACCTCAAAATAGAATCACTTCCATTTAGAATATAGATGAGGAGGAATATTTTACCCAGAGAGTGAAGGATCTGTGGATTTTTTTGCCACAGGCAGCAGTAGATGCCAGGTCACTGGGTGTACTTAAGCTGGAGGTTAGTCTGGGTATTATGGGAGAAGGCAGAAGAATGGGGCTGGGATGGAAATTGATCAAACATGATCAAATAGTGATGGGCCGAATGGCCTAATTCTACTGTAATGTCTTGAGGTTGGTGGTATCCCTGTGCATGCACTTCTTTTGCTCTTCATGGTGGTTGATGTCATTGGTTTAGGAGGTACTGTCAAAGAGTAAACACCGCAATGCATTTTATAGGTATTGTAACAGAAATAAGCAAGATTTGGTATTTCAAGGAGTAAAAAGCACTTCAAAGTTGCCACAGAATATTTATTTAAAATATAATGAATTTAAGACATATATACACACACACATATATTGTATGGATGACACACAAAACTGTAAGTCCAAACCCTCTGTAAAATGATTGATGAAAGAACAAGTATTATGCCCTTTTACTTATTGGGGATTCTAATTTATGATGACTGCTTAGGAGAATCTCAAAGATATTTGGCACCAATTGTAATTTTGGTCTAAGGAGAAGTCCAATGAGTTTGTTCACTGCTCATACTTATAGCCTACACTCCTTTTCTATTCCACACATTCCAGTCATCTACAATTTTAAAACTAATTATTTATTTTTATTTTTATTTGTCTCACCTATCTCCAAGGGAAAAAAAACAAGCTTCTTGTCACTTCACATTTCTTAGTGTCTCATGTCTGCATGCTTCAAGGGAGTGGTGGGTCCCCTCTCCCGACTGAGGAGAAGATACCTCCAGCTAACAAAGAGATTTAAAACACAGTTCATTTATTTACAGTGATACACATTTAAATCCACACAACATCCATTAAACACACTTAAAGCTCACAGACAATTCCTATCATAAACACTTCCCCATTACAAACCATTTCTAAAACACATACCATTTCCAAATCACAAAGCTCAGAACATTTCTCAAACAAAAAAGATCAAGGCTGTCTAAAACATGGGTACAATTCCTATAAATCAAAATGACATGCCAAAGATGCGGACAAGCAAGGTATCTGTCACAAAAACTGAAGCTCAAGGAATGATTCTAGTTTTTCCATGTTGCTTGCTATTCCTAACCCATTGTAATACACCTGAATTGCTCTTTACATTTATACCCCTTTTCTCCCACTTGAGTGACTTCACAAGCATATTATTTCCTCAGATATCCTTTTAACACAAATGGTCTAACAGCATTTTTGGAGACATAGATCTTAGCTTTGCAGCATTAATGGTTGATAGCTAACTTCTGAGTACATGAAACTTTTCCACCTATAAGTACATCAGTTATTGATATGCCAAATGATATTATCCATATGCTCTGCAAGCTTGCTTGAACTAAGCAACTTAAGAATCAGCTGGTCTGTTTGAAGCAATAATAAAACAGGTGAAGTGAATCTTCACAGATAGAGAATCTTCAAATAAAGAGCTTATTTGCAAAGCTGTTCTAGAAAGAGTGCATGTTTAACTTCAAGCCTCTTTCCATTTACATTTGAAGAACTGAAGACTGATTTCCATTTAAGACCAGAAGTTTATAAAAGCAATATAGTTGAAAGTTTCAAATGGCAGCTGCTATTCAGAAAGAAAGATTAGTAATCATGAAATAGAAGGAAATATCTATCACAATGCTGGCCTTGTCAGTTATGCCCAGATCTTAATAGCAAATCTTAGAGAATGGCATTGGAGTGCCTGGAGACAAGGAAGAAGGCGTAGAAAGGGGACTCTCATGCAAGGTTTACAAGGACCCCTTTTCGTATCTTCACTTCTCTGCAGTGTAATGTGGAAGCATATTCTGTTAATTGGGGTCTGTGTTCTCCAATACAGATTAATAAATGCCTGGACATCTCACGCAACAAAAGATTAAGTCACAGCAGCTACAACTGCTTAGCCTCAAGATTACATTAGGCCATTGCTACTAGTTTTTTAGCACCATTTATTTTCTGTGTGTTGAGAAGGGTGGGTAGTTTTACATCAAATAATGTTTAATGTATTTAGTGCATTTAGTGCATGCGCAATGTGAAAAAAATAACGGCTTATGGTCTGGATGAATACTTTAAGAACTATTAACCTATGAAGTTAAAATCGTAAAAAGAATCCATTTACCTCAAACAAGATTTTGTATTTTGTTTTCTTTTTTGAGGACTGTTGAATTAAAGGTACAGGTTGACTCTTTTCAGTTAGATCATTAGAAAGCTGGTTTTCTAAAAGCGAATATCATCATGTTCATTTTCTGCAGGCTTCAGTAATTCACTTTCATCTTACAAAGTTAACATTTCCCTTCTTGCCCTTTACATTCACAATTGTAGAGAACTTAGAAAAACAGCTACAAGCTCACATCTCTGTCCACTAAACTGTATGAAGCAATTTCAGGTTACCTGTTTTATTTTTAATTTATAACACACCTAGTCTCAAACCTAGAGACTTTCCTTACATGAAATCACATTTTCTGTTACATTTAACGGCTTCCTATCATTGTATTAAATTTCACTCTGAATGCATGCATTTCCTGGGCAGTTCACTTTTGTGTCTGTTTCTTATTTATTTTACACCCCTCTATTAATTAATGTTTTTGTTTTAGCTTTCTGCTGAGCTATTGCTTAAGTTACAACACTTAATCTTAACAGTTTTTCTGGGATGAAGGTCAAGTATTTCTCTCTTAATTGAAGAAAAATAAACTAGCATTTTCCTTTGATAAACAGTGATATTAGTCTACAAGTTAAAACTTCATGATTCATTTAGAAAAGGAAATTCAATAAAGTGAGACAGATGGGAGTAAGATGTCAACAAAGAAGTGGCATTTGTTGTGAAGCACTGCTATAGGATCACATTTTGTAAAATGTCCACAGCAATTTCAGATTGAAATTTAGGTTTGCTGAACACGGCACTTCTTGCATTTATATTTGAGTTTCTTGGTTGTTGTTTTAACAAATAAATTCTTCTGCATAAGGTAGGTTTTCCAGGATTTCTCTTGTTAAAGAAAAATAACTTTAAAACGCCGGGCTTCTTTTAAACAGTTTACAAAGGAAGTAGTATATTTGGAATATTTGGATTAAATACTTCGATTTGTAAACAAGAAGTATAATTTGGATAAAGCAACATTCTTTCATACTATGTTGAAGCAGCTGCCTTCTTTTTATAGGACCATGTGATTTCTCTGCATTCAGATGTCACCAGCAGATGAAAGAGTATGTTTTTTCTCTACCATAGAGGATTTTCTGTTTGTATGTTTTTATTTCTGATGAGCTCATTCTGTGTGACATTTGTCTCTGTCCTAATGACCACTAAGTGCCCAATACTTTCCTATGCAGGAAGCTTATGTCAAACTAATTAACTTTTAATGAGAGGAAATCAACTGATTAGAATGTTTTTCTTGGCACTCTCAACAATTAATTTTGTACACAGTCTCAAGTGACTGTGGTTGGTCTTACATGCTTAGAGTGGTTTAGCACCACAGCATGTAGTGGATTGTGCGTGTCTAGGAATGTTTACTTGAACCAGTTCCATTACAGATCTATTGTGGTGAGTTTGCTAACATGATTGTAATAGCTAATTTGAGGAAGTTTGACAGAAAACTGCTGACATATGTGTTTCATTGTAATTTTGGAGTTTATTTTGAGTGTAAAATGGTAAATGAAAGAGGATGCTGTAGTCTATTTAAGAATTAATAATTTTCAAAACAGACTTTTGCATAAAACAGCATGTCATTCTGTAAGGATGGATTTGAGCTGAAAGAAATTTTCAGAAAAATATTTAGTTTTATGTTTCATATCCATTTTGATTCTTTACGGGTATTGATTTAAATCACATTATTAAAAACAAGTAAAGAAGTAATGTTTCAGGTTTAGACACTGATGTCGATAAAATAATGTATGTTGGGTTCTTCTGCACTACAGTATGTTCAGATATATTTGGCTATCCCAGTTGTCCATCATTGAGGTCTTTTTAAGATGGGAAGGCAGCAGATGTTATTTCTTCGCTACCAGCTCTGGTTTCCCAGCTGTGATGTGGTTTTGAATATATATCATGATTCATGAATAAGGAAGAGAAAAATGAAAAAAACTGTCTCAAAATACATTCATCCCTGAATTCACAAACTCTAACTAAAAGGTATCTTCAGGTGAACAAAAGATAGGTTAAAATTCTATTTACAGCAAATAATTCAATAAGATGCACAGCTCCATTAAAATGTTCCAGTAGAAGATTAACAAGGACATAACAACTGAACCTAATTATACCAAATCAATATTTTCCTGCACAGTTCTTAATTTACTCATTGTCGACTGGCCTATGTCCATTATGTGCTTCGAGCTTTGGGCAGCTTATCTGTTCCCTGGTTTTAGCTTTAGGTTTTGAAAACATAGAACAAGTACTGAGGATAATGTGAGGAATTTTCAAACTGTCCTTCATCTGAGTGCATAATTATTGCACCCTAATAGGCACTGAAATGGACCCATGTTACTGCACGCACATGTTGTTCTCTGTCAAGTCACTGCAGGGTTCTCTATATGTATATTTTCCCATGATCCAATTAGCAATAAAATCTCCATCATGAAACCACAACTCTGTCAGCTCTTTTCTAAAATTGTGATGATATTACCCCTAGATCTGCCCCCTTTAAAACTGAAGTTTGCCCTTTTCATGTTTTTACATCTCTGCAAAACAGAATCTACATAAATAGACAGTATTTTTAGGAGGGATTTGCATGGCTTTAGCTGAGCTGTGCTTTATATATTGTCTATACTGGAATTATATTACATAGTTTTGTTTAATATTGTGTTATACTAATCTGATCTGTGCAGGTTGTGTTTTATAATAGATTATTTGGGCTGCATTTTAATTATACAGAATTAAAAGAATGTACTGTAGTCATAAAATTTCCTAACAAACTGACGTTATTAATTCATTGTACACTCTTGATGAGTAATTTGTACTTGCAGCCTATCAGTCTTGTGTAGGATAAGGGTATTGATATTTGTGTCTTTTCCCCAGCCAGTATCCCCAGCACTGAGGCCCTAATTGCACTTAGTCAGCTTAGTCAGACAGAGTATGTCATTTGCATGTCTGACACCAGACTTTCAAGATAGATCCTTTGAAACCTCAAGTCAATCAATTGGAAGCATACAGAAATCCGATGTAAATGGAGGGAAGTGTGTGCTCCCTGCCAAACGACTCAACTGCCCCGATCCTTCAAGACTTTCCTGCCCCACCAATGCAGTATCTGCATGGCTTCACTTTGGCCTCAGCTAGTCTTGTCAGAGCCCATAGAAATATAGAAGAAACATATTGTCCAATGGCCTATACAAGAAAAATGTCAGCAGTGAGATATATTTTGTTGATTTTGGCACTGACCACATTCCAAAACTGGCTGATGATTTTCTAACGTTAAGCATGGAAAAGTGATTGATCATATCCTGTATGGGAGGCCGCCTTCATGAACAAAATTAAAAAAAATGTAGAAAATGAGAAGGTGACATTGGGGATTATATACAGATTGACACCAGTAAAATGCCATTTCGTTTGGTTCATACTATATTAGTGATATTGCCTTTTACAATCGCCATTGGTCCCCATATTCACCACAACTAAACATCATTGACTTGAAACATTATCTCTCCTTGTTTCTCCATCATTGTTGGCTAACCTGCTGAATCTTTCCCAGGAATTTCTATTTTTATTTAAGGTACTTGCTAGGCAAGTCACCATGAGTCACTCACCACAAACTTATGCTGGTCAGATTGGGTCTGAAATTTATGATTCAATCAACGATTTGCATTAAAGTGTGGAGGTGGCCCATTCTTAGTATGGATGATACATTTTTTACATATTTCAATAGTAAAGGATGTGCTGTGGGTAAGGCAAAGTTTACAGACAATGCTTACTATATACAATAAATTCGTGGGAGAGTATAGCCTTAAGTGGAATAAACTGCTTTCCATTTCTATGGACACTGTCAGTATGCAGCACAGTGGTACTGTAGGTAATCCAGCTGTGGTGATCTACATCTAATCCTCACCTCCTCTGTGGAGTTGTGGAGTTTGCACATTCTCCCTGTGACTAATTGGGTTTCCCCTAAGTATCTCAGTTTTCTCCATCAGTCTGAGGGAGTGAAATTAATTGGTACAGTAGGTTATCCCTAGTGTTAGAGACTGGTTGAAGCATCAGAATAGTGTTCATGAGCATATATGAGAAAATCAACTGCATCCGAATAAATAGGGAACTGGACTGATGGAATCACTCTGACAGTCAACATGGACTCAATGGGCTGATTGACCTCCTTCCCTGTCTTAGAAAATATGAAAAATAACTGACGGGGCAAAAGGAGAAGTATAGCACAAGATTAGTGTTCTCCCCACTAATCTCCCTTCTGGCATTTATCCTTGCAAGTGGAACAAGTGCTTCACCTGCCCCTACATCTCCTCGCTCACTACCATTCGGGGCCCCAAACAGTCCTTCCAGGTGAGGCAACACTTCACCTGTGAGTCTGTTGGGTTCATATACTGTGTCCGGTGCTCCTGGTGTGGCCTCCTGTATATCGGTAGGACCCAACGTAGATTGGGAGACTGCTTCTCCGAGCATCTACACTCCGTCCACCGGAACAAGTGGGATCTCCCAGTGGCCACCCCTTTTAATTCCACTTCCTATTCCCATTCCAATATGTCCATCTATGGCCTCCTCCACTGTTGGCAGAAGGTCACATTTAGGTTGGAGGAACCCGTTTGGGCAGCCTCCAACCTGTTGGCATGAACATCGATTTCTCAAACTTCCAGTAATGCCTCCACCCCCTCCTTCATCATTCCCCATCCCCTTGTCCCTCTCTCATGTTATCTCCTTGCCTGCCCATCACCTCCCCCCGACCTTTCTTCCATGGCTTTCTGTCTCTTTCACCAATCAACTTCCCAGCTCTTTGCTCCATCCCTTCCCTTCCAAGTTTCATCTATTGCCTGACGTTTCTCTCTTCCCTCCCTCCACCTTTAAAACCTACTCCTCAGCTTTTTTTCTCCAGTCCTGCTGGAGGGTTTCAGCCTGAAGTGTCGACTGTGCTTTTTCCATAGATGCTGCTTGGCCTGCTGAGTCCTCCAGCATTTTGTGTGTGTTGACAAGATTAGTGTTTACTGGTGCTGAAATGTAACCAGTAAACCCTAAAGGCAGTATTCATGTCTATTCAGGAAAAGACATAAAAGTCAGATATACATTTCCCAATATGCTGATATTCGCAATTGAATCTCCAATAGTTTCCATGTCTCTAAGTAAGAAAGCTGGTAGATCTGCTCATTTTCATCCTACAGGTTCCTGAACACCTGCTTTTCTCCAACAGGACTATATTCTGGAAGGGAGGTTGTGGTATAATTTGAAGAAACTTATATTGGTCACAGAGCTCTTAAATTTGCAGCTCGTGCCATCAATAGACCTCCCCAGATCCAGACATATCTCTGATGCCATGTGCAGACAAGATGCTGTTGTGTAGACTGAACATGCTCAGACCTTGGTCGTTCTTATGTACTAAAAACTGGGCTGTATCTTATTACCATCTGCTAGCTTGTGATCAGGCTTTGAGCTTGGGCCAAGATCAGTCTGTTGTGACCTGGTCCATTCTGGTCCCTGGTGATCGGAGTCAGGCAAGTCTGTTGTGAAAAAGCCAAGTCCAGTTCTAGATGCAAAAGCTAGAAACCAAGTGGGACCCAGCAGTAAACTGAGTAGGCCCAAGGACCGAATCTGACATCATTTGGCTCCAAAAGCCTAAGTCAGGTTTTGGAATTGGGAAGACAGTGGGTGAAAGAATACTTGGATATGGTAAATATGTTGTGGCTAGAGAATTTATCTGCTGGCCTGTTCTGGAATTAACAAAGAAGACCCAGCCAATATTTGTACCATTTGTTCAGGATGAATGAACATGTCCTCTATAGCCCACTTTATATGTGCAAGTAGTCAACAAGAATATTTGAAAGGTTTTTTATTGACTGTATTCAAGAAAGAGTGACCCTTCGTTTGATACTAATCAACAGCCATTCAAAGTGACTGGAATCAGACATGCAGGCTTATGCGCTGATATGAGCTATACAAATGAGGAATTAATATCTACCCTTGCCTGAAGAAGTCATTTCAGACAATTTCCAAAGCTCAGATCCTTTCAGTTTGAATAATTTATGCAGAGTAATGGAATGAAGCACTGTTTCATTTCTCTTTGCACCCAGCTTTAATGAGGGAAGGTCAATTTGCAAAGTAAGAGAGGCATTAAAGAAGCAGATTATAGTGAGTCAATTGACGATGAAAAATCAGCCTGCAGCAATCTGGCTAAGCTATTAAACTATGCTTCATTATGCTATGAAATAAATTGCTGATGTGAGAGCAGAATATGCTGAGAATACTCAGCAGGTTAGGCAGCAACGGTGGAGAGGAAAACAAGAGCTGACCGTTAAGAGTTAAACTACGTTGTAAAGCTGAGAAGATAACTTGTGTAGAAAGTGAGAAGAGAATTCAGTCCTTACAGACTATTCCACTATTTAGTATAGTCATGTGTTTACACATTCTCTCTATACTATGTTCTATTTACATTTTAAAAGGCAAAGGCCGGTTAGGGACATTTAGCGTGGCTATGTACATGGGAAATTGTGTCTCTTCAATTTGATTGAGCTTTTGTATTGAGGTGACCAAGAGGAATTACAAGGACAGGGCAGTAGACATTGTCTGGATTGACTTTAGCAAATCCTTTGACAAGGTCCTACATGGCATGCTGGTCTGGAGGATGAGATCACGTGGGATCCAGGGTGAGCTGACCAACTGGATGCAAAATTGACCTGGTGGGAGGAATCAGGGATTTTCGTATTAAATGTCTGTGGCCAGTGTTGAGCTGCAGGGGCCAGCGTGGCATCTCCTGTCGTTTGCCAGATCTGTAAATGACTGGATAAGAAAGTAGGTGTGCTTGGTAAATTTACGGATGATATTAAAATTGGTGAACATAGTGAACAGTAAAGAAGATTGTCTGAGTTTGCAACAGTATTTTGACCAAATGGAAAGTGGGCAGAGGAATGGCGTGTGGAATTTAACTCGGACATAGGCACAGTGACGCACTTGGCAAGCTAACCCAGAGCAGGACATACAGAGCGCATGCAGGGCCCTGGGGAATGTCATAGAGCAAGTACGTATGCAGTTCTCTGAAAATGGTGACATAGTGCACAGGGTGGTGAAGAAAGCCATACGGGCTGCTTGCCTTCATCATTTGGTTGTTATATGTAAGTGTCGGGATGTCACGTTACTGCAGAGGCCACACAAAGTATTGTGTGCAGTTTTGGTTACCTCACTATACTCAGGATATGATTAAGCCGGAGAGCATGTGGACAAAATTCACAATAATGTTAGCCGGATAGAAGTGCTCGAATTATAAGGAGAGACTGGACAGGCTGGGAATGTTTTCCCTGGAGTGAAAAGGCTGAAGGGTGACCCTACAGATCATGAGGGGCAAAGATAAGCTGGGTGGTCATGTTCTTTTTCACAGAGTAAAGAAGTCTAAAGTTAGAGGGCATAGGTTTAAGACAAAAGGGGAGAGATTTAAAGGAATATTGAAGGCTAAGCTTTTCCTAATGAGGGTAGTGGGTATATGGAATGTCAGAGGAAGTGGAAGAGGTGAGTATAGTTACAGTGCTAAAAATATATTTGGATAGGTATGTAAAAGGAAAGATTTAGAGAGATAAAGGCAAATGGGATGCGTTCGGGTATGGTTGAGTTAAGCCAAAGTGTCTGTTTCCATGTTGTATAACTCTGCGACTCTATTCCCATTCACTCCCGTTCCCATGGATTTATTTTTCTATCAATTAATCTCATTATTAAGTATATATCGTAACATTAGCATCTACTGGTGTAGAGAATTCCACAACATCCTTTGAGTGAAGACATTTCTTCACAGTCCTGTGTCTTATTCCTCATCCTGAGAGTGTACCTCCTGGGTTTAGACATCACGGCCCAGGGATGGATCTTCATGTTGTATGAGTAGCAGTGACAGCACGAGTTTATTCCATTGTTTTTAATTACTGAAATTGAGGGGGATGGGTTTTCCAGTGACGTCATCGTTGAGAATGGCAGCTTTAGTCACTAGCTCCTCCTGAAAAACGCGTATTAAGCCCCATTAACCCGTCAAATATAATATTTTTCAAAAAATATTTGAACTGAAAAGAGGGGCAAGAATGGGGAAAAAGAACGGAAATTTTAAAAAGCGACACTGTGGAGCCTGTGGCCGAGAGGAGTGCAGCGAGTGGCTCTCCTACCTGACCGCGTGCTAGCGAGGCGGTTGCCGGGCCTCGTTCAGTTGAAGCGGCGAATGTCTTCGAAATCCTGAAAGAAATAGTGGAGGTCCAGAAAGATACAAAGCAGCAGCTCCGTGATATTAAGTCAGAGCTCGCCAGCGTTAATCAAAAAATAGCGGTGGCAGAGACTCCCATTGAGAAGGTGGAAGATCGTGTTCAAAATGTGGAGCGGATACTGAGCAAGACAATAAAAATAATACATCACCAAGAAGGTAAACTGCTTGATCTGGAGGGAAGATCACGGCGGAAAAATATCAGAATCTACAACGTTCCCAAAGGAGCGGAGGGCTCGTCCATGACGGAGTTTGTCGGAAAGTTACTGCGGGACGCGCTGGAGCTTCCCCCGGCTATGAAGCTGGAAATCGAGAGAACGCACCGCGCACTCGTCCTGAAACCTACCCAGGATAGAAAGCCACGCTCAATAATAATAAAATTCTTTCGGTATAGCACCAAGGCGGAGATTCTACGAAGAGCTTGGGGTAAGAAGAGAGTGTTTTTCGATGACAAATTAATATATTTCAACCAAGATTACCCCCCCCCCCCCCGCGGTCCTCCAGAAACGCAAAGAATAATTTGAAGTAAAGCGAGTACTAAAGCAAAATAAGATTAGATTTCAAACTCCGTACCCTGCTAAACTTCGAGTTTTTTATGACAACGGGACGCGGTTGTACCAGACAGTGGAAGAGGCGACTACAGACATGAAGGCCAGAGGGTTGCCCGTCAGCATGACCAAAATGAGGGAAAGCCTGACTCAGGAATTATCCCGCTCCACTTGGGAAATACTGCGAGAATCAAGAAGGCAGGAGATGGGAGGAGGCCGAAAGAAACATATCAGGAAGGGACTGGGAGTTTCCCAAAGACAGTCCTCACCCCCTTCAGAAGAGCCATAAGGTTTGGCTAACTTTAAAAATGTTGAGAAGCTAAACAGAAGCGAAAGTACACGGTTATATACCTATCTCGAGAAATACTTATTATAATGTGGATTTTATATTAATTAGTTGTTATTCTTTATTTGCTCACTTACTCCTTTTTCTCCACCAAAATGAGAATATATATCTGTGCATATATGTGTATGTATGTAATGTGTGTGTGTGTGTGTGTATATATATATATATATTTGTGTGTGTGCATATATATGTATATATAGGAGTACACAGGGAAACCTTTTCTGTGTAATGGATTTGTTCACTGACTTTTATGAATACTGCAATGGGGGCCCTCAACTCACAAGTAGGAGGGGTTATCCCCCACAGCTAGACATTTCCTTTAGCTTAACACAGGGTCATCTACTAGAGACCTCAGCCTTGGAATCACACGTTCGTTGCCATTTTTGTTATTATTTGCGTTTCTTGGTTCTTATTTGTTCAGGGAGTAGATTGATTAAGTTTTATTCTAAATTCAATGATACATTGACAGATAAATACAGATGGCTAAGGACAAGATAAAATTCATTTCTTTTAATGTCAATGGGCTATTAAATCCAATCAAACGTAAGAGAATTTTATCCAAAATGAAAAAAGAACAAGCCCCTGTAGTATATTTACAGGAAACTCATTTAAGTGATAATGAGCATAAAAAACTAAAGAAAATGGGCTTCACTAATTTGTTTTTCTCCTCATATAAATCAGGACATAGGAGAGGAGTTGCTATTCTTATCTCAAGTAAGGTAAATTTTGAAAAAGTATTCGAAATGGGAGATAAAGAGGGCAGATATATTCTGGTAAGGGGGAATATAGACGGCAATTCAGTTACTCTATTGAATATATACGCACCCCCGGGAAGTGATATTGGTTTCTTTCAGAAATTACTGATATTATGGTAACGGAAATAGAAGGTCTCCTGATATGTGGGGGAGACTTAAATTTACAATTACAACCAAACTTAGACTCTTCCAATAGAAAAACCTATGAAACAAAATCTTTACACAAGAAAATTAATACACTTTTTGAGGATGTTGGTTTAATTGATATATGGAGGGACCTGTTCCCTGACAGAAGGGGATTACACTCATTATTCTGTTCCCCATTCTGTATATACAAGAATAGACTATTTCATAACATTTGGAAAAGACAAAGACAAAATAAACAACTGTGGAATTGGGACAATAGATGTAAGTGACCATGCACCTGTATATTTATCTGTTGATTTTGACCCACAACCAAAGAATACTATTTGGAAACTAAATTCAAGTCTACTCAATGATCCGTACTTTAAGGAACAAATTAAAAAAGAAATTGGTCTCTACTTAGAATTTAATGATAATGGAGAGGTTTCACCTCCCGTGTTATGGGATACTCTGAAGGCGGTCTTAAGAGGGAAACTTATAGCGATATCTTCATATAAGAAAAAAATAAGGAATAAAACATTAGAGGAATTACAAAATAGGCTGAAGGAACTAGAGTAAAACACAAATTGAATTTGGCACAGGATACATTAGGGGAAATTAAAAGAATTAGGGATGAAATAAATAATTTGGCTACACAAGAAATCAGGAAAAATTTAATGTTTCTGAAACAGAGACATTATGAAAGTGGATCAAAATCTATGAAAATACTGGCATGGAAACTGAAACAAAAGATAGCAGAAAATGCAATTCATAGAATTAGGGACCCAAGAATGAAAATGATAAAAAATAAGCTAAGTGAAATTTAAGAAGCTTTTGAAGTGTTTTACAAAACTCTATATTCCAAAGTTCCAGGAGGAAGCATAACCCAAATTGACACCTTCTTGAATTCTCTCGAGTTACCCACTTTAAGCGAAGAACAAAATAGAACGATGACTGTTGATATAACTGAAGTTGAATTAAAAGCTGCAATTAATAGGCTTAAATTAAGCAAGTCACCAGGATAAGATGGGTATATGGCAGAGTGGTACAAAGAATTTAAAAATGAGTTAATTTCTGTTTTACTCCCCACACTGAACTGGGCTCTAAAAAAGGCAAAAATGCCCCCAGTTGGAAGGAAGTGATAATCTCAGCTATACCGAAAGAAGACAAGGATAAAATGGAATGCGGGTCATTTAGACCAATATCCGTTCTTAATGTAGATTATAGGTTATTTACCTCCATCATGGCCAAACGATTAGAGGAGTTTCTACCCGTACTGATACGTAACGATCAGACAGGTTTTATACGACAACACCAGACACAAGACAATATACGAAGGACACTCCACATTATGGATCATATACAAAAAAAATAAAATCGAAGCAATAGTGAAAAGCGTGGACACTGAAAAAGCATTTGATTCGGTTAATTGGAATTTCCTTTACAGAGTTTTACATAGATTTGGTTTCCAAGACAGAATTATTAAAACTATACAGACATTATATGATAATCCTACTGCTAGGATTAAAATCAATGGATATTTATCAAATAGTCTTACCCTAGAAAGGGGCACGAGACAGGGTTGTGCATGGTCACCACTACTCTTCGCGTTGTATCTGGAACCATTAGCTCAATACATCAGACAAAGTGAAGATATCAGGGGAATTACTATTGAAGGGACAGAGCATAAATTGGCTTGTTATGCGGATGACATCTTGATCTATCTAGGGCAACCAACATACTCTTTGCCTAAATTGATGTAATCCTTTGAACAATATGGTCAATTATCAGGATACAAGATCAACATAGATAAAACCCAATTACTTTCATATTACTGTAGCCCACCAAGAGAAATTGAAGTTCGATACCCCTGGGCATGGCACACTGAGTCATCCAAATATTTCAAATATTCAAATATATTCATCATTATACCAAAAGATTTGGCAAAATTATCAGAATGTAATTATCAGCCTTTATATAAAAAAATTAAGGAAGATGTGGCAAGATGGAACCTGATTCCTTTTCTCAGTCTCAGTTCAAGGATTGAGTCTATTAAAATGAATGTACTGCCCAGACTGTTATATCTCTGTCAGAGACCCTACCAATAGAGATTAATCAAAATCAATTCAATGAATGGAACAAGATGCTATCAAGGTATATTTGGCAGGGTAAAAGGCCTAGAGTTCGTCTCAAAACTTTGCAATTAGCAAAGGAAAAGGGGGGGATAAAGCCTACCTTCTCTTAGAGATTATTATTTTGCAGCACAGTTGAGAGCTGTGATATGTTGGTGCAACCCATCATATGATGCTCAATGGAAAAATATTGAGGAGCGGGTACTTCTCATCCCCATACAAGCAAGTTTGGCTGATAACAACCAGCAAAGGTACATAAATACTATTGATATCCCATGGGTGAAATTGACTCTTAAAATATGGAAAACTACTATAAAATAATATAATCTAAAGGGAGATATTGCAATTCTTAAATGGTGTGCATATGACTCGGATTTTACACCAAATAAATTGGATGCTAGATTTAAGGACTGGACAGCTAAAGGAATAACAGTTCTTTGCAACATAATGAAAGAAGGAGCACTGTTCAGCTTTGAAATGCTTAAAGAGAAACACTTATTAGAAAAACAAGATTTTCATCGGTATTTACAGATGCGACAATATGTTAATAAGTTGCTTAAAAATGTAACCAAGGCAAATACATGCTTGATAGAGCTCTTTAGAAAAGCATATAATTCAGATAATGGTGGTAGAATCATTTCAAGCATGTATAAGGGGTTGTCAAATCTTAAAACACATTCGACTTCATACATTAAAACAAAATGGGAGAAGGAAGGAGGGATAATTATATCTGAGGAAGAATGGACAACAATATGGAGTTATCAATGGAAGTGTACCAGTTCACAGAAATGGAGGGAGTTTGGATGGAAAAACTTGATAAGATATTTTATTACACCCTCTCAGAAATCCCATTATGATAGTAACCTCCCTGTTTGCTGGAGAAATTGTGGAAATCAAAATGCAAATCATTATCATATTTTTTGGGACTGCCCTGTTATCAAACACTATTGGAGAGGGATACACAATGCCCTACAAGACATCTTTAAATGTGAAATACCCTTAGAGAGTAAGACCATATATTTTGGATATATATAAGAATGGTTGAAAAGAGATAAATATTTAATGAATATACTGTTGGTGGCTGGTAAAAAGACTCTTACTAGGAAATGGTTATCACAGGAGAGCCCAACTTTAAATACATGGATGGAAATTACAATGGACATTTACAAAATTGAGATGATAACAGCATCTGTTAATCATAAGCTGGAACAATTTGATTCATACTAGGAAAAATGGTTTAACTACATAATGCCTCATAGGCCTGATTTAATTCTCACAAATCAATGAATCTGTTGTAAAAAAAAAGATCACTCCCTACTTGTACATAGTTCTTTCCTTTTGCTTGTTTTTTCTTTCCACTCTTTTCTTTTTTTTACAATATTTTTATTCAGAAAAAAACAAGATTTACAGAGTGCAACACATAGATACATCTCAACATAACTTGTGTACATTCATATATTGTAATAAAATTGATCAAAATGTTATAGCATAACACATAAAGGTATACCACTCTGTAATCAAAAATTTAAAGGTAAGTCATACATCATAAAATATTTTTTTTTCTTTCCACTCTTTTCTATAAGTGTATACCTCAGATAAATACTTTGTGGAGATTTGTGATATATATGATTATATGATATATATGTACAATGTCTGAAATACATCTTATGGAAATGTTTGTTTGCTGACGAACTTCAATAAAAAAATAAATTACAAAAAAAAAGAAATTGAGGTGGATGGTGCTTCCGAATTCAATATATACAGACAGATTATTGTGCTTATTTTATATTGAATACTTGAAGTCAGAAGATTGATTATTGCATTCAACCGATACTTAATCAATGATATGCAACTGATCTAAAAGCTGTAACTGTTCTGTCATTATGTTTAACCTCAGGGGGCATAAAGAAATACCTAGCCATATAAAGCCATTTTGTTTGCATCGTAGTGGAAGTATTCTCCAACTGGTGTCAAACTGTATGGGAATTTCCTTCAGAATCAATGGAGGGAGGACCAAGGGAGTATAGGAAATATTTACGGCCGCATTCAATAAAACATCTGTTCACTATTAGTTTTAAAAAGACTTTGCGATCTCAGTGGTGTGCTCTATTACAAATTATTCAATAAATTTTGAATAGCAATTCTATTACCAGACTTGATGGGATAAATTCAGATTAAGATTCAGATTCAGTTTATTGTCATTTAGAAACCACAAATGCAATGCAGTTAAAAAATGAGACAATGTTCCTCCAGAATGATATCACAAAAGCACATAACAAAACAGAGTACACCAGAAAATCCACATCACATTTGGCAATCCCCAATCCAGAGTCCAGAGAGGCTGCTGCGTATTAATATCGTGCTACCATTTTAGCGTGTTTTCCGGAAAGGAGCTCCAAGCCCACCAGACAAAACAAGACCAAAAACTAAAGCTACAAGACCTGCACAAAACCACATAGTTACAACATATAGTTACAACAGTGCAAACAATAGCATAATTGATAAAAAAAAACAGACCATGGGCACAGTAAAAATAGTCCAAAGATGTTAAAAGACTATAAGTTCAAAAGAAACCACACAGTTTCCACATGTCCTCAGGGTCCTGATAGACTCGTCATCCCACGCAGGCGGCAGAAGGGAATACCCCTGCTATGGACTTCCACGGCGCCGCCCGGCTCAGCCTCGCAGACGCAGCACACAATGGAAAATCCACTGAACCCAGCCTTGCAGATGCAGCACACAGTGAAAGCGACCTGACCGCAGCGGACTCCGAGTCCGTCGAACCTCCGAACCTCCGACCATCAGCTCCGGCACAGCTTCTCCGAGCACCATCCTCTGCCGAGCGTATTAAGACCAACCGTCATTGGCAACGCGACCCTGAGGAGTGGGGGCCTGTTCTTCCCAGCAGAGTCCCAGACCTCACAGCAGCAGCAGCAATGAAGAAGGTCTTCCTGGAGATTTCCCGATGTTCCTCCGTGCTCCCACGTTCGTTTTTCATCCGAATATGATTGCGTACGGCAACCCGCTTCACAAATAACAGATAATGAGCTTTGGAGTGGCTGCTGCAAGCTGCGTTGCGCCGCCATCTTGGAAATGTCTCCATACACAAGCTGGTTTCTCACCTAATGGTTCACATATTGTTTACTAATTGGGAATAGCTTCTATTTTGCCAAAAATGCATCCTGTTCTATGAAGTGCGCAGGTTTCTAAGTGATGGACTGCTGCATTTGATCAAAGGACAAAACTCACATAAGACCAAAGATGTTTTGGACAAACTAAGGTTATTGCTGCTATCCTTTAAAGGTTTAACTGTAGAGTTTGGAATATTTTGCATATCCAAGGGGACCTCATGCTTAAAGCATGTTGTTTCACTTAGCATTAAATTTAACTTGGATTAATAGCTGAAAGATTTTTTCAGTATGATAGCTGAAGAGTGCTTAATGAATCATAAAATGCACTCTAGTTTAATACCTATTAAATTGGATACATAACCAAGAAAAGCCATCAGGATAAATGGTACCGAACATGCCAGATAAATGTCAATGTAGTCTAAAGGGAGAGCTGAAGCTTGCAGGAGTGAAATTAGTAACCATTTCTATTCATGACAGAAGATAGAAATTTGGCACTCATTTTTGCAGTGGCATTTGATACAAGGTAATTGGTTAATTTTAAACTTGAAATCGATAATCTGAAATCTGAATTTGTTTGCGACAACATTGACAAATTGAGTTAGTTTTATCTGATGACAGAACAGGCTCAAGGAGCAACAGTTTGATCTTGTTCTTACATTTATGACTCTTTTGAAGCTATATTTAAGGCACATTATTGAGCATCAAAAAAGTTTTGCTTTGCATTGAACCTTTGTGGTACTTGATATTCTTTGTGGCACATCACAAAAACACTGAACAATCACAATGCTGAGAAGAATTTGCTCATCCTACATCTCTTCCATCCATGTCCCACAAAGACAATATTACTTTAACTGAAGTGTGTTCATTTTAGTAGCATTACGCTGCTGCGGTATTTCAGATCGTTCATGTTGCATTTTGTGATAGGGCTTCTACCAGAAAGTATATTAAAAGAATCAAGCATCTCATGTTGATCTGAAAGAAAAGGCAACAAAATGGTTTAGAAAGAGGGAAGTAAATCTTGATAATTGTACCTAATTTAAGAACAAAGTTCAAAATGATTTTCTCTAATAAAAGTTCATGTTGATAACTTGAGTACACATTTTAATGTTCTTTCTTTATACTAATCTAAAACATGTTAGGATCTTGATCTGTGCCATATTACACCTGTCAAACACTATAATAGATGAATATATTATTAACATCATCTCTCTACTCAAAACTAGTCACATAACAGTTAACCTGGAGTTATGATTTTAATTTGTCCAGAAATTTCCTCACCAATACTTCTGTAGGATACTGAGGAGAAATTAATCAGAAATGAATATACATAGAAATTAATCTAAAATTGCTTTGGTTCCTCTGTGCATTTGGCATGTATTCAGATGGATGACACTTGATATAAATAGTGATGTTGAACAACATGCAGGTGGGGGTTATTTCTTCCTGCCTTTATCTGGCCTGCATCCGGAGTCCCACAGAAGAGTTGCTGGCAAGTTAATGCTCTAAGAATTTTACCTACCCCTTGTAGCCACCATCGCTCACAACAAATGCCTTTCATTCCCTACACCCCTGTCCCTGGAAGGGAATCTGTCTCCAAAACACCCCCTGCCCTTGTTGCTACACCTCTTTGACTCATTGTCAAATCTTATTAACACTTGCTAAACAGTTACCACATCTGCTGAGTGACCAGTAATCTACCCTTTTCCCTTTGTTAGTGCAATATTGGTGCATCTAGTCAGTGAAAGGTCAGTTCTGGTATTGCATGCACATATGTTGTTCCTTGAGTACAAAGGGAAATGGCTTTGGGGGTCCATAAACAAAGCATTATGCATCCATAGATAAAAGCACCTTTAGAGTAGCTGATGAAGCTCTCATTTGTACTCATACTTCATCACAGAGTTACTGTCTTGTCACATTTTTAATAGGGTTTTGCTATTAAAGTGACCTCAGAAAAACATTTGTTTTAAAACTTCATGTGGTTGCAAATTCAGATCACTGGAAATTTGGCATTTAGAATGTTCCTTTTATCACCTTAGGATATCCCAAACTCCTTTATGGTCAATAAACTATTCTTGAAGTGAAAGCCAATTTCCTAAACTGCTAAAAATAGGGATGACATAGTTTGCTTTAGGTGTTCTATGAAAAATAAAGGTTGACAAAATTCCCAGAATAATTCCTTTGATTACATTGAAATTCCCATTCACACAATAAATTATCAGTTCCTTTAACAGCTTACTTTTCAAGTGGCCAATCACTCTTCATACACATTAAATTTCATCCCATATATCAGCTTCCTTTTATTACCCCATGATGTTTTCAGAGAATTTGAGCGGAGTGGCACTACAGTGAGCTGAATGATGTCTTGTATTGTTAAAAGTCAAAGAATAACTGAAGCAAAGGTTCCTCCTGTAATCAGACAATTTCTCTGTCCTCAGTTTTATCTTCATTTATTCCTCTTCTTCATTCAGGCACTCTCTCTTTCTCTTCTTGCTCGCTCTTCCCTTCTCTCTCATCCTCTCTTTCCGTTTTTTCCTCCTCATTCTTGTTCCCTTGTTTACTTACTCTTCTATTTGCCTTTTCTGTTTACCATAATCTGCTTTGTTGCCTGGGTCCAACTACTATCCATGACCTTGACTTGAGAATTCCATTGCATCTTGAGTCTCAGACTGGAATTGATCACGGAGAGGGTTTAGCAATACCTTGCAAGGGGCCCCCTAGCGTGATCTTACACCTATATTGCTGCACTTTTCCCCAAAGGCCCCCTTCTGCTCTGGCAAGTCTGGATGCTTGTTAATCTTTGTAAATTGAGGTACAATGTATGTGAGGCAAGAGTATCGTTGTAACTGCTGACGGGGTCTGTAGTGGGCCTGGAACATGTTGTGAAAGAAACCTGTACATCTGAGAAGAGCTTCAGTATAACGGGTGATAAAACTGTGGGTCAAAAAGCAAATTGTGGCAACCCTTCCGGCTTCACACGAGTAATGTCATTCCTGCCCCCTCCACCATCCCTCCTGCCCTCCACCTCCAACTTAGCCATCATTTCTGCACACCAGCACTTCCCAGAGATACAGCAAAATTCACTAATTTAGCTACTGGGGCTGAAGATGAATGGCTTCACTCTCAAGATATCTTCTTACTATATCTGCAATGAATATGCTGGAGAAACTCAGCAGGCCATGCAGTGTCTATGGAAAAGAGTACAGTCAACGTTTCGGGCCAAAACACTTCGGCAGGACTGGGGAAGAAAAAAAATGAGGAGTAGAGTTAAAAGGTGGGGAGCTGCTGAAGCCAGTGACAACTCTCAGATGCCTCTGATTACTTACCCCTTGAACAGGATCCCTCTAAGGAGCACCAGGCCATTGTCTCCCACACCATCACTGACCTTATTCGCTCTAGTGATCTCCTATCTTACTGCCACCAACCTCCCATCCACTGCCACCAACCTCATAGACCCTGCACTTCCCATTTCTACCTCCTACTCAAGATCCAAAAACCCACTTGTCTAGGTAGACTCATTGTTTCAGCTTGTTCCTGCCCCACTGAACTCATATCTGCATACCTTGACCCTGTTTTATCCCCTCAGTTCAGTCCCTTCCTACCTACATCCGTGATACTTCACACCTTGGTTCTTTTCAATGATTTCAAGTTCCATGGCCCATCATCTTATTTTTACTATGGATGTCCAGTCCCTATACACCTCCATCCCCCACCAGGAAGGCCTCAAAGCTCTCTGTTTCTTTCTGGACACCAGACCCATCCAGTTCCCCTCCACCAACACTCTCCTCTGCTCAGCAGAATGACCTCACCCTAAATGATTCCTCTTTTAGCCCTCTTCAAACAAAAAGTTCAGCTGTGGCTCTTGCATGGGTCCCAGCTATGCCTGGCTGTTTGTTGGCTACGTGGAACAATCTATGTTCCAAGCCTCCACTGGTGGTCATCTCCCACTTTTCCAAAGCTGCATCGACAACTGCACTGGTGTTGCTTCCTACACCCCTGCGGAGCTCGCCGACTTCATCCACTTAGCCTCCAACTTCCACTTGGCCCTCAAATTTACCTGGTCCATTTCTGACATCTCCCTTCACTTTCTCAATCTCTCTGTCTCTATCTCTGGAGACTGCTTATCTACTGATGTCTGTTATAAACCCATGGACTCTCATAGCTACCTGGACTGTACCTCTTCCCAATCTGTTACTTGTAAAAAAGGTCATCCCCTTCTCTCAATTCCTCCACCTCTGCTGCATCTGCCCTCAGGTTGATGCTTTTCATTCCAGAATGAAGGAGATGTCTTCCTTCTTCAAAGAAAGGGTCCTCCCTTTCCCCACCATCAATGCTGCCCTCAACTGCATCTCTTCCATTTCATGCACTCCATCCCCCCACCACCATCCTCTCACTCCATTCTCCCACCACCCTACCAGGGATAGGGTTACTCTTGTCCTCACCTACCACCCCACCAGCTTCTGTGTCCAGCACATAATTCTTCGCAACTTCTGCCATCTCCAACAGGATCCCACCACCAAGCATATTCTGCTTTCCGCAGGAATTACTCCCTACACAACTCTCTTGTCCATTCGTCCCTCTCCCCTGATCTCCCTCCTAGTACTTATCCTTGCAAGCGGAACAAGTGCTACAGCTGCCCCTACACCTCCTCCCTCACTACCATTCAGGGTCCCAAACAGTCCTTCCAGGTGAGGCAACACTTCACCTGTGAGTTTTTTGGGGTGATATACTGTGTCCTGTGCTCCCAGGGTGGCTTCCTGTGTATCGGTGAGACCCAACGTATCAGGAGACCGCTTCACCAAGCACTTACACTCTGTCCGCCAGTGGCCACCCATTTTAATTCCACTTCCCATTCCCATTCCGATATGTCTATCCATGGCTTCCTCTACTGTTGCAATGAGGCCACTCTCAATCTGGGGGAACAATACTTTGTATTCCGTCCGGGTAGCCTCCAACTGGATGGCATGGATATCGACTTCTGGTAATGCCTCCCCCCTCTTCACCATTCCCCATCCCCTTTTTCATCTCTCACCTTATCTCCTTGCTTGCTCATCTCTGATGCTCCTCCTGCTTTTCTTTCTTCCAGGCCTTCGTCCTCTTCTATCAGATTCCCCCTTCTCCAGCCCTATTTCACCAATCAACTTCCCAGCTCTTTACTTCACTTATCACCTTGTGCTTCTCCCTCCCCGACCCCACCTTTTAACTCTCCTCCTCATTTTCTTTTTTTCTCTCCAGTCCGACTGAAGAGTCTTGGCCTGAAGTGTTGACTGTATTCTTTTCCATAGATGCTGCCTGGCCTGCTGAGTTCCTCCAGCATTTTGTGTGTGTTGCTTGGATTTCCAGCATCTGCAGGTTTTCTCTTGTTTGTGATTGGATTGCTCTATCTGCATGGTGGGCTTTACATTTATTTCCAGTTCATGATGGCTGTTTACTTCTTGTAGTTAAATTTTGAAAGACAAATGTCTCTTTGCCACTTTTAATAATTAATTGTTCGACTATTCTTTTTAATATTGAGATGTTAACTCCTTACAAACATCAAGGATGGGTAATTTGCAGCAGGCAACATTCTACATTCCAGAAACATACAGGATTTTGAACATCTCTTTAATTATAACCTGCATTTTTTTTATTTGGAAGCAGACAATGGCTTCATTAGGAATATTTTATATCATGGTGGTTGATCTTAAAACTTGTTTAATTTACTTTTTAACAAAATTTAATTGATCATTAATTTTTCATAATGAAGTTGTTGTCATGAGGGTTTGTCTAATTTTTACAATATGGAGCAATTTCTGCAGCAGTGTTTTAAAAACCCCGAAAAGCAGCTGTGGTTTCCAGTGTTTCAAAGAATTCATTCTTTAAAGGTGAAATCAATCCAGTTTCAAGTTTATTCCCATGATATATGATTAAGGCTCCAGGGGTGTATTTTGCCCAAATAAAATCTTTTTGATTTGTCAAACATCCTTTCAATTAATATGCAGGTGTCATTGCACCAGAAAATCCAGATCTCAACTTTCTCTTTTATATATTTCTCTTACCCCAGGCTGTAGCAAGTACCTAACTCTGCCTGAGAGAATGTCTGTTACCTTTTGACTGGCGCTTGATACAACAGGTCAGTAAATGCCTGATGCACCATCAATAACTCACGCCGAGACTTAGGAAGTGAGATTATCGGCTTTTATTGACTGAAGGACAACACTACATCCTGGGGAAAATGAGGGAGAGCAGCAGGCCACAGTCGCCTTTATACAGGGGTCTGTGGGAGGAGCCACAGGGGTAGTCAGCAGGGTCTTGGGAGGAGCCACAGGAGCAGTCAGACAGGTATATCTAGTTCACCACAATGCCCCATCAAACTTCCATTTCATATTTCTAAATGCCCAAATGATAGGTATTTTCAACCCGGCCTACTGCTGATGCCAGTCGATCTTTTCTGGCACTGCTCATGGTAGGTTGAAAGATGATCCAATAACAGCAAACATCATAATGCATATGCATCACACGAGGTTATTAGCAGTTTTGCTAATCTATTCTGCATTTTAAAATTGATGACCTCACAAGCATAGTATACATGAAAATTTAGACGTTGCTGTCACATATACTCTACTCTTCCACAGTGTGTTCTGTTGTCACTATCACTGTTGGTATCTGCCATTATGATGGCTTGGGCTTCAATTATCTTTGGTAATCTCACCAGTGAAAAATGAAAAGGACCAATGAAGAAGTTAGAACAACATTGGTCCGGAATAAATGAACTTTCATAGCACAAGAAATGAACATTATTTTTAGCAACAACTTCAAATGTCGAATGTCGTTCTTTCAGAGGAATTGCAATTATATTAGTTCAAAATAAATAATTTTTTTCCAATAGCTTTTCAGGTCTTCTTAAACTTATTTGTATATTATAATGTTTATTTTGATGTATGCTGTAGTTAACTTAGGTGACAAATCTTAGTTTATTGGCACTGGTTGGTTTCCTATGGGAGGCCAATCTGCAGCTGATTGGTGGTCAGGATCTTTCCAATGTTTACTGGCTGGGTCTGATTTTGAAATGCCTCAGTCTGTGAAGTCCCAGCCCAGGCTCCATGTGACAAAGCTATTAAGTTGCTCGCAGGTGAGACACAGCTGGAAAAGACTGTGGGTATACTGTGGTCTTTTAAAGCTGCCTTAAGATGGCTTTCTCTCACTTGGTAGGCTTCTTCAATCCTATAACATCACCCCTAGCTTTGACATCAACTGTTAATTGGAACAGAATGTTCTGGTCTGTCTTCAAGCAACCTTTTGTGCTTTCTTTTTGATTCATGTGTAATCAGTTTGGAAGATCTTTAGGATCTTGGATTTTCCTTTTCTGATCCACTGAGCAGTAAGTAAATTAATTTAAACTATCCATTTCCCAGAAACACCCAGGAAATCTGGCTAGTCCTTGAGCTGAGCGAGTAGACTGGGGGGCTGGGTGGCAGTAAGGCTCAGAAGGAGTGGGATGAATGAAATCTCATTTTTTTCTCTTCAGTCTTTTAGATTGGTAGCCCATGGGCTCAGGCCAACCCCTTCATGTTTCCTACCCCTGCTGGGACAGAGAATAGGATGCTCATCCCTTTAATCCTCTTCTCTCCTTCCTTTCAGGAGCAGCCATGAGATTTGCCTGCTTGTGGCTCAAAGAAATAGCTCCAGCCATGCTGAACTAATTCACCTGGATCTCTGGTGGTGAGGTCTATTTCCTGGCATAGATGCTGCATTATTCCTCTGAATGTCAATCTCTCTGGAGCAAAGTGTGTGGGTAGTGGGGCCTGCTGCTGTGAAATTGGCTAGAAGACAAGCAAGCAAGTGTCTTATCTCCATTTTCTGATAAGTACAATGGAGAACATGGAGACTCTAGAGACTGCAAATCTAGAGTCTGGAACAAAAGTCCAAAACGCTGGAGGAATTCAGTGGGCCAGGCAGCATCTGTGGAGGGAAATGGAGAATCAGTGTTTTGGGTTGAGAACATCATCTTGACTGAGAAATAGAGGGGGCACATCCAGTATAAAGAAGTGAAGGAGAAGAGTTGGCAAGCAATGGGTGGATCCAAAATCTGTGGGTGAAAAGAGGTGGAAAGGGTGGAAATAGCGACAGAGACTGGGAGGTTTTAGGTGGAACCAACAAAGGGCTGTATATAGTGGAATATGATAGGAATGGAAGGAGGAATATGGAGCCAGGTGGGATGCTAATCAAAATGCAACCTGGCCCACTAAGTTCCTCCAGCATTTTGTTTTGTGCTCCATAAATGTGAGCACTTTAACCTCCATAAATTAGGAGGTTAAACTTTGACAGGGCATCTTCAAGTTTTCTCCTCTATGTCCTTCCTTTTTAACTTCCCGCTTTGGAATTTCATAGCCCTTAGCAGAAGAGGAGGCCATAGACAATCATATCAGTATGGGAATGGGAGTGTAACTAGATGGTGAGTAAGAGATTCCAGCTGGTACAGCAGATGGAGCAAAGCCACATTATGAAAGTTGGAGGATCGCTCATGTTGCATTCCTTCTCCCCACCTCTTTATACTGGCTAACTCCCCTCTTTCTTTCCAGTCCTGATGAAGAGTGTTGACCCAAAAATCGACTGTCCATTTCCCTCCATGAACACTGACTGACCCATTGAGTTCCTTCAGCCTTTTATGAGTTGCCTCAGTTATATTTTAGTAATGTAGGAGACAGAAAAAATCCCTGCAGTGTACTACTTGTTCAGAAAAATATTCATTCACCATAACTCTATCTCTTGTCATCCAGCCAACTTTAGTCCCAGTTTTCCAACTTCCTCAGATCCCTTGTTTCTTAACCTTCCTGACCAGCAACCATACAAGACTTTGTCAAAAGCCTTTCCAAAATCTTCATCATCAAGATCTTCTGCCCTACTTTCATCAGTCTCCTTGGCTACCTACTCAAAAACACTCAGCTATGTGAGATGTAATCTCCCCTGCACAAAACGGTGCTGTCTGCCTTTACCAAGTGAACATAAATTCTGTGTTTGGGAATTTTCTTTGATAACTTTCTTACCGCTGAAGTAAGGCTTACTGGTCTGTGTTTCAGGCTTATCCCTACTACACTTTTTGAACAAATGGAAAACATTAGCTGTCCTCCAGGAATCTGGTTAACAAAAGTACAAGCATCTCTGTCAGAACACCATTAATCTCTTCCCTTGCATTCCTGAGCTTCCTAGAGTAGATTTCATACAGCACCAGGGATTTATCCAACTTAAGGTGTTCCAATTTGTCCTGCTCTTCCTCCTTCCTGATACAGATATGTTCCAGAATATCAATGTATCCCTTTCTTAACTCTCTAGCCTCCACAAACTTCTCCCTAATGAATGCCAGAATCAGAATTAGGTTTATTATCACTGGCATGTGGCGTGAAATTTGTTAACTTAGCAGCAGCAAAATGCAATACAGTACATGATAATATAGAACAAAAAAAAAACTAATTCAATTACAGTAAGTGTATATATGTATATTAAATAATTAGTCTTAAACTAGTGCAAAACAAAAATTCTCTCTCTCTCTATATATATATATATTTATATGTAAATATAAAAGTGAGGTAGTGTTCATGGGTTCAATGTCCATCTGGAGATTGTATGGCAGTGGGGAAGAAACTGTTCCTGAATGGCTGAGTGTCTTCCTTCAGGCTTCTGTATACCTACCTGATGGTAACAATGTGAAAAGGGCATGCCCTGGGTTCTGGGGGTCCTTAATAATGGACGCCACCTTTCTGAGGCCCTGCTTGGTGAAGATGTCTTGGGTACAATGGAGGTTAGTACCCAAGATGGAGCTGACTAATTTTACAACTTTTAGTAGCTTCGTTTGGTCCTGTACAGTAGCCCTCCCTCCCCCATACCAGACAGTGATGCAGTCTGTCAGAATGCTCTACATGGTACATCTATAGAAGTTTTCGAGTGTTTTAGGTGACAAACCAAATCTCTGCAAACTCCTAATGAAATATAGCCACTGTCTTGCCTTCTTTATATGGGCATCGATATGTTGGGACCAGCCAGGTTAGATCCTCAGAGATCCTGATACCCAGAAACTTGAAATTGCTTACACTCTCCACTTCTGGTCCCTCTATGAGGATTGGTTTATGTTCCCTTGTCTTACCCTTCCTGAGGTCCACAATCAGCTCTTTAGTCTTTGTGATGTTGAGTACAAAGTTGTTGCTGGAATACCACTCCACTAGCTGGCATATATCACTCCTGTACGCCCTCTCATCTCCATCTGAGATTCTATCAACAATGGTTGTATCATTAGCAAATTTATGGATGGCATTTGAGCTACACCCAGACACACAGTCATGGGTATAGAGAGAGTAGATCAGTGGGCTGAGCACACACGCACCAGTGTTGATGGTCAGTGAGGTGGTGATATTATCACCAATCTGCACAAATTGTGGTGGTTCTTCTGGTTAGGAAGCTGAGGATCCAGTTGCAGAGGGAGATACAGAGGCCCAGATTCTGTAGCTTTTTGACCAGGACTATAGGAATGATGGTGATAAACGCGGAGTTATAGTCAACAAACAGCATCCGGACATAGGTGTTTATATTGTCCAAGTGATTTCAGGCCATGTGAAGAGCCATTGAGATTGCATCTGCTGTAGACCTATTGTGGAGATAGGCAAACTGAGTTGTGTTCAGGTCCATGCTGAGGCAGGAATTAATTCTAGCCATGACCAACCTCTCCAAGCATTTCGTCATCATAGATGTGAGTGCTACTGGGCAATAGTCAATAAGACAGCTCAGTCTGCTCTTTTTTGGCACTGGTATACAGTAATTGTTGCCTTTTTGAAGCAGGTGAGAACTTCTGAACATAGCAGTGAGAGGTTGAAAATGTCCTTGAATACTTCCTCCAGTTGGTTGGCACAGGTTTTCAGAGTCTTACCAGGTACTCCATTGGGGCCTGCCACCTTAAGAGGATTCGCTCTCCTTTAAGACAGCCTAACATCGACATCTGAAACAGAGATCACAGGGTCACCGGGTGTTGCAGGGATCTTCACAGCTGTAGTTGTGTTCTCCCTTTCAAAGCGTGCATAGAAGGCATTGAGCTCATCTGGTAGTGAAGCATCACTGCCATTCATACTATTGGGTTTCACTTTGTAGGAAATAATGACCTGCAAACCCTGCCAGAGTTGGTGTACATCAATGTCACCTCCAACCTCACTTGGAATTTTTTTTGAAGTTGCACTCCACAAGTCATACCTAGTTTTCTCATGCAGACCTGAGTCACTGGACTTAAATGTCACAGATCAAGCCCTCAGCAGATGACAAACCTCCTGGTTTATCCATCACTTTTAGTTTGAGAACATACAGCAAGTGTTTGTGTGTACACCCTCATCCACACAAGTTTTAATGAACTTGGTAACAACTGCAGCATACTTGTCCAGATTCGAAGATGAATCCCTGAATACAGTCTGGACCACCGGGTCAAAGCAGTCCTGTAGGTGCTCCTGTGCTTCCCTTGTCCATCCCTTCTTGGTTGTCATTTCTGGTGCTGCAGACTTCAGTAGGTTATACTCAGGGAGTAGAAGTACAGCCAGGTGATCAGACTTGCTGAAGTTTGGGCATGAAATAGCACAGTAGGCATTCTTCATGGTGGTGTAACAGTGGTCCAGTGTGTTGTTTCCTCTAGTACTACAAGTGATTTGTCAATGGTAAGCTGGCCTGGTGAAAATCCCCCAAAATTATGGTGAAGGTGTCAGGGTGTACTGTTTTGTGCATGTTGATCACATCACTCAGATCCTCTAGAGCCTGTTTGACATTGGCCTGAGGTGAAATGTACACTGCTACTGAAATGATCACTGAAATCTCCCACGGCAGATAAAATGGACGGCACTTAATTGTGAGATATTCCAGGTCTGGTGAACAGAACTGGGAGAACACAGATACATCTGTGGACCTGAAGAGTTGATCATGAGGCATACACCTCTGCTTTTGAGAGACTCAACCAATACAATTTAGCATCTTGCCCATATTCCCTGATTCCATGTATAGATTACCTTCTGGTTCTTTAAAAGTCATATGCCTCCCTTAGACACCTTCTTGCTTCTAATGTACTTATTAAAGGTTTTAGGATCCTCCTTACACCTACTTGCAAAGGTAATTTCTTGGCCTCTTTTTGCCCTTGAATTTTTAAATTTTTTTTTACTATGTTTGCTCTAAACCTCAAGTGATTCATTTAATAATCATTTCCTGTACCTCAAGTTCAAGTTCAAGTTTATTGACATCTGACTGTACAAATATACAACCAAATGAAAGAACATTCCTCTGGATCACAATGCACCCACACAACATATATCACACACAGCATATAAAACAAAATATTACCACAAATAATTTAATAAAATGTAATTCAAAGTTCATGTAGTGCGCAGCTCAGGACAACTTTAAACAGCTCACTATCCTAGTGTCGAGATCTTGGTGGTGGCAAGGTATTCATTAGTTTCACAGCAATAGGGAAGTATCTGTTTCCCAGCCTGGTGGTCCTAGTCCTGATGGAGGTGGACTACAGAGATTGTGGGGTGGGTGGTAGGATCCCTCAACAATGCTTTGGGCCCTTTGTACACGATGCTCCCAGTAAATGTTCACAAAACGAGTGGAGGGAGACCTTTGGTTACCTTTGTGGTTTTACAACGTTCCGTAGGGTCTTGAGGTCTGTTGCCTTGCAGCTTTTTATGCCACAGAGATGCAGCCAGACAGGACACTCGTTATAGTGCTCCTGTAGAAAGTTGTTAGAATAGGAGCAGGAAGCCTTGCACACCCCAATGTCTGCTGAAAGTGAAGATGTCGCTGAGCCTTCTTGACTATTGAGGAGGTGTAGTGAGCCTAGGTTAAACCGTTTGTTCTATTCACACCAAGGAACTTTGTGCTCTTCACTCTCATTGATGTACAATGAAGAGTGGCTGATCTGCACCTTCCTGAAGTCCACAATCATCTCTTTTGTCTTCTCCATGTTGAGACTCAGACTGTTGTTCTCACACCATGTGACAAGCCTCTCGACGCCCCCCCCCCCCACCCCGTATGCCAACTCATTACTGTTGCTGATGAGGCCAACCACTGTTGTGTCACCAGCAAACTTGATAATACGGATCTGGCGGTGCAGTCGTGGTTCAGCAGTGTGAACAGTGGCGGACTGAGCACACAGCCCTGGGGGGCACCAGTGTGATGGAGCCCTTCACACTGATATATGCCCTTCAATATCCTTTGCTAATCAGAGTTCCCTAAACTTTCGAACTTTGCCTCTTCACCTGAAAGGGAGATTTATTTTATTTTATTTTACTTCACTTTATTCAGAGAGACAGCATGCAACAAGCCCTTTCCACCCTTTGAGCTGCACTGCCAGTAACCCCCAATTTTTAACCCTGGCCTAATCACGGGACACCTTACAATACCCAATTAACTTACTGACTAGTACATTTTTGGACTGTGGGAGGAAACTAGAGCACCCAGAGGAAACCCACGCATTCCATGTGGAGGACATACAAACTCCTTACAGAGGATGCTGGGATTGACCTCTGATGCCTTGAGCTGTAATAGCATCGTGTTAACCACTATGCTACTGCGGCACTTTGGCTCCGAACTCCTACACTCTTATTTTTCTCAGTGCGAATTCTTTGAACTGATTGGTTGAACTAGACTCTGGTTGTCCCTGCTGTTGCAAGCATCACAGATGTACTGTGAAGGGCAGCAAATTTATGCATTCTCCTTCAGGTAATGGTGAAAACTTCCCCATCATTGCCCACAAGAATTTAGGCCTACAGCAAAACCATTAAACCTTTTCATATACAGTGCACTGTTTCACTATTAAATCGGTGCTCTTTGTAACAGTACATCCTTTTAACAGCACCAGACTATAAATAAGTTGGTGCATTACTATTTTTCAATGCATTGCAATTGAAAGTCATTTTTATCTTGTGTCTCTGAAAAGTTCTGCACCATATCATAACATTTGGGAAATTTGGCGAGGCAGTTCTTGGCTCCAATCATTCTTGTGACCCTGACACAATTCTTGCCTGTTACTGGGCATTTCTGGAACAACGTAGCCTTACTTGTACTGTAGTGAATTGGGAGGTCTTTAATGTACATAAATTACTTAACTGCATCCTTACACTTCATTGACAGCTCACCCTCTTGACCACCTCTCTGGAGTGCACTGCCTCTCTCCCATGATAATCACTAATCTCTGATATGTTCCCCAGTCTCCCAATCTCCTGAACTGATTTACAGCTCAGTTTGCTGCTAGTCCTGATTTATACGCGTCTACATGAGGATGACTGCTACATGATCTGAAGTCTTCTGCAGGTTTTGCAGTAATAAAGATTTCCCGATGATATTCATGTGACTAATGGTAGATGTACAACCATTGCACTTTTTATCAGGATGATGGTAATTTACAGATCTCACGATTACTTGTCAATCAAACTATTTTGCTTCTTAACGCTTTATTTTGTGGATGAAGATTCTATTTTCCTGGTGCCAATTAGATGCAGACTGTGTTTAGAATCTATTGGTAATCTTAATATTTTTCTTAAAAGTGTGGCTCCTGAAATCAGAATGTGTCTTTACACATTGCAACTGTTTGGTTTCAGTTTTGAAGTGACACAGCATCAATATGAGTGACTATATTGCAGATTTATGCATTTTTGTAGATCTACAATAGTATTGCTCACCATAAAATATTGGGCTGGAAGTTCATCCATACCATGCAATTTTATAAGTTAAATGATGAAAATGTATCTTCATGCAACTTACACATTTCTATGAATTTGATCTGGGACCCTAATGTACCGTAGGCACAGAAGCCTCTGTAGCATGGGAAATAATTCCACAGGATGACTTGGCAAAATTATTTTACACATTTAAGGCCTGTGCAAAACTTGGGCCACTCACCTTGGAACAGAACCTACAGGGAAGTTTGAGTTCTTTGCTATAAGGGAGCAATTTTTGTGGTTACACTGAGAAATCTTCCCATTAAACCTATATACAGTATAGGGCAGTGACACCATTCCAATCAGTGGAAAGGGACAACTGCAAAAGGGAAAGATGGTTTTAATTACCACATTATTCTGAGGTAATTAAAAAAGTAAACACGTTACATTATTTATGTTTTCTACTGTTTTAACTGCTAAAGTTCTTTTCTATTTTAAAATGTATTTATTTTAATAGTTTTCATGTGATTATGAATCTCAAAGACATATATAAATATTTAAAATTTTGACAAGTGGTGCAGCTGGGGTATGGTTTCTCCAGCTGTTTAGAAGTACTTCTGGGTGAGGTCTGCAGACCCAAAGGCTCGGAGCTGATTTTGTGGACAGAGTTGCCACTTGATCCACCTTTGTCAACTCCAGACCCAGCTGACATGCAAGCAGCAAGTACCCCACCACATCCAGAATTGTCAGGGTCCTTAGTCTCCTTCAAGAAGCTCTTGTGTTTCAGTTGAGCTGATACTTAAATTAATTGCAGAAGGGAATCTACTTTCAGTGAAATTAAAAACTAGTTCCTTTCCATTAATTTGGACTCCTAATGAATTTAGGAGGTAATGAAATGCACTTTTATTAATGAGGCAAGAAATCAGTTATCAAAAAAAAAAGCTTTATAAATGGGCAGTGTCTAATCTTTTACCTGTGACAAACCTGAAGATAATCATAGAACCAAAAGCAAAATTCTGTTGATGTTCGAAATCTGTAAAGTGGAAATGCCGCCCATATAGATTGAGGCAGTAAGCAACCAACTTCTTTCTCCACAGTTGCTGCCCAACCTGTTGATTACTTCTAATATCTTCTGTTGTATTTTAAAATATTAGTATGATTTAAAACTACTGAAATTGATAAGAAATATATTGTTATCTGTTATTGAGCAGTATGTTAAATTTATTTTAATATCATATCAAATACTTTTCAAGTGTCCCTCTCAAAATATTAGCATCTTCCTCAACCAATGCAATTAGAGGAACCTTGGTAAATGGCCAGGGGTGATGGGTCTACTGCCGATTTTTTGCAGTTCAGAATTGCTCCGTAATTCGGATGAGTTTAGTTTTGAGCCAAGTGTGCTAGTTTTGGGCAATTTTAATTTCTTTTGTGATCCAGTTTATTTGTAACAGTTTGTGGTATAAGTCTGATGCAAAGGCAAGGAAATGATTATAAACATATCTGTGCTCTTCTTCTAAATCAATTGTGTTTACTTTCTCAAAAAAACCCACAAAATGCTGGCAGAACTCAGCAGGCCAGACAGCATCTATGGGAGGAGGTATTTTGTGTTTTTTATTTATTTCCAGCATCTGCAGGTTCACTTGTGTTGTGCTTACTTTCTCAATGTATACAAATTCTGGGATAAATGTATTTAGCAGATTACGTGAAGAAAGTTTGCTGATTCTAGTCTGCTTGTTAATTACTGATTACAGGTAAGAAGGAACACAATGGTTCTGTTTTTCTTTGTTGGCTGACACTTCAAGCCATAATTTTTGTGTAAACTGTGTATGCCCATGTATGACTTTTTACGTTTTGTTAGTTGCTCACCAGAATGATACTTCCAGTGAAGTTCAAAATAATTTCGTCCTATTTAATGCACCAAAAACTGTCAGTGCTGCTGATTTCTAGATTTTATAACATGATACCAAACAAGAGAAAATCTGCAGATACTGGAAATCCAAACAGCACACGCAAAATGCTGGAGCAACTCATCAGGCCAGGCAGCATCTATGGAGAAGAGTTCAGTCAGTGTTTTGGGCCGAGACCCTTCAGCAGGACCCTTCGCCCGAAACATCGACTGTACTCTTTTCCATGGATGCTGCCTGGCCTGCTGAGTTCCTCCAGCATTTTGTATGTGTTGCTTATTAGAACATAGCACTACAATTCCCATGAAGAATGGAAACCATTCACAGATATCATGAGCAGATATGGAGCTCAGACTTGAAGTGCAGGGTGAGCTGTGTGAACATCTGGAATTCAGAGGCCAGCAAAGCTGAACTAAAATGGGGCTGATGGCGTTGCATGAAAGGATGCAAGACATGCCACATTGGTGAGCGCAAACAACGAAAAGTCAAGAAAGGAAGAGTTCAAGGAGGAAGCATCTTGGCAAGAAAAAACATGAAGTAGAGTCAGTGTGAGATCAAGTAAATGTACGATTGAGGGCTTGCTCTATTTGGGAGATGGAACAAAGAATTCTTTTCCAATGATTATATGGGGGGAAGAATGCAAAAGTGGAATAATTGAGATTTATGTCATTGGAAGCAGATTGAAGTGGAAACCAGAGATTGTTTCTGAAAGTCTGTTGTGTCAAAAGTAATGGTTTTGGCTGTACCAAGTAAGCTGTTGGAAACTGGGCTCCATGAGATTGAGGTATTGGACTTGAAACAAGGGAAAATAGTAACAGCAGTTGAAATATAAATGTGAGGCAGTATAGGGGGTTTTTGAATTGATGTGGGCGTTCACTCTATTGTTATAGATTATGTTGCTAAGAGACAGCATATTAAACAATGAGTAAGGGACAAAGGCAAGAGCTGCAGGGTTTGATGTGTGGAAGATACAAGGGAGAAGAACCAAAGGAAGTCTAGTATTATTGGCATGACTGGAACCAGGATAGAGCAGAAATGGACCAGGAACAAGATGAGTCATATTTTGAACCCTTTGATTGACATAACAAGTTAGTAATGAACTAATGTTTTGTAGTGCCTACGAAGATCTAGATTTAATATCAGCTAATTAAATTTTGTGTAGAATTCCTATAGATAGGCCTCAAGACTTCAGTGTGGATTTACAATATAGTAATGTGCTGGAGTCAAGTGTGAATGCTATGTGCTCTGCGTGGTGCTTAGTTGCAATATATGAAATGTTCATTGAATAATATTAATCTCTTTAAAACATAATGTTTATATTTGTACTACTTACTTAATTTATACATATATTTACTGTAATTCTCATTTTTCCCTATTGTTATGCATAGCATTTTACTGCCGCCATAAAGAGAACAAATTTCACAATGTATGCTTGTGATATTAAACCTGATTCTGATATTAATTCTAGTCATCTAAAAGGTAGCTATTATTTCACTGGTGTACTAAATTGATTTAGTGGCATAAACTGGCACTTTATAGGTAAATATAGGCTATGAGCTCTTTAGTATCAGTTTGCAAAATGCCTTTCATATTGAGAAAATAGAATTTATTAGGCAGTGTATTTAAGGTTGTAATTCATTAAGGGGATTCTGGTTATAGTTTAAAATACAGTGGGTTCTAATTAATTGGGTCATTGGTTAATCAGGGCAGTCCCTAACAAAATCTAATGGAGCAAATAGCCAGGATTTCTTTCATTTATTTGCAACAATATTTCACTAAATTGGGACAGGAGACTGTTGCCTCACAGTTTCTAACTACCATCAGTTGTGTGCATTTGTGTAGTCACTAGACACTACACGGTGATTAGAGTGAGCTGTTTCTCAATAGGTCAGTTGTGTGCATTCCTGTTCAAAAAGAAGTGATTTTGTCACTAATAGTTGGCAAGAAATAATCAGTAAAACAATTTAGAACTGTTTTGCTCACTGTGTTTTTAAGCATTCAGGCTTACAGATGTCAGAAACAGCTGGAGTGAAAATGAAATGATTTTACTACTTCAGCAAGCTAGGAATTGTGAAGAATTTGAAGGTATTGACAATCATCTTGAATGTTACAATGAAAATGAAGATTTGTAAGATGCAATCATCAAAAGGATTGCATGAAGGCAGACCATTACCTGCACCAGATGTCTGTGCTGATTTTGTTCATTTACAATCAAAAGAACATGGCCGTGTACACTGGATAAATTCCTCCATTGATAATAATTAGGAACCAATGCACAGTTTATTGTACTGTAGTAGTAATGGTAGTGTTCTAATTTCTTCTGTATTTCATTTAAATACTTAGTTTGTTACTCAGTTTGTCTTTTTTAAATAGCTTTTTAACAATTTCCAAGAAACTTTGGCTAATTGTGGCCCACTTAATTGGGCCAAATTGTACTGGTCCCAATGTGCTCCAATTAATCAGAATCACTTAATTGAATTATTATCTGGCTTCTAATATATGAGAGGTTGTAATTTCAATAAAATTATTCTTCTGACAAGAAGAGCTATTTTGTTGTGGAAGTGTAATTGATGTGTATATTTTGAAGCAATCCCTTTCTATTTACTGACTGGATGTTTCTGCATGACCCCTTGAGTCTTGTCATTTGTTGGAGCAGCAGAGTGGTGAAATTCAATAGGGAGCATAAAACTAAAAAAAAAACTAGGTTAGATAAAACATGGATATTCATGTACAAAATTGCTTCTGTAAAGTAATTGAATGAAAGTAAACCATCTAATAAATATTACCATTTAGTTTACAGGGAGCCATCTGTGATCAAGTCAAAGGAGCTGCTTTGGGACACAGAAGGGTTAAGCTAAGATCATGGCTCACTGAATATTTTGGAAGAGGTGATTAAAGTAGTCCACAGGAGAATAACTATACATGTTATTTATATGAAAATTTGATAAAGTCCTTTGTGAAGATTGTAGGCTGAAGATGAAGCTCAAGAAATTGAAGGCAAATTATTGATCTGTTTAAGAAATAGCGCAAAGCATCAGGAGACAAAGTGGATATGCAGGGTGGGTGGATATTGCATGATGTGATGAGTAGCACTCCATCTGTCCTGAGGCTTAGCTATTCACTTTATTCAGTAATGACTTGGGAAGGAGACAGAAAGTCAGGCATCTAGATTTGTTGATAATAATTAGGTCGATGGTATTATCAGTTTAGGTGGAAGCATGACATTAAATATAGAGTTTTGGATGAAAAAAAAGGCAAAACTAGGAAATTGATTTTCATGTTGGCAAATGTTGAACTCATTCTTATTAAACCTATAAAGTATAGAAGAGAATAGTGGTGAAAATTTAAAAATTGTATAGGTCCAAACGTCCAAAGAGATGCTGGCTTCTAGGTGCATAGATCATTAAAATACTTAGACTACGTATTGTATGTAAAAGTTTGGAATGCTGGTCTTTATATGTGGAGAATAGAGGAGTCTAAAAGATCTGGTGCTATTATCAAAAAGCCTTGTTCAGACTACACCTGAAATACTATGATCAACTCCAGGCATTTTAACTTAGGAAAGCCACAGTATTTAGCTTGGGATGAGTTGCAGTGTAGCTTTATTAAAGTAGTACTTAGTCCATCTAGTGTTTAAATTAAATCTGCAATTATACTTACAGGCACCTAGGCTGAAGATAATTCAATAAAAACTTTTAAGACATGACAGATTATGCACTCAAGTTGGAGGAATAACACCTTTTGGGTAGCCTCCAACCTGATGGCATGAACATCAATTTCTCAAACTTCTGGTAAAGCTCCCCCCTCCCCCCTTCACCATTCCCCATTCCCATTTCCCTCTCTCACCTTATCTTCCACTGGTGCTCCTTCCCCTTCTCTTTCTTCCATGGCCTTCTGTCCTCTCTTATCAGATTCCCCCTTCTCCAGCCCTGTATTTCTTTCACTAATCAACTTCCCAGCTCTTTACTTCACCCCTCCCCCCTCTTGGTCTCACCTATCACCTTGTGGTTCTTCCTCCCCTCTCTTCTCTTTCTCACTCTGACTCCTTATCTTTTTCTCTAGTCTTGATGAAGGGTCTTGGCCTGTAACATCAACTGCTCTTTTCCATAGATGCTGCCTGGCTGGCTGAGTTCCTCCAGCATTTTGTGTAGGTTGCTTTGGAGTTCCAGCATCTGCAGATTTTCTCTGGTTTGTTACTGATGAAGCCAGACTATTTATGCTAACTGGGGGGGGGGGGGGGTGTAGACAAAGAGAGCGTCATGTAAAATTATTACACATCCTCAGGAATAGCAAGAGATACAAAAAAGTTAGTAGATATTTAGTTCTGTCCTCTCCCATTGAACGGTAGTTGATCAAAGTCTCTGTTATGTTTGAGTCTGATAGGTTTTCACATGGCATTTTAGACAAATGTGGCTCTTTGGAAGTGAATTGCAGATCAGCCACATCATTTCACATGTCATCAGATGTTGGAACAGATTTGACTGGCTGAGTGATCTACCTAAACCTGTTCCTCTAATCCCATTTGGTATTTACCATAATCTGCATTGATGTAATAGGTGAAGAAGGAAGTGTAGATCTGTCTATCCCTGAGGCTGAAAATGATATCTGCTAACGACTTCTGCATTTTTAAATTTAATGTGTTATAAGATGGAGATGGAGAGAAATGCTGTAATCAGGTCATGCTGTGTTGATGCACCTTCTTTAATTAAAGTCATTCTTACTGAGCTCATTCAGTGCCAAACTATTTTAAGATTGTAGTATTCACAGAATGTCATCAAATAATGAAGAGCCATTGATTTGGTTGATATATATGGGTATTGACCTATCCTGAAGAACACATATAGAAAGGATTGATGAGAGCAATCTTTTAAAGTAAACAATTACTTAAGCTCAAATTCTCCCTCCTCACATTCCTGCAGCTTTCAACTAATGGGAACAGCAGAAAAAAGTAATCTTGTTTACACTTCAAGACATCTTCTGTTGTACCACATATCTCTTGTAAGCACTGCACACAGCACCAGCAGTCGCGTAATATTAATGGTCGAGAGTACGGATATAAATATGAAAATTTCTGGGACTTTCAAACAAAAATGTGTTTTCAAAAGCCTTATTCTTTTCTGAATTTTTTTAAACATAGATTCCAAATGGCAGTCCAATGATTTTTTTCAAATGCGAATCATTTATTCAGTAAAGTTTGAGTTAACATGCATCTGCTAGTAAATAATCTTGGATTAGCATCTTCTTGAAGCTGTTTTATATTTTTCAACACTATCTTATACAATGTATGTTTACCCAATATTTCTTAAAGTGAAAGTGATACTTTAGATTGATTTACAGTCGTGAAGTGTTTTACTGACCTTTGCTAATTTAGTTGTCTGGATTCTTTGTCATTCAATACGCATTATCTGTTTACATTTACAGTCTAGGAGATCTATACTGTGGTGAGTCTGTGTACTTCCAATATTCAGGATTTTTCAGGCAGCTGATTATCTGCAGGGCAGATGAGGCGTTTTCAAATCATTCCAACGTTAAAAAAGGAATGTAAATTTTATCATATGCATTTCTATTATCTTTAAATTATTGCTCCAAAAGTAAAAAAAACACATCTTTTAGAAAAGTGATGGGTTCCGCTTCATTATGTCCTGAAAAAGAGTGGTAATACTCTGGGGTCTATCAAACCAATGAATAGAAATCTTTAAAGGTTTTCTTATTTAGCAATGTTAACACTATTTTAAATATCAAAAAGCAATAGCCTGCAGTAAAAGCAATGCAGCTTAATACTTTTGTCTCTGTAGATTTTTTTTATGATGTAGAAATTTCCTCAGACCTTAGATCATGGATATTCAACAAAGTTCACCCTTGCATTTCTTTACATGATCTGAAAGGAAAAGAAAGAATCCTTTTGGAATACAAAATGAAATTCATCCTATTTAAAATAATGTTTTATACAGTTAATGATAAGCAATTTTTTAAGTATATTTGTTTGAAAAATGCTACAAAGGATGACTTCAGGACATGAAAGTAAAATTATACTGCAGATGGTGGAGTAAAATGGAAACAGAAAATGCTGGAAACACTCTGTATCTGTTTTAGGAGTGACAGAGTTAATGTTTCAGGTCAAAGATCATGCATCAGAACTCAAGCATTTCCTATTTTTATTTAATATTTATGCATATCTGCTTTGTCTTAGAGTCTTAAATCATATCAGCTCTGTATTAATTGCTGGTATTTTTTGTGAACTATCCTCCATATCATTACTTGCAAATATTTTTATACAAAAAGAAAATTAAGTCTGATTTTCCTAAAGGTACTGGCAACTGCATTTTCACCCAGTTCAAAAGCAGCCAATCCACTGGCCAAAGTTAAAATAAAAAACTGACAGACCTAGCACTTTGATAGAGAAAATTTGTTTTCTTGAAGTACTTTCAAACCATCAATAAAGATCACAATTGTATCATACTTCAGAGATAATTTATCACAGTTTGATTGACACAGGTAGAAATAGTTTTAACACAAAAATATTTATCCCTTATATAATGCCCCACCATCTGTGAATTATCTGATTTTTGAAACCTAACAATTATTACAAAAGCTATACTGAATCACTTCATGATTATATTGGTGGTTGCATTCTTAGTAAATTTAAATAAAAACATCTGAAAACAAAATGTGTTCATGCCTTAACTAAAACAGCTTACTTTTCAGAGCCTTCCTGGAGGCCTTGAAATATGCCAAATTGGCAGAAACTTGCAAAGGTGATGAATTCCATCTGGGGACATGAGCAAATTATGGAAGGAGCAGGTTTCTAGGTTTGGTTGTTAAATTACTGCTAATAATGTACTAACAGGTATCGCACTACAGGTAATTTGCTCCTAATATCCTTTGATCTTTTGCACTGGGTTCTATACAACTGAGGGGAAATTCTGGGCACTGTTTGTTATTTCTGATAATGATAAAGTAACAGTAGCGTCAATGTAGTTATGAGATTGCTAATAAAAGGTGAATGGAACTGTGCATGCAAGTGAGGCTGAATGTGATTGAATATATAACAGAGTTTTGTGAAACTGTGTCGAAGGGCCGAATGGTCTACTTCTGCACCTATTGTCTATTGTATTGATAGTAATTGATCAGCCATGATCTCAAAATGGCGGTGCAGGCTCGAAGGGCCGAATGGTCTACTTCTGCACCTATTGTCTATTGTCTATTGAATGTGAAGTGGAGAGAAAGAGGATATTGGGAGGGGGAATTGGGAATGCAAGCTGCGATAAATTGCTCAGCAAATGTCTGAAACTCAAAAGATGTGAATTCTGTATGAAGCATTGGCTTACTGAAAGAATGAGCATTAGGAGAAAGAGAAAGTTCTATCCTCCAGCTTCACGGGGAAAATCAGTATTATTGCAGTATTTGCTTCCATTCAATTATTTACATTCTTGTGTGAGTTTTGGTCATTGTCTTGGTCAGATTGTTTTCCTTAAGTTAATTATTACCAATCTGTAGGTTTTGTGTTGGGCCTATACTTTTGTCTGCCACTTGCCAAAGATCTGGATCAGTGGATGTCTGAAAAATATTTATGATTTCACCACTGTACTCCTGCAATGTTCATTTTAACAGTAGTTTCTTGTTATTGGATTAAATTATAAGATTTTTTCTCTGTAAATAAAAGTACTTAGCTCGCATCTCCTTAGAATCCTGTGTTATAATAATTTTATATTGTTTCAAGCTTAGTTTTTGTTATATTCTAGCCAGTCATTTCAGATGCTACTGCTTGTGTTGGAAAGCGCCGATCCACAAATAGTAATATGAAATTTACATTTGCTAAGTTTGAAAAAGGACAACAAAATGCCTCATATCTGCAGCAGCTGAGTTTCAGTCCTGACCTCTGGTGTTGCCTATGCAAAATTTGCACTTTCTTCCTTTGACAGATGTGGGATTTCCCTTGGGTACTCCAGTTAGCTCCTATACTCCAACGACGTGTTAATTGTAAGGTTAATTGTTTGTGGATGGCAAGAAATTGTGATTGGGGGCTAGAAAGGGGATTGATGGGCATAAGAGAGGGAATCAGTGAGGGAATGGCACTGATAGAAATGCTCTGGGAGCTGCCAGAGATGAAGTGGACCAAATGGCCTGTATTCCATGTCGTAAAAATTTGAGAAGAAATACACTATAAAATCAGAATAAAATCATTGTAATTACTCACTAAAAAGAAGCTGTTCTGAGCTAATCTTATGCTGTATTTTTAATTTTAAAGTTTTAAAAATTTGGTGGACTTAAATTAGTAGAATTGACAGGCTCAGACGTTACCGTCCAGCTAGCTCAGTCAGTAGTGCACGAGACTCTTAATCTTAGAGTTGTGGGTTTGTGTCCCATGTTGGGCACATCTTTCTTTAAGGGCAGCACTTTAGCATTATGGTTAACATTGCTAGAGCTTTACAGCTCCAGTGATTGGGGTTCAGTTCCTGCAGCTCTCTGTAAGGTGTTCGTACGCTCTTCCCATGACTGTGTGGCTTTCCACCAGGTGCTCTGGTTTCCTCCCACATTCCAAAGACCGTGGGTTAGTAGTTTACTGGGTCACATGGGTGTAGTTGGGCCACAAGGGCCTGTTACTGTGTTGTATCTCTAAATAAAAAAAATGATTGCACAAGAAAGCAAGGGTCAAGTATAAACTTTACACGCCATATACATTTACACATATTAGGAATTTGCTATGGTGTGTTGGTCAAGGTGTGACATGCAACGAAAAAGAATAATATTCAACAATTACAAAGAATAAAGAATTTTATAAACAGTGACCTCTTTATTAGGTACAGAAGTGGAACCCGGCATGATCTTCTACTGCTGTAGTCCATTCATTTCACGGTTCATTGTATTGTATATTCAGAGATACTCTTCTGCACACCACTGTTGTAACATGTGGTTATTTGAGTTACTGTCGCCCTCCTGTTAGTATGAACCAATCTGGCTGTTCTCTTCTGACCTCTCTCATTAACAAGGCATTTTTGCCCACAGAACTGCCACTCTCTGGATTTTTTTTTTTGCTTTTCACAGCATTCTCTGTAGAGACTGTTGTGCATGAAAATCCCAGGTGATCAGCAATTTCTACGCTACCCAAACCACCCCATCTGGCACCAACAATTATTCCACGGGCATAGTCACTGGATCACATTTCTTCGCCATTCTGATGTTTGGTCTGAACAACAACTGAACCTTTTGACCAGGTCTACATGCCTCTATGCATTAAGTTGCTGCCACAATTGGCTGATTAGATAGTTGCATTAATGAGCAGGTGTACCTAATAAAGTAGCCACGGGTGTCTATAAAAAAGCTAATAAAGTTGAAGGTTAAAGGACGGATATGAAATAAAACGTGCATGAATAAATAAATACCAGCATGTATTTACAATGTAAGCATCATTATAAAAAGTGGTTTAAAACGTCTGCAGTGCAGTACAGTGAGTGGGGTAATAGACAGAGGGAGGTGGGCTGTCTGAGTAGAATGGTTGAGCAGATTAACTGCTGGGGGAAGAAACTTTTAAGATGGTGTGAAGGTTTTGTTTTAATAGCCCTATAGTGCTTTCCGGAAGGGTTCTTTCGGCAAAAGGCAGTTTGCAGGCTGGGTAATGTCTGTAATGATTTTTCCTGTCTGCCTCCTTGTCCTGGACATGCACAAGCCCTGCAGCGATGGTAGACTGCAGCCAATGACTTTTTCTGCTGACCTGACAGTTTGCTGTAGTTTTCATATCTTGTAAAAACCTGCTCCACCAAACCAGACAGTTATGGCCGAGGTGATGCTGCTCCCTGTGAATGATAGTGTAGAATTGCACCAGTGTGTTCTGAGGAAGATGGAAATTTACCAGCTGCCGTGATTATGGAGAGCGTTGTGTCAGAATGAATCTGGTGCAGTTCCTACTTGAAATTTGTGCATACAACTGATCAATACAATTGCAGCCTTCAACTCTGGCCAGTTGTCTTGTTTAGTGAAGTCTGTGACCTTACTACCAGTAACCATTGTGGTTAGAGCCCAGCGGCACATCTCATTGACCACTTAACCTGAACATCTTACCACTGATGCATTGGCCAAGATTATGCTACAAGTGACCTTGTGATTCTATAGAGGTCTGGTGTCTAACTGCAGTGCACTGGTCAGAGTGGAAGTGAGGTTGGTAAGTTCGACACTGAGTCTGGAGATGGAGGCCAGCTGTCTGGATAGACTTCACATCTGCACCCTTTTCACCAGCTGTGGCTGGCTTATTGAGACTGAGCCCATTCATGTGAATAAAGTCACTGACCTGGGCTAAAAAAAATGTAAGGAGACTGATTTAAGGGAATGTTTGTTTTTATTTTAAATTTTGTGTGCTTTTAATAAACTTCTTTTCAATATTTTCAGTATCTGACTTAATGTCACTGGCATATGTCATGAAATTTATTGTTTCATGTCAGCAGTACATAATAATAAAAACAATAATTTACAAGAAGAACTATATATTAAAAAATAAATTAAATCAGTAGTGTAAAAAGAGAGCAATAAAAAAGAAAACAGTTTAGTGAGGAAGTGTTCAGAGGTTCATTGTCCATTCAGAAATCTTTTGGCGGAAGGGAAGAAGCTGTTCCTGAAACTTGGACTGTGGGAATTCAGGCTCCCATACGTCTTCCTTGATCATAGCAATGAGAAGAGGGCACATCCGGGGTGATGGGGGTACTTAACGATGGTTGCTACCTTTTTGAGGCATTGTCTTCTGAAGATGTCCTCGATGCTAGGAAGGCTAGTGTCCATGTTGGAACTGGCCGAGCTTACAACTTCCTGCAGCGTTTTTCAATCCTGTGCAGTAACCCCTCATACCAGACAGTGATGCAACAAATTAGAATGCTCTCCATGGTACATCTGTAGAAATTTGCGAGAGTCTTTGATGACATACTGAATTTCCTCAAATGAAATATAGCCATTGTTTTGCCTTCTTTGTAATTATATCAATATGTTGGGCCCAGTATAGATCTTCAGAGATTGTTATATTTTTAATGCTATTTTGCGTAATCTTAATTTTTTTCAACAGTTTCTAAAGGTATCAAAATCAGAAATCGAAACAGTTAAAAAGTTTCTTGACAATAGTAAGCTAACAACAGGTCATCAAGGTGGTCTAGGTCAGGAACTCAGGATCTGTCACCTGCTGCTCTAGGATATATTATTGTAAGGGCCAGCCAGAGCAGTGAGGCAAGTATTATACGTACCCATGAGTAGCTAAAGTAAAGGGTGACCAAGTGGTAGCACAATCTAGTTCAATTAGGGTGGCACGATAGTGTAGTGGTTAGCACAATGCTTTATAGTGCCAGTGACCTGGGTTCAATTCCTGCCACTGCTTGTAAGGAGTTTGTACGTTCTCCCCGTGACTGTGTGGGTTTCCTCTGGGTGCTCCAGTTTTCCTGCCACACAGTCCAAAGGTTTCCTGCCACAGAGGTTAGTTGGTCATTGTAAATAGTCCCATGATTAGGCTAGGATTAAATCGAGGTATTGCTGGGCGGCATGCCTCAAAGGGTAGAAAGGCAGTATCTCAATTTTTAAAAATTGCTGTTTGTCTGATGCATTGAAGGGTGTTGATCCCAGGGGTCCCTCCAAGGTCAGGCACACCTGGACATTTGTGCTCTCCCCCCCTTTTTCAGCCTTTTTGCCTCCTGCTCTTGATACCAGAGGATTACAATGAGTGGTATCATGGAGCATAGAACAGTACAGATGCAAGAACAGGCCCTCCAGCATGTACAGGCATGTTTGTGTTGGCATTACGGTCAGCACGCCACCTTGGGCTGAAGAGCCTGTTCCTGCGCAAGGAGTGGCAGATGCCTGGAACGTGGTGCCAGGGGTGATGTGGAAGCAAATACAATTGCAATCTTTAAAAAGCATTTAAAAAGGCACGTATTTCAATGCCTGTTACACTTTGCAATCATGTCTGCTTCCCTGCGCTGGTTTCCCCATGAGATAATGTATCCATGGGCACCAAGTAGGCCTCAGATGACAGATCCTGAGATCCTGGCCTGGACTACCTTGATGATCTATTAGCTTACTAGTGTCAAGAAAACTTTTAACTGTTTCTATGTCCAATTGATACCTTTAGAAGCAGTCAACTCTGACACCATGTATCTCTGTATGTAGAGAAAGAACTTGCCTTATAAATTTCTTTTAAGCATTTTTCCACTCATCTCAAACTTACCCTCTGTTCTATTTGACAATTGCACACTGCGAAAAAGATTCTCTATCCACTCTGTCTTTGACACCCATTGCCCTATTGTCCTGTTTATTATTTATTGTAATGCCTGCACTGTTTTGTGCACTTTATGCAGTTCAGTGTAGGTCTGTAGTCTAGTGTAGCTTTCTCTGTGTTGTTTTTTTTAATTATTACGTAGTTCAGTCTAGTTTTTTGCACTGTGTCATGTAACACCATGGTCCTGAAAAACGTTGTCTCATTTTTACTATGCACTGTACCAGCAGTTATAGACAATAGACAATAAAAGTTGACTTGAGTGGACTTGATTTTTACATATTCCTATCAGAGCCTCCAATAATCCAGGAAAAACAATCCACATTTGTCTAACCTCTCCTTATAGTTAATATTCTCTGATCCAGTTAACATCTTGGTGAGCCTCATCGGCTTTCCTCTGAAGCCTCCATATTCTTCCTACAGTGCAGCAACCAGAACTGCACACAGTACTCTAAATATGGCCTAACCAAATTTTCATACCATAATTTTGTAAAATAAAAGCAGCCTTTCTTTCTCATCCAAACCCCATTTACAGCCCAGTTGAATATAATGAGATCTTCTTCATCTCAGATCTCAACTAACCTGAAATAATTGATCTGTGGAATTAAACATCATGAGAGTTCACTCTACTGTTCAGTCCCATTTCCTGCATTTAGTTTACACTGCAATAATAAATGTTTAAGAAAGTCTTGACTTTATAAATGCTGTGTGTCATAGAGTGCAGCTGGAGCTTGTGTGGCACAGTGGTGCAGTGGGCACTGTTCTTGCCTCACAGTTTTAGTCACCTGGTCTTGATCTTGACCTTGGGAACTGGTTGCATGGAGCAGGGGTTTTGATCAAGTGCTCGGTTTCCTCCTTTATCGCAAAGATTTGCTGGTTCATAAATTAATTGGTTATTATATCTATGTAGGGGAGTGATAGGAGAATCAGGGAGGAGTTCAGCAGCATGTAAAAGGGAATTGACTACATGGAAATAAGTGGGGAATAGGATTAACAGAATAGTTGCTAGAGCTGCCATGGACTTGATCAGCTGAATGGCTTCTTTCAATGTAGTAAGTATAGGACTGATTGAAGATGATGCTGGAGAAATTATAATGGGTAACAAAGAGACGGCAGAGGAACTAAATGAGTATTTTGCATCAGTCTTCACAGTGGAAGACATTAGCAACATACCTGATAGCCAGAGGTCTCAGGGAATAGAATTAGGTACAGTCAAGATTACTAGAGAGAAAGTGCTTGGGAAGCTAAGTGGACTAAGGAAAGATAAGTCTCCCAGACCTGATGAGGTGCACCCATGGGTTCGGAAGGAGGTGGCTTTGGAGATTGTGGAGGCATTGGAAATTATCTTCCAGGAATCAATAGACTCTGGCATGGTTCTGGAGGACTAGAAGGTTGCAAATGTAATTCCGCTGTTTAAGAAAGGAGGGAGGCAGCAAAAAGAAAATTACAGACCTATTAGTTTGACATCGGTAGTTGGAAAGTTATTGGAGTCGATCATCAAGGATGATGTTATGAAATACCTCGAGGTGCATGACAAAATAGGCCCAAGCCAGCATGGTTTCATGAAGGGAAGATCCTGCCTCATCAAACTATTAGAAATTTTTGAGGTAATCTCGAATAAGATTGACAAGGGGGAGGCTGTGGATGTTGTGTATGTGGATTTTCAAAAGGCCTTTGATAAGGTGCCACATAAGAGGCTGCTTAATAAGATGAGAGTCCATGGAATTACAGGAAGGATATTGGAATGGGTGGAGCATTGGCTGATAGGCAGAAAGCAAAGGGTGGGAATAAAGGGATCCTATTCTGGTTGGTTGCTGGTTACTAGTGGTGTTCCGCAGGGGTCGGTGTTGGGGCCGCTGCTTTTTACACTGTATATGGATGATTTAGACTATGGATTAAGTGGTTTTGTGGCTAAGTTTGTGGATGACACCAAGATAGGTGGAGGAGCAGGAAGTGTTGAAGAAACGGAAAGGTTGCAGAGAGACTTGATCAGTTTAGGAGAGTGAGCAAAGAAATGGCAGATGAGATACAATGTTGAGAAATGTACGGTTGTACATTTTGGAAGAAGAAATAATTGGGCAGATTATTATTTAGATGGGGAGAAAATTCAAAAATCAGAAGTGCAAATGGATTTGGGGGTCCTCATGCAGGATACCCTAAAGGTTAACCAGGTTGGATTGGCAGTAAGGAAAGTGATGCTATGTTGGCATTCATTTCAAGAGGAATAGTGTATGAGAGTAAGGAGGTGTTGATGAGGCTCTATGGGGCACTGGTGATACCTCATTTGGAACACTGTGTGCAGTTTTGGGCCCCCTATCCTAGAAGGGATGTACTGATGTTGGAGAGAATTCAGAGAAGATTTACGAGGATGATTCCTGGAGTGCAGGGGCTAACATATGATGAGCGTTTGTCGACTCTTGGACTGTATTCATTAGAGTATAGAAGAATGAGAGCGGATCTCATAGAAATGTTTCAAATGTTGAAAGGGTTGGACAGAGTAGATGTGAAAGGCTGTTTCCCTTGGTGAGTGAGTCCAGGACAAGAGGCCACAGTCTTAGAATTAGAAGGTACCCATTTAAAACAGAGATAAGGGGAAATTCTTTTTAGCCAGAGGGTTGTAGGTTAATGGAATTCTTTGCCACATATAGCTGTGGAGGCCCGATCATTGAGGGTATTTAAGGAGGAGATTGATAGGTATCTAATTATTCAGGGTATCAAGGGATATGGGGAAAAGCCGGAAATTGGAACTAGATAGGAGAATAGTTCAGCTCATGGTGGAGTTCTTCTGGTCCTTTGTCTTGTGATCTTGTATAAGGAATGTGAGGTGATCCATAATGTTGTAAAGACGATTCTCCACTGAAGTTTCTACTAAAGCTATGGCACCTGCTCAATAAAAGTGGTGCAAAAATAATCCAGCTCCTAAGCAAAAAGTCTGATTCTTTTCTGGCAAGAAAATTGTGGTTGCAATTCATAATTTCTTCCCAGGCTTTGTGGGCTGAGGTGAGCAAAATTTAAAATTTTCTGTATTTAAACATCATTGATTGGAAACATTACTGCTGCGAATCTAAGCATCAGTTGCCTCCTCATAAATTTCATGGCATCATTTACTAATCTACGAACATTCATAATTTCACTACTTTCCCTGATGTCACAGAGATTCTCATATCTCCATTTCTGAAGGAACTAACAACATTTGTGTTTCTCCTTTCATGCCAAAGTGCTTTTATTCAAGCACTTCTTGTTTCTTTCCTGAGGAAATTCCTTTAACTCTTCAGCAGAATACTTAGCAAAACAAACCTCGTCCAGTCGGCAAAGACCCTTTCATCTCTGCCCTCGACTACTGCTAGAATTATTAATTCTCTTTTTCTTATAGGCATTAGTATTTCTTATAGCATTTACCACCATCCCTTCTTAATGATAAATATACATCATGCTTGACTTTTCTTCTAACATCTCCACTGTGGCAATTTTATGATGTCACTATTAGCTCCTTCAGACTGCCTTTCTGTGTTTCTGTGAATTTTGAAGATTTTAAAGTCAAAGAATCAACACATTTCTTTCTCCCAAGTAAAATACTTACTTTAGCTTTGACAGTTTTCCCCACCCTAGTCCGTTAATAATCTTGATGAGGTTGCAAACTACATAGAGAAGTAAGTAGATTGAATATACTTAGACAGATGAAATGAAACAAAGCAATATATCAACTAGCCAGGGCTATGCACAGTTATTTATCATGAATTCCCTTAAGGTAGATAATTAGGCGTCATGGTAGACACTGGAAAATGATATTGGCATAACAGACTATTTGCATGTTCACAAAATAATAGTTTTTCAATTACAGAATTGGATTTGAACAGAACTTGTGCTTTAACATATTTACAGTCATTAGTTCCCTGAGCCACAAGAAAGCTAAATACTCATTGACAATTTCTGTAGGTGAGAGATGAGACTCTTACTTCATAGGATTGTGGGTGGGTGAGTTACTCAGTCCCACTTTTTCATACCCTGTGGGAGTTATTAAAGAACAACATTAGCTGTAGCCGGTTAGCTTGTAAACGTTCTCGGTCACAGATACAGTATATCTGATTCACGACAATAACCAATCCAGACTGAAGAGATATTACCTCAATAAATGTTGTAATTGTAACTGTGATACAATCAAGTTCTTGTTGCTCAGATTTACATATAGAACATAGAACCATAGAACATTACAGCACAGAAACAGGCCTTTTGGCCCTTCTTGGCTGTGCCGAACCATTTTTCTGCCTAGTACCACTGACCTGCACCCGGACCATATCCCTCCATACACCTCTCATCCATGTACCTGTCCAAGTTATTCTTAAATGTTAAAAGTGAGCCTGCATTTACCACTTCATCTGGCAGCTCATTCCACACTCCCACCACTCTCTGTGTGAAGAAGCCTCCCCAAATGTTCCCTTTAAACTTTTTGATATAAAAAAATCACCTTTCACAAGCAGGCAACCTGAACAGTATAGGGATAACTAGGCAAACATCTCTCGCAGTGGACTCAATAATCTCTGGATTTTACAGGTATTAGCAAGTGAAGTAAACTGCTTTCATTAAATAAGCTTTCCAAGTTATTGCCAACTGTTCTCTGATACCTGATTTTTTAAAATCTTTCAATGGACTAATATATCTTAATATCGATAATTTATTGGATCATGAAAATTGAAACAGATCTGATAAATTGCCACAGTGTCCTGTTTTGCTGGGTTTTTTTTTGTTTTTGCTTGTCTTCTATTTTAAGCTGAGAAATGATTTTGCTACATTTAGACTCTGCATAAAGCCTGCTTGCTTCATGTACTCAAGTCTGGAGCATGATAGAAAACGTGGCTCCTTTGACATTCAGGAAGTTTGCCACCATTGAGTACAAAGAAGTCCATTTAATCAGCTTCCATTTGCCACCTTAAGCATCCACTTCCTTAAACATCCACTTCCTTCACCAACAGCATACTGTGGCGGGTGGTGTTCTTTGTTGACAGACAGCGATGTTATAAGTTACCAAGACTTATTTAGCGGCACCTTTCGAAACAATGATCTCTACTATCAGATAGGTCAAATGTAGCAAGTACAAAGGAATAGCAACACTTCCAAGTTTCTCACCAGGTCACACAGTACTGTATATCCGAACATGAAAATACAAGCTGGACATATCCCACAACCTTGCCATTATTCAGACAAATAAGCATATTGTGTTTCTGTTGCATTAAGCCCTTTGGTCTGACCTTTTAGAGATCCCTTTGTTCAGTCTAACTCTCTCCTACTGCAGATTTTCTCTCGTCTCCAGTTTTGACCTGAAACTTTAAACTTTTTCCGCAATCATTATCTGACCCACTGTATGTTCCAGCGCTTTCTGTTTTTAGTTTATATTTCCAGCATCAGCAGATTTTTTTTAAAAAAGCTTGTTTCTATTCTTTCTTCATGACTGGGTTAATATTTTGGAACTACTGTTTTGCCTTGCTGTTGAAATATTTTCATGATTACCAATCTCGAGCCTTCTGATATGCAGTAAATTTAAGCTTTTTTAAGGGACCCCGATGTCCCAAGAATGAATTTAATAGAATGCTTAATTAATTCAGGAGATTGGCTTGGAGCATTTTTATTCTGGTTAATAGTATGGCTGTGCTATTTAACTAATTGAATGAGGGCATATTAATGTGGGAAATATATAGCATTTGTGGATATATCAAGCAAAATTAGAAGAAATGCAATAGGAATGTTACATTTGGAACTAATCCTTATTTACAAAATTGGATAATTATGTTATTATTGAAATTTTAATTTTCAGAAACCTAAATGGTTAAATCTTATATGAGGCTAATAACAATTTAAAACAAAAATGTATTTCATAGCTTAAGACAACATATTCAATATCTTAGTTTATAAAAGATTGCTTGAACTGAAAGTTCTTCAATTAGTTCTCAGCCTTTCTCCATGCACAGGCAGTTGTGCCATATTCTGATACATATCAAAATGTATATTTTACAAAAAATTCTTGAATAGCTAGTTTTTTAAATTGCGGTTACTGGTCCTTCATAATCAGAACAAATTATCTGGATTCTAAAGCTGTGGAAGGATATGGTCTATTCATTTGCCATAACAAGTCACATGTTCATTTCATGGCTGAAAGAGAACAACATAAGAAGATCCATCCAGAAAAAGGTAGCTTCAGGGTATTAAGCTGGAGGTACGTCACTTTTGCTTTGCAAATATCTGATTTATCGGCAGTGTTATGACCAAGGAAAACTCATTAGTTCTAAACAAGCTTGTCTGCATTTCAAAGAACAACATCAATCTGTCTTTTTATCAGAATCTCTTCATTCATTCCCTCCAGAATTTTATCCTTTTGTGAATTTAACTCATGTTGGATGTTCGAATTGCTCTCCATAGTAACTCACTTTGCAGTTTCACCTGACATAATGTCTGCTGCTAGTCTTTAAATGTTGCTCTTGATGCATCAAATTTTCACTGTTGTTAAGAAAATGTAGATTGTCTAAGCTATACTGATAATCAAGTTTTTCATCAGTAAATTTTGATTGGAAGGGCAACTCAATTTTGTCAGGATCTAAACTTATGAAATCTTCATTATTGCTTTCCTATTCTGGCTATTCAGGAGAACGATATACTTCAATAATTTGATGTTTTGTTTAGGGTTTGCCCTTTTCAACAAAGCAGTCTCTTCAGATTAATACTTCATGTTATATTAATTTTCATTAAATAATATGTTCAACCATATTAACATCACAGAATCATAGAATAGAGAACATAATACTGAATAAGTCTGTGGTGGTTCTTTGAAGGAGTTATCCAGTTTGGCTATTTCCACTGACCTCTTAGTTCCCTTCTGAATGTTTTTTTTCCCCAATTTGTTTCCATTATTCTTTTGGATAGATCCTGATTTTTTGTATCAGAGACATTTTCTTCAGGTCTTCAGTTATTCTCAGGTCAAATCTGTGACATCTTCAAAACACTTAATAATTTGTAAATATCCCCCCGGTCTTCAGTTCTCAAGGGATAACAATCCAGCTTCTTTAGTTTCTCCAGTTTCTCCACAAGCTGGAACTCCCTGATATCTGATACTATTCTAATAAAATTAATTGTAAAGCCTTTACAACCTTTCTAAAGTGAGGTACCCAGAATTGAGCACGGTGCCTTCGTTTTATAAAGGATGTAGCATATTCAGAAAAGATCGATACTATTCAGCTGTTCAGGCTTCTCGGAGAGTGTTGCAAATTTTCAAGTTGATAACATTGTATCAGAACGTCAAAATCCTAATGAAAGACCATCAGCCTATCCGTCACCTCTTCATGGATGCTGCTCAACACGTAAATACAGTATTTCAAGAATTTTCTGGTTTTATTTTAGATTTCAGATATTTGCAGAGGTTATTTTACTACTAACTTTTAGTAAAATTGTCTTGTTTGTTCCCTATGGCTTCTTTTTACAGAACCAAGCTACTTACACTTTTAAACAACCATTTCAACTTGGCCTGCCATCAAGTGCTTTGTATGTAGATTCATTTCCTGCTTTAAAATAGTTTCAGATTAGTGGGGTCTGGTTAATTGAGACGCATTGGGAACAGTACATCTTGGCCCAATTAAGCAGCTGTGCTAATTAGCTGAAGTTGTATGGAAATAGTTAAAAGGTATAAAAAAGGCAAACTACCATTTAACTGAGTAAATAATTATGCATTTAAATGAAATTCAGAGCAGATTCGAACAATACCAATACCACTATAGTACTATAAACTGTGTATTAATTCCTAATAGTTATCAACAGAGATATTCATCCAATGTATGTTGTTCTTTTGATTGACTGTAAGTGAACAAAATCAGCATAGACACTGGTGCACATAGTAGACAACCTTCATTGTCTTCCTGCATAAAGTCAAAATAAAAACAAAATGGTCAAAAATCACTGCTTTTTGAATTGGCATCTGTTGGCCCAAATAGATAACATAACTCAAGCATGTGCAACTGGCGTGATTTAAAAACTATTCACTCTATAGTATCTAACTGTCACTTAAGTGCTCCTAACTGACGCTAGTTAGAAACTTTGGCAAACAGTCCCCTGTCCCAATTAAGCGGCAGAGTGTCCCAATTAAATGAAGGGAATGCTGGCTATTTTCTTGATTAGTTTTTTGTTCTTTAAGTGTTGTCCCAGTTAAGTGTCTTCCCATATTAACCAGAATCCACTGTATTTTATATTGCTACTGGTTCATTTTAACATGCATCATTTCACAATCCTCCACACTGCCCATTTCACTGGACTGGCAATGCTGCCAGGAAGCTGTTGTAACAATTCACAATTGTATGTCATTTGGAGCCTTCAGATTTGTGCACTTTATACTCAAGTCCTTGCCATTAATATATTTTGAGTAGAGAAATGGTCCTAATACTGACCCCTGGGGACATGACCATGTATATACTCCAGCATAGAAATCAAACCTCCTTTGCTTCTCCGTTTTCACAGTTAATTATATATCCATGTTGCCATTGTCACTATAATTAATTGAGTTTCAATTTCACAAATAGCAGTCATTCTATGTCACATGTTAGACATGTGTCACAATTTAAAAATGTTATATTAGCATTACAACCTGTTAGTGACTTTACTGTTGCAACTGGACTGTTAGGTTGAGAATCCCAATTGCTATTACAATTTTTAAATCAACAAGTAAAATAGTTCCCCTAATGCTTGCTCTGTGATAGATGTAGTTTCCTCAGTAGCCTGAACATAACATGGAAAGCTTACCAGTGTCCCTACAATAGAGTTTTCAAGGTGAACTATCATTGATGATTCAGGATTTAAAATTTATCATTCCTGTCTTGTAAATTGAAGTATAAATTAATGATGCTGCCTTCTGAAATAATCATAGATCTTTTAAGTGCTAAACATTCAGAATTTCCTTAAAGTTTATTATGTGATTGAATCAGTCAGTTCAATAAAATAAAGGCTTGAATTTTTGTATATGTAGTTTCACCTCCATGTTTTGTTTACCACATGAACGGCAACCATATTTTAATATTTGCTGGGTGCATAAATAATTTTATGTCGTTTATTGTGTGAAACTTTCCACAGTGTCCTCATTGTTGGAAGAACATATTGTGTGTTTTAAACAAACCAATTCAACAAACTATGTAAGTGAAAGCGACATTCCTCTAGCTCCTGAGATTGACCGATTAAATAACAAAGTCAAGATACCTTGGGGAATCTCATCCAAAAAAGGAAATGATGAAATCCATATGTCAAATGAGGTACTGAAGTTAAAATTAGAATGTTAGGTCACAGCTTTGTATTTTTTCCTATCTTTTAAGTATTTGCTTCTGATCTAGACTTTAAACTATTTTACAAGATTGCCCAAATGGCTTCTTTGTGCTCTTCAGTTTAGTATTTTTTCTCTCTCTTAAATCGTGAAATGTTTCAGTACTTCTAATTGCCTTTAGTTTTCTTTTTACTGTATTGAATTTCAAATCATTCCTCAAATTTTGCGCTTGTTACTAAAATAGCGACATCTTGAAGAATCTTTTTAATAATGCCACTGGCGTACAATTCATTATGCTATTGTACTGAAGCATGCACCGGGATTTTCTCATTTTCTCCTTCTTCTATTGCACAAATTACACGTCTGTCATGGTTTAGTTTATGCCAAATTTCCCACCTTTGCTCCATGGTTAGACAGATCCAACATCGCTAAAGCTGAAGAGCTCATTAATTGGCAGAGGTGTTGTTAATATTACTGCACAGCCATTTTCTGCCTCAATTTCTCAATGCTAATCTCCATGACATATGAACTTAAATTTCACAAAATCTTATTATTGCCATATTGCCTGAAAGCAGGTAACTCAACCTTCATTACCAAAAATAGTTGCATCATTTTCAATTAAAGATGGCAAATATATGTTCATGTATTGATATCACTTTGAACTACCGGTAATCACATCAAACAGGATTTAAAAATGCTTTTTGTGTTAATTTAATTGTTGGGTTATTTACAAATTAGGTCTCAGCAATTAGGTTACCATTGCTGAACTGATTGATGAATTATTTTCCCCAATTTATCTGTAATTTATCTGAACAAACACATACATGTATAAAAATGGACTTCTTGAATAGAATCATCATCTATTTGTGAGATCTTTTGCTTCGTTGCTTCTGTGGCTGGGACATTACAGCCAGCTATATCCGGCCATGGAGTTCAGCATTGATTCTGAGGATTGATTTGCAGACAGTTATCTGGCATTAGACTGACAACTTGACATGACAAGTAACAATAGCAAACCAGGACAGGAGGTTGGAAGGTGAAGTAATGTCAGTATCCTGCCAGGGAGAAGAAAAAAAATCCACTATTGCCACTAAGCTGGGGCACGAGCGTCAGGAGGTAGCAACATTAAACCCACAGTGGAGCATTTCAGATATCTGATAGACTTTGAGACATGCATAACCATTTTCATGTAGGAAATTTCATGTAGGAGATTCTCACATCACTTCAGAGTGCAAGGATCTGCCAAGGACTGTGACTACTGTCTGTGCAAGTTGTCATATTCCAGTATAATAAAAGACATCAAACAGGTGAATCCTGTGGGATTTTCTTTTAGTAATTTCATATTTCATATTCAAATAGTTGTCTGTTCTGTTACCATTATACAAGAAGTGATGAGTAATATTTATTGTGACTGTATGTAAGATAGTCCGTCTAAACTTTATAGATTTTTGTTGGTAAGGATGTTTGTAGTAATGAAATCTCAGATGAAAGTATGTTGGATTAGCCGTGACTTAGCTTAAGGAGACTATTGGACTACTGTTGCGCCAATATTCCTGAATCAAGGGTTCAATTGATGGAACGGCCTAGCAAGGCAAAAGTTTAGTTTTATTAATCTTTTCACTCTGAAGGGTCTCAACTCCAGTTAGAATGTTATAGTTTAAATTCTGAGCCTAGAATGATGCAAGGCAGTATTAGCAGGTGCTAACCCTAACTCTAGTTCTACACTAGCCCTAATCTTAGTTTTGTTTGTCTCATGAAATACTTAATCAGGGTGCTGTCTACCTCACAGATGGGCTTAAAGGCTCCAACTACCCTTTTGGGAAGAGGACTGAAATCCTTTGTTTTGGGCAATTTTCAGACGGTCAGTGGAGAACACCATGGCTTTGTCTTGACTGTATATTTCATCCCATTAATTTATTTGAAACCTGCAATGTACAAATTAGTTCTTAGATTCCTTGCCTTTCATTTACGAATGTACTTTAAAGGAAAATAATTAACTGCAGACATTTTGAGATTCCAGAGATCAGAAAAGGTGTGAGATAAATGTGAATTTATGTCTTCCTCTCTGACCAACATTTGAACATACGAGGGGTGATTGATAACTTCGTGGCCTAAGGTAGAAGGAGTCAATTTTAGAAAACCTAGCACATTTATTTTTCAACATAGTCCCCTCCTACATTTACACACTTAGTCCAGTGGCCGTGGAGCATACGGATCTTGGACCTCCAGAAAGTGCCCACTGATGGGTGATTGATAAGTTTGTGGTCGAAGGTAGAAGGAGATGAGTTATACAGCTCTTGTTACATACACATGCAGTTCAACTCTTTGAGTGATTATGCAGAAAGTTTGAAGTTGATAACTCATCTCTTTCTACCAAGATCAATAGCAAACCAGGACAGTATGCTCCACGACTGCTGGACAAAGTGTGTAAATGTAGGAGGGGACTATATTGAAAAATAAATGTGCTAGGTTTTCTAAAATTGACTCCTTCTACCTTAGGCCACAAACTTATCAATCACCCCTTGTAAACTTAACTTGTTGTTCTGCTCCTCAAAAGGTAAATTTAACCAGTGATATGTTTGGGTCAAAGCATGGTAACTCTGCAATTTCTATTTTGCTTGAGGCTCAAGGATTCACATGCAAAAACATATTCCTTCCAGATTTTGAGTTTATGCCTTCAGCCACTGCAGGGTTGAGGAATGGGAATTGTAATGATGAGAGGTTTGATAATGGGGGTGGGGGGGGGGGGGGTTGAATCAGAGCTTCGACAGAACTGCAAAAGTTGGGTAGGAACTTGTGATAAGGGATTGTCAGGCGTTGTTGCAGTCAGCTGGGAGGAGCAGTGTTTGGCACGTCCTGCCTAATCTGTTTATTTTCCATACCCATTATATTTTTCTGCTTATTTGCGTTTTTGTTTCACTCCACTATTAAGAAGCGAGGAAGGGTTCTGATCCTTTAGCAAGTAGCCTTATGCTTCCACTTTTCCTCCTTTCTTGTTTCCGTCATCTGAGGTCTGGGAATTACAGAGAGAATGATTGGGTATGATTGTATGAATGCCATATGATATGATCAGATCTTCCTTAAGTTTGATGCATATTTCCATTGTTTATCGCCGTCGGTTTTTGCGATAATTTAGAATTGCAATTTCAGTTTATGCTACCAGGAGTATTATTGTTTTTTTTCCAAATTTTATTCAGATGGCTATAAAAAAGAAAGAAATGCAAAAAATGGCAAGAAACTTGCCAAGATCCTCACTGCTGAACCTTGTGTGTGCTCCAAAAGTATCAGCTCACACCTAGCCAAACATCTAGAAAGAATCACTCATGGATCTGCTTCCAAACAAAATAAAACATAGAAGGAAGGATTCTTCTCCTACATCAAACTCTGATAAGTGAGATCTGAACAGCACATCCACTTTGTTGGTAACATTCTTGAAACCTTTTGTCACTTACCCAGTACCTACAGTCATTCCTTCTTCAAGGAGATGTCCATATTACTAGTGAAATATGTGACTAAGTTTGGACAGAGGGCCTGTTGTGTGCTGGGAAGAATCCTATTAACTTATCAGCAAATGATGATGGTTGTGCAGCAGAGGAGGATGCTTTTGATGATAGACTATCAAAAGAATGTTTGAAAAGGTTTAAATTCAGTGAAAATGTACCAGAAAGCAAACACCTTCATTTACTACAAGCATTATATTTTGTTATTAACCAAGAGATCATATAAATATGCATTCTGCAGAATAAACATATTCAAGAATATTTAGTTTGATGAATAACATTATTGGTGATGACAGGAGGATTAAATAGACTATGAAAATTGTTTAAATCCTTTATTGGACACAAATCACATGAAAATACTGGCATAATTTATTTTTACACAAAGGAATCTAATCTCAAGAATTTGTTTTGATTTTTAATGGTTGTTGTTTATACATGAATTAATCATACTAGTTCCCACAACAAAGATGTAGATAGCTGTGTCTTATAAATTAAAGACTTCCTATTTCTCATATGAATAAAATCATACATTATCTTCAAACATTTTGCTTTATAATGTTTCATACTTACAGGATAGACTTTTGGCCAGCTGATTGAAGAGCCAGGAATGATTTGAACTATAATGAGCAATGGATGCTTCTGGATACCTCTCTGGTTTTTCACACAGGAGTGAGAACCATCAGCAGCTATGGGGCAGCCTTGTCCAGTGGGAAGCGGAATGAGGAAAGGGATGGGCACTGGTGGATTCTAGCCCAAGGCAAGATGGCATGCCTGAGGGGATTTATGGGGATTAGGAGGATGGCAGTTCCAGTACTGCACTTGAAACTGTTCTTATGTCCATCCAGGATCTCTCTAGGTTTATCACCAGTGAAACTAGTCAGAGTGTAAAACAGAGCAAGCTGTCAGAATCATTTGTAGAATAGGATCCTGAAATTAGTTGTTCTGTTCATCTGCCAACAAGAGACAGTCTCCTGCATGAATGCCAGCAGATGACTGCTGAGTTTGCCTGGACGAAAGCTACCAACCCAATCCTGAGGTGATTGCCACTCTGGTAATGTTGCTTAAAATCAACTCCTACATATAGAATTTGCCTTGATGGTTTGTTGTATTAGCGGGGTATAAATTTAACTCTTTTTTTAAGTGCATGTAGCTGGTCTTTAATGACATTTCGTTCACAATATTTATCTCTGTGTTTGATACCGGTTCATTGCACCCCCTTTACTGCAGAAGCAATGAATCATAAAGCAGTCCAGCAAGTAATTAAGAGAGCACAAACTAAAACATTATTTAATTTTACAACCTGCTGAGCAAAAGCCAACTTCTGATCTGTGTTTTTTATAAACTTACTTTCAATAGTGAGATTTTAATTCTAGAATTTTTATTGCAGTGTTGTGTCTCCACCTACTGGTACCAGGGGGTAAAACTTCTGTCACCTGGCAATTGCATCTTGTGATTGATCAAACCAGAGTCAAGTTTATCATCACTGTCGTGTATGATGTGAAGTTAATTGTTCTGTGGCAGCAGTACATTGCAAAAATAAATAAATAGTGCAAAATAAATGAATGGTGAGGTGATGTTGGTGGGTTCATGGACTGTTCAGAAATCTGATTTGATGGAAGGGAAGAAGCTATTCCTAAATTGTTCAGCTCAGGTCTTCATGGTCCTGTACCTCCTCCATGATGGTAGTAACGAGAAGAGCGTACGTTCTGGATGGTGAAGGATACTGATCTCTGCTGCCTTCTTGAGGCACTGTTTCTTGAAGATGTCCTTGATGGCAGGGGTGGGGGATGGGGAGGGTTTTTGTACTTGTGTAGAAACTGGAGAAGTCTACCACCTCCTACAGTTTCTTGCAACCATGCCAGGCTGTGATTCAGCCAGTCAGAGTATGTCTCCGCTAATATATCAGTAACATTTATACCACAAGCCCATTATTTGCATTAGCAAGTTTCTCAAAATGAAATTTTCTTAGTAGAATTGTGGTTGTGAGTATCTTTGAATATTTTTCTTGTCCATTATTTTCTGACATTGCCACCTTCCACATTGGTATCAAAACTTCAGGCAGAAAGCAGGAAATGCTGCAAATCTGAAAATCCCTAGTGTGGTGTTGCATATATTACACGAGGCATACACTGACAATAGAGTCATTTTTGTAATATTGTATATAATATTTTTTTTCAGAAAATGATAGATTTACAAGCTTAGGAAGAATTTCAGGTTTTGAGTGTGGCTCTCACACAGCATCAAAGAACTACGCTACACTGCAGATTGGAGGCTCAAAGGCCCTTTAGCCATAAATTGATGCACTAAGAGAAGCTGCAGTCATTTACAAAACAATAAACAGTATCAATATGCTAAACATTGAGCTCCCCTTCAAAATGTGCTTTGACAAATGGGCCTTAAAAACATTATTTATAGAAATTTGTGGAATGGAATCAAGTAACAAGATGTGGAAGTACTGAGCTGGGGAGCGTTTTAAAGCTACTATTCCCACAAACATGAAGAAACTAGAATGAAATGTATTTATGAATTTTAAATGTAGTGAGTAATCAGTAAGTAGTGATTTATTTTTAAGTGAAAACCAATTACAAACTGTTCTCTTTTTTTCTATAATTGATGTTCCTAATTTTTAAAAAGTCCATTAATAAATATATGTGGAACGTTGCCTTGCTTCATGGAGTTAGACCTGCTGTGCAGCAGAACTTTTTTTTTGCATTGTCATTCCTGACAGTGAATTACATTAGGCACGCTTAAAATATTTGCTGTTGGATCGTTGAGACATTCAGATTTCAATAGCTTCACATTTGTTTTTGCTGTGCTAGATTTCTTCACTGTATTAACCATCGATAAATTATATTGGCAAATTTACCAATAATTGTTCAACAAAGCAATTTAACACAAAATTGGTTGCACTGGAAAGAATCTCAAACTGATGGAAAAGTCTAAAGTGCATTAACAGTAGGGTAAAATTATGTTGAATTATGGATTGAATGGCTATATCTGGCATCATTAAAATCTTTTACAATCCTATGATGGTCCAGGGGTCAAGAAGATGTTACCACAATGTTCTCATGACCAGCACACTTGTGCAATTCAGCCTCCAGCTTAGCATTGGACGTACAGTGCACCATGTAAATGAGCGATGTGTGCCCATTAGCCCACAGATAGTGACAATCAATTTTTGCTCCTCAGCTTAACAACTGTGTCAGCACACTTGTTAAACAGAATCCCTTCCTGTTAATTTAAGCACACTAACCCAGACATTCAACTGTGCAGCTCAGTATTTTTGTACACAATGGAAAGACATGAAGATTTCAGTAGCACCTTAGTCACAGACATACTTACATATTATTTTTAGATTTACAAACCAATTAGACTAACTAGATTTATTGTTGACGCACATGAATAAATTTCAGCTTCACTGCTTAAAGGCACATAGTTGTGGAGACTGCAAGGGACATTATGTATATATTGTTGTGGGAGGGTGGAAGAAACATCATTCAGAGAGTGCAACAGGTATTAATAGAAGTGGGCACCATGAGTGTGGCTTGTAAATTCAGTATTATAGGATTTTTAATGACATCATTGGTTCAAGAAAAGTGGAGACAGAGCACATTTGCCTGTACAAAATGAGTAACACATGCATTACTCCAATTCATGAATCTGTGTCTACCCCATTGAAGCAATCCTCAATCACTTCATCACAGAAGTGTGGCCATCACACCCCTGTGTCCAACACATTAAAGGCATGCACAGCACGGTGAATGGTTGTCCCATGGCTTTGGGTGGACTGATCTCAGTGTTTGGGGATTGTCAGCAATGATTTAATGTGATGTACCTTGTCTCTGATCAACCAATGACTGTCCAGATGCAGATGTGTTCAAGAAATTGAGTTAAGTAGGGGTATACCACCATGGCAACAGCGCAGGCTTACAGAAATATCTTGTGGTTGTAGTTCAGCATTGCTTTGCTGGGGTGGTGTTCATCAACCTTCTAGCTGAAAATCGGAGTGATCAGGGGTCACCGTGATTGCAGCATGCACAATGACATCCTGCACCTACGACATCTTGCAAGCGATGTTGATGTGATGACCTACCCGAAGTTGTCAGTGAAGTGAGGTATGTAGTTGCACATAACTGACTGCAAGTTACCTCAACCCTCCCTGGTGCACAGTAGCCATGAAGTGTGCTGTCCATAACGTGCACTTGGCCACTCAGTCAGTAATCCCCAATCTGTGACGCATAACAACATGAAAGAAAAGAGGTCCATGGGAATATATCTCCTCCAAATAGGATCCTGTCCTGATTTGCAAATAAACCAATATTTCTCCATTGTTGCTGAGTGCAAATCCGGAAATTCCCCAACATAATGGAAATAACTTCTTCACAAGGGCTGCCACAGTTCAAGAAGGTGGATTACCAGTGTCCTCTCTCAGGCAATTAGGAATATGCTATAAATGCTATCTTTGTGAGTTGTGCCTAGACCCCAAGAAATGAATGGATGAAATGGAAAAAAAGATGTGTCAGGGCTTGGTTTGTTTAGGGGTTCAATTATCCTTGAAGAAACCAACATCGTCCCAATGGATGCTTTGGTGTTTTATGTTCAATTTCTTTGGTGTCTCAGATAAAGTTTCCAGTAAGTAGGACTGAGTTTTATTACATGTATGCTACAAAACGTCACGTGATGAAAATAGTAGCACGGCAGCTGAACCAGCGTCAGGAGGCTCGGATCACTGACCTGCTAAAATAAATTAAAATCCCACCAGAACAGCTGGAAAATTTAAATTCAAGTATTCCAATTAGATTAGGAATAAATAGCATCAGTAATGAAAATTACTGGATTGCTGTAAATCCCCACCACTCCACTAATATCCTTCAGGGAATGAAATCTGCTGCCCTTACCTGGGCTGGGCTATATATGATTTTTAACTGCAAACTGAAATGACCTCAGAAATCACTCAGTTCAGGAGTAATTAATGAAGGAAAGCAATTGCTGGACTCAGCTACATCACATGGCTGAATGAAAATTGTTGATAGTACCTATTGAAAATATGAACACAGAAAAACAAGCATTTTTCCTTCTACTCAGGATTCCATTGTTTTGGGACTAATATTTTGCTTGGATACTGTAGCTAATTAAATTAATGCCAGTTACTTAACAGATTTATTAATCAACAATTTTAACCACATCGTTATAGGGAATAAACGTTTATCTTTACTGATTCGAGGTGTTTTTGTGAATACTAAGTACTTAAAATTACATATTTTCAATAAATTTCTTTGGAGAAACACATTTTAAAATGATGAGTTAAATAAATGTTGTAAAAATATGGTTCTTTTTCAGCACGGTCATTTTCTCAAAGCCACGAGACTGGAAGACTTGTAGTTTTCCTTCCTAGGGTCTGTTAGTGCCTGGAATATGGCAGCAATCTGAACTGTTGTCACCAAAATTTATCTCACCACTGATAATAAACTAAAATGACTTAAATACCTAGGCCCAGAACACACACATTCTTATGACTCAAACGTATTTATTTTTACTTGTGCAGAAGGAAGAAAGCATGGCCCCTGTCACCCACCCTGGTTCTGAAGCCAGGACAGAAAACTTGCTATGTTTATACAGAACTAGTAATTATTTTGGGGTATTAACCATTTGGTAAATTGTGTGTTTGAATTCCTTACTTGAATGATCAATGGTCATGCACAATAGATGTGTTAAAAGTCAATTGAAAGCGGACAGATGATGCTAATTTGAAGTTCGTTAAGATAATTGCCTGTAGATGCTGGGCATGCTTCCATTATTCTTATCTCATCGGTCTCTGGCACCCCCTGTTGTGTAAAGAGACGCTATGTTTTTGGAAGACCTTTTCGGAAAAGTCTCACCACAGAGGCCTCACTCGTCAGGCTTCAGTGCACACTGCCACTGCTACCCCTGCTTATCTCATCTGTAGGAAGCAGATGTGTCTGCAGCAGTCTCACTTCAGCAGTCTTCCTTGTCTGGGTTTGACTGTATACCATGGCAGTCATCTTCACATGGATGCTGTCCTTAACCCTTGCCTTACCAGAGCTTCCACTATCCCTCCTCTTTGTCCTTCAGTAATGCAGAGTCTCCGAAATTCCGTGACAGTTTCATCGGGGGTATATGTGTAACACTCCTGGTTAATAATGGCACAAGTACCACCTCTCTTAGACAACAGAAAGTTAAGTGCTAGTTGATTTTGAAGGGCCACAGTGTGGATTGTCAGCCTTCCAGCCATAATGTCATTGATGGTCTGGCTCGTGTCATATGGCACTGAGGTTGCATCATTAGTCAATTTCTCCAGTGGTGTTAATGCTTTCACAATTCAGAAACACTCAGGCCCCATAGTCCTTATGGAAGCCTCACACAGTGTGTTGGAAAGAGAGAGAGTAGGCAGGCATTTATGGTACTACATAGGCCAAGTAACAACAACTGCACCATGCCTTTGGTTCAGGCCAAAGATCTCATTTGTTTCAGGGTATTCCTGGCAGCCAGTGATAGGCCTGGTAGCCACACACCCAGTACCTACCAGTAACTTGTGATCCAGAGGGTCACCAGTCGTACAGGTACTGCATGTACTGTTATCTAAGTCTAGTCCTGTCTCTTAGTTACAGTTACATCCTTCGGCCCTACCCTCGTGAGGGAGTGTCAGCACAGGGGGGTTATTCTCTCCACTGTAGGTAGGCTGTGCCCAACCATTGAAACAGGTAACACATACAAAATGCTGGCGGAACGCAGCAGACCAGGCAGCATCTATAGGGAGAAGCGCTGTCGAGGTTTCGGGGTGAGACCCTTCGTCATTGAAACAGGTGGCATTGACAAGAGTCTTTCCTATGGGCAGGCCCTTTACAGCTTTACATTTGTTATCAAAGTAAAACACATAATCAAACTCACGACGATTCAGGGGTATAAATGCATGGCCATCCACTTTCCAAATGTACAGAGCCTCTAGAGCACACCCAACAACTTGACTGATCAGTACGTAACTCATGTTCTTAGCTGTGGTGAAGAAATGTGTTAGGGGTATTAGTGTTGTGGGATACTTCTGCATTTAGTTTGAAAATAGGTGTCCAGGTTACTCAAAACATATATCGCATTTTGGTTACTTAAGATGTCAAATAGTAAAGATCAAGAGTTCAGTTCATTATTCCTTATCAGCAAGGTTTTTCTGGCCACCCGTTCCCTGGTCTGGTGACACTGCTGGCTTAACACGTGAGGCATGTATCCATATTGGCTTTCCTTGGACCTTTTAGGCTCTATATCTATATCTATATACTTGGAATGGACATTCCCAACAGAGTTCCAGGCAGTTCTTTTTGTCTGTAGGCTTTCGCCAGTCCCCAGTCTCCTTGCTGGGAGGTATGGCACTCTACAGTTTTCGTTCTTTGGGCTTCAGATACCTGGTGATGGAAACATTTGCGTGAATGGCACACAATACTGGAATGTGTTTTCACTTACAGTGTGGATGTCCGTCTGTTTTACCCAAAAGGGAGAAGTGATTGGCAAGCACATGGGACCTCCCAATACTACCTCATGCGGAGAATGTCCTGTTACACAGTTTGGAGCACAGTGCATTGCCACGAGGGCCAGTGGAAGTGTCTCTTGCCACCTCAGTCCAGTTTCCTCACACAGTTTAGCTAGCTTGCTTTGCAGGGCCCCATTTTGCCTTTCAATTGTCCCAACAGATTGAGGGTGGTAAAGGCAGGTGAAATGTTACTTACACTATAAGGTTTTCATTAGCTCCTGTATCACCTTGTCTGTGGAGTGTGGGCTATAATCACTTGAGGACGTTTCGTGCATTCCAAACTCAGGAATAAATTTTTGTAATTAGAGTTTAATGACAGTTATAGCATCATTTCTATTAGCTGGATATGCTCTTACCCAGCAAGAAAACAAACATACAACGAATGAAAAGCACATAATTATACCCATACATTTGGATAATTGCACAAAGTCCATTTGGAGATGCAAGAATGGTCCCCAGGGGGAGGGTCCAACAGCAGCTGGTACTGGTGGTGTTTTCCCCAGGATTATGTCTCTGACAAATCGTACAGTTCGTTGCTACTTTTCTTGCTAAGGCTGGAAATGCTGGGTCCTTCTACTCATTTTCATTCATATCGATCATTGCCCCTTTCCCCGCCTATGTCAGATCACGCACCGCTAACCAAGCCAGGGAAGGGGAGTGGAGGCTGCCACAGAACAACCATTGGGATGATGCCAGAGGCCCTGAGAGTCCTGTTCAAAGTGTGCCGTAGTCCACAAAATACTTTCAGCAACAATGAAATTTTATAAGTTCATCAACAGAATTTGAAAAAGAATTGGCAGCCTGAACACATTGAGACACTATGTGGCCATAAAGATCTGCTGTTGCTGCCATAGCAAAGGAGTTTGTTCCCTCTAGCTATTTCATCTTTCCCATTAGTATGAACCACATAGTTAATAACAACAATTGTTGTAAATAATTTATAAGCAGGAGAAGTTTCAGTTAGTTCACCATGTTTTATCAGGATTCCGAAGAGGAGATAACCCCATGTAGATTCCTTAATTGTCCATTGTCCGTTGTCACTCCTAAAGGCTGATTTATACTTGTGTGTACGGGCTATGCCGTAGCCCTGATTTTCACCGCTGTGTAGGCTCTACGCCATAGCGAGCATGCGTTGGTGTGTGCAAAAACGTTAGTTGGTGGTGGGGTTTCTATACCACTGTGTTTAGTTTCTTCGTGAGAGACATGGACGAGGAAATACATTTCAAACATTTTGCATGTCGGCAGGTAGTTTTGATGATTTGGTTCATCTATTTCGCATCGGTGTACAGACATGGCGGAGAAGAAGCAACCGGAAATGCGTAGGAGGAAATGCGATGCTACTAAGCGGACCAATCACAGTTGTTGCGGTCTGCATCACCGCAACGCGTGAGTTACTTTTTTGGGGAGGTGTACGTCACCCTATGGTGTAGGTACGGCGTAGGTACGGTGTAGGGTACGCAGTACCTACTGCATAGATGCGACGCACAAGTATAAATCAGCCTTTAAGCATAATGAGATTCAGTGTGGTTACTTACAGCAGCACCAGCTGCAACGATGTAGGCTTTTCTTGAGGTAAAAAGATTCAGCTGCTTGAGCAGAACAGGAGAGATGGCAGCTATGCCGCCTTACCCGCTAAATGGGGGGCACACACTGCAATTCCACTGGATTTTCTACTAAAATTTTTCTCCATATCAAAGGAGGAAAAGCTATCAAAGAAAAATTACATACATGCTTACATAAGGTGGCATTTCACAATGGGCAGAATCGAAATCGTACAAGTTGCTAGGTTCAGTTCAGAAACATTACTTAAACTGGTGCTGGTGGTGATGGAGGAAACTGTTATCAAAATTACCTTGGCCTGACAGCATCTTCGAGCCCAGTGGCTAAACTACCCACAAACAAACCATAGCCCTCCCAGACATCCTCATGCTTGTGTCCACTGCGTCCACCTTCACGTTTCCATGTTTGTTGGATCAAAGAACTGTAAACCCCAAACACTTAGAATAGTATTATCTAAACAACTACGCTGTTCAAATAAAAGTTACTTGTCACAAGTGGGTCACATCAGTCCTGTCAAAGGGTCTCAGCCCTAAACGTAGTCTTTACTCTTTTCCATAGACGCTGCCTGGCCTGCTGAGTTCCTCCAGCATTTTGTGTGTGTTGCTTGGATTTCCAGCATCTGCAGATTTTCTCTTGTTTGGGTCACATGATCCATATGTCCATAAGGCAGGTAATGTTAAAACCAAAGTTTACAGTGACATTTTAAAAGAAGTTAATCTGGCAATAATTAGCCAAAATTTGGTCACTGTCAATTTGGTTAAATACAAAACACAGCTAAAAGTGAGAATAACATCTATCACAATACTTGTAAGCAATGTACAATATTGTCCGGAGACTTTAGTGGAGCACCCTGGGAAGCCTCCGCAAGTACTGTCCTCATTCCTTGCAATACCTTTAATCCTTTGAGTTTGTAATTGCTTTTGGCAATATTGTAAAATACTCACAATTTTACTTAACTCCCTTGTCTCACACAAGTAACAGTATATCTGTTACTTCAACCTCGGCTGCAGTTTACTTACAATAACATTTATTGAAACAAACATTCCACACTTCTACAGTTAATCCGGAATACTTTTGATAAAAACATTTACCCACACGCTCTACCTATTCATTAACATCATTGTCTTCTTGTCTTCTGTCTGACACTTTTTTTTATTGCCAGTCTACAGCGCAAGGGAAACATTTTCTTTGGGCTCCTAATAGATCAGTTCAAGGTGCGTATAAATCACCATTGTGCTCATCCCCCTCCACCCCTCCACCTCTCCACCTGTCGTCTCCTATGTTGGAGAATCTGCCCGTGGCAGGACACTGGCTGATGCCAGCCTCACCGAGCACTCAAGAGGTGTCACTTGGTGTGGGCCTTGATGAAACCATGCCTGGGGAAGGCAGGGATAGAGCATCTGTTTCATGCTCAGACACAGCTGTTAATTGTTTCTTTTGAAACACTGAGGTCAACATTATTATCCTTTGGCTGCTCTTTCTGTGCCTTGGCCTTCTGTAACTTTTGCTGACTTCCTCTGCTTTTTTTTAACTGGTTTCATCTCACCATTTTTGCATTTCACATCTACATTAAACAATCACAGGCAACCTTACAGTCTTCTCATATTTTCCTTTCTCTAACAAAGTCTGCCAACACTCACAAGTTTGTTCCACCCATACATAAACTGATTTAATGATTTCCAGTCCATAATGTACAAACATGCATGCGACTGGAGATCTTTAGAAGATCCAAAGTGGGAACTTTCATGCTACCAGTCATATACACACACACACACGCACGCACACACACACACACACACACACACACACACTCACACACACACACACACACACACACACACACACACACACACACACACACACACACACACACACACACACACACACATTTTAGATCACCTTTTATCTTAACCACACACTATCTAAATTTTCCTGTGCTTTGTGCAGGACCTGACCCAGACCGTGGCAACTTCACGCGGGAGATGACCTGGACTACAGTAACCTCCTACGGGATGCAACCCGCACCCACAGTAACCTTTTTTTTAATGCTTCAGATTTCCCATGTTGATGTTGGCATTCCTTCACTGCTCCACACAGGAGGAAATTTGTACTGCAGTCGTAAGCCCAGTCCCTTGCTCCATTATGAGCAGCTTAGGATGTAGGACTGATCAGCTACTGGGGGTGAGTTCCTTTCTCCTGTGTAACTAAGTCGAAGGGGAGCCATCTCAGTGGGAGACTCCAAGTAACTGTTGTCACTGATAATGAATAAACTGAAATGACTAAAATAACTGGACTCAGAACACACACATTCTTATGACCGAAACATATTTTATTTATATTTATGTACAACGAATACAGCATGGCCCCTGTTACCCACACTGTTCTGAAGCCAGGACAGAAAACTTGCTATTTTTATACAGAATTGGCTAATCAGTTATGGATATTAGCCATTTAGTAAATTGTATATGTTTGAATTCCTTACTTGCAAGGTCAATCACCATTTCCTATAGAGGTAGAAACATAGAAAACCTACAGCACAATTCAGGCCCTTTGGCCCACGAAGTTGTGTCGAAAATGTCCCTTCATTAGAAATTACTAGGCTTAGCCACAGCCCTCTATTTTTCTAAGCTCCATGTACCTATCCAGGAGTCTCTTAAAAGACCCTATAGTATCCGCCTCCACCACCATTGCCGGCAGCCCATTTCACGCACCCACCACTCTCTGCGTAAAAAACTTACCCCTGACATCTCCTCTGTACCTGCTCCCCAGCACCTTAAACCTGTGTCCTCTTGTGGCAACCATTTCAGCCCTGGGAAAAAGCCTCTGACTATCCACACAATCAATGCCTCTCATCATCTTATACACCTCTATCAGGTCACCTCTTATCCTCCGTCGCTCCAAGGTCACATTTTATTGTGTAAAGGGATGTTACGTTTTTGGAAGACCTTTCTAGAAAAGCCTCACTACAGAGGCCCCGCTTGTCTGACTACTCCACACTGCCACAGCCATCCCTGCATGTTTCATCTGTAGTAAGCAGAGGTGTCTCCAGCGGTCTCACTGCGAAGGTTTCCCTCATCTGGGTTTGACTACATTACACCACGGTCGACCTCACATGGATGTGGTCTTTAACCCTAGCCTTACACAATTTCCACACCTGCACTGTTCTCTCGTCTTTGTTTTCAGTGGGCAAGCAAGCAATTAACACAGTCATCGCAGTGGAAATCAAGAGAGCACAATGGGAATAAAGAATTTCTTTCATTTTTTTTATCATTTTAGTTGGGATTGCAAAGGATAAACCTGACTTAGAAGCCAAAGATTTTAGTGGCATATCAGAAGGTTACACTGGGTAGGTGAATATCTTTTATTCATATCTGACTCTGAATTCTTAATGTTCTCTTTATTTGTTATATATTCCTCTTTTAAAATCACTTTTAATTCTCCAGCCACAAAGATGTTGGGTATGGGAAAGCATGAGCAATTTTCATTCCCCCTTCTGAGTGAGCACATCATCCCAGCTTATCATCTTCCTCAGATAGCCTGGAGAACAACAAGAAATCACCATGTGGAGAAATGTAGACATGAACTCATTCAGTATTGATGTACCATTAAGCAGCTATGCTAGGCCACTCTGGAGAGATTCATATTTTTACTTTCACTGCCTTTAGGATGCTTAATGTCAGCAGGTAGCCTGTGCATCAGTTATGATTTGCCTGACATTAATTCAATGTCTATCAATATGTGGAATCTATAGTCCATTTTATAAGTTGTATTGAATCCCACAACACTATAAAATTCTGAAACTGTGCTCCATGGTAATACCAAACAAAGTAATATCAAAAATCTGTTTATTAGTTAATATTCATTTTAAAATTAACAACATAAGTAATACATAATAAATATAATCGATTTGGGATAATTGAAGTCTTGTTCAAAAATTACCTCAGATAGATACATAGAAATATTTATCAAATCTCATTAAAATTATATATAATCAAGGATAAAGTATATCCAGAATATGCATGTTTTAATTAATTTGCACTGAAAATATTTCTCACAGTGCCATATTTATCACTTTGTTTCACATCAAGCGATACGTACCTGAATTGAAATCAATTATCTTGATCAGATAGTTATAATTTTAATTTTTCACATTATTCTTCAGTTAGTTCTACATAGGAATTGCTTAATATAAATTGGATAATGGGAGTGATGGCTTTCTTGCAAAGCTTGCAGATGATACAAAGAAAAGTAGAGGGGCACATAGTTTTGAGGAAGTAGAGAGGCTACAGAAGACAGATTAGGAGACTGGGCAAAAGTGGCAGATGGAATACAGTGTTGGGAAGTGTATGATCATGCACTTTACTAGAAGAAATAAAAGGGTAGAATATTTTTTAAATGGAGAGAAAATACAAAAAATCTGAGGTACAACAGGACTTGGGAGTCCTCATGCAGAATTCCCTAAACCTGTTACTTTACAGGTTGAGCTGGTGGTGAGGAAGGCAAATGCGATATTGGCATTCATTTCAAGAGGACTAGAATATAAAAGCAAGGATGTAATTTTGAGGCTTTATAAAGCACTAGTGGGCCTCACTTTGGAGTATTGTGAACAGTTTTAGGCCCCTTATCATAGAAAGCATGTGCTGTCATTGTAAAGGGTTCAAAGGAGGTTCACGAAATTGACTCCAGGATTGAACGGCTTGTCATATGAAGAGTGTTTGATAGGTCTGAGCCTGTACTCACTTGGATTCAGAAGAATGAAGGGTGACCTGATTGAAACCTATTAAAAGTTGAAAGGCTTCGATAGAGTGGACATAGAGAAAATGTTTCCAGTGGCAGGAGAGTCTTGGACCCGAGGACATAGACTCAGAACAGAGGAGTATCCTTTTAGAATGGATATGAGGATGAACTTCTTTAGCCAGAGACTGGCGAATCTGTCGAATTCATTGCCAGAAGCCAAGTCTTTATGTATATTTAAGGAAGGGGTTGGTAGATTCTTGATTAGTCAGGGCATGAACGGATAAGGGGAGAAGAAAAGAGAGGGAAGTTGAATCAGCCATGGTGAGATGTCGGAGCAGACCTGATGGGCCAAATGGCCTAATTCTGCTCCTATACCTTATGGTCTTATAGTCTAATGTCCCATTTCCCTCTCTTATCCCTATAATTCTATGTATTCTGTTTTAGTATTGCTGTTCTATTTTAAGTTAAAATTAACTTAAATTATCTTAAACTACAATAATTTACCTTTTGCATTTAAAATCATAGCAACTTGCTGAACAAACTTATTTTTTCTTATCTTCCCATTGTTCTTTTATCAGTTACCTTAAATCCAACCTTATTACCAATAGAACCTGTTTCTCAAACCACAAAGTTAAGGACACTTCCTTCAGCGTTCTTTTTGCACCGGTATTTCAATCTTTTTTACACTTTGCATGTCATTTTCAGGATTTGTCATCTTTCCTAAAGTGTCTAAAAATGTCCTGGAATGCTGTGTTTAGCTTAGTTCTCCCACATGATGGAAAAAGGTAAAAGCTCAAAAAAGATTTTATGAAGTTCACAACGTCGAAGCCTGGGATTTTTTTTTATTTCAAAGAGATTGCATTATACTATTAAAATCATAAATATTTAGAAAATATCAATTTGTCATCTCAAGTCAACTGGAGACACAAAAGATTGCAGGTGCTGGAGTCTGGAGCAACGAGAACTCAGCAGGTCAGGCATCAGCTGTGGGAGGAAAGGAATTGTTAACATTTCGGGTCAAATCTCCACATCAGGACCACAGGGTTTTGACCAAAATGTCAGCAATCCTTTTCCTCCTACAGATAATGTTCAGCCTGCTGAATTGCTCCAGCTGATCGTTTGTTGCTTCAGTTTGGCTGTCTATTTGATTTGGGTGGATGAAGAAAATCAAGGGGATGCATTTGTTATGGAAGAATAGAACAATATTAGAAGGAAGGTGCCATCAACTTCAGGTACAATCTGCTGGCCTGAACAGTGAATGAGTTAGTATTTAAAAATTTACTCAGTGAAATCGAACAATTCCTGATGGTGACAAATAAATGAAAGGTAGTTATTGAATTGGGAACGGAGTCATCATGTCAGTTCGATTCTATACACCGTGCTTGATGGCCCTTGGGGACTGGAGAGAAGCTTCACATGGCTTTCCTTAAGGCTGATAATCAAAACAACTGAAATGCTGAAAAAGCTGAACATCTGAAATAAAAACTGAAGTAATCAGTAGGTCAGACAGCATTTTAGAAAAAGGAAACAGAGTTAACATTTCACGTCTGAGGGTTTGAGGAATGTTAGATTTGTTTCTTTTTCCACAAATCTGACTTGCTGCATGTTTCCACAGTTGTCAGCTATCTTAAAGTTAGACCATGTGATCATAAAACATAGAAGCAGAATTAGGCCATTTGTCCCTTCGAGTTTGCTTGCCATTTGATCATGGCTGGTTTATTTTCCATCTCAAATACATCTCTCTCTGCATTCTCCCTGTAACCTTTGATGACTTTACTAATCAAGAACCTGTCAACCTTCTCTTTAAATGTACACAAAGATTTGGGCTCCACAGCCATCTATGGTAATGATTTCCACAGATTCAACAACTTCTGGCTAAAGAAACTCCTCCTTATCTCTTTTTAATGTGATACCCTTCTACTCTGAGGCTGTGCTCTCTGTTCTCTGTTCAGTGGAAGACATCCTGTATTGTCCCGGTACCGAAGAAACCACAACCAAAGGAGTTGAATGACTTCAGACCTGTTGCCTTGACGTCGCACGTGATGAAGACCATGGAGCGGCTGATAATACAGAATCTGAGGCCACAAACCAGGCACGCCCAGGATCCTCTTCAGTTTGCGTATAAGGAGAAGGTGGGAGTGGAGGATGCTATCACGTATTTGCTGCACAAATCACTCTCTCACCTAGAGGGGGTCAGTTGTGCTGTGAGGATTACATTCCTTGACTTCTCTAGTGCCTTTAACACCATCCAGCCCAAGATCTTAAGGCACAAACTAATGGAGATGGGAGTAGACTCTCACATGGTGGATTGGATAGTGGACTACTTGACAGATAGACCTCAGTATGTGCGGTTGGGAGACTGTAGGTCTGACACGGTGGTCAGCAGCACAGGGGCGCCGCAAGGAACCGTACTCTCTCCGGTCCTGTTCACCCTGTACACATCAGATTTCCAATATAACTCGGAGTCCTGCCATGTGCAGAAGTTCGCTGATGACACAGCCATAGTGGGGTGTGTCAGGAATGGACAGGAGGAGGAGTATAGGAAACTGATACAGGACTTTGTGATATGGTGCAACTCAAACTACCTGCGTCTCAATATCACCAAGACCAAGGAGATGGTGGTGGACTTTAGGAGATCTAGGCCTCATATGGAGCCAGTGATCATTAATGGAGAATGTGTGGAGCAGGTTAAGACCTACAAGTATCTGGGAGTACAGTTAGACGAGAAGCTAGACTGGACTGCCAACACAGATGCCTTGTGCAGGAAGGCACAGAGTCGACTGTACTTCCTAAGAAGGTTGGCGTCATTCAATGTCTGTAGTGAGATGCTGAAGATGTTCTATAGGTCAGTTGTGGAGAGCGCCCTCTTCTTTGTGGTGGCGTGTTGGGGAGGAAGCATTAAGAAGAGGGACGCCTCACGTCTTAATAAGCTGGTAAGGAAGGCGGGCTCTGTCGTGGGCAAAGTACTGGAGAGTTTAACATCGGTAGCTGAGCGAAGGGCGCTGAGTAGGCTACGGTCAATTATGGATAACTCTGAACATCCTCTACATAGCACCATCCAGAGACAGAGAAGCAGTTTCAGCGACAGGTTACTATCGATGCAATGCTCCTCAGACAGGATGAAGAGGTCAATACTCCCCAATGCCATTAGGCTTTACAATTCTACCGCCAGGACTTAAGAACTTTTTAAAAGCTATTATTAATGCTTTTTGAGATAGTGATTTAGATGCATATCATATTTTTTACTGAGTTAAGTATTGTATGTAATTAGTTTTGCTACAACAAGTGTATGGGACATTGGAAAAAAGTTGAATTTCCCCATGGGGATGAATAAAGTATCTATCTATCTATCTATCTATCTATCTATCTATCTATCTATCTATCTATCTGCCACTTCTTTGCTCATTCTCCTAATCTGTCCAAGTACTTCTGCAGACACCCTGCTTCCTTAACTCTACCTGGCCCTCCAATATCTTTGTATCATCTGCAAACTTGGCCTGAAACCCATCAATTCTATCATCCAGACCATTAACATACAAGATGAAAAGTAGTGGACCAAACAGTACCCATGTGGAACACTTCTAGTCACTAACAAGAGAAAAAGGCCCCTTTTATTCCCACTCTTTGCCTTTAACCAGACTGCCAATCTTCCATCAATAATAGTATCTTTCCTGCAATACCATGGCTTCTATCTTGTTTAGTAGCCTCATCTATGGCACCTGGTAAAGGCTTTCTGAAAATGCAAGTAAACAGCATCCGCTGACTTTTTCTATCCTGCTTCGTATTTCCTCAAAGAATTCCAACAAATTTGTCAGGCAAGATTTCACAACTACTGAAGTCAGTCTTACTGCCCTATAATTTCCTATCTTTTGCCTTCCTCCTTTCTTAAAAAGTGGAGTGACATTTGCAGTTTTCCATTTCAGAATCTATCTATCTATTGACTCTTGAAAGATTATTACTAATGCCTCCACAATCTCGTCAGCTTCCTCTTTTAGAACCCTGGGATGCAGTCCATTTGATCCAGGTGACTTAACTGTGTTTGGAACTTCCAGCTTCCCAAGCTCCTTCTGACTAATAATGACCACACTCACCCCTGCCCCTGACGCTCTCAAAATTCTGGCATGCTGCTGGTGTCTTCCACATTGAATACTGACACCTGTTCAGTTCGTCCATTTCTTGGTTCCCCATTACTGCCTATCCAGCATCATTTTACTGTGATACGATATCCACTCTGGGCTCTCTTTATTACAGAGGACATGAAAGAAGCGTTAGGCCAATCGGCACATTGAGTCTGCTCTGCCGTTCCATCATGACTGATTTATTATCTCTCTCAACCCCGTTCTCCTGCCTTCACCCTGGAACCTTTGATACCCTGACTAACCAAGAACCTTTCAACCTCTGTTTTAAATATACTCAATAACTTTGCCTCCATAGCCATCCAATACAATGAATTCCACAGATATATCACCCTCTGGCTAAAGAAACTCCTTCTCATCTCTGTTCTAAATGGACTTCCCTCTATTCTGAGGCGGTACCCATTGGTCCTGGACTCACTCACTGTAGGAAACATCCTCTCCACATCAAATTTATAAAGGTCTTCCACTATTTAAAAGTTTCAATGAGATCTCCATTCATTCTTCGATATTCCAGCGAATAAAGGCCCGGAGCCATAAAATGCTCCTCATATGTTAACTCTTTCATTCCCTGAATCATTTTCATAAACCTCCTCTGGACCCTCTCCAAAGTCAGCATAGGGGTTAGATAAGGGGCTCAAAACTGCTCACAATACACCAAGTGCGGTATGACCAATGTCTTATTAAGCCTCAGATTTATAAGCACATCCTTGCTGTTATATTCTAGACATCTTGAAATAAATGGTAACGTTGCATTTGCTTTCATTATGATCAACTCAATCTGCAAGTTAACCTTTAGGTAATCCTGGACAAAGAATTGCAAGTCCCTTTGCACCTCTGAATTGTTAACTTCCTCCCCATTTAGCAGTCTATGCCTTTATCCCCTCTACCAAAGGGCAAGACCATACACTTCCCTACACTTGATTCAATCTGCCACTTCTTTGCCCATTCTCCCAGTCTATCCAAATCCTTCTGCAGACTTCCTGCTTCCTCAACACCACCTACTATTCCACCTATTCCTGTATCATCCACAGACTTGGCCACAAAGGGAAAATCCAAGTAAACAACATTCACTGACTCTCCTTTGTCTGTCCTGCCTGTTATTTCTCATAGAATCCAACAGATTTGTTAAGCAAGAATTTCCCTTAAAGAAACCATGTTGACTCCAAATTCATGCGCCTCCAAATATCCCAAAACCTTATCTTAATAATGGACTCTAACATGTTCCCAACCACCAAGGTCAGGCTAGCTGGCCTATAATTCCCTTTCTTCAGCTTCCCTCCCTTCTTAAAGAGTGGATTGACATTTGCAATTTTCTAGCCCTCCAGAATGATTCCTAAATCTTGTGATTCTGCAACGATTGTTACCAACTTCTCCACAATCTCTTCAGCCACCTCTTTCAGAACACTGTGGTGTAGTCTATTTGATCTAGGTGACCTATCATCAAACGTTTCAGCTTCCCCAGCATCTTTCCCTTAGTCACTTTTGCCTATGGACACTCTCGAATTTCTGGCATACTGCTGTTGTCTTCCACAGTGAAGACTGACACAAAATACTTATTAGATATGACCGGAGTTTGTTTGTTCCTCTTTACTACCTCTGCAGCGACATCTTGCAGTGGTCCATTATCCATTCTCGCCTCTCTTTTACTCTCTATATATCTGAAGAACTTCTGGTTTCCTCTTTGATGTCATTGGCTAGCTTACATTCATATTTCATCTTTTCTCTCCTTACGGTTTTTTTTTAGTTGCCTTCTGTTCCTTTTAAGGAGCTTCCCAATCCACCAGCTTCACACTAGATTTTAGGAAGCTTCCCAATCCTCTAACTTTACACTAGATTTTAAGGAGCTTCCCAATCCACCAGCTTCACACTAGATTTTGCTATATTACATGACCTCTCTCAAGAGAAAATCTGCAGAGGCTGAAAATCCGAGCAACGCACACAAAATGCTGGAGAAACTCAGCAGGCCACGTACCATCTGTGGAAAAAAGAACAGTGGATATTTCGTGCCGAGACCCTTCAGCAGGACTGGAGAGAGAAAGTTGAGGAGTAGATTTAAAAGGTGGGGCGAGGGGAGAGAGAAACATCAGGTGATAGGTGAAACCTGAAGTGGGCAGGATGAAACTTAGACTTGGGAAGTTGATTGGTGAGAATAGGTGAGAGAGGAAAAAGAGGATGGGGATGGGAAATGGAGTGGGGGGCATTACCAGAAGTTTGAAAAATCAGTGTTCGTGTCATCAGGTTGGAGGCTACCCAAATGGAATATAAGGTGTTTTTCCTCCAACCTGAGTGTGGTCTCCTCGTGACAGTGGAGGAGGCCATAGATGGACATATCAGAATGGGAATCGGAAATGGAAATAAAATGTGTGGCCACTGGGAGATCCTGCTTGTTCTGGTGGATGAGCATACATGCTCATCGAAGCGGTCTCCCAATCTACATCGGGTCTTACCAATGTACAGGAGTCCACACAGGACCACCAAACACAGTAAATGACCCCAACAGACTCACAGGTGAAGTGTCACCGCACCTGGAAGGACTGTTTAGGGCCCTGGATGGTAGTGAGGGAGGAGATGTAGGGGCCGGTGTAGGGACTGTGAAAGTCCGTGGGTCTCGATCCATTTCTGACATCTTCCTTCCCCTTCTCAATCTCACTGTCTCTACTTATGGAGACAGCTTATCTACCAATGTCTTCTACAAACCCATGGACTCTCACAGCTACCTAGACTATACCTCATCCCGCCCTACTACTTGTAAAAACGCTATCTTTTTTCTCAATTCCCCTGTCTCTGCTCTCAGGATGAGACTTTTCATTCTAGAATGAAGGAGATGTCCTCCTTTTTCAAAGAAAGGGTCTTCCCTTCCTCCACCATCAACGCTGCCCTCAAATGCATCTCTTGCATTTCACGCACATCAGGTCTTACCCCATCCTCCCGCCACATGACCAGCCTTTGCGTCCAGCACACAATTCTCTGAAACCTCTGCCAACTCCAGTGGAGTCCCTCCACCAAACACATGTTTCCCTCCCCCCTCACTTCCAGCTTTCTGCCACCCCTTGTCCATTCATCCCTCCCCAATGATCTCCCTCCTGGCACTTATCCTCGCAAGCGGAACAAGTGCTACACCTGCCCCTATACCTCCTGCTGTGAGACTATTGGGGTAATTTACTGTGTTTGGTGCTCCTGGTCTGCTTCTTGTACATCGGTGATACCCGACATAGATTGGGAGACCACTTCACTGAGCATCTACGCTCCATCCGCCAGAACGAGTGGAATCTCCCAGTGGCCAACCATTTTAATTTCACTTCCCATTCCCATTTTGATATGTCCATCCTCCATTGTCATGATGAAACCACACCTAGGTTGGTGGAACTACACCTGATATTCCATATAGGTAGTCTCCAACCTGATGGCATGAACATTGATTTCTCAAACTTCTGGCAATGACTCCCTACCCCCCCCCCCCCCACCATTTCACATACCCATTTCCCTCTCTCACCTCATCTCACCAATCAATATCCCAGCCCTTTACTTCATCCCTCCCCCTCCAGGTTTCACCTATCTCCTGGTGGTTCTCTTTCCCCTCGCCCCACCTTTTAATCTATTCCTCAGCTGTTTTTCTTTAGTCCTGCCAAAGGGTTTCAGCCCAAAATGTCAACTGTACTTTTTTCCATAGATGTTGCCTGGCCTGCTGAGTTCCTCCAGCATTTTATGTGACCTTTCTTTTGCATTTTACATGACCTCCCTTTTGCTTTTATGCTGATTTTAACTTCTCTTCTCAGCCATGGATGCCTCATCTTTACTTTAAAATACTTCTTCATCTTTGTGATGCATCCATTCTGCACTTTCCAAACTTCCCCGTGAAACTCCAGCCATTGTTGTTTTGGCATCATCCTCGTTGGTGTTTCCTTTTTATCAACTTTGGCCAGCATCTCTCTCGTGACTCTAAAATTCCCTTTGCTTCACTGTAATACTGATAGATCTGACTTTATCTTCTCCCTCTCAAACTGCAGGGTGAATTCTATCATATTATGATCACTGCCTGCAAAGGGCTCCTTTGTCCTAAGTTCCCTAATTAAACTTGGTTCATTACACATCACCCAGTTTAGAGTTGACTTTCCCCTAGTGGGCCCACCCAGAAGCTGCTCTAAAAGCCATCTCCTAAGCATCCAGCACCAATCTGACTTTCCCTATCTACCCACATACTGAAATACCTCATGACTACCATAACATATCTTTTCTATCTCCCGCTGAAATTTATATCCCACATCGTGACTACTGTTTGGGGATCTGTATATTACTCATATTAGTGTCTTTTTACACTTGCAGGTCTTAAGTCAAACAACAAGGATTCTACATCCTCCAATCCTACGTCACCTCTTTCTCAGGATTTAACTTCAATTTTTACCAGCAGAGCCACCCCACCCCTCTGCCTACCTATCTGTCCTTTCGATTCAGTACATATCCTTGGATGTCAAGCTCCCAACTATGATCTTTTTTCAGCCACGTGACGCCCACAATGTCATACCTGCCAATCTCTAACTGTGCATCAAGATCATGCAACTTATTCTGTACATTGAGTGCATTCAAATATAACAGCTTCAGTCCTGCATTCATTTCAATTTTGCCCCCGTGTTACTCTTCAATTCAACCTACCGACTGCAATTTTGCCCTATCATCTGCCTGTTCTTCCTCACAGTCTTACTGCACACTGCATCGATTCTTTATGAGAAAAATCTTTTTGTATTCTCTTTATTGGCTAGCTTACCTTCATCACCTTTTCTGTTCTGTTGTTTTTTTTTAGAGCTTCCCAATCCTCTAACTTCCCAGTAATTTTTGCTATATTATATGCCCTCTCTTTTCCTTTTATGCTGCCTTTGTTACCCTTTGTCAGCCACAGTTGTCCCATCCACCCTTTAGAATGCTTCTCCTTCTTAGGGATAAACTGATCCAGTGCCTTCTGAATTACTCACAGAAACTTCAGCTATTGCTGCTCTACTGTCATCCTTGCTAGTGTCCCCATTTAATCAACTTTGGCCACTCCTCTCTCATGTTTCTGTAGTTCCCTTTATTCCACTGTAAAAACAATAATTGCATTTTAGCTTCTCCCTCTCAAACTTGAGAGTGATTTGTATCATACTATAGTCATGACCTCCTTAGGGTTATTTTACCACATGGTCCCTAATCAAAACTGATTCATTACAACACCCAGTCCAGAATTATCTTTCACCTGATTGGCTCAAGCACAAGCTGCTCTAAAAAGCCATATCATAGGCATTCTTCATACAAATTCCTTCACTTGGAATCTAGCACCAATTTACCCAAGCTACATACATGTTGAAATCCCTCATGATTATCATAGCACTGCACTTTTTGCATACTTTTTTCTATTTCCTATTGTAATTTGTACCCTCAAATCCTTGCTACTGTTTGGGGGTTTGTATGTAATTCCCATCAGGGTCTTTTTACCTTTGCTATTACTTAACTCTACCAACAAAGATTCTACATTTTCTGAGCCTTTGATACTTCTTTCTAAGGATTTGATTTCAATCTTTACCAACAAAGGCAACCCACTTTCTCTGCCAACTTCTTATTCCAGCTTTCTTGCCCTTCCTTTCCAGTCCTGAAGAAGGGTCTTGGCCCAAAACGTCGACCATTTATTTATTTCCACAGATGCTGCCTGACCTGCTGAGTTCCTCCAGCATTTAGTGTGTTACCTGTCCTTTTGATATCATATGCATTGTTGGCTGTTAAGCTTCCAGCTGTGAAATTCATTCAGCTACAACTCTCTGATGCCCACAACATCATACTTGTAAATTTCTAACTGCATTACAAGATTATCTGTCTTACTTCAGATATAGTATGTATTCAAACATAGCATCTTCAGTTCTGTCTTTGCCACCCTTCTTTTCAATTTTGTCTCCATGTTGCCTGAAGTTAAATTTTTATTCTTTTCTAAATATTTTGTTTTATATTTGATCCTGGAGATTTCAGTAACATCTCCTACACTCTCCTTCCCTTTTAATTTATCCACACTTTTCAAGCTGTTAACCCACCTTCCCCCCCAATCCTACTCCCTATTATTTAGTTTAAAGTCCAATCCACTGCTCTAATTATGAAATTTACCAGGAACGTAGCCCCAGTGTGGTTCAGGAGAAGTCTGATTCATCAGAACTGTTCCCTTCTTCCCCAGTACTGATGCCAAAGTCCCACAAATTCAAATCTATTTCTCTGCATCAAATTTTGAGCCACACAGTTAGCTCTCTGATCTTAATAACCCAGCGCCAATTTGCATGTGGCTCAGGTAACAGTTCAGAGATTGTTACCTTTTTGATTTGGCATTTTAATGTAGTCTCCAGCTGCTCAGATTCCCTCGGCAGAACCTCTTTTCTTGTTCTTACATCTTTGGTACCCACCTAGGCCAAAACAACTAGTTCCTTCCTCTCCAAATTCCTCAGCAGGTCAGATGAGAAGTCTTGAATGAACCCAAACACCAAAAGAGCCTTCGGAGCTCTTGATCCTTGTGACACCCATTTGTTTCTCACTCCTTTTTGCTGTGAGGAAAGACCTGCTGAAGTTTTGCAGAAAACTGACTTTGAAGAAAGAAATGAAGATAGTAGGGATCCTATCATTTAGGGTCTATCTGCTTGGTAGCCTCAATCCTGGATGCTACAATAATCAAGGAGAGGTTTGAGTATGAGCAGGTCATTGTTCTACCACCATTATGACATCCACACTAAGAATATTGATCTCTTCCCTTATTAGGACAGCTAGTTACCTCCCACTGCAGGTTCTCTGGGAATACACTGCGTATTACCCGGCTTGCAGACATGCCAGGTACCACCTTCAGATTTAAATTGGCCTATCAATAGCAAGAGCTTCTCCTGGGCCATCTAGGTGGGTAAGCTGGAATGTGCCTGGTGCTTTCTTTACCTTTGCCTCCGTCTGCTGCTTTTCAACTTCTAATTTCATGAGTACAGACCTTAGGGTTCAGAACGCCATGCAAGAAATAACTGGAGCATAAAGTTGATATTAGGTTTAATGAACACTTAGAATTTTTGTCTCCTGGATAATCTTCCGCTACCAAGTTTTATTTTCTCATGTTTCTTCACCAACCTATTACTGGGGAGTTAATTTTCTAAGACTTGGTATGAACATGGAAACATATGAAACTGACTCTTGTGCCTTCTCTGCCATTCAATAAGATTCTGCCTGATTGTAACATCACTTTCTTGCACCAATCCTCTAATCCCTGGAATTCCCTTAATATCTGAAAAAATATTGATCTCTTTTTTGAATATGCTCTGTAATTGAATCTCCTCAGTAATACCACTCTAGTATTTCAAACATTAGTCACAATCTGGATGGAAATTTCTCATCTCAGTCCTGACCGGTGCTTTATTTTGCCACTATAACCGTTGGTTTTAGACAGCTCAGTTAGGGAAAAATCATTCCTGCATCTAAGGTGGATTCTTGATCTCGCAATCTACCTTGTTATAGCTCTGTACCTTATTGTCTGTCTGCACTTCACTTTCTCTGTATCTGTAACACTTTATTCTGCACTTTCCCATGTACTACCTCAATATGTCGTTGTAATGAAATGACCAATATGGATGGCAAGCAAAATAAAGTAAAATAAAGTTTTTCACTGTACCTTGGTACACGTGCCAATAATCAAATAATTTACCAATCCAAGAAGAATTTGCATTTTTCAATTAAACTATTATTTTGAATAAGAGTGTACAGGTCAAGTCGGCTTTACTCTTCCTACCAGAGAATCCTCCCATGCCAGTACTGAATCAGGTGAAGCTTTTGTGAACTCCCTCTATTGCAAATGTGTTCTTTCTGTTGTAGAGACAGACCTGTAATGTCCAACCAGAGCCCTGTGTAATTAAACAAGGCATCTCTAACCTTGTAAACATGATGACATGGCAATTTAGTGTTGGTACTTCACAATCCCAGCAACCCGAGTTTAGTTTTGACCTTGTGGGGAGGTTCATTTCCTCTCCATGTCTGCATAGCTTTCCTTCCAATCACAAAGTTTAATTAATGTATGCAAATTATCTTTTTGCGTAAGTGGGTGGCAAAGGATGAGTTGAAAGGTATGAAAAGGAAAATATGTTACAGACTAGCAGAGACATAAAGAGGATAAATGGAACTGTTGAGATTGTTCTGCTGCCATGGATCCTTGGGCCAAATGGCCGCCTTCTGTGTTGGAGTAAGTAAAAGCAATGTTTGCCTTCTGAATTGTTTGTTGTACTTGCCTGTTTAAGTGATAGGTGTAGAAGAACACACAATTACATCTCTTGTTAACAGGTTTCAAGAATATCCTGCCTTCATTTTTATCAAACTGATGGCCTAACAATTTCCCACATTTTAAGAAAAGCAGTGTAATTTAAACTCTGCCCACTGTCACAACATTAAAATTGCATTCACTTTGTCAAGTAATTTACTCGTCACCACATTTTTAAGTATTGATATTAGGCAAAATTGATTAATTGTTTCCCACTTCACTGGTACAAAACAAAATATACAGTATTCAAATATTGACATATTGTAATGAAAAAGACAAAAAAGAGCAATGTGCGTGAGTAGATAAGTGAAAAGGTTTTGTTTCTGGAATGCCCTTAGCATTTGAAAGTCATTCATGGTCTGTTCTTAACTCAAGTCCCTTAATGTTTTTTTTTGCAGGCTATGTGGCTTAACCATCCTACTCATGTATTTATAGTTTGTGCATAAATTGGCAAATAATTAAGTATCTGTGTACCCTCCATCTATGTCCTTCAAATTAATTCAGAGTATCTCAAATATCTTATCAGTGCTCCATTCATTTACGTTTACACCAAGCATGCAATGGAATATGAATTATTGGACAGATTCTAAACTAGATCCTAATTATGGTCACCCTCAATATACTGTGAACATATTCATAAGAATACATTCATTAAGATAGCTCAGCAATGAAGGATCTACTTGAATGTGCAAGAATGGGTAAAAGCTAGGAATGAATCCTGTACTCTGTAGGAAATGGTATTAGCCTGAAGCTAATGCCACATTTAAAAAAAATCAACGACAGTGGTGAAGCAAGCACTGCCGAGCCTGTGGTAGAAATGGAACAGACTCATTTGGAAACCATTTCTGACAGGAAGAGCACTGAGACCAGCATCAAAGAAACCTCTGATGATGATGTGTTACGTGTCTTCAAAGTGCAAGTTCATCATTACAAAGGCATGAAGAAATACGGCTGGGAATTTCTCGGTGTCAACTTCATATAAGGCAGTTTTCAAACCAGATGGTTGGCCAGTAACCAGTGAAATTGACCTTGTCTGGGTTAATCAGATCAAACTAATAACACTACCAAATGAACCCTACCTGGGCTTTGTCCATTAGACAATGCTTTCTACCACCTAATGCAGATTTTGAAAGGCAGACTCAATGAGAAAGGGTCTCAGGCTGATACTGGAGTACTAAAACCAGATGAGATATTTCAAACAATTAGAAACTAAATCCTAAGATCTTTTGATTGTTACTGAGTAATTTCAAAGGCCTGTATTGTGCTGTACTGTTTATATTCCATGTAAAAATAATATTGAAAAAGTTGTCATTATTATCCCTCAAAATGAAACTGTAGAACTTGAAACCTAACAGCAGTGGAAAATGCACTGGACTGGCAATGCACAAGGAAATTGTCCGAAATTGCCTCAGTGGCATTTGTTACAGAAATTTGTGTACCGACCTCTGAATAATGTTTGCAAGGTTCAAACAGTGTAAATTGACGGAATTTGCACATTAGTGTGCATTGGTGAGAAGTGCTTAGCTGCAGCTGATTGAAGTCAGGTCTGTCCCTCTTAAAGGGGAGGTTCCCCATTTGTATAATTCCTGTTGGAGGTCATTTGAAGTTTTCCAAAGCCAAACAAAGCAATAACAAGTCAAACAGGAGCAGGCACCTTTGATTCTTTGACACTTGATTTGTAGGAGTGAAGTGGAAGAAAAGTTTTCCTCCGAGCTTCGGAAGCCAGAAAGCGTTTAGATCAGCAGTAAATTGGTAATGAGACGCCAATACAAAAAGAATGCAGAAAGGACTATGATGCAGGCGTTTAATAGCCACACATGCATAGTATCAGCCAACAAAAACATCAGTGCAGCTCTTCCATCAACAAATCCATCACAGTGCTCAGGCACCATACTTACACACAATAAGCACCCAGCGATCATCTGAACAACATTGCACTTACCAACCATCATCTCAAGCATTAACCATTATTCCAGTGTTCGTGCATGTGAGGGAGAGTATTGTAACAGACTTGCAAACACATTTCCTTCTCTCCTGCAAAGAAATGGAGCACATGCAAGAGGGTTGACACATTCAGGTGGCTCCTTCTCAGACACCATTAAGGATAAGCAATAAATAATCCATTTGACTGGACCTCTATTCACCATGTTAAACATTCATTTCCTGCACCATACTATTTACAGTTAGTAATCAAGACTGCTCTAACAGCACCTCCCAAAACCTGTAAACTCTACAATCAAGAAGAACAAGGGCTTAAGATGTATGGAAACACACCATCCTGAATCACCCACCACCTTGGCTTGAACATACTGTATAATGCATTGCCACAGAAGCTGCATCCTGGAACCTCCTCCTACAGCAGAGTTTCAAGAGGGTGGCTCAACACCACCTTAACAAATACAATTAAAGCAGGGCAATAAATATTGGCCTTACACATGACACCCAGATTCTTCTGAAAAATGAATGTTTAAACACAATTAGAGCGCCCAGCAGGACAGGTGATTGTTCCTATGTGTTCTCCTTTGGAGAATATGAGAGGAGAGAATGGCTATCATGTGGGCTTATGCCAGGTAAACAGTGGCACAGATATCACTGAAGATGGCTGTATTCTAATATTCTTTGTTCTATGTTCTATTACTCTGGTTTTCCCCATCCCACACATGAATACTTCTGATTTATCAGCCCCTCAGTGCTTTGGTTGGTTAAACTGAAAGCCTACGTGAAATGTCTAGGAGTATTAAAGATTCCAGCTCTAAACTCATACAGGATTTTCTTTGGTTCTTAGAACCCATTCTTTGCAGCATGTCCCAGCTCCTTGTCTTCACTTCTGGGCTGAATCTTGCTGCAGACTCTGATGATGGAGTCTCAAGTCCCATTGTGGCACTGTTGGACTCCAACTGTTCTCTCTGTGCAGAAGTGAAATCTGAAACATCTGTTGTGTAAGCTCAGCTAATTGCAACACAAATGTGAACTGCTGTCATCACAGTGTAACAAAGGGAAAGAAAAAGTGAAATGTTTCAGAAAACATAATTTGGGCTGATACCTGTCTCCTCTGAAGAATGGTGAATCTTTAAGACTGCAGATGTGGGAATCTGGGAACAATGTGCTGGAGGAACTCAGCGAGTTATGCAACATCCATGGGAGGAAAGAAACTGTTGATGTTTTAGGTCAAAACCCCGCTTCGGGACTGTGGAGAGGCAAGACAACCAGCATAATGAAAGAAGAAGTGTGGCAAGAAAGGATTCCAAGGCGATTGGTGGATTGAGGAGTATGAAATAACAGGCAAGTAGTTCCAGGTAGGGGAGGTGAGTGTGTGTATCTTTGTCTCATAGTTAATTTGCATGTAAATGAGACAGTCCTGTTTTCATCATTGAACTGCATGATGTGAAGAGCAGTTGCCAATCAGAACATCAATTGCTTTGCAAGGATTTTGGCCTATGATGATTTCACCACTGTTGCCATCCAACTGACAAACTATTTCCACCATTTTGTTTTAATTATATGATTTTCAACATCTGCAGGATTATGGTTTTGAATGAATGAATCTGTTTGCTCTTTGGGTGCCATCAAATGTCAGACTATAGAAAACAAACTAATATTTACTTTATTCATCTATAAGTGACTGGAATTAACTTAAAATTTGATTATCACAGATGTTAGTAATTCAGAATATTTGCTCTGGGCACTTTCCTATATATTTTCATCCATTCATATTTTGAAATCTTTTTGTGGAATCTTTAATTTTTGAGCTTCTTTTAAAACAACTTTTGGTATTTTTGTGGTCTTGGTACAATGTTAACATGATACGGGCAGGGAAATTGATTTACAATTTTTTGTGCTGTAGGTAAAGTGCAAGAAGCTGAAATAACATCTTGAGTAATCAATATTACAAGAGTATTCTGATTTGTTCAAATTTCTTTTTCCCAAATCATGCTGTTGTTTGCCTGAAGTATAAACATTGTACTTTCTTCTTTTCTCCTGAGTCACACAGAAGAGATAAACTTTTGAATTTAAGTTAGGGCATCTTGAACTCATAAATAATTCATTATCATTTTTCTTAATAAAATCAATGTTATCTGTGGACATAAACTGTGACCATTAAGGAGCTCATTTTTCTTAAAACATGTTTATAAAGATATTAAGTGGCAAGCCAATATCAGTAATCTCCTTCAATATGACCTATTTTATAAAGTAAGGCAATAGTGCAATACTGGAAATCGGAAGTAAAAACTGAAAGTTCATTGTGTGCTGGTGTTGGAAGGTGTGATGTCTCAAATGGTAGATAGGGTGTTAATAAAACGACAATAGCTGTGATACAGACTAAAATTTTGTTTTGCATCTTTCAGAGATTTCCTAGATCTGCAGTTAGTAACTTTTGACTTCCTTCACAATTGTAATATACTGAACAATGGATAATATTTAGCAGGGAAGTACAGCACTTATTTACTTCTGTTACTCCTGTTTTGAGGCTAATCCTCAATATCTCTTTCTGGATTGTGTGACCTTGGTAATATGCTTTTGTCCAGATATTTATAGACTCACTATATTCACCTCCTGAAAATCCCTTGCTTCTGCTCTTAAGCCAGGACATAAATTGCTGTTTTCCTTTATTATGCTTTGTTAATCCTCGCTGTTAATCTTTGTATTCAAACCTCTCCATGGTCTAGCCTCTACATAGCTCCATAATCTTGCCTACTGAGTTATTTGCCCTCCTCCAATTTGGTCCTCAAGGGCATCTTTTTTTATTTTTTAGAAATACAGTACAGAGCCTAATGAGCCACACTGCTCAGCAACCCACCGATTGAGCTCTAGCCTAAACACAGGATAATTTTACAAGGTCAATTAACCTACTAGCTGATACATCTTTGGAATGTGGGAAGAAACTGTAGCACCCGGAGGAAACCCACACGCTCATAGGAAGAATGTACAAACTTCTTACCATTGGTATCTGAATTGAACTCTGAACTTCAATGCCCCATGCTGTAATAATGTTGCGCTAACCTCTACGCTACAATGGCACTCTTATCTTAATTGCTTCATCATTGTTGACCATAAATTAAGGCAACCAGCAGTAACTCAAGTAATATGTATCTTAAATATCTTTGCCTCTTTATCTTCCTTCTCCAGTATGCTTCTTAAAACATTTTGTTTTACCAAGCTTTGGTGCATGTCCATTAAGTGCCTTTTGGCCAATTTCATTTGATTACTATCCAGAGCAGTACTTTGGGATATTTGCTTTGATAAAAGTGTGAAATAAATGCAACATGTTGATGTTGTTTTAACTATTTTAAGAAGAGCCATGATCTGCCTGTTGCTTTTCTGCAGCAATTCCCTTGCATACATCGTACACTGAGGAGTGATGTGAGAATTGACAGAAGACTGTGATTTTTGAAGAGTTTGTTTTTATTATTCTGTAAAAGTAACACCCACTGCACAGGCAAAGATAATGTTACTCAACATTTAAACACCTTACAGTTGCATGTAAGTTTACAAATTTTTATTGTGTCAATTAATCACCTCCAAGTAAAATTATTCTATTTCTAAACAGAGCTGTAGTTTTGAAGAGACATTTTGTATGCAGCAATGCAGAAACTATGCCTTTAATATTTTATCCCCAGGAATTAATGAATAATATTAGTTGATAACATTTATCACCTTTCCTTTTAACAATAGAACAAATATTTTACATGAAACCAAGCATAAATGTAAAAGAGAAATTAATTAGTACAGTAAATGTTGATGTGAAGAACTTAAGTAATTTCTTCCTGGCTTGTAAAACTACAGGAGTTATTGCCTCCCAGTAACTGAACTGATCTTTATACGAAACTAAAATTCATATTGTGGTCTGAGCACATTGTTTCCTGATGTGATGTGAAGTACTCATTATCTGGTACCATAATATGGCAAATGTTGATTTTATAATCCCTTTCACTGCTCTCACAAGATTTAATTTAATTACTTTTCCTTTGATAAATTAATCAGAGTATACCCTGATGGGGTTCAGAATAATCGGCTGAAATAATGATGGTTTAATTATCAGTAATTATGACAGAATAATGAATGATGATTGAAAAAGATTACAGTATGGACACCATTATTAATCATGATTACTTGCCTCTGAACAAAACGCATGAAAACACGATAAAAAAATGCTGTGTGACTTAACTATAAGATCATAAGATACAGGAGCAGAAATGGGCCATTTGGCCCATTGAAGCTGCTCTACCATTCAACATTGGCTGATTTATTATCAGTTTCAGCCCCATTCTCCAGCTTTCTCTCCTTAACCTTTGACACCCCTACTAATCAAGAACCTATTAACCTCCACTTTAAGTATGCTGAATGACTTGACCTCCACAGCAATCTGTGGCAATGAATTCCACAGATTCACCATCTTTTGGCTAAAGATATTTCTCCTCTTCCCTGTTCTAAATGGATATCCTTTTAATCTGCAACTGAGTCCTCTGGCTATTGGAAACATCCTCTCCATGTCCACTCTACATTCAGTAGGCCTCGAGCTCCTCATACATTAACCCTGGGATCATTCTCATAAACCTCCTCAGGGCCTTCTCCAACATCACCAGCTCCAGGTATGGGGCCTGAAACTGCTCACAATACTCCAAAAGTGGTCTGACCAATGTCATATGAAGCCTCAGCATTACAGTCTTGTTTTTTTCATAATCTAGCCGACTGGAAATGAATGCTAACATTGCATTGACTTCCTTACTACTAGTTTAACCTGCAAGTTATTATCAATGATCGGTTTGGATCATGAAGGCTTGAATTGCCTTCAGCCTTTAAAATAAAAATAACAAAAAAACACACAAAGTGCTGGAGGAACTCAGCAGGTCAGGCATCATCAATGAAAAAGAGTAAACCGTTGATGTTTTGGGCCAAGACCCATCTAAGGACTGAGAGGGAAAGAGAGAGATATCTGAATTAAAAGGTCGGGTGAGGAGAAAGAGGGTAGCTAGAAGATAATTGGTGAAACCAGGTGGGTGGGAAAGGTCAAGGGCTGGAGAAGAAAGAATCTGATAGGAGAGGAGAGTGGACAGAAGGAGAAAGGTAAGGAGGAAGGGACTTCAGGTGAGAATAAATCAAAGGTCAGAACTGAAAGATCCTCCTTCTTTAAAGAATGAGTCTTCCCTCCCTCTACTATTGGTGTTGCTGTCTTCCGCATCTCCTCCATTTCCCATGCATCTGTGCTGTCCCCATTTTCCCATTGTCAAAATAGTGATGGAGCCCCTGTTGCCCTTACCTACTACCCCATCAACCTCCACATGCAATGTATTATCCTCCACAACTTCTGCCATCTCCAAAGGGGCCATACCACTAAACATATCTTTACCTCAACCCCCTCCACTTTCCACTGTGATAGCTCCCTCCACAATTTCGTTTTCCATTCGTCCCTCCCCTCTAATCTCCCTCCAGGCACTTAGACCTGCAAGTGGCCTGCGTACCACACCTGACTATACACCTCTTCCCTCACCTCCATTCAGGGCCCCAAACTGTCCTTCCAGGTGAGGCAACACTTTTCCTGTGAATCTGCAGGGGCTATCTATTATGTCCGGTGCTCCGCATGCAGCCTCATCTGTATTGGTGAGACCCATCGTAAATCGGGGCACTGCTTCGTCAAGTACCCCTGCACTATCCGCCACAAGTGGGACTTCCCCGTGTCAAACATTTTAATTTCCCCTCCCCCAGCCTTTTAATTCAGGCATCTCCCCTCTTCCCTCACAGTCCTGAAGAAAGGTCTTAGTCTGAAACGTCGACTCTTTTCCATGGATGTAGCCTGACCTGCTGAGTTCCTCTAGGATATTGTGTGTGTTGCTTTGGATAGAAACATAGAAAACGCACAGCACAATACTGTACAAGCACTTCAGCCCACAAAGCTGTACTGAACATGTCCCTACCTTAGAACTACCTAGGCTTACCCATAGTCCTCTATTCCTCTAAGCTCCATGTAGCCATCCAGGAGTCTCTTAAAAGACCCTAATGTTTTCGCCTCCACCACTGCCCCTGACAGCCCATTCCACTCACTCACCACTCTCTGCATAGAATACTTAACCCTGACATCTCCACTGTACCTACTTCCAACCACCTTAAAACTGTGCCCTCTTGTGCTAACCATTTCAGCCCTGAGAAAAAGCCTCTGACTATCCACACGATCAATGCCTCTCATCATTTGTACACCACTATCAGGTCACCTCTCATCCTCCGTTGCTCCAAAGAGAAAAGGCCAAGTTCACTCAACCTGTTCTCATAAGGCATGCTTCCCAATCCAGGCAACATCCTTGTAAATCTCCTCTGCAGCCTTTCTATGGTTTCCATGTCCTTCCTATAGTGAGGCGACCAGAGTTGAGCACAGTACTCCAAGTGGGGTCTGACCGGGGTCCTAATATAGCTATAATATTACCTCTCAGCTCTTAAACTCAATCCCACAATTGATGACGGACAATGCACCGTATGCCTTCTTAACCACAGAATCAACCTGCGGAGCAGCTTTGAGTGTCCTATGGACTCGGACCCCAAGATCCCTCTGATCCTTCACACTGCCAAGAGTCTTACCATTAATAGTGTATTCTGCCATATATATTTGACCTACCAAAATGAACCACCTCATACTTCTCTGGGTTGAACTCCATCTGCCACTTCTCAGCCCAGTTTTTCATCCTATCAATGTCTCGTTGTAAATTCTGACAGCCCTCCACACTATCCACAACACACCCAGCCTTTGTGTCATCAGCAAATTTACTAACCCATCCCTCCACTTCCTCATCCTGGTCATTTATAAAAATCACAAAGAGTAGGGGTCCCAGAACAGATCTCTGAGGCACACCACTGGTCACCGGCCTCGATGCAGAATATGACCCATCTACAACCACTCTTTGCCTTCTGTGGGCAAACCAGTTCCGGATCCACAAAGTAAAGTCACCTTGGATCCCATGCCTTCTTACTTTCTCAATAGTCCTTGCATAGGGTACCTTATCAAATGCCTTGTTAAAATCCATATACACTACATCTACTGCTTTACCTTCATCCATGTGCTTAGTCACATCCTCAATGAATTCAATCAGGCTCGTAAAGCATGACCTGCCTTTGACAAAGCCATGCTGATGACTCCTAATCATATTATGCCTCTCCAAACGTTCATAAATCCTGCATCTCAGGATCTTCTCCATGAACTTACCAACCACTGAAGTAAGACTCACTGGCCTATAATTTCCTGGGCAATCCCTACTCCCTTTCTTGAATAAAGGAACAACATCCGCAACCCTCCAATTCTCTGGAACCTCTCCCATCCACATTGATGATGCAAAGATCATTGCCAGAGGCTCAGCAATCTCCTCCCTCGCTTCCCACAGTCACCCAGGGTACATCCTGTCTGGTCCCGGTGACTTATCTAACTGATGCTTTCCAAAAGCTCCAGCACATCCTCTTTCTTAATATCTAAATTCTCAGGCTTTTCAGTCCACTGCAAGTCATCCCTACAATCACCAAGATCCTCTTCTGTAGTGAATACTGAAGCAAAATATTCATTAAGTACCTCTGCTATTCCCTCTGGTTCCATACACACTTTTCCATTGTCACACTTGATTGGTCCTATTCTCTCATGTCTTATCCTCTTGCTCTTCACATACTTACAGAATGCCTTGGGGTTTTCCTTAATTCTGTCCGCCAAGGCCTTACTCATGGCCCCTTCTGGCTCTCCTACTTTCATTCTTAAGCTCTTCCTGCTAGCCTTATAATCTAGATTCATATCATTAGCTAGTTTTTTGAACCACTTGTATGCTCTTCTTTTCTTCTTGACTAGATTTACAACAGCCTTTGTGCACCACGGATCTTGTATTCTACTATGCTTTCCATGTCTCATTGGAACGTACCTACTCAGAACCCAACGCAAATATCCCCTGAACGTTTGCCACATTTCTTCTGTAAGTTTCCCTGAGAACATCTGTTTCCAATTTATGCTTCCAAGTTCCTGCCTGATAGCCTCATAGCTACCCTTACTCCAATTAAATGTTTCCCTAACTTGTCTGTTCATATCCCTCTCCAGTGTTATGGTAAAGGAGATAGAATTGTGATCACTATCTCCAAAATATTCTCCCACTGAGAGACCTGACACCTGACCAGGTTCATTTCCCAATACCAGATCAAGTACAGCCTCTCCTCTTGCAGGCTCATCTACATATTGTGTCAAGAAACTTTCCTGAACACACCTACCAAACTCCACCCCATCTAAACCCCTCACTCTAGGGAGATGCCAATCAATATTTGGGAAATTAAAATCTCCCACCACAACAACCCTATTATTATTACTCCTTTCCAGAATCTGTCTCCCTATCTGCTCCTCGATGTCCCTGTTACTATTGGGTGGTCTATAAAAAACACCCAGTAGAGTTATTGACCCCTTCCTATTCCTAATTTCCACCCACAGACACCTCCATAGACAACCCCTCCATGACTTCCTCCTTTGTTGCAGCCATGACACTATCTCTGATCAACAGTGTCACGCCCCACCTCTTTTTCCTCCCTCCCTATCCTTTCTGAAACATCTAAAGCCTGGCACCTGAAGTAGCCATTCCTGCCTCTGCACTATCCAATCCTCTGTAATGGCCACAACATCATAGCTCCACGTGCTGATCCACACTCTGAGCTCATCTGCTTTGTTCATGATACTCCTTGCATTAAAATAGACACCTCTCAAAGTATCGGACTGAGTGCGTCCCTCCTCTATCACCTGCCTATCCTTCCTTTCGTACTGTCTCTAAATTTCCTCTATTTGTGAGCCAACCTCCCTTTCCTCTGCCTCTTCAGTTTGGTTCCCAACCCACCCCCCCAGCAATTCTAGTTTAAACTCTCCCCAATAGCCTTAGCAAATCTTGCTGCCAGGATATTGGTCCCCCTCCGATTCAAGTGCAACCCGTCCTTTTTGTACAGATCATACCTGCCCCAGAAGATGTCCCGATGATCCGGAAATCTGAATCCTTGCCCCCTGCTCCAATCCCTCAGCCATGCATTTATCTTCCACCTCATTCCATTCCTATACTCACTGCTGCGTGGCACAGGCAGTATTCCCAAGATTACTACCTTTGAGGTCCTGCTTCTCAACTTCCTTCCTAACTCCCTGTAGTCTATTTTCAGGATCTCCTACCTTTTCCTACCTATGTCGTTGGTACCAATATGTACCACAACCTCTGGCGTTCTCCTTCCCACTTCAAGATATCGTGGACGCGATTAGAAACATCCCAGACCCTGGCACCTGGGAGGCAAACTACCATCCGTGTTTCTTTCCTGCATCCAAAGGATCACCTGTCTGACCCCCTAACTATAGAGTCCCCTATCATTGCTGCCATCCTCTTCCTTTCCCTACTCATCTGAGCCACAGGGCCAGGTTCTGTGTCAGAGGCACGGCCACTGTCGCTTCCCCCAGGTAGGCTGTCCCCCCACCCCCCGCCAAGAATACTCAAACAGGAGTACTTATTGTCAAGGGGGACAGCCACAGGAGTACTCTCTAGTACCTGACTCTTGCCCTTCTCTCTCCTGACTGTTACCCACTTCTCTATCTACTGTGGTCCTGGGGTGACTACCTGCCTATAGCTCCTCTCTATCACCTCCTCACTCTCCCTGACCAGACGAAGGTCATCGAGCTGCAACTCCAGTTCCCTAACGCCGTCTCTAAGGAGCTGCAGCTTGATGCACCTGATGCAGATGTAGTCGTCCGGGAGGCTGGGAGTCTCTCAGACCTCCCACATCTGACACCGAGCACAGAAAACTGGCCTCACACACATTCTCTCCAGTCTTTATTTTAAACAGCATCTGCAGATTTCCTTGAGTTTGCAATAAAAAAATACACTTACTAGAACTTACCTTTCCACCCCTGCTCAGTATGTCCTTTCAAACGAACGGGCTCATGCTGGGAATGTCAGCTATGGCAGGTGTAAAACTGAGAGGAAGAGATAAAGCGCCTTTGGGCTCGTACATTCGTACTCTGACAACTCAGACAATTGTGCTGCTCCAAAGAGTGCTATATAAGGTCGTTCTTATCCTTGGCCATGAGGCTCTATAATGAGTCAACCTGTAGATGGGGAAGTGATGACCCCCTCCTGTTAGACTGTTTGAGGAATGTATTTTTTTAATTCTTTCTTACTTCACTTCTAATAGTTGTATATTTGTATTTCTGTGCAAATATAATGCTACTATGGCACTGTAAATTCCTTTGGGATCAATAAAGTATCTATCTATCTATCTATTATTATTTGCTCTGGATACAGCTGTGCTGCAGAAGGTCTGGTGTGCTGGACTGAAGGCAAAAATGTAAATCTCTTTTAGGCATTATTGCCTACATATTGCACCATTAGAGATTAGTGCCTTTTGAATAAATCTGTGTGTCCTTGCCTAAGTACAAATGTCTTTATCAAACTACAAAGTTTGAAGTAGTTTGGTATCAATATATGTATATATATGATATATGATGCCATAGCATAATATCCACAGTGTAATGGTTTGAAAGTATTTTGTCAGCTGGTAAAGTTATTTTATCCTGCAATAAATCATTGTGAACTATTTGCATCCTAAAACATCATCAGATAACAATTGCAGTTCCTCCAGAGATATTCCACGTTACAGAAAGAAGACAGCATCTCTGTATAGTTTTTCTTGCAAACACGTCCTAATTTATCACTGAAAGCACATATTGTTTCTACTTTTAAATTGATCTCTATCAACAGTGCATCAAAACTATTGGTTTGGCTTACTGCTAGTAGCCAAAAGATTTGGTTCATGGCAAGTCATGCTCAAAATTTGATCCTGGTATTTAATTTGGCTCATGCGTGGAAACATAACCTAACACAAAATCTTCTCAACATTATTGAGAAGAAGTTGTGGAGAAGTCAATGTCAGTAGCTTAACTTCCAGAACATAGTTGTAACAATCAGAGAAGTTTAGTGGCCTGACAAATATTGTCAACACAAGGTCCTGCACGTGCTTCCAGAAGCAACAGCTTTATTTCAAAATGCATCCTTTTCTTCCTACTTTCCTATAATCACTTTATTGTCTCTTATTCACACACTTAATAAGCTACAACTTCCAGTTGCTTACACTAACATATTTGCTCTACCGTGATAGATAAGTTCCCTAAATATGACTCAAGTACACAGCTTTCTTACATGCAGAACATTTCCCACTACTCTGCATAGCCCATTGGGAGAGGAGGTGGTATAACACAGGCTGGGTGTGCGACAGGAATGCATGTATCAACTTTAGGCATCCAGAGTAATAGAAAAAGCAACTGGCTATACTTTGCAGTGGACATAAATGTGAAAATAAATGGACAGGAATTGTGAATACACGGAGGGGATTAGGGGAATTGTAAACAATGCAGCCAGATATGATTTTTTTTTGGCTGTTACCAATGTTCTTGCTTAGAAAATATTATTTATACAAATAAAACCTTTAAGAATGCAAACAAAAGTGACACAGCAAACACATTACATGTTTGTTTTACATTTTTACGGAAATCTCACATTTCACCATCTATAGACGAGTCAGAATTTTGGCAGATATTAAAGATTAAAATTTCTGGAGGTTATGTGATAACTTCAACAAGCTGTACAATAAGTGGATATCTACAATTCTATCTGTTGAGATGAAAGGGACAAATCTCTTGCAATCCATCTTGCCTGGAGACAATGGTTGAATAGAGTAAGACTTACTGTTTCATTGCTTCCATCCCTGTTACTAAGAACTTTAAACCTTCTCATATTGCCATAGTGAGTCCATGTTTGTGGAGGGTAACTGGCATTGTAAATTCTATGTTAGTATTAATTAGCAGATAACAATTATACTGAAGAAATTATATTAGCAGGATATCCTCTGATTGAGTTATATGTGTACATTAAATGCATTGACATATTTGCAAGCATTATTCGAATATCTTTTGATATTTGATATTTGCATCCATTATTGTCTTTGATCCATTACTTTAGTTACAAATTGCCTCCTTTGCATTTTCCGTGATCAAACCCACAGAGACAAGTCATGGGGCATTTTGTGGTTGTGAAGCTGCTAACTGTTCAGGGGTGATCTCTCCAGCAGTTTGGCGATTTATCCAAGGTCCTTTGCATTCTTTATTGATGACTCAGTATGTTGTCTTTTTCAACCAATTGGATGCTAACATACAAAACTCTTGGAAATATATTATAACTAGGGATATGTTCATACTTCCTGGCAGTTTCTGAAGGTTTTTATGCTGCTCCAGTAATCAGTCTTTAAAGTTTGGCTACCTTCATACCGAATCTTTACAAGTGGCAAATCCACCCTTCAGGACTATTGCAATTTATCCCACTGTTTTTCTGAAATTGCAGCTTTTGGGTAGAAGGTAAGCAAATAAGATTCTGAATTGCAAATAGCTCATTCAGCATACAGTTCATTACTACAAGCATACTGATAATAATTCCTTACAAATATGGGAGTTTATTTGTTCACAAATTACTTGCTGATAAACTAGCTCATATCTCTCTCATCTTTGTCAATTGTACTGCTTAACAGAATGCTAAGTAAAATATCACTTTCAAGCAGTGCATGATTATAGTTATAACTTCCATTTGTATTCCAGTCACTGTAAATACATGCTCTTTTAACAATCTACAGAGCGTGTAATTCTAAATGAAATGTCTTCTGCTTTGCAGGTTAAACTCAAGTGGTATTACAGCGCACAGATTTGCTGTTTCTTTGAGCTGACACAGTTGCTTAATTGAACGTTTGATTCCTGTCCAATGACATGAAAATCAATTGGAAGATTGTTTCACCTTGCATTCAAAGATTTCCAAACACAATTATTCATTGAATAAATAAAAAAGTTGGTTATTTAAGAAAAAATTCTTACATTTCATTTTTCTTGATCATGGAGAGCATTCTGACAGGCTGCATCATTGTCTGGTATGGGGGTGGGGGTGCTACTGCAGAGGACTGAAAGAAGCTGCAGAGGGTTGTAAATCTAGTCAGCTCCATCTTGGGTACTAGCCTACAAAGTCCCCAGGACATCTTTAGGGAGTGGTGTCTCAGAAAGGCAGCGTCCATTTTTAAGGACCTCCAGTACCCAGGCCATGCCCTTTTCTCACTGTTACCACCAGGTAGGGGGTACAGAAGCCTGAAGGCCCACACTCAGCGATTCAGGAACAGCTTCTTCCCCTCTGCCATCCGATTCTTCAATGGACATTGAAGCTTTGGACACTAACTCACTTATTTGAAACACAGTATTTCTGTTTTTTGCATATTTAAAAAAATCTATTCAATATATGTAATTGATTTACTTGTTTATATATTATTATGTTTTATTTTTTTTCTCTCTCTCCCTGCTAGATTAACATTGCATTGAACTGCTGCTGCTAAGTTAGGTTGAACAAGTTAGGTCTCTATTCATTGGAGCGTAGAAGGTTGAGGGGGGATTTGATCGAGGTATTTAAAATGTTGAGAGGGATAGATAGAGTTGACGTGAATAGGCTGTTTCCATTGAGAGTAGGGGAGATTCAAACGAGAGGACATGATTTGAGAGTTAGGGGGCAAAAGTTTAAGGGAAACACGAGGGGGTATTTCTTTACTCAGAGAGTGATAGCTGTGTGGAATGAGCTTCCTGTAGAAGTAGTAGAGGCCAGTTGAGTTGTGTCATTTAAGGTAAAATTGGATAGGTATATGGATAGGAAAGGAGTGGAGGGTTATGGGCTGAGTGCGGGTAGGTGGGATTAGGTGAGATTAAGAGTTCGGCACGGACTAGGAGGGCCGGAATGGCCTGTTTCCGTGCTGTGATTGTTATATGGTTATATGGTTATATAAGTTAACAAATTTCACATCTCAGACTGGTGGTAATAAACCTGATTTTGATTCTGATGAAGTTTTGTCTTCTGAATGTACTTAACATCAGGCAGGGGTAACAGTTGCCCAGTAGACAATAAGTTTATGCCATTTTCTGAGGCCTTAATAATCAAATATTTTGTCATCATTGACCAATGACTGTGCTGGTGCTTTGAAAGTGTCTACCTTCCCTTCACCAATTGCTGGTTACCAAGAAATGGGAAATGGATCACATTTTTCATGGTCTTACTGTGAGCTTTTATTATTGAAACACAGTATAGCACTGTGAGGACAGGTTGGCAGAGGAGCTCTGTCAGCAGGATGTAAGGGTTGTTCTCTTGCATGCCTCACATAATGAGAACATGAACTCCAAGTGTGCACAAGAACAAGCAACTTCATCTGCAACCAGCAGCTCCACTAACGGCTGAGTGAACTTGGTTCTGGAGTATAATCACCGCTGGTTGGTGTTTCTTATTAGTTTCGCAAATCATCTCCAGTCCTGTGGAAAGCCTGATAAAGATCGCAGCACTGCAGCAAGAAAGGTTGAAACAATGATGTAGCCTTGTTTCACATGAGCCTTCATTGAGATTGGCTGTAGGTTAGATAGACAAAATATAAAAGTAAGAAAGATTTTATGGACGACTGGATTTGCAGAGGGTGCTCCACAATCCCTCCTCATCAGTGGGGTTAAAAGATTAAGTAAGTTGTATTGTCCCTTCTTGGAGATGCTGCATGGTGAAAATAATGCCCACCCTATCTCTAGACCAGGGGTTCCCAACAATTTTTATACCATGGACCAATACCATTAAGCAAGGAGTCTGTGGACCCCAGGTTGGAACCCCTGCTCTAGACAAATGGAATTCACCCTGTGATTTGGGAAGTGGTTTTCCCGCCACTAGGAGGTAGAGTCCACCTGGAAGTGGATGCCAGAGTTGACTTACACTGTGGTAGACATGAGAGGGCCTCTTTGGAGTTGCCACCATCAGAATTGTTTCCTTTCTTGAAATGAGCAGGACAGCCAATCAGAAAGATCCAAGGGGTGGCAAACTGAATGAAACTGAGGATAAGCTCAGCCAAAAAGAAATCGGGTAGAAATCTTGAATGATGTTTCAGAGAATTTGATCAATATCTTCATTGCAGAATCTTCATAATTTTTTTGTTTTCTCTTCCTCTGTTCATATGGATAAAATATCAGATGCAAATACATTTGCAAAAGAGCATGTGCATTACAGATTTTATCTCTACAACTGGAATATGAAATCCCATAGGATTTGTAGTCAATCCATTGAAAGGGTTTGATTATTCAAAGTAAAAACATGTCATACATAGACAAGCAGAGTTCACAGAATATTTTCACAACATTGCATGTTAATAATTTATTGGGTAGGTATGTATACGGGTTTAAAGGCGCCTTAGTGCTGAAATGTTTTGGAGTAGCTGGAGGCGTGAGATATTATTGTTGTGAGCTTGTTTTCGGAATTGTTAAATTTAAGCTTTCCCTTCGTATTATAGTAAAATGCTAACAGGTTGATGCCAATTTCACACCCATGTAATGAAAAACAATTTGTATAATGCCATGGAAACAGTAAAATGAATGCTGTTGTCAAGGTTTAAAAAATCCAGCTTGCCATGGATTTAATCTTCTAGAGTTGATTGAAGATATAGGAAGTATTATGATGTGGAAAATAACTGATTTTTCTAAGTCAAGACATAGAGATACTTATCGTGGAATACAAATCGTAACCAATGAATATGCATTGTAACATTTGATTGATTGATATTACTACACTAGCACCTCCAGGCTTAAATAGCAATGTTGTTGTTTTAGCAGTTTTATTTATTGTCATTCAAATTACTTGGTCAATTAAATAATAGACTGAAATTGTCAGGGGCTATTGGACAGATATTGAATGACTCAAATTATTATTATTTTCCATGTTTTATTTTGTAAAAGTGCATTTATTGGCAATTTAGTATGACCAAAATTAAATATCCAGTTTCCATCCATTCAAAATACAAACTATTTTCTCATGATATGTGGTTGACTTGGATTTACTGAATGCCATCTAAATATTGTCTGCTAAACATATTCTGAAATGGAAAATACTATTTTCCTACTTTACCAGATTTCAATAACTTACATATATTGCAACACTATAACATTGTCAGATGGTGATTTTAGTAGTTTTCAAATCGATTTCACTTGATATTAATGTTAGAAATAATTAGGTATTATCTTCCATGAAAAGTATCAGCTAAGTAAATTTTTAAAATGCTGAAAATTACAAAGAAACACAACATCTGTAACAAAAGAAACGTGGTTAACAAGACATTTATTGGACGTTTTGATAGGTCTTTCACCTAAAAGGTGAAACTTTCTGTGTTGATACATAGGCACAAATTCTTTCTGATTTGTAGAAGTGAGCTTTACAGATTTAGTTTGATTGCAGACTTGAACCTGTAACTGAGGCTTAATTGTTAATACTCTTGTCTAAGACAAAAAAGATAGGGTTTGAGTTCCTTTCCAGAACATTAGATAGAATAATGAGCCTAACTTTTCAAAGTAGCACAGACTGCTGTGATTTGAAAGTACATCCTATTTTTCAGAAGGGAGAGTAAAGTGAGGTTTCACTGAGTCTCTTAGGTAGAAGCAAAATATTTTATGGATTATTTTTAAAAAAGTCATCCTTCATTTGGGATTACTACAAAACTGGAGCAACACACTCACAAAATGCTGGAGAAACTCAGCAGGAGAGGCGGCATCTATGGAAATGAATAAGCAGTCGACGTTTTAGGCTGAGTTACTTCATCAGTCCTGATGAGCTGCCCAAGTATGTTTGTACATTTGAAAAACCAGATTGCCTGCCTCAGATAGAAAATATAGGAGAATACAAAGAAAGCTCATATCAAGATATTTCCCTCCATCATTCATCCTCCAGGGTACAATCACCTATTTGAATCAGAATTCGTAATGTTCTTTCAGGTAAAAAAACAACTCCCGATCAGCTGGAAGCTGAATTGTGATCTTTTAGTATAAAATTCCACTTTGGATCTTATTGAAGCAAATAGATTTTAACCTGGTTCACACTAACTTTAAGTTAAAGAGAAAAATAACTGTGTGTGTGTGTGTGTGTGTGTGTGTGTATGTGTGTGTGTGTGTGTGTGTGTGTGTGTGTGTGTGTGTGTGTGTGTGTGTGTGTGTGTGTGTGTGTGCGCGCGCGCGCGCTTTAAATGCCAACTGTGTGGAAAAGGCACAATTATTTCAATGACTGTCCTTATCAACTTGCACTATTATATAAACAATATTTTATAACTGAAAAGTAGGAGTTGGGCTGTTCTAGGCGCGATTGAAATGGAAATGAACTGTTTGTCTCTTGGCTGAGCTTCTGAGCCAAGAGAGTAGATCATTTCTCTGAAATACAGTTTGGTAGCAGTTACTGCGGATTTGCACGCACCCTGCTAAAGATGAACGAGAATGGGGGGGGGGGGGGGGGGAGATACAGTACAGGAAACTGAGACACTGGCCAAAGAATGCGGTCAGGTACAGATCGCAGCTCTTCGATTACCCAGTCGCTTATTTTGACCAGGAAGCAAAAATAGAACAAATAACAAATTCGTTTTGATAATATCCGAAGAGTTGATGGTATATTCCCACGAATGTTGGGTGCTTCCAACATCTATCTTTTTTCCATTTCTTTGGTGGTCTTTACAGAATACGGTTTTTAACAATTCTCTGTCATCCTTTGGAAACTTAATTAAGCAGTGTACTTCAGATCGTTTCTTTAAAAATAATCCCAAGAGTAAACTTTGTGGTACACTTTCCGGATTATTACTTACCGCTGTTAACAGGTGATTTTTGAATTTGGAAACTATCGCCAGGTGGCGCAAACTAATCAAAAAGTTGGATTTGGAGAGTAAAATGAAGTTGACCGGCTCTGCTTCAGATCAGTTGTACACTTCTACATTGGGTGTCTGTGTCCAACAGGACAAAAAACACATTTCACTGAATTCAATTTTGGTAGAACATTTGAAAAAGAACAACACTGAAAAATTAAGTATCTTGTAAAAGTTATTTACTTCAAACAACTGCTGGGGAAACTACAAAAAAAAAAACGTGGATGAAGATTAAGAGACGTCTTGTAATTTTGGAATAATTTCACTGTCACAGATGGGCAATGCATTCAAGTATTTAAAGGTATTTCTTATTGATTAGTGGTGATTGAACAGAACACAGAAGCCCTGTCACTCGCGGATGAGTTCCGCTTCCTGGTTGATGAGAACTGAAAAGTCAGAAACTTGCCAGTTCTAGACTGTGTGTGACACATACTGTGCTTCGGATGGTTTTCGTTTGCCAGAGTGGGACCGTATCGAGCCTGCATCGACAATGGCAGAAACAAATCGCCGCTTCACCAATCGTCTATTCAAACCCGGGACAGCCGCAGAAATGAGGCAGAGCGCTTCGGTGGCCTTCAAAAGACCCTCTCAAATACTGGTGAGCGAGCGCAATACTTTCAATGTAAGTTTGAACACGCAGTGACAGTGTAGAGCAGCGTGGACAAGGGGAGCTGGTAGCTGGCTGTCGTCCGACAATATCATCTTGAAAATCTTAACGGGTTGCCTTCAAAAACAAACGTATAACAAGGACGAGAGATGATTTCTATAAAATTAACTTTAGATTGAAAAAGATATTTAAAAGATGCTTAATCTTTGGGAAAAAAATCTGGCCTGTGCATACGTATGCGTGGAGTCGCAGGAACGCGAGTATTCCCCATGACTTATCGCTCTCTCTAAATGACGGTGAGTGATTTTCACGGGGAACTCCTGGGTAAAAAGTAAACTTAACAGTTGGCAAGACTGTGGTTAGGCCCGAAATAATACCTCAGTTTTGTTTCTCATAAGTCTGACATTTTCTCGGAACAATTCTGATTCTGATTTTTATTTTGTTTTCTTGAACATTTTAATATAGTAGGCTAAGTACAATGTTTAACGACGAAGCGAAGTGTTGACATCTTTCCCCGAAATTTATGTTGAGAAATACAATAATGCTGAACATTTTAGCCAAAGCAAAAGCATGAATTTATGAGGAATACTGGACCATTTATCGTAATTTGCGACTTAAATTGTTGTTAGGGTGTTGATTTCAGACAGTTTTGAAAATGTGGATACACGACGCTGGAATCTGGAGCAAAAGAAAACAAAATGGGCATACTTTGCAGCGACTTTACTTAAGTTACTGACCTTTGAAATAAAATTAACGTGATTGTTCAAATAATAGGAAATGACCTGTTCATTCAGTGAGACCCATGGAATAAACCTATTATGATGACCTTGGCAGCCCTTCAGTTATTGGTGTCATCACACTTGCAGTAATGGCTCCAGTAATGATCATCAAATAATGTGCACACATTGGAAAAGAGCTTGCCCTCTTCCTGTCTCATACCAGCTCATTACAGTGAATTCTTGATTCTGGAATTGTAGGACTCCTCAACAGAAGGACCTCAGTGATTTGCCAGTAGATATCAGAGGAGACCAGCACTGGCAGTTTCATGTGTGTCCTGTGATATCGCAGCCTGTCTGTTAAACGGTTGTGGTATCTCTTCCTTACTCTTGTTTGTGGCAACAATCTGTCATGCCACTTGTCGTTCATGAAGCCAGTGATATTGGTGCTCAACCTGCAAGCAACAAGGAGCAGGCAAGGAAGTAAACATCATCGCAGAACTGTTTGAGGGCAAATTGGGAAATTTTAGGTAATTTACAGAATACATTATTTTGGAAAAAATATTAAGTATGCTTCCTTGGTCAGGAATACCATGGAAAAGAAAATGTTTCAACTTTGCAAGCTACATAGTATTTTCAATACCTTACGTTATAAAATCCTGTGCATGCTACTTCCAGTAGCGTGCTATGCTGACTGAGTTTAGCTTATTTCCTACTAGCATCTCCACCTATCTTACTCCTATCATTAGAACAGTTAGTAAACACTCTGCCCTCCAAATTACCTACTGCATCCAAATGTTGGCCTTCAATAACTCTGTACAAGCGCATCGAAGCTGCTTTAAACACTTTGAGTGCATCCAGACCCCTTTTAACACTTAGAGTCATACAACACTACAACACAGAAACAGGTCGCTTGACCCATCTAGTCCATGCCAAACTGTTTTTCTGCTATCAACCTGTACTGAGACCATAGCCTTCCGTACCCCTCCTATCCAAGTACTTGACCGAACTTCTCCTAAGTGTTGCAATTGATCCTGTATCCACTACTTGTGCTGAAGGCTCTTTGCACACTCCCACCATCCTCTGAATGAAGATGCCTCCCCTCAGGTTCCCCTTAAGTATTTCACTTCTAGTTCTCATCTCATTCAACATCAGTGAAAAAAAAGCCTGCTTACCTTTATCCCGTCTCTACCCCTTATAATTTTGTGTATTTCTGTCAAGTCTCCCTTCATGTTCTTGTGACTCTGGGAATAAAGACCTAACCTGTTTAATGGTTCTGTGTATAACTCAGGTCCACAATTCCTTGCAATGTCCTTGCAAATTTCCTCTGTACTCACAGTACAGAGAACAGGTCTCCCTAATGGCTGCAACATCGTAACTCCACGTGTTGATCCATGTTCTCAGCTCATTTGCCTGACTTACAATGTTCATTAAATTGCAATAAGCCCAACTCAGAATATTAGTCCAACCATGCTCAACCTTTGGGTTACGCACAAAAAATGATGGACGAACTCAGCAGCTCAGGCAGCAACTATGGAAAAGAGTAAGCCGTCGACATTTCAGGCTCAGACACTTTATCAGGACTCGTGTGTCGCTTAGATTTCCAGCATCTGCAGATTTTCTCTTTTTTGTGATTCAACCTTTTGGTTCCTGTTTTTGGATGTAGGTTTAGCATCTTCTTTCTCCACAGTTACTCCAGTAGCTGCCCTGACACTCTGGTTCCCATGCCCTGCTAGTCTCATTTAAATTGCCCTGAGGAGTACTAGCACTCCTTCCTGAAAGGATATTGGTCCCCTCCTTTTCAGGTGCCAGCTGTTAAGTCAGTACAGGTCCCACCTTCTCTGGAAGAGAGCCCGATGAGCCAAAAGTCTGAAGCCCTCCTTCCTTAGCCACATGTTAGACTGTGTTATCGTTCTATTTCAAGCCTCACTAGCATGTAGTGCAGTAGCAATCTTGTGATCACCACCATGGAGGTCCTGCCCTTTAACTTAGCACCTAATTCCCTGAGCTCTCTTTTTATGACCTCGTTAACCATCCTGCCCATGTCATTGGAAAGGACATGGACCATGACCTCTGTTGCTCCCCCGCCCCCCAATGAAGGCTAAGGAATGCTATGAAAACTAGATAATTTGAACTGTGTCTGAAAAGCTTTGCCACAGTAGGCTGTGCAGACAACTTGTGCATATGAAATGTCTCATGTTGCCTTTTATTTGTAATTTCATCAGTAGACTACGTAACTCATGAGATAACTGAGTGCTGTGCAAATTGCAACAGCCACAATTATTTGGCAACAAGTCCAGAACTGGAAACCAGTTTGCTGCAGCTGTACGAGTGCCGAGGACCTATACTTTTTACTGATGAGCAACAACTGGAAATGCCAGATGAGCAATGATATTGTGTTCGTTTCCACTGCCGATTCATTTCTGGTTGCCTTGGAATGACCAACAATTGGAAGTAGAGAATTAACAATGGAACTAGGGTCATCAGTGCACTACCCACCCCACGATTCTCTGATCTCTGGGTTTATGGGTTGAAATGAATGCATCCCTGTCCTTGTACATAATTATACTTCATCATTTGCGATTGTCAACCCATTATTGCCACTTGATGTCTGTATCTTAAAGCTAAATTCCCCTGGCTATCTTAACAGGTTTCCATACAGCCCAGAACTAAGACTTGTGCTGTCCCCTCCATCGGGCTTGAATATGCAGGGGTTCAGCACAGGTTAATATAGCAAAGGTGTATGTAAAGAAGACACAGGATACCAGATTATCCATGTGGTATCTTGTGTCATCTTTACATATGCCTTTGATGCATTACACAATACATTATGCAGCTGCAAATGAGTTACTTATCAGGTGGGAAAATACAACTTCACTCATTTCCTCCACCTCCATCCACTGCTGGCACAACCTTTAATCCAATTGCTTGTTATAATTCTCTGAGTTAACCAAAGTTATTAAGTCTTTCTGTCTGTCAACTGGATCCATATAGATTGCTCAGATTTTTTTTTGATAGTAATCATTCTGGAATATTTTCTTTTGCATTTTTCAGGAACTAATTAATGTATCTGAGTAATGATCAAAGTAATAATACTAATAAATATCAGAAATAAATCCATTTTGTTAGACCCACAGTGATTACTTTCCATGGATTTGAGTTGCGGATAGCTAAAATATGGGAGGAGAAATGGATGGTTACATTTCAGCAAATACACTTTAGCTCCTCTAATACCTCATTCGTTTCAAAGTTTCTTCTTTAGAAGTTCACTACAAAACCTTTTGGCTCCTCTAAGTTTGCCATTTTCTGTCTATATGGTCTACAAACTATTCTTACTGCAGGCAGAGTTAGTTGTGCAGTTGCTCAGATATGGCTATGGTTTGTAATGAATAGCTGGATTCACTCTACAAGAAGTACAAGTTGCACCAAAAACGGAAATGTTGGAAGAATCCAGCCAGCTAAGCAGCAACTGTGGAAGGAAATGTCTGTTGACATTTGTGCAAGGGGCCTTCATAATAGAGGAAGAGTGGAGAGTTGTCAGTCTTCAAGTCAGAGCAAGAGGAAAGAATGAAGTGTAAAACTAACATCTAAATGGAGAATCTATGTAGATCGGGTGAACATGAGATCTTGCAGTCACTGGAGGTCTTGAACAACACACACAAAATGCTGGGGGAGCTCACCAGGTCAGGCAGCATCTATGGAGAAAAATAAACAATCAACATTTCAGACTGAGACCCTCCTGATGGAGAGTCTCAGCCCAAGATGCCGACTGTTAAATTTGCTCCATAGATGGTGCCTGACCTGCCGAGTTCCTCCAGCATTTTGTATGTGTAACTCAAAGCCACTGTTTTCTTATCCATCCTGTCTAAGCAGAGATAGAAATTCAGCCTCAGTTATTGATCATGCCATCTGTAAATGTAGACTATCAGCAGCATTACCACTTGAATGCCAGTGCCAATCAAGACACTGATGTATCTCAAACTACAAGAGTTGAAAACTTTGCTTTTCATTTTATTTTATGGAAGTTATCTGCATGCATGTCATTCTGCATCTTACTCAGTGGACTCCCTTCCATAGTTCTATTCAAATCATCCATGGAAGTATGTTATTTCTGGCTCTTAGCAAGAGTGTGATGGAATTAGTTGTGAAATACCAACAGACCTTCAGTTACTGTGGCCTGATCTACTTCCTTCAGCAGAGTAGGGAAGGAAAGGAGGATATGTTGTAATATTGTTTGTATAAGCAGCCTTCACAAGTAACTTGCAGGAGAAGGAATGTTTGGATAAAATATTTCTGAGTATGGTACCTTGCACCAACAAAGGGAGGCAAGAATAATGCGTTGAAAGAAGTGGAGTGCACATATAGTAATGGAGCCAACAATTGCTAAGAAGTTGAATTCCTTCCGCTTCTGGGAAAGTCTGGATAAAGAAGTTAGTTACAAACAAGAGAAAATCTGCAGATGCTGGAAATCTGAGCAACACACACAATATTCAGTAGGAACTCAGTAGGCCAGGTAGCATCTTGGAAAAAAGCACAGTCAACTTTTCAGGTCAAAACCCTTTGGCAGGTCTGGAGAAAACAAGTTGAGGAGTAGATCTGAAAGGTGGGGGGAGGGGAAAGAGAAACACCAGGCAATAGGTCAAACTTGGAGGGGGAGGGATGAAGCAAAGAGCTAGGAAGTTGATTGGTGAAAGAGACAGAAGGCCATGGAAGAAAGACAAAAGGTTGGGGGGAGGGGGGCAATGAGCACCAGAGGGAGGTGATGATGGGTGGGCAAGGAGATAACATGAGAGATGGAAAATGGAATGGGAAATGTGGGGGAGAGAGGCATTACTGGAAGTTTGAGAAATGAAAAGTTTGAAGCATGAACATCAATTTCTCAAACTTCTTTGCTTCATCCCTCCCACTCCAAGTTTGCATGGATTCACTACCTTACAGACCACCTGCAGTGACCACTTGCTTACACTTACTTGGTCTGGATGTGACGGGTCTGTTGTGCTGGCCTGAAACATCCAGGACTGTAGTTAACAGAACCTTGGCAGAGCAGTTAACCATTGAGGAAACCATGTCCCCAAAATAATAATGATAAACTATGACAACAAGCAAAGTCTCACATACTGCTTTGTAGGCTGTCAAAGCTGTGAGGAATTTTAAGTTTCTGAATGCCTCTGAATCATTCTGCTGGTTGTCTCTATGGAACCCGGAAGTGATGTGAACTGATCTTTTGAATCAAGGGAGTAATCTGATATTCCTGCATCTGAAAATGCTCACGTGGAACTTCCTGACTCACTTTCAGTTAAACAGGCAAGTGACGATGCTGCTACCCAGAACTTCTGACACTTATCCGTAATATCTTAGCCTATGAATGATGTCAAGGTGGCAGATAACCCAGATGTCTTCCTTCCAGAGTATGAACTATAGGACTTCGGTCTGGGCTTGCTCGAGGGTGAGAAACAATGCGCAGAGTGTGGAATTTCTGGCAGAAAATGAATATACGGTGAACACATCTGTGTGATTGGGGCCAATCCTTATTTTAGTTATTCTTCTTAAATTAGTCATATGAGAATGTGCAGCGTATTGTGCAGAAAAAAATGCATTACATGCATTCCTATAAAGATTCTTACTTTGCAAATTAAGTGTTTGATTGCAATTAAATTAAACCACCCTGTGAGTTCAATAATATACTTTGACATTATTAAGATAAAGGAGCTAGGATGATTGTTTTGACATTTAATGAATGCAAATTATAAGTAAAGGAGTGAGTTGGGATGGGAATGAGATTTACTGGATGACCTTTACATGATTATGCCTTTCAAATTTGAATTACATGAAATATATATGGCCTGAATGTTGTAGCAATAAAGAAAAAAAACAACCAGGAGTGCTATAGTTTCTATAAAGTTCAGGAAAGAAATGGATCCATCAGGCAGATGCAGCATGGACTCAGCAAAGGCAGGTAGGCAGGTCCTGTTTGAGAAGCTTACATGGAGTTCTTTGAGGATATAATGAGCGCAATGGATAGAGGGAACAGATGGACATTATTTACTTGGATTTCCAGAAGGCGTTCGATAAGGTGCCGCATAAAAGACTTTAGCATGGATAGAGGATTGGATAACTAATAGAAAGCAGAGAGTTGGGATACATGGGTATTACTCTGTTTGGCAATGAATGGTGAGCTGTGTGCCACAGGGGTCGGTGCTGGGCCTGCGACTGTTCACAATGTACATCAACGATCTGGTAGAGGGGACCTAGTGCAGTGTATCTAAGTTTGCTGATGACACTAAATTGAGTGGAAAAGCAAATTGTGCAGAAGATACAGAGAGTCTGCAGAGAGATATAGATAGGTGAAATGAGTGGGCAAGGGTCTGGCAGATGGAGTACAATGTTAGTAAATGTGAAGTCATCCACTTTGGAAGGGGAAATGGAAGAGCAGATTATTATTTAAATGGTAAAAAAAAATGCAGCTTGTTGCTGTGCAGAGGGACTTGGGAGTGCTTGTGCATGAATCACAAATGGTTGGTTTGCACGTGCAGCAGGCTATCAAGAAGGCAAATGAAATGTTGGCCTTTATTGCTAAAGGGATTGAATGTAAGAGCAGAGAGATTATGCTGCAGCTGTACAGGGTACTGGTGGGGCCACACCTGGAGTACTGCATGCAGGTCTGGTCTACTTACTTGAGGAGGTTCACCAGGTTGATTCCAGAGATGAAGGAGTTAGATTGTGAGGAAAGACTGAGTCTCCTGGGACTATACTCACTGGAATTCGGAAGAATGAGAGGAGATCTTATAGAAGTATATAAAATTATGACAGAGGTAGATAAGATAGAGGCAGGAAAGTTGTTTCCACTGATATATCTGAGATAGAACTAGGGGACACATACTCAAGATTTGGGGGAGTAGATTTAGGATGAAGATGAGGAGAAATTGCCTTTCCCAGAGGGTGGTGAGTCTATGGAGTTAGCAGTGGAGGCTACCTCAGTAAATATACTTAAGACAAGATTGGGTAGATTTTTGCATAGTAGGGAAATTAAGAGTTTTGGGGAAAAGGGCAGGTAGTTGGAGATGAGTACATGGTCAGATCAGCCATGATCTTATTGAATGGTGGAGCAGGCTCAATGGGCCAGATGGCCTACTCCTGCTCCTATTTCTTATGTTCTCATGTTCTATATATATTTTCTGGCCTTTCACAGTTGAGTTCTGTAAGGTAGAAAATGCATTGCTTTCAAGTTATTCTTTATTTTGAGTCATTTCACTGAAGAAATGGGCATTGCTGAATAAATTGTCAGTTTTATAACACAGTCAGAATGGCTTTTATGTGTTTTTAAGAGTCCTGCATTCTGGACTGATACAATGATTCTTGGATTCAGAATTTTCTCCTCACTCCTGGCTAAAGCCATACTTCTTTCAGTGTTAAGGCAGCCACTTGTTGTTTAAAACAACAAAAGAGCACCCTATCTATCTGAATCTTTACTGAACATTTTCTTGGACATTTCAAAAATAGAATATTTTTAGCTGCTGCTTCAGTTTGAAATTCAAGATGGTTTATCTTGAATGGGATTTGGGTCTGGAAAGATTACTGTAATAATGAAAACTGGATCAATATACAGACCATGAGTCAGAGCATATCTTTGCAGAAGCATCTGTATTCCAAGGAGGAAAGGTATCAGTATTAAAAGTAAGAGGCATAATTGTAGGCTGGATGAAATATGTGGATGTGAGATAAGCAGCTAAACTCAATCCTTCTTCTTCACTTTTCCACACCAATATGTGAAATGCGACCCCAGTAAGTGTCGTCTCTTCCAGCTCATGCTCTGCCAGGTGTAGAAATAGTATTCCCATGGGGATGAATAAAGTATCTATCTATCTATCTATCTATCTATCTATTATGTGTAAAGTGTGAGATGAATAATGTAAGATTTTGTGAAGTGCTTCTTCTACAACATCACAGGGATTGTTGGTTGACTCCTGTTAAACATCTCCAAATGTCTGTATGAAAATAAAGAGCAGTCTTTTATATGATGCTGAAGTGTTGTGAGATATGGTTCTGGGTTATGGTTTGAATGTGCACCCTATTGCTTTGTACAGCCGTGTCTAATAATCAATGGATGGATGTAACTGTATAGGTTCTTAAAGCTTTTTATTCATCCTTAATTGTAGGGCTAGTCACTCAGGTCAGCATTCTATTCCCATCCATAGCTGATGGTTGCTGCCTTCTACAAATAGTGTTTGAGAGAATCACGAAGGTATGTTATGAGAGAAATACATAAACACGTCAAGGTTTGGATGGCAGCTCTCCTACATAAATACAGTATCGAATCAATTGAATTTGAACAAATATTGATTGATTTTACTGTTTCCATTTAAAATAAAATTCACATTCAGATTCTCTAGCTGGAGACTGCTGAGTTTGTTTTCAAAGTCTCAGACTGCTGACATGGAATTTAAATTAGAATTTTCTGGATCTCTAGGTTAGCAGTTGGGTAGTATACCCAATATGGTAACATTTCTTCTGTGCTTCACTTTGAATGAAAACATGTGCCCTGGGTATTTGGAATAAGGAACGGTGGGTCTGCTCAGCTTAGCAGTTTACTACAAGCTTGACATCTTGCATAAGTTCCTGTTGCAGGGTGTTAACCATCAATATGGTTTCTGGTGAGGCTCTAAACGTCTAAGCATACTATGTTAAAAAGCCACAATCATGCCAATTCAGGATCCAACTGAATTAAATTTTAGTGAGGACATAAGCACAGGGACAGGAAATTATGGAGAGAAATTTATGAGAATCTGGATTGCATTGAGACGTGAATGCAAATAACATGGAAAGCCTCCAACTTAAGAGCTTATGTATTACACCTAATGCTTATTACGTTGATATTGTTCTGTCAGGAAGTGGCCTGTCTATATCACACATTCTATCTGAGATTCTTTCATACTTGCACAAATATTGTAACTGGGGGATAAATGATGAACATTAGATAAAATTAACATATTGAGATGGTACACTTGTATACCAAATTGCAAGAAAAAAAAGAAAAATGTAAAATTAGTTGAGCTGCAAATATTCAAAAAGCAAAATTTCTAAATGCAGTATAATAAATCTAAACTCTCACCTTGTAGTGAAAAGGATTGCTTAGCTGGAATATACCTGGAGCCTAATGTTAACTTTTAAGATAATTATCAAATTTCTCAGTATTTAATCATTGTTTCCTTTTCAACTGTGCACAAGTTGCTTGCCGGTCTTCATTTGTTCAAACTACATGAAAATTGATTAACAATTGGTGTAACTGTGGCTATTTGATTGGTTGACTGACATACTGCCTGCCAATTTGAAAGTGCTTGAGGCAATATAATGATATATATTGTAGTGTGAAATGAATATAATCTAGGCAAGTTTTTTTGCATATACTTTTGTTTATATTGATTCTGCAACTGATTTCTACCCATTTTAAATTTGTAAGTTAGATTACCATTTAATTTTTAGACTCCAGTGAATATTTTCAAATCAATACGCCAACAGTTTGATCCGGAATTCCTGATGCTAGGAGCTGGTGCTATTTGTTAACAGCTGAGAGCATAAATCCTCTTCTCTGACAGCATTACACTTCCAAAAAACTAGTAAAGCAACTTCAGCCAAGCCAATAGGTCAACTGCTACTTGTGAAAAATAATTGAAATGACCATTTATCTTTGAGCTGACCTCATGGCCAGGGCCAGAGTTCCAAAGTACAGTGGATTCTGGTTAATCGAGCTATCAGTTAATTGGGGCAGCCACTGAACAACATCTAATGGTGAAAACAGCGGGATTCCCTTATTTATTTCGGACACTGCGCTGTTTAATTGGGACAGGAGGCTGTTGCCGAACAGTTTCTAACTAACGTCTGACAAGTGTATTTATATCCATTAGACACTACACCATGCTCAGAGTTAACAGATTTTGAAATAGCGTCATATGCTTGTGTTCAAAAAGCAGTCATTGTTGTCGCTGAAAGTTGCCAAGAAATAAGGAGTCAGACAATTTAGAACTACTTTGCTCACTGCGATTTCAAGCGTTCAGGCTTGGAGATGCCAGAAATGATCAAGAATGAAAATGAAATGGTTTCACTACTTCAACAAGTTAGGAGCTATGAAGAATCTGAAGGTATTAACATTGAAAATGAGTATTTGGAGGAATTAATAATCGATAGTATTGTATGAGGGAGTATTATCTGCACTACATGTGGGCACTGATTTTGTTCGTTTATAGTCAATCAAAAGAACATAGTACACAGTCTTATAGTATTGTATTAGTATTGATAGTATTCTAACTTGTTGTGTATTTCATTAAAATACACTATTTGCTACTCAGTTAAATGATAACATATATTTCTTACATCTTATTAACTATTTCCATGAAGCTTCAGCTAATTAGGGAAGCTGCTTAATTGGGCCAAAATGTACTGGTCCTGATGTGTCCCAATTAACTGGAACCCACTGTAACTGGATTTCCTGGTGTGGTCCTTCTGTTTTTAGAATACTTATTCTAACTTTACATTTGTTAGGGTACTCAGCATAATGAAATAGTTTTAATTCTGAAGGTGTTGTAGAAAATGTGAAAAGGCCTTGAACCCTTCAGGTCTGTTTCACAGTTCAATTTGATCATCGATAAATTGAATTTTAATTGTCTCCCCAACTTCTTCTTTAGTCTTTATATTCATTCAAGCTAAAACCTAACAAAATCAATTACGGGGAAAGAATTTCATATCCTGCCCAGTCTTTCAGTAAAGAAATGCCAACAATGTTAATGATGTATTCATTCTTTGGCCTAACCAAGATAATCTCACGATAAATGATTTACAATTCATCTGTTGTGGTATTTCCAGCTCACTTAATCTTTAATAACTTCTTTATATAATGCTATGCTTGTATCTTTAGTACTGAACATGTCAGCATTCAGTGTCATCAGCAAACTTTGATATGTGGTCCTCTATTGTTTTTTATTCAGTTATTAATCGAGGGCATTCAGCCCCAAGCACATTTCTATGTGGGACACCACAAATGGCTTCCTTCCATTTAAATTCAATACCCTTTAGCTCTGCTTTCTATCTCCTACCACCGTCTTCTGAAGTTGTCCACAAATTTTAAAGTATTTTAATTTTAGCAGATAGTCTTATATGGAATTTTAATGAAAACTTGCACCTATATCCAGCATTGCTTGAGTTATTAAGCAGGCAATCATGATGTTTGCATTCTTTCTAAGTAATTGGTTTTATGACCCTCCTATTAAATATATAATCACTCCATGAATAATATAATTAGGGGTATAAAATTATATGGTTTAATTAAAGTTACCAATGAACCATACACTGTAAAATGAATGTATAAACAAAATAACACATTTAATTTAGTTAGTTGCATTTCATTTAATGAGGGTGGTACAGAAGCAGGGTGGTTAGCGTAGCACCAGTAATTGGAAGATTGGGTTCAGTTCCCACCGCTGTCTATTAGGAATTAGTACTTTCTTCCCACAATTATGTAGGTTTCTTCCAGGTTCTACAATTTCCTGCAACATTGCAAAAAGACATATGGGTTAGGATTAGTAAGTTGTGGGCATGTTATGTTGTTGCCAGTAACATAAAAAACTCTTGCAGGCAACCCCAAGGTAATCTTGGCATCTACTGAGCCTTGATGCAAACAGCACATTTCTCTGTATGTTTTGATGTTTTGATGTACGTGTGACAAAAAAAGCTAATCTTTATCTTTAATCTTTAAAAGTTCCCTTTCAGTAGGAACAATGTACGTATAAATGTACTTGATATCAATGTTGAAGTGCTACAGAGTACATTTCTTTTAAATCTGGTGTAAGTATATATAGATTATTTTTATCTCCAACTCCAAGTCAACTAAATGATCATTGGAAAGCATGTGGTGTTGAGGTTATGGCCACCAATTATTTGCGATTGCCCTTACATCTTGTTAATCCTCGTAGCAAAACTAAGTTGAACAGGCAGGACACCAGAGATTGCAGATGTTGGAGTCTGGAGCAATAAACAATCTGTTGCAGGAAGGCAGCAGTTTAGGTAGCCTCTGTGAAAGGAAAGGAGTTGCTGAGGTTTCGGGTTGAACCCTGCATCAGGACTGAAAAGGCAACTGAAGTCACTAGAATTCAAAAGGTAAATCAGATGCGATCATTGGTACCTAATGGATGAAGATGTTTCCCCAGCAGCAGTACATGTCATTATTTTAGCATTAATTACTGTATACATGGTGGTAATTTTTTTTTTACAATATATTTATTCAGAAGAAAAAACAAGATTTACAGAGTGCAACACATAGATACATCTCAACATAACTTGTGTACATTCATATATTGTAATAAAATTGATCAAAATGTTATAGCATAACATTTTTGAACTGATAGTCTTGTGCTGTTATGTAGCACTGGTGGATTCAAATTGCTGGGTAGCATGGTTCGAGCTCCTTTTAGTTGAAGGTTTTGTGATAACGTACCAGCAGGTCGCAGAGAGGTGGTTAAACAGGAAAATGTATAGACACATCAATGTATGTTACAATGTCAGCAGATTTATACTACACAGGCTTCCTGTTTCAAATAAAGTTATCATTCATAGGTCGCACTGGTGTTTGGTGTTCATGCTGGTTCTTTCATGTAACCATTGGTAATACAAATAGTGTTGAATTATATTTGGGAAAGCAACTTGTATTAGATCATGAAGTGATGTAATAATTCACCCAAATTTTTAATGGTATCATTCCAATACACAATTAAATATAATCTGTGTGTTTAATATTCTCATTTCTTAATTTAAGTACATTTGAAACATACTCTCTCACAACTGCACTCACGTGTTGATTTTCAAGTGTAGTTGTTTAACTTTTTTGTTAAAACCTTTTAACGTTTTTGAATTTTATCTTGGGTAGATTAATAGAGAAAGTTTTTTCCCCTTCCATGAGAGGCAACCAAAAAATGATTCTTTAGTGATTGTAAACAGTGTCTATAATGGTGCCCAACGCATTTGTTTGATGTATCAATAAATTGTGTTTTTTTTCTCTTAGAGTTAGTAATTAGTAGGTAGTAATTGGTTTATTATTGCCATAGTACAGAGATACAGGGAAGAGCTTTTGATTACATGCCATTCAGACAGATCAGTTCTACATAGAAGTACATCCAGATAGTACAAAGGAAAAATACAGAATACAGAATAAAGTGTTAACCATTCCTTTCTGTAAAGTACAGTTAGACAAACAAAGTGCAAGGACTACTAGAAAGCTGACTGACAGTTTAAAAAGATTCATCTTTAGCATATAAGAGTTCTCTCGAGGTCTTTTAACAATGCTCAAGAAAATCAAGAAGCTGTTGTTGAGCCTGGCACCACGTATTCTCAAGCTTATTATCTTCTACCTGAAGGAAGGGTGAAGAGAGAATGACTGGGGTAGGAGGGATTTCTGATTCTATTGGCTGCATTCTCAAGACAGCAGGAGGTGAAGACAGAGTCGATGGAGCGATGGCTGATTTGCATGATGGACTGGGTTGCATTCACAGATCTCGGTAACTTCTTGTGGTTTGGGGTAGAGCAGTCACCATACCAATCTCTGAGGCTACTGGATAGGATGCTACTTATGGTGCAGCTAATAAACCAATTAACTAGTTTAAATTCTTTCTTGTTTCCTGCAGAACCTCGGAGCATAAATTTTCAATTTCTCTTAGTAGTTCAGATAGACCAAAAGTTGTTAGATCAGCTCCACCAAAATATTTAGTACCTCAAAGAAGACCTGACAAATAAACATAAACTTTTGATGGAAAAAAAAACTTAAGTTACCTTTGGGCAATGGTAGGCCTTTTATGGGGCTTTAGAAGTTTCTAAGGGCTAAAGCGCATATCCTAATGTTAAAACTAATTCACATGGAAAACTTAAGGTTTCTAAATTGTTCAATTAATGTGCTATTTTCTATTCTATTCTACTTTATCATATATCTTTAGATGATGTCCAATAACATTTAGACTATTCTGGGTGCTGCTTCAGACAGAATTATTTACAAATTTGAAATACCTTTCACAAATCCGAATTTTCTCCCTGCATTTTTTGTTATACGTGAAAATTTGACCCTAAGTATGACCTTTGTTTTGGTGCTGTGGAAGGGCTCTCTGCTCCAAAATGGTACCTGTGCAATAAACACTGCTATTTTTGAGCTCAGTGCTGCATCTGACACTCTAAACTGCCCACAGCTGGACATGCATGCAGCAACAGGGAGGCAGACCTCACAGCCCTAATGCTACCAGCATCATTCAAGAGCTAATCAGCTACTGTTGCTGGTGGATTCCTTGTGGTAGCTACTGCTGTTTAATAATTGCTCTGCTTCTTCAGATCTGGCAGAGACTAAAAGAAGTGATGTGGCAGATATTGAAGGGTTCTGTCATGACTTAAAAGCTTTTAGATATATCTCAAAGTATGAATGGAGTGATAGATTGTTCTTTGAGTAGAGCGTGATCATGAAAATTAGCCAAAATACTGTACATGTAGGCAGAAGTTGCTAAGCAAGGAGGAGAGCGTGCCCCAGAATAAGGCCATATCAGCTCAGGGGATTCAGAGAACTGTTCTCTCCTCTGAATATTAATGAGAACCAGTATGTGAGGTATCTTCTCCAGTAAGGAAGTTTGAAATGTGACATTGTATAGAGTGCAATGTGCTAGACTGATAGATTCATGTGGCTGAAATGCTGTCAGATTATGATTCTTGTGCCAGTACCTGCTGTATAAGAATGAGGTCAAAGATATGGTACATATGTTAAATATGAGTCCAGATTGACAGGATTTCTGATAAGTGATATGTGATATGGATGTCATGAATTAAGCTGAGGCTGTGGTTAATAATGCAAATGGTTGAATATCCCATGGCACATAATCAACTGTTTCAGAACAGTGCAGCTATCTTTTCAGTGGTGCCAGATAGATTTAAGTGGAGCATCTTTCAGCAAACCTCTCTAAGATACTGGAGAATAATTTGTAATTGAAACTAACAACTGGAGATGATAGGAATGTCAAGGACTACACTTTCTTACTCTGCCTTTTTCCATAGAGGTGGCCAAACTTCCTGGCAAGTTTTAAACCAAGCATTGTTGCAACTGATCATATGATGCAATTACGAATGCCGGTGCAAACAATGGGACTGTCACTTGTGCGATAATATTACCCTCCACCCTCCCCCCTTTTAACATTGTATGTTGCATTAATTTAAATAATAAGATAGCACATTGGTAGTTGGTGCATATTGGTTGCTTTCATATCATAATCATTGCCTGTTTAAGGATTACACAATTTATCTCCATATCCACTGACTCAATCAGTTACAAGATCCCTGCCTTGGTTATGTGCAAACCTTCCCTTTTCCTGAGTGTTCAAGAAAAATAAGTGATGAAATATATGCTACTGAGATACTATAGATTATTAAATGCTTCATCAAAGTTCCATTTATATTATCTTCTCTTGAGATTAGTGATGCCAACAATATAGTTTTAAATGGCAATGCAGGATGGGTTGATGATCAGTTGTTTATTGTGTCATAGATCAATATTCAAGGAATGCTTGAATGCCAAATGAAAAGATCATTTTGAATATTCAATGAAATATTATTTCTTATTATATAGGAAGGGAAGTTACTTAACCAAAAAAATCAATTAGAATAACAGAAGTTCAGAGTTTTTTTGTAAAAATCTGTTGCTGAATTCCTTTGCTCAAAGATCAATAGTTCATTAAAATTTAAAATTTGTTGGTGTAACTGTTCTGAATGTGAATTGTGATGCCAAACATATCATGCATTTCAAGACTGCTGGTCAGTTTTTCTTGTTGGCCTGCATATTTATTTTTCATCTCTCTGCACAGCTATTCTATAAAGCCTTTCAATGAAGCCAAGTATTTTAGCTTGGGGTAAGAATGCAAACATCTTAAGAACCAAACTTGAAGGTCTCTATTTTCTCTAGTAACTTGTGAAACATAAGACAGCTGAACACAGTGAAAATCTATTAGAAAGTGTTCGTGGTGTGTTCAGCTATGATTTATGCCGTCTGGAGAGTTGTTCGCATTCAGCAATGGCCCTGGGGTAATGAGCAAAAAAGGAAAACAAAACATGGCTTTTTTGTTTAAGAGTCTTGCTGAAGGCAATACATAAATCTTTACCTCGAAGAATTGTCAGTAAGGGATGTAGTATATCACTATGCATTGAATTTGTTTCCCAATTCTGGTTTGGAGGTGATAAAATGAAGGCTAAAATTTTGAAGAGTTACTATTGATGTAAGTAACGTGGTGTTTTATCTGAGAATAGGGAGATACCAGAGAACCCCAGAAGTGTCATAATCATGACCTTCTTCAAGAAAGGAAATGTCTGGCTGTGATAATGATGGAGGGGCCTTCCTGCTATCTAATACAGAGAAAACTATTGTGAGAGTCCTCAACCACCTTCTCCCAGTGGCCAAAGAGCTGCTCCCCCAATTATAATGTGGATCCCTACTATGTAACAGCAAAGAGTGTCATTAGGTGACAATGTCAAGAAAATTACAGGAAGCAGTACTAGCCCCAATTGATGTTTTTTTTAATTTAACTGAAGTTTTCGACTCAATCAAATAAATGAGGGTAAGTGGGCGGATTGTGGAGTATGTTCCTCAAATTGCTCTGCTCACAGAAACTTATTTCTAACTCTAATGTGGCATTTAACCCACAGTATCGAGAAATAGAACAATCAAAGAACCACAGCCAACGTCAATGGATATCAGTGTCAAAAATGGCTGCACTGTCACATCAATGTGTGTCTCAGTCTTTTTTGCCCAATTGATGCACCTCACCTCTAGAAAACTTCCCAGGGAAATGAAGCTAATCAGAAAACTGATGGGAAACTATTTAAGCAAAACTGATGCAGTTTGCATTCAAACTCCGGGAATGATTGGCTCATTACTCAAACCCTTTGAAAGGAAGGGCTTCAACATTTACAAGGTTAACGTCCTCTATCGACCTTCCCCTACTGCACTTTGATAAAGTTTCCCCTCAGCCTCCTCTGTTTCTTAGTTTAACCAATCTTTCTTCACAGCTACTATTCTGATAACATCATACTAAAACATGCCTGTATCCTCAATGGTGCTATTTTATCTTCCTTGTAATTTTGTGACCAAAAGTCTATGCAGTACTCCAGTTGTGTTCTAAATAGAATTGGACAGAGTTTGCAGAATAACTTCCCCGCTCTTATTTTTCATGTCTACTAAAGAAAAGCAGCAAACCAGTTTTTAAACTTGTTATTAATTGCTACAAATTTGCTACTTTTAAGGATATATGGATGTCCACTGCATTCTTCTGCTACACAATATCATTTATCTTCCCCAAATGTTTAACCTCACATTTCATTGGATTGAATTCCATTTGCCATGTTTTTGATGAGACTACTTAGATTTTCCTTAACTTTAGGCTTTTCTTCTCACTGTCTTTAGACTGAAGCCCATTATACGGTTCTAAATATTGAGCCATTTGGAATGCAGCTGGTAACAGCTGTCCAGACAGCCATTATTCTTCACTTTTGATCACTGGGGCAACTTTGGATCCAATTTAAACAGGAAACACAGGAAACACTCAGCAGTTATGGCAGCAAGTGTGGAAAGAAGGAATGGTTGACATTTCAGATCTTCAGCACTTTGTAAGAATTTAGATCTGATTTTATTTTCTTCTTTGGATTTCAGGGGGAAATTTTTTGCTTTAAATGTCCTGCCATTTGGGAGAATCCTCACCAAAATTCATGTAGTTTGTGTCAAATATAATAACCTCATTCAATCCAGGTTACTTCATTCAATTCAGAGAAATTAATAGGACAATACCTTCTCTTTTCAAATCCACAATGGTTCTGCTTGATTAATTTGTACTGTTTCCAATAATCATTTATATTGTCTTTTGGAATTGATCCCAGTAATTATCGTATCACACAAGTTACATTAACTGACGATTAAACAAAGATGCCACATTAACAGTTCCTCAGTCCACTGGCATTGCTGCCCTAGCCTGGAAGGAATGAAAATTTGTTGCCTGTGCCCCTGCAACTTTCTCGCTTGATACTTTTAACAAATTGAGACATATCTAGGATTGGTGAATTCTCTTTTACTTGGCTTATCACACCCAATATTTCACACTTCCCAACCGTAACTATAGCATCAGGGTCATCCACTTTTTTTGAGCAGAAAGCTGAAAAGGATCTTATCATCATTCTAGACCTCACACAAAGCTTATGATTTTGGTGTGTTCCTAGGAGAGTGTTTTTATGTACTTAGAAATCATCTGTCAAGTGTTCATAGTTGATTTTATCAGTATTAGCTGGTACATTTTCATACCCTCTTTTTTTCAACCAGTTTATTTATTTAATTAGAAATAAAGCATGCAATAGGCACTCAGGCCCTTTGAGCCACACCACCAGCAACCCCTAATCTAGAAACATAAAACATAGAAAAACTACAGCACAATACAGGCCCCTTTGAGCCACAAACATATGCTGAATATGTCCTTACCTGGGAAATTACCAAGGGTTACCCATAGCCTTCTATTTTTCTGAGCTCCATATACCTGTCCAGGAGTCTCTTAAAAGACCCTATTGTATCTGTCTCTACCACCGTTGCCGGCAGCCCATTCCACTCACTCACCACTCTCCGCGTAAAAATCTTACGCCTGATATCTCGTCTGTACCTACTTCCCAGCACCTTAAAACTGTGCTCTCTTGTGTTAGCCATTTCAGCCCTGGGAAAAAGCCTCTGACTATCCACATGATCAGTGCCTCTCATCATCTTATACACCTCTATCAGGTTACCTCTCATCCTCCGTTGCTCCAAGGAGAAAAGGCCGAGTTCACTCAACCTGCCTTCATAAGGCATGCTCCCCAATCCAGGCAGCATCCTTGTAAATCTCCTCTGCATCCTTTCTATGGTTTCCACATCCTTCCTGTAGTGAGGCAACCAGATCTGAGCACAGTACTCCACGTGGGGTCTGACCAGGGTTCTATATAGCTGCAACATTACTTCTTAGCTCTTAAACTCAATCCCATGATCGATGAAGGCCAATGCACAGTGTGCTTTCTTAACTACAGAGTCAAACTGTGCAGGAGCTTTGAGTGTCCTATGGACTCAGACCCCAAGATCCCTCTGATCCTCCACACTGCCAAGAGTCTTACCATTAATACTGCATTCTGCCCTTATGTTTGACCTACCAAGATGAACCACCTTACACTTGTCTGGGTTGAACACCATCTGCCGCTTCTCAGCCCAATTTTGCATCCTATCAATGTCCTGTTGTAACCTCTGAGAGCCCTCCACACTATCCACAACACCCCCAACCTTTGTGTCATCAGCAAATTTACTAACCCATCCCTCCACTTCCTCATCCTTGTCATTTATAAAAATCACAAAGAGTAAGGGTCCTAGAACAGATCCCTGAGGCACACCACTGGTCACCAATCTCCATGCAGAACATGACCCATTAACAACCACTCTCGGCCTTTTGTGGGCAAGCCAGTTCTGGATCCACAAAGCAATGACATCTTGGATCCCATGTCTCCTTACTTTGTCAATGAGCCTTGCATAAGGTACCTTGTCAAATGCCTTGCTGAAATCCATATACACTGCATCTACTGTTCTACCTTCATCAATGTGTTCAGTCACATCCTCAAGAAATTCAATCAGACTCGTAAGGCATGACCTGCCTTTGACAAAGCCATGCTGACTATTCCTAATCATATTATGCCTCTCCAAATGTTCATAAATCCTGCCTCTCAGGATCTTCTCCATCAACTTACCAAACACTGAAGTAAGTCACACTGGTCTATAATTTCCTTGGCTAACTTTACTCCCTTTCTTGAATAAAGGAACAACATCTGCAACCCTCCAATCCTTGGGAACCTCTCCCGTCCCCATTGATGATGCAAAGGTCATCGACAGAGGCTCAGCAATCTCCTCCCTTGCCTCCCACAGGAGACTGGGGTACATCTCATCCAGACCCAGTGACTTACCCAACTTGAGGCTTTCCAAAAGCTCCAGCACATCCTCTTTCTTAATATCTACATGCTCAAGATTTTTAGTCCACTGCCAGTCATCCCTACAATCAACAAGATCCTTTTCCATAGTGAATACTGAAGCAAAGTATTCATTAAGTACCTCTGCTTTCTCCTCCGGTTCCATACACAATTTTCCACTGCTACGCCTGATTGGTCCTCTTCTCTCACATCTTATCCTCTCGCTCTTCACAAACTTGTAGAATGCCTTTGGGTTTTCTTTAATCCTGTCCACCATGGCCTTCTCATGGCCCCTTCTGGCTCTTCAAATTTCAATCTTAAGCTCTTTCATGCTAGCCTTATAATCTTCTAGATTTCTATCATTACCTAGCTTTTTGAATCTTTCGTAAGCTCTTCTTTTCTTCTTGACTAGATTTCCAATGGCCTTTGTACATCATGGTTCCTGTACCCTACCATCCTTTCCATGTCTCATTGGAATGTACCTATGCAGAACTCCACGCAAATATCCCCTGAAGATTTGCCACATTTCTCCCATACATTTCCCAATTTATGTTTCCAAGTTCTTGCCTGATAGCCTCATATTTCCCCTTACTCCAATTAAACACTTTCCTAACTTGTCTGCTCCTATTCCTCTCCAATGCTATGGTAAAGGAGATAGAATTGTGATCACTATCTCCAAAATGCTCTCCCACTAAGAGGTCTGACAGCTGACCAGGTTCATTTCCCAATACCAGATCAAGTACAGCCTCTCCTCTTATAGGCTTATCTACATACTGTGTCAAGAAACCTTCCTGAACACACCTAACAAACTCTACGCAATCTAAACCTCCTGCTCTAGGGAGATGACAATCGATATTTGGGAAATTAAAATCTCCCACCATTACAACCTTGCATATTATTCCACCTTTCCAGAATCTGTCTCCCTATCTGCTCCTCGATGTCCCTGTTACTATTGTGTGGTCAATAAAAAACACCCAGCAGAATTATTGACATCTTCCTGTTCCTAACTTCTACCCACAGAGACTCCGTAGACAATTCCTCCATGACTTTCTCCTTTTCTGCAGCTGTGACACTATGTCTGATCAACAGTGCCATGCCCCCACCTCTTTTGCCTCCCTCCCCGTCCTTTCTGAAACATCTAAAGCCAGGTAGTCAAAGTAACCATTTTAGCCCCTGAGCCATCCAAGTCTCTGTAATGGCCACAACATCATAGCTCCAAGTACTGATCCATGCTCTAAGCTCATCTGCTTCGTTCATAATACTCCTTGCATTAAAATAGACACATCTCAAACCATCGGTCTGAGCTCACCCCCTCTCTATCACCTGCTTATCTTCCCTCTCGCACTGTCTCCAAGCTTTCTCTATTTGTGAGCCACCCGTCTCTTCCTCAGACTCTTCAGTGTGGTTCCCACCCCCCAGCAATTCTAGTTTAAGCTCTCCCCAATAGCCTTAGCAAGCCTTCCCGCCAAGATATTGGTCCCCCTGGGATTCAAGTGCAACCTGTCCTTTTTGTACAGGTCACTCCTGCCCCAAAAGAGGTCCCAATGATCTAGAAATCTGAATCACTGCCCCCACCCCACTCCAATCCCTCAGCCACACAGTTATCCTCCACCTCATTCTATTCCTATACTCACTGTTGCATGGCACAGGCAGTAATCCCGAGACTACAACCTTTCTGGTCCTGCTCCTCAACTTCCTTCCTAACTCCCTGCAGTCTGCTTTCAGGACCTCCTCCTTTTTTATATCATTGGTACCAATATGTACCACGACCTCTGGCTGTTCTCTTTCACACTTCAGGATATCTTAGATGTGATCAGAAACATCCCAGACCTTGGCACCTGGGAGGCAAACTACAATCTGCATTTCTTTCCTACATCCACAGAATCACCTGTCTGCCCCCCTGACTATAAAGTCCCCCATCACTGTTACCATCCTCTTCCTTTCCCTACTCTTCTGAGCCATAGGGCCAGTCTCTGTGCCAGAGGCACGGCCACTGTTGCTTCCCCCAGGTAGGCTGTGGGAATACAAACAGAAGTACTTATTGTCAAGGGGGACAGCTACAAGGGTACTCTCTAGCCTCTGACTCCTGCCCTTCCCTCTCCTGACTGTTACCCACTTAGCTGTCTCCCCAGGCCCCGGTGTGACTACCTGCCTATAGCTCCTCTCCATCACATCCTCACTTTCCCTGACCAGACGAAGGTCATCGAGTTGCATCTCCAGTTCCCTAACACAGTCCCTAAGGAGCTGCAGCTTGATGCACCGGGTGCAGATGTGGCTGTCCGGAAGGTTGGGAGTCTCCTGGACTTCCCACATCTGACACTGAGCACAGAACACTGGCTTTACACACATTCTTCCTGTCTGTATTCTACACAGTTAACCTACCTTGCGTTGACCGGTTATCGGTGAAGCCCCGTTGAGCCAAAGCCTTCCTGCTCTGTCTCCCTCTACTCTGGTGCCCGCTCTATAAGGTGTTTTCTTTTAAACTCTTCTCGCTGTTCACACTGGCTGACCTCCATGCGCTTACGCAGTCATGCCACGATCAAGCTGCTAAAGAAATAATGATGGAAAAATTTACAATGACCAATTAACCTACTAACTGGTATATCTCTGGACTGTGGGAGGAAACTGGAGCACCCAAAATCTACAGGAAGAACGTACAAACTCCTTACAGAGTATTCTGGGATTGACCTCTGAACTCTTAACACCCCAAGCTGTAATAGCATCACGCTAACCACTAGTCTAACGTGGTATTTTTTCAACATCCATTTCTTGCCTCTCTGCTTCCATCTGGGCTTCCCCTTTTAATGTTATTTTACCCTTGGTTATTTTGTCATCCAGAGCTCTGAATTAGGCAGGCTCACACTTCACATAGAACCCTTGAGTATTCTCCTTAAATGTCGCCTATTACTGTGAAACAGCTTGAGATGCAGGCATTTTTTTCCATTGCACTTTTACTTAATCTTCAGTCAGGCATTACCTGAGTTTCGAGCCTCTTTGTGAACTTTATATTTTCCATGAATATGCCCAATCAAGGAAAATCATGATCTTTGTCACAAAGATACCCTCCCATTGATACTGTCCAGCTTCATTTCCTAAAACCTACTGTAAATCCAGAATTCTGTCACTTCTTCCCCATTCCATCTGGACTCCAAGCCTCCGATCACTCTCCATCTCTTGTTGCACTTTCTAGATACTGGCTATAAGAAATCTGCTGCTGACAGACTCTAAGAATTTAAGAATACAAATGACTGCTTGCATCCAGTCTTTCCCTGACAGGATTAATGAAAAGACTTGCTTTTCATTTCCACCCTCCAATGAACTAAACTGATGGACAGGTACAATGTAATCAGAGTGCTCTCTGTTGTTGTGCCTATAGGTGGATACGTATTTTTCAAAAATGTCTAAAAAATTATAACGATAAGCCATTCATGACTAAAACAATATGTTCATCAAGTAGCATTGTATAACATGATTAAGAAGATATGATTGTAGGCTTTTAAACTGTAGTTCTTCCTTCCATGTTTTCTATTTCTGAGGTAGGCCGTTAGATTTAATGAAATTGAAAGCTGCCTGAATCTGGGCTACTTGGCACAAGCTCTAGGTTCCTGAAGCTGCCTTGTTTCCTCTATTCATATGGGTGAGAGCATGAGAGTGCATGTGCTTTCTCTCACTGAACTGGAAGGGGCATCCAGCAATTCATGATAATAAATATACTGAAGGTACTTTCGGTTTCCCATGGTTGTCAGTGTTACGTGAGTTAAATGTTTAGATGAAAGTCTCAATGCTGTCAAGCATGATGAGTAGCTGAATAAAAGTAATCTTACAACAGTTTTCGAGGTGTAATATGTCAGATGGTATTGTTGCTACATTGTGAATTAATAAACACTAAATAATTTCTCTAAAGTGTTTTTGTATTGAATACCCATTAACGTGTGGGCATTATTTGTCTGAAACAAACAGAACAATCTTTTCTGCTTTTTTCATGTTGATTATGCAAGTTCAGTTTAAGAACTTAAAAGTGAATATTTGAGCTGTGTTTGCAGTGCAACCAATTTGTTGTGTGCTTTTTATTCACACACTTTTGAAATGCTTTACATCGCCCTAACCAATGTAGTGTCATTTCCTTTAGTAATATTTGAACAACAAAGGTCTTATATCATTGCTTTGCTACTCAGTCAGCAAATTGCCAGAAAGGTTTGACACTAAAAGTCTGTAACGTTTTGGTATTTTGACTTTTGATAAAGAAAATGAGATTGGTGTTGTCAGGCAGCACATGCAAAATGCTAGAGGAACTCAGTAGGTCAGTGGCATCTATGGGAAAAAGTTAATAAATGACATTTCAGGCCAAAACACTTCATCAGGACTTGCTGAGACCCTTCATCAGGGCCTGTTTTACCACTTGCCTCAAAGTACCTTTGAAACCACATCCATAACAATCAAATGCAACATCTTCCCAATCACTAAAGTCAGGCTAACTGGCTTATAATTTATTTTCCTCTGCCTCAATGCCTTCTTGAAGAGTGGAGTGACATTTGCAAAGACCATTACTAATGTCTCCACAATCTCTTCAGTGACCTTTCTCAGAACCCTGGGGTGTGGTCCATCTGGTCCAGGTGACTTATCTACCTTCAGACTTTACAGTTTCCCAAGCAGCTTCTCCCTACTCATAACAACTGCACTCACCTCTGCCCCCTGACACTCTCAAACTTCTGGCATCCTACTAGTGCCTTCCACAGTGAAGACTGATACAAAATACTAATTCAGTTCATCTGCCATTTTCTTGTCCCTCATTACTACCTCTCCAGCATAATTTTCCAGTGGTCCAATATCTCTACTCTTGCCTCTCTTTTACTCTTTATATATTTGAAAAAAAAAACAGGTTTGGTATCCTCTTTGATATTGTTGGCTAGCTTACCTTCATATTTCATCTTTTCCTCACTTAAGGCTTTTTTGTTGCCTTCTGTGGTTTTTCAAAAGTTTCCCAATCTTCTACCTTCCAAATCCTCTATCTTCACAGTAATTTTTGCTCTATTATATGCCCTCCCTTTTGCTTTTATGTTGGCTTTTATTTCCCTTGTCAGCCAATGTTGCATCATTCTGCCTTTAGAATATTTCTTCTTTGGGATGTATCTATCCTGCACCTTGTGAATTGCTCCCAGAAATTCTATCCATTGCTGCTCTGCTGTCATACCTGCTAGTGTCCCCTTCCAATCAACTTTAGTCAGCTCCTCGCTCCTACCTCTGTAAGTCCCTTTAGTCCACTGTAATACTGATACATTGGTCTCTAGCTTCTCCCTTTCAAATTGCAGGGTGAATTCTGTTATATTATGATGATTGACTCCTAAGGGTTCCTTTACCTTAAGCTCCCTAATCAAATCTGCTTTATTACACAACGGCCAATCCAGAATTGCCTTTCCCCTCATGGGCTCAACAGCAAGCTATCTCATAGGAATTCTACAAATTTGTCTATCTTGGGATCCAGCACCATCTACCTGCATATTGAAATCTGCCATGACTATGATAACATTGCCTTTATTATTTACATTTCTATATCCCATTGAAATAGATATCCCACATCCCTTCTGCTGTTTGTGGGTCTGTATATAACTCCCATTAGTGTCTTTTTTTACCTTTGCAATTTCTTAAATCTACCCAAAAGAATTCTACATCTTCTGATCCTATGCCACACCTTTCTATGGATATGATTTCAGTATCTACCAACAGAGCCACCCCATCCCCTCTGCCTACCTTTCTATCTTTTTGATACAATGTGTATTCTTGGATGTAAGCTCCCAACTATAATCTTTTTTCAGCCATGACTCTGTGATGCCCACAATGTCATACGTGCCAATCTCTAAATGTGCTACCTTATTCTGTACACTGTATGAATTCACTTATAACACCTTCATTCCTGTATCCATCACCATTTTTGATTTTTGACACCCTTTTACACTGCAACTCAACCCACTGACTGTAATTTTGCCCTATCATCGGCCTGTCCTTCCTGACAGTCTCACTACACACTGCCTCTGCCCTATCCTCAGCCATATCACTCAGGTTCCCATCCCTCCCCATCAGCTCTAGCAAACTTGCCTGCAAGGATATTGGTCTCTCTCAGGTTCAGATGTAACCTGTTCCTTTTCTACAGGTCATCCCTTCCTTAGATGTGATCCCAATGATCTGAAAATCTGAAACCCCGTTCCCTGCATGAGTTTGTCAGCCACACATTCATCTGCCAAATCATTATATTCTTACCCTCACTGGCACATGGCACAGGCAGCAATCAGAGATTGCTACCCTGAAGGTTCAGCTTTTCGGCTTTCTACCCATGTCTGAGCCTGTGTCATCTACTGTTGTGATTTTCATACATCCAGAACTCTTGTCATTTGAGGACAATTATTCATCTGCTCTTCCTTCTTCTGTTTAGAACTTTCTAATAACTACTTGATTTGCTGCCTTCCATTGTCTTTTTACATTCTCCTTACAGAGTGAACCATAGTCTACATTTTAATATTTCCCTTATTTTCTTTCGGATCTGTTACTCACTGCCCCTCATTACGTGCTTTGATCTGGGACACTTTAGGAACAGTAAATAATTGCTGCATATTGTTGCAATTAAAATCATAAATAACTCCCATAAAAAGAGGAATAGTGATGGGTTTGTGGGGCAATTTGCAGTATCAACATAAAATGATACTAGTTGAATTTTCATTTAGATTAAAAGTGAAATTATCAGATTTAGTTTGCTTGTTACAATGCAAACTTAGTACGGGCAACTACTGTCAATAGTGCCAATCAAACAGATTGCTGTCCTTTAGTATTTCATTCCAAATTTTCTCCCTATTAAAGTTATAGAAAATTAAATTGGGTGAACATGTACTAAAAAACTGCATCCCTTACTTTGCACTGTCACTCAAAGTCACAATGTCCTGGGTGTTATTCAGCAAACTACTGGCAGCTCCTGCAGAATCCCAACATTCACAAGTTATAAACTGCAGTTTTTGGGATCTGTGAATTCAGTAAGGCCATTTGAGATATTTATTGCAACCAAAACATTACTTCTGTGGAAGGATTAGAAATTACAGAGCATCTGTGTTTGAAAACTAATCCTACTAGGTCAAACTTCAACATAAGATGTGATAGTTGTCATGTGTGTGACAGTGCTATTCCTTTATTACTTTGGCATGTGTTGACTGAAACCCTTTCTAGAACATGTGGCTGCCTTCTGTCTGTGTATTCAGATCATTTAATCTGATGGCTGTGGGCCTGTACTCACTAGCGTTCAGATGAAGGATAGGGGAGGGGTAGACCTCATTGAAACCTATTGAAGAGTGAAATAGAGTCTAGACCAGAAGGCACAGCTTCAGAATACCTTTAGAATAGAGATGAGGAGGAATTTCTTTAGTCAGATGGTGGTGAATCTGTGGAATTCATTGTTACAGATAATTGTTCAGGCAAATGATTGGGTAGATTTGAAGCAGAGTTTGATAGGTACAAGACATCAAATGTAACGGGGATAAGGCAGGAGAGTGGGATTGAAAGGGATAATATATCAGCCATGATTGTGATAGAACAGGCTCAATGGGTCGAATGGTCTAATTCTGCTCCTTGGTCTTATGGTCTGTTTATTAATTTCTGTTCAGAAGGGATTACTGAATCTGTGTGCTGTGTTAGATTTACTGTAGCCACCTTGCTTGTTACATTGAAATGAAAACTAAATACATGCATTAGGATGAAAGGAATGAAAGGAACGGTTGAATCACATAGTACGTTTTTGTAAAGTAACATTCTGCTACATTGTACCCTTTATGTTCTCAACAGAAATTTGTTTCTAATTGGCTAATGGCTATCCCAATGAAGAACACACATTTCACTCTGTCTCGCCCTTTTGGATGAGTTGAATAGCTTGGTATTGTACTTAGAACATTTACATATTCAGGTTTGGAGTTTAATCTACTTTCTGCAGGGAACGTCTCCTATGCGACTCCCTTGTCCATTCATCCCTCTACGATAACCTCCCTCCTGGCGCTAATCCTTACAAGCACAACAAGTGCTACACCTGCCCATACACGTCCTCCCTCACTACCATGCAGGGCCCCAAACACTCCTTCCAGGTGAAGCGACACTTCACCTGTGGGTCTGTTGGGGTCATCTACTGTATCCAGTGCTCCCGTGTGGCCTCCTGTATATCGGTGAGACCCAACATAGATTGAGAGAAGGCTTCGCCGAGCACGTATGCTGTATCCACCAGAAAAAATGAGATCTCCCAGTGACCACCCATTTTAATTCCACTACCCAGTTTTCATTCCGTCATGTCAGTCCATGGTCTTCTCCACTGTCACAATGGGGCCACACTCAGGCTGGAGGAGGAACACCTTATATTCTTTCTGGGTAGCCGCCAACTTAATGGCATGAACATCAATTTCTTGAATGTTCAGTAATGGCCCCCCACCCACCCTCCTTCACCATTCCCCATTCCCATTTCCCTCTCTCACCATATCTCCTTGCCTCCCCATTGTCTCTCCCTCGTGCTCCTCCTCCCTTTTGTTTCTTCCATGGCCTTCTGTCCTCTCCTATTAGATTCCCCCTTCTGCTGCCCTGTATCTCTTTCACCAATCAACTTCCCAGCTCTTTACTTCATCCCTCCCCCCCCCAGTTTCACCTATTGCTTTGTAATTCTTCCTCCCCATCTCCACCTTCTAACTCTGACTGCTCATTTTTTTTTCTCCATTCCTGATGAAGGGTCTCAGCCCGAAACCTCAGCAATATTCTTTTCCATAGATGCTGCCTAGTCCTTTGAGTTCTCCCAACATTTTGTGTGTGTTGCTTGGATTTCCAGCATCTGCACATCTTTTCTTGTTTCTAATTGGTGATGTCACTTTGTACAACATTCTGCATCTAAACAACACTGATAAGATGCCAAGTCACCTCATTTGACACTATGATCAGCCAACAATGTTTTTTAAAATCATAGATGGATCCTTGGTGCTAGCTGTATGAAGAATTACCCCCTCACCCTGCACCCTCCCCAAAGAATCAGATCTATGGTGTTTAAAGAAATCTTCAACAGTTTACTCATCTGTGGTAATTAATTTTCAGTTTAAGTGACAGCAAACTTCCTGATCTTTCAGGGGATGAATGATCTCACTTACTTCACTTTACGAGCTCAAGGGCAAAACAAAAGATTGTATCAGAGTTGGAAGGGATTTTACTCCTTAAATGTACAAAATATCTTTTTCAGCAGCCTATAGACCCTCATACTGGACACCTGGCAAGCTTAAATTCTTCACTTACCTGGTGACAGACGGCTGTGACCCATGTATCCCATCCTATGGTGTTTGTAAACCTGGCTCCTAGTATCATTCAGAAATCCACACAGAAACAGAGCATTCTCATATCGCACACACGTAGTATCATTATGCACAACGTTATTGTGAATTCACTGCCAAGACCACTCTGCAAGTTGATTTCAGTGAAGTATAAAGCACTCCCTTTAATTTAATGTAGCTTACTACTTTCTCAAAAACATCACCATCATGAAGATGCAGTCTTTTCTTGCAGCTGCACAAAAGGAGGAAGAGGAGACAGAGGGAGAGAGATGTCAATCAGTGACTTTCTCCAGCAATTTTGTGAGGGGCAATGTTTTGCAGAGAAGGCTCTTTAATAACTTTTCAAGGCTCACACAATGGGGTGTCAGTGCCTGCCTCAATGATGCACCATCAATAACTCACTCTGAGACGTAAAGGCGAGGTATCGGCTTTTATTGACTGGAAGAAGGAACAAGCAGTGAGTGACCACTATATTACATCCTGGAGACAGAGAGGCCGGGCTCAGACCTCCATCACCTTTATACAGGGGTCTGTGGGAGGAGCCACAGGAGTAGTCATCAGGGGGCGTATCCAGACAGGTATATGTAGTTCACCACACTCAACAACATTCTGTTTTGGGCTAATTAGTGGCAAGTCTCCAAGTGTATATTGCAGTGTGGAGTGAGACTCAGCTTTTGACTCTCTCCCACTAAAGCCTATCCACTATCCATAAAGCACAATAAGGAATGTGATGGGACACTGTCCATTTGCATGGATGAGCACAGCACAAACAGCATTTAAGCAGCTTTACACCATCCAGGATAAAATAGACTGAGAGACAGACATCCCATCTAACATGATAAACATTTACTCTCCCAACCACTGATGCTTGGAGTGTGTACTCTCTTTTTAAGTGCACCAAACTTATCAAACCCATGACTTTGACTGCTCAGAAGGGCATTAACCGCATCTTCCTGCCTTGGAAATGTATTTGTGCCTCTCTTTTGTTGGGTTAACTTCTTAACAAATAGTACCATGAAAGCTGTTGGAAAGTTTTTGCTGTGGAAAATGTCCGAGATGCCACTGTCCTGGATGTATGGTAATACCTGGTGACTCACATTGTGTAGGTTGCCTACACAAGGGATCTATAGGATTAATTTAAATACTAGGACTTTGTGCATCGTTTGAGATGTGATTGTGAGTGTCAGGTGAATTGTCCTTTTTATGAGCTGCCAGCCTGTCTTTGCACTTCAGTTTGTGCATCTTGGCTTCTGAAAGAGACATGGCAAGAGGACTAGAAATTTCAGAGGCTTGGTACAAGATGCACGTCTACACAATCTACAGCTCCTAAACCAGAAGAGATTGTATAATGAACAGGATATGAATATAGGGCAAAATATCAGCCAAATGTCATGCTTAATGGTTTGCCCCTTACTGCTTTGATGTGCCATCTTCTCCTGCAGCCGGCGCCTTGACGTGGTTAAAACCTGTAAGAACATTGTGAAAAATGGTTGGGAAGTTTGGCTTCAGCAAAGTAGACTTTGCCAAGTCTTGGTTGCTGTCAAACCTCTTCATGCAATGATTTTGACTACTGTCTCAGATACGGAGCACTTCCCCTTTAATGGGGCCTGATTTTAATCAGTGATTAAGTTTGGCTTTGTAGTCTTGTATAGGCAGCAGAGGCATTGCTTAATAACATTGATGGTTAGCTTGATGGGATTTAGGGAGTGGGGGGTACAGTATAATATTTTGCATGTGGGCTAAGACCAAGGTAAACAGCCCAAGGTCTAGTGCCACACACAAAATGCTGGAGGAACTCAGCAGGCCAGGCAGCATCTATAGAAAAGAGTACAGCCAGTTGACGTTTAGGCCGAGACCCTTCATCAGGTCCTGAGATGTTTACTCCTTTCTGTAGATGCTACCTGGCTTGCTGAGTTCCTCCAGCACTCTGTGTGTGGCTTTGATTTCCAGCATCTGTTGATTTTCTCTTGTTCAAGGTCTAGTGTGATAGTGCAAAGGTGTAAGTCACAATGAGTGTGTCATTAGTACTATCTGGATTGTCTGCAGTGACCATGTTTACCTTATGAGGATGGAAGCAGCTGTCCAGTCAAAAATGAAATCACTTGAGCTTCATCTCATTGTTCAGCGAGGCACTCGGAAAAGGATGTGAGTAGTGTCAGTGACATCTTGCACTTACTTCACTGCTGATTCAGTGCAGGCCTGAAGGAATTCCTGAGGCCCTGCAAATAAGCAGCCCTCTTCGTTCCCTAACTACTGCACCAAGGTATCCAAAAAACTTCCAGGAAATCCTCAAATTTCTATACTCATCCTGGAATAGAGATTGCTGATCTCTATTCCGAATACCTGATTGCTGTGCTATGTTGCATGTTGTGAACTACTTCAGCTATTCCCTGTGCCAGCCTGGGAAGACAGAGGAGCAGAGAAACTGATGACAATTGGCAGTAACATAGCGGCTTTCTCTGTGGCTTTGGCATTTACTTGCTTCTAAAAGTAGAATGATCTTGCTGATGCTTCTTACTGAGGGATACCTAGAGGAAATTGGGCCCTGGACTTGCTTGTTGTACAGGCCTGCTCACTAAATGACTGAAAAGATTAAATATTAAACATTTTTATTTATCACATACAGTGAAAAGCAGCGTTTTGTGTCAACAGCCAACGTAGTCCAAGGATGTGCTGGTGGTAGCCTGTAAGTGTCGCCATGCTTCTGGCACCAACGTCGCATGCCTAGAACTCACTAACCTTTAATATCCTGTCTTTAGAACACGTGAGGAAACCAGAGTACCTAGAGGAAAGCAATGCATTCTTGGGAGGACAAACAAACTCCTCACAGACAGTGGCAGGAATTCAACCCTGATGGCTGGCGCTGTAAAATGTTCTGCTGGCGACTATGCTGCTTGCCTCCCATCTTCCCGTGCTATCCAACTTAAGCCCTATTATACTGAATGCTCTGAAGAACATCACCAGAGAACCAACCCCCACCCCCCTCTGTTAGTTACACATTGACTGAAATCATGAAAATAGGGAAAAGTTGTACTTCTCTTTCGCCCCTCTCTGTGACACTCAGAAATAGCAACAAGGACTAAAAACATGAACCCGTACTTCTGGAAAACCAGTGCTATGCAAAAGTAATCCTGTACTTAATTGATTAAATATATTGAGATGGAGGTTGTCTGAAGAAGGTTAGGCTGAAGTGGAATGCACGACGGGGTTCTTTGTCAGCTGAATTCTGAGCAGCTCAAAGTTCAATGTGTTGCAGTAATCAGCATTCCAGAAATTTGGTTTGAGACTTTTGTTGAAAAATTACATTGCACAAGTACAGTTCTGTCATGAATGTGTATTGTGCTCTTTGTGACCCTGCTGTGCTTTGCTGCCCCATGAAAGTGTGTGCATATAGAAAATCAGAAGCAAATCTGTAAGCATAATGTTGAAGCAACAGTCCCAATGCAGGTGCATTTTGCAGCTGATGTACTTAGTTGTGATATGTTGGCCAATACATGTCACCTTAGACTATACATCTTTATTGAAATTACTATGGAAATAAAAAGCTGATTTATTGTATAAATGCCATGGATTTTTTTTTTACAAAAAAATCTACTTTGCTTAATTTTTAGATGTTGCAGATGGTGTTGGTAAAGAGATGAGGCATGTGCCATTATTTGAGGATTATAATTAGCTGATGTTTATTTCAGTGAACTATGCTACACTGTTGAGTGCAAATGAATTCTCAATAGACAATGTATTGGCTGTCAGTGCATGGAAAGCAAAAACATTATAGTCCATGCCAACAGTGTGTGCTTTTTTTTTTAACTGTTTGCAGTGTTCAGCAGAGAGGACAGGCATAGAAACATATTTTATATTGTAGCATTTTTGAACAGAGTGGAAATCTCTTCGGGTCTTCGGAGTTACTTGGCTGTGAAAACTTCCAATTTACAAGATGTCATTGCCCACTTCAACAGATGACTTGCCAGCATAGAAATTGGCATCACAACATTCACCAAAGGAAGGTTTACCATTCATATCAAATGGGCATCCAATGTCCAGGCATGCTGCCATGCCAATGTCATTCTCCTCCGTCTCTCTAAATCAGCTTATTCACAACACACAAGTGTCTTCACAGAAAAAAACAATCAAGCATAGAATTAATGTTTTAGCTTTTGAACACAATGGAACTGATAATTGAATAATGTTACAGTGATTCATCTGCCAAATAAACACACATAAATCATGCTGTCAAACTATTAAAGTCCAAGGTATATTACTGAAATAAGATTGTCCAATCTGCTTTGCTAGAATTGAATGAGTTCAATTCTATTTTCAGAAATCAAGAGTTGTTGCTCTCTAGTGAATCCATGGAAATTCCCATTGGTGCAGTCTTTTACCTAATCATATGCTTAGACTTTACTGGAATTTCCTTGAGAAGCACCATGATTCTGTTCAGAAAGTCATCGAAATATTCAGGGACACGTTTGTAAATTGGATCTGAATCATTGAATAGCATCAGCTTTAACTCTTCTCTAGTGCCACATTCTTTCTAAATCAAATGGTACAACATCATCTTTAGAATATATGCAACAAGAATCTGCTTTCCTGTGGATCAATTAGCATTGTGAGTATTGCCTTTCAATTTCAAAAAACCTATTTAAAAATGTGAGTGTTTCTTTTGGTAAAATTACTGCTGATTGTGTAACGAAGTGACTAAAAGCATTTCATCATGAGAGCCCAATTTAATTTTCCACCACTCAAGTATAATTTTGGTTGAGTTTTCCCACAGTAAATACAATTCTTCCAAGCCTTTTTGTTAAATTTTGCAAGAATTAATTTCATATATCTACATTTTCATATTTTTGCAGCATACAGCCCATCTTGCCTGTCCCATCTCTTGGAGCATGTCCATCAATCCCAATCCTCCACTTTCTTATCCTGTAACAAATTCTCTCGTATATACACTAAACTCTCTCTGATTCTCAGGCCACCCACTTCTATCAGGTGTCATTTGCAATAGGTCTTTGGGAAGTTGGATAAAACCACTGGAGCTGGGAGAAACCCACACAGTTACAGGCTGAATGTGCATCTACGCAGCACCAGAGGTCACAAGTGATCTCGGTTCAACAGAGCTTTGTGTAGTGGCACCAACTGTCATACTACGGTGCTCTAAGTTCCAGTAGAACAATCAGGCAGGTCGTTTATTCTTGTTCAATATTTTCATGTTTATAGAATTATACAGCATGAAAACAGGCCTATCAACACCCTCTTCCCTCCCAACATGAGCCACACCAGGTTCTACCAAAGTTCAAAGTGCCACTCATGTGCACAACAGGGCACTTTACAGTGGTCAATGAACCATCTAGGGTGTGGAAGGAAGCTGGAGTACTTGTGGGAAACTTGAACAATGATAGAAAGAATATTCAAAGCCCACACAGCCAGCACTAGAGGCAAGGATTGAACCTGGATCACTGGAACTGTGAAGCAGTAGATGGTACCAGCTTGCTCTTTTCAGAATCCTAACTTCAATATATTCAAATCAGAATTGTGGTCATTGTTCATTAATGGTTGCCATGTTCCCAACCGTTCATAGTGTAAAGTACGGATAAGAGCATCAAGTGTATTATATACAATTTCGCTGAGAATACAAAACTGAGTGGTGGGATATGACATGGATGCAGAAAGGATTTAGGTCATATGAATGGGAGAGGGCATGGCAGATGGACTATTACGTGGTAAAATAGAGAATGCCACCTTCCTGAGGTATTGCCTATTGAAGAGCTCCTCATTGATAGGAAGGGTTGTGCTGTGGTGGAGCTGACTAAGGATACAACCCTCTGTAGTCTCCCATGTTCCTGTGCATCAGAGCCTGCATGTCAAGTCAACCAGTCAGAATGTTCTCCACGGTACACTTATAGAAATCTGCAAGTGTCTTTGATAATGTTCCAAGTCTCCTCAAACTTCTGATGAAGTGGAATGACTTGCATGCCTTCTTCATTGATCCTGCATCATTGTGTAGGGCCCAGGAATAGTCCTTAGAGATGATGACACCCAGGAGCCTAAAGTTGCTTGCCCTTTCCAATATCGACCCCTCAATGAGACTGGTATGTATTCTGACTTCCCTTTCTGCAGTGCACAATCAATTTCTTGGTCTTGATAACACTGATAGTGAGGTTGTTGTTGTGACACCACTAAACCAGTGATTGTCTTATTCCTCTATGTGTCTCTTCATTGCCCTCTGAGATTTTACCAAAAGTCATGGTGTCATGTGCAAATTTATAATTGCATTTTAGCCATGCCAGAGAGTCATAATTGTAGAGAATGTAGAGCAGTGGGTTAAATGTACATCCTTTGTTGATGTAGGGAGGGAGAAGGTGCAGGTGAAGACCCATACTCAGAGATTCTGCAATAGCTTTTTCCCCTTCTTCCCCAGATTTCTGAATGGTCCATGAACCCAAGGACACCACCTCATTATTCCTTTTTTTTTACAGTATTTATTTATTTTGTAATTTATAGGAATTTGTGTCTTTGTATTGCTACTACAAAACAACAAACTTCAAATCATATAGGGCAGTGATTCTGGTTCTCAAATATTGGAAAGTGATATGTTCCGTTAAATCAAACATAGAACAATACAGTTCAGTACAAGCCCTTTGACCCACAATGTTATGCTGATCTTTTAATGCACTCAATAATAAGTCTAACCCTTCCCTTTATATAACTCATAACACTTCATTTTTCTTTCACCGTGTGCCCATCTTAGAGTCTTATCAGCCTCTACAACCATCCTAGGCAATGCATTCCTGGCACCTACCACTTTCTGTAAAAAAGAACCCTACTGTGCCTCTGACTTCTCCCCTAAACTTCTCTCCACTCACCTTAAATGGTTAGGAATTGAAAAGTGGTGGTGTGCAGAGGGACTGTTGACAATGTACTGAATGTTAAAGTGAAAAAGAGGAAGGTCTTTATTGTATGATTCAGCATTGGAGACATTTTACTTCAGTTATACAGGGAGTGCATCTAAAATGTACAGGTCTGATGTTACAATCTATTTGTGATGGTGGAAATACAACAAATTAAATTGATTCTAAACATGGCATGTTACTGTATGAAGGGAGATTATGCTATGCCTAACTTGTTGGATTTGGAAGAAAGACAAGTAATTTCATGGCAACATAAAAGATGCTTCTTGGGCTTAAGATAGATACAGATTTCAGGTTTCTCCTGGTTTGGATGTCACAGAATCATTCAGGGCAAAGATCTGAAGAAATTTCTTCACCCCAAGGAAGTTAGTCTAGAATTTCCTGCTCAGAAGAGCTATTTTCCCTCATTGTTATATGACACAGAAAGTGGCTATTCATTCTATTGAATCTATATCAGCTCTCAGAACAATCCCTTCAATTCCAATCTCCGATTTACTTCGCTGTTGCTAATGACTCCATTAAACTGCACTCTGATTGTCCTATCGGTCGGCTACACAAGGGGTAAGTAATCCACATTCTATGAGATATGCAAGGAAGGAGAAAGAGAGTTAGTACCGGAAAGTGATTCTTCTGCTTCTTCTCCTTAGTACCCATTAAAATCAGAGAATAGCCTTAGCACCTAAATTTGCTTTGTAACAGCTTGGCTGCCCAGATATTATTTCATGGATTGCTTCCTCCTCCATATGAGTTGCTATTGGAATCACTCCATTTGTGGGAATTTTATATAACTTCAATGTCTTCCCGATTTTTTTTTTTCTGACTGGAGAAATCCTCTGGAAATATTTGGTCTTGTGGGTGGTATATGAAGACACAATTACCACTGACCACTTCTCTGGTTTAGTAAAGTAATTTTATTTGTGTTGATCAATATTACCTCAGGATAGTCTATTTAAATTCAATATGTTTAGTATTCCCAGTTTCAACTTTCATCCCATAGGTATGTGCTGATATTTATTATGCACTTTTTAAATTGTTTAACAATGTAAGTACTGTTAACAAGATGGGAATAAAAGACAGCACTCTGAATATTTTTGATTTTAATTTCATTCTAAAAGGGAGCCTTTTCTGTTTGGCTGCCAGGGACTAGTGGTATTCCACAGGGGTCTGTGTTGAGATTGATAATTTTTACATTATATTATTTCCTAAGTAGAGAGAAAATACAAAAATATGAGGCGCAAAGGGATTTGGGAGTCCTCGTGCAGGATTCCCCAAAGGTTAATTTGTAGGTTGAGTCTATGGTGCAGAAGGCAAATGAGATGTCATCATTCATATCAAGAGGACCAGAATATAAAAGCAAGGATGTAATGTTGAGACTTTATAAAACACCGGAAAGGCCTCACTTGGAGTATTGTAAACAATTTTGGGCCCGTTATTTTAGAAAGTATGTGCTGAAACTGGTGGAAGTTCAAAGGAGGTTCAAGAAAATTTTTCTAGGATTAAATGGCTTATCATATGAAGAACATTTGATTGCTCTGGGCCTGTATTCGCTAGAATTTAGAAGAATGAGGTGTGATCTACTTGAAACCTGTCGAATGGTGAAAGGCCTTGATAGAGTGGATGTGGAGAGGATGTTTCCTATGGTGGGAGTGTCTACAACTAGAGGACACAGCCTCAAAATAGAAACAGAGATGAAGAGGAACTTCTTTAGCCAGAGACTGGAGAATCTGGGGAATTCATTGCCACAGGCAGCAGTAGAGGCCAAACTTATGTGTGTTTAAGGCAGAGGTTGATAGATTCTGGATTGGTCAGGGGATGAAGGGATATAGGGAGAAGGCAAGAGATTGGTGCTGAGAGAAAAAAATGGATCAGCCATGATGAAATGACAAAGGAGACTCGATGGGCCAAATGGCTTAATTCTGCTCCTATGGTCTTATGGTCAAATTAGCCAGCGGCATATTAGAAATTCTATTTATATTCCCAGCTGCTTCTCTAACAAATACCAGCTGATGGGAATTGAGCCGAGGACTATCTGAATGGTTGTGTATCCACATATTTATCCACATATCTAACTGACAACTCTTTGCAAACCCCACTTTCATTTCAATTTGATAGACAGACCAGAAAAAAAAAGTCCAGCTTTACAAAGTAAGGGTTTAATTTGGAGATTGTTTTCCAACATCCTTTACTCTTCTCCAGAGCAATAATTCTAGTGATGTGGAGCAATCTTATTCAGTAACATTTTGTTCAGTGACATTTTGCTCTAAACTTGCTGTCCCTGTTTTCTAGAAACTGATGTCCGCAGGATGCAAACTAGATCAGTCTTTTAGATTGGGTTTTGAGAGCTGTGAGTATTTACATTGTGTGTAGCTTGGAAATTAACTCAGTAAATTCATTACAAATCAAGATTTTGTTTTTTCAAAATTTTCTTTCTGGAATATTCGGTGTATTGCCAGCGGATATTGCTTATGTTTCAGTTCTACTTTCTTGTCTCTTCATCTGTTATCCTCAGTGTTCCTATACGTAACCAGCATTTCTCCTTCCATGTACACCTGACCCTCCATTACTTTAATGTTGCCAAGATAGCATAGCTGTGGATGTTCATATCTGATGCTTATCCTCAAGGGTCTGCTGATTTAGTTTTGGCTTCTGCATGAGTAAGACACCTTTACATTGCACATCTATTATCGACGGTCGGGGACGTGCAGGCTCTGCTTCCCTCTCCCTGCTGACAACAATCACTCCGACCTTTATACCCCACTTAATTGTTAAGATCAATCTTCTGCTTTTCGGTTAGTGATTCAGACAACTGAACTTACCATGTTCACTTCACTGAAACGGAATTCTTCTGACCTATCACTTGTAGAAACATTTTGTGATCTAAAATAAAACTAGGGCTTTGATGGGTGGAAGTGTTTAAACTATAGAATGCAGTTTGTTCAGGGAGACTCACCTATCTATGAAAGTCCTTCTAGAAGATAATAGAGCTATTATATACTACTCAGTTGCCTCAGTTTAAGGAATGTGATCTCCATATTATGTTCCCTCTTTACACATTTAATTAAGTGCCAAACCCTGTTCAGCTGCCAAACTTTATTTAATTATGTATAAATCCAATTGCTTTAATGGAATGTGTGAAGCTGCCACAGAGGAGGTATGCAAAACCCAATAATTCTGGGTGGTCTTATCACTTACATTAAAGAGTGCAAAACAGATGGTCAGAATTTGTCTTTACACTGAAGAAGTTTAGTAAATAGCACAACACCTGCTGGTCCTGCAGACTCTCCAGCAGAGCAAAATAGAATCAGAAGACGGCTGCTTGTCACAAAGATCCATCCAAATTAAGGGTGCTGTGTTCATGCATTTCTGCCTAAGTGGAATCCAGTATCCTTTGGATAATGGATGGATTTCCTTCCTAAGAATTAGAATTAACCTCTGCAGCAGAAATTTGGAAAACGTGTCATAGAAGGAAGGTGGATGACCGACATGGAAACTTGGCACGAATAGCATGGTTGAATGTTTCAATGTTAAATGGTCTGAGGGTGCTGATCAATGAGGTGGCAGGAGGAAGTCTTTAGCAATAATAACATAAGACCGAAGATTGTATCTGAGATCAGTGGGATTTAATACTCAGATTAGATTAGATTCAACTTTATTGTCATTGTGCCGAGTACAGATACAAAGCCAATGAAATGCAGTTGGCATCTAACCAGAAATGCAAAGAATAGTGTTATTTACAAAATAACTGTGAATAAAAAGTAAGTGCTACAGCACACGAATATAAAAGTACTGAGACAGTACAATATGGGTGCAATACTGCTTAGCGCTGTGATGTGAGGTTCAGCGGGGTCACAGCCTCAGGGAAGAAGCTCTTCCTGAGCCTGCTGGTGTGAGAGTGGAGGCTCCTGTAGCGCCTACCGGATTGGAGGAGAGTAAAAAGTCCATGGTTATGGTGAGCTGCATCCTTGATAATGCTATTCGCCCTGCCCAGGCAGCGTTTATAGTAGATGTTCTCAATGATCAAGTCAAGTCAAGTCACTTTTATTGTCATTTCGACCATAACTGCTGGTACAGTACACAGTAAAAATGAGACAACATTTTTCAGGACCATGGTGTTACATGACCCAGTACAAAAACTAGACTGAACTACGTAAAAAAAAAACAACACAGATAAAGCTACACTAGTCTACAGACCTACACTGGACTGCATAAAGTGCACAAAAACAGTGCATGTATTACAATAAATAATAAACAGGACAAAAGGGCAAGGTGTCAGTCCAGGCTTCGGGTATTGAGGAGTCTGATAGCTTGGGGGAAGAAACTGTTACATAGTCTGGTCATGAGAGCCCAAATGCTTCGGAGCCTTTTCCCAGATGGAAGTAGGGAGAAGAGATTATATGAGGGGTGCATGGGGTCCTTCATAATGCTGTTTCCTTTGTGGATGCAGCGTGTAGTGTAAATGTCCGTGATGGCAGGAAGAGAGACCCTGATGATCTTCTCAGCTGACCTCACTATCCGCTGCAGGGTCTTGCAATTGAGATGGTGCAGTTTCCGAACCAGGCAGTGATGCAGCTGCTCAGGATGCTCTCAATACAACCCCTGTAGAATGTGATGAGGATGGGGGGTGGGAGATGGACTTTCCTCAGCCTTCGCAGGAAGTAGAGACGCTGCTGGGCTTTCTTTGCTATGGAGCTGGTGTTGAGGGACCAGGTGAGATTCTCTGCCAGGTGAACACCAAGAAGTTGGTGGGCAATTGGATGCCGATCATTCCACTGGGCAGTTTTCACCACCCGCTGAAGTGCTTTGCTGTCCGATACAGGACAATTGCCATACCACACTGAGATGCATTTGGTGAGTATGCTCTCAATGGTACAGCGGTAAAAGTCCATCAGTATCCTGGGACAGAGGTGAGCTTTCTTGATGCTCCACAGGAAATAAAGGCGCTATTGCGCCTTTTTGATCGGGATGGAGGAGTTCAGGGACCAGATGAGATCATTGGAAATGTAGACACCAAGGAATTTGAAGCTTGATACACGCTCCACTACAGCTCCATTGATGTAGATGGGGACATGAGTGTGGCTCCTAGTATGCCTGAAGTCCACTATGATCTCCTTAGTCTTCTGGGTGTTAAGGGCCAGATTGTTGTCAGCACACCACACGGCCAGGTGCTGGACCTCATCCCTGTAGGTCGTCTCATCATCCCCTCTGATCAGGCCAACCACCGTGGTGTCGTCTGCGAACTTGATTATGGAGTTAGAACCATGTATAGGAACGCAGTCATAGGTGAAAAGGGAGTACAGAAGAGGGCTCAGCACACAGCCTTGAGGCACGCCGGTATTCAGGGTGAGAATGGAGAAGGAAAGGTTGTCTAACTTAACAGACTGGGGTCTGTTAGTCATAAAGTCCAAGGTGTAATTGCAGAGGGATGAGCCGATACCAAGCCGGTGAAGTTTGGCAATCGGCTTGGAGGGGATCACAGTATTGAATGCCGAACTAAGTCAATGAACAGCATTCTGACATAGGAGATTATGTAGTTTAGGCAGGACTCGGGTAGGGGATGGAATTGATGATGGTAATTAAATGACAATTAGTTGATTATTGCCGCATTTACCAAGCTACAGAGATAAGATTGTTTATTCAGAATAGAGAGATGTTCGTTTAGAATAGAGGTGAGGAGGAATTTCATAGCCAGAGGGTAGTGAAGCTGTGGAATTCATTGCCACAAACAGCTGTGGAGGCCGGGTCATTAAGGTATATTTAAAGAGGAGCCTGACAGGTTGTTTATTAGTCAGTTCCTCAAAGGTTATGAAGAGAAGGCTGGAGGGATTAAGAGGGATTATAAATCAGCCATGATAGAATAGTGGTGCAAACTCAAACTGAATGGCCTAAATCTGCTCCTACGTTTTATGGTGTGCCATCGAGGTAGATCATTCCATTCATAAAAACATTGGGAAAGGACAAAAGGGAAAGCAAAACAATGCAGAATTTAGTGTTGCAGCCACGGAGCACATGGAGTGCAGATGGACTCATAAAGTACAAGGGCTAAGTAAGCTAAACTGGGAGATACAGAGTTCATCTTTATCGTATACGAAAACTATTCAGGAGTCTTATTATCATGAAGTAGAAACTATCCTTGAGCCTGATTGTATATGTTCTCAAGCTTTGGAGGTGGGGGGGCTGAAAGAAGAGAGAATGGTCAGGGTGGGGTGAGTCCTTGATGATGTGGACGTATTTCCAAAGGCAGTGGGAATTATAGACAGAGTCAGTTGAATGGAGGATTGTTTTTGCAATTGACTGTGTTATGCTTGCACATCTGCAATTTCTTGTGGTCTTGGGTAGAGCAGTTACCAGACCAAGCTGTGAGGCACCCAGGCAGAATACTTTCTATGGTGCATCTGGAAATATAGGTGAGGGTCATTGGCGACATACTGAATTTCCATAGCCTTCTGAGGAAATAGAGGCACCAGTGTTCTTTCTGGACCATGAAGTCTATGTAGCTGGACTAGGACAAATTGTTGATGATATTTACACCCGTAGAATTTGAAGATCTTGGCCATGCTCACCTCAGCACTGGAGGGGTGTGTGCTCTGCCCCATTTTTTGAAGTCAATGACCAACTCTTTTATTTTATGGAGATTAGCACAAATTTATACCAGATTTATTATTTAGCATTTACACAATGGACTGACAAAGCTCTTTTCACTACATCTCTGGTGCAACTGCAAACAAAATTACAGGAAGGAGAAAATCTCATTCATTAGCTAGTGCCACTACATCAGCCCTCAAATTGTCAGAGACATACAAAATAAAGCTCTTAATCTAATTGAGTGTGTATCTTTTTGTGCTGACTGATGCATATATAAGATGATGTTAAATGAGGGAAAATTTATATTTCTCTTGCTGGTACTGAGATTTAGTTGAACACTGATGATGCATGTAAAATTAATATTCTGAATGTTTTTGTGATTTGTTCATCAGATTCAATCAGATGTCAAAGTTTGAGCTCAGCATGAGCACTAGGTGGCACCATACACACAAATTTAGTGCATACGGTTGATTGTTTTTATTTAGTAATATATGAGGAAAATGGTGCTGTATTCTTTGTTAAATTTCAGAATTATATAATTATTTTAAATCCTACAGTAATATGCATTGCTTCTGCATAACATTTGTTTAATAGGAGATATTTATACATTGACCATTTTGGTATCTGGACTGTTAAGAATCAAAGTGCAAAGTAAATTTATTATTGAAGTACATATATATCAGCACATACAACTCTGAGATTCGTTTTCTTGTGGGCATTCACAGTAAATACAAGAAAGATGATAGAATCAAAAGGACAGACAAACAATGGATAAATGCAAGAGGAAAATAAATAAATATGCAATTAATATTGTGAACATGAGATGAGGAGTCCTTGAAAGTGAGTCCATACGTCATGGGAACAGTTCAGTGATGTACAGTGAGGAAGTTATCCCCTCAGGTTCAAGAGCCTGATAGTTCAGGGGTAATAACTGTTCCTGAACTAGGTGGTGTGAGCTCTGAAGCTCCTGTATCTTCTTCCTGATAGCAAGAAGAGAGCATGGTCTGGACGATGATGGATGCTGCCTTCCTGCGACAGTGCTCTGTGTAGGTATGCTCGTGAGGGCTTTACCTGTGATGAATTGGGGTGTTTTCACTACTTTTTGTAGGATTTTCCATTCAAGGCCATTGGTGTTTCCCTACCAGGCAGTGATGCAGCCAGTCAGTATGATCTCCACTACACATCTATCGAAGTTTGTCAAAGTTTTAGATGACATGCCGAAACTCTGCAAACTTCTAAGAAAGTAGTGGCACTGCTGTGGTTCCTTCATAATGACAGTTACATGCTGGATCCAGGATAGATCATCTGAACTGATAACACTCAGGAATTTAAAGTTGCTGGCTCTCTGATCCCCCACAGAGGCCAGGCTCATGTACCTCCAGTTTCCTCCTCTTGAGGTCAATAATTAGCTCCTTGGTCTGGTGTGACAGATTGTTGTTTTGGCACCACCCAGCCAGATTTTCAATTTCCCTCCTATGTGCTGATTTGTCACCACCACGATCTCGTTACTAATCTTATGATGCTTCATTCACGTCTTGTAAAGAACTGAAGGACCCTCAGATACAGTTTTCTTTTAATTTCATATTTGGTTTGGTGCAGAACAGCAGTTGTATTTAATGTTGTTGAAAATATATTTGTGCATACTTAGGTAAGTTAATCTTATTTATAATGAAAGGCCATTTGCCTAAATGTATGCACAGAACATTTAATGACTTACATTAATTTAGGGTGCATGAAATGAAAGTTTGTAGACGACACAACTTTGTTCACATTCAGAAGGGAAGTTATTCAATTTCTGCAGAATATAGATGGTCTAGTCAGTTGGGCATAAAACTGTCATATGGAATGTAATTTGGTGATCTGCCACACAACAAGGGAATATACCATCAGCAGGAAGATATTGAGTTGTGGAACGTCAAAGCGAACTTAGAATATATCTTCACAGATCCTTAATGGTCACAGGACAGGTAGATAAATTGGTTAAAAGGGCATTGGGATGCTTTCTGTTATTAGTGGAGGGAATGAGGCAGCTATTAATAGCTGTGATTAACTACAATTTCAATAGTTAGAATAGCATAGATTACTCCGAGGTTTTTGGTGTTGACAAGTGGTTCCATATGATTGCACACTTACATGAGAATATATCACAACTGACACAGCTAACTATGAATTCTCAAACAGCTTTGTTGAGGACAAATTCATCAGACATCCAGTTATCTTTTAACCACAGTGTTATAGAGGGTAGCTCTCTGGACACAAACACTCCAAGTATCAATTGACAAATATGACCATAACCATGTGTTAAGTGGCAAAATAGCTATTCTGAAACTTTCCCTGATTCCCTTCCTGGGGTTTTTAAATGTTGTCCAATTAACATAACCCTCACCATCTAATGTGTCCTCCAGCCTGTGTTATAATGGTGTGCTGTTCAAGATGTCTTCTGTCTAAATCCTGGCTCTGGTGACCTGAGCAATCTCTTGAGCCAAATGATACTGCAAGTGTCTGTTATCAACATCTATCAGCTCTCCCCTTAGCCTCTGACATGCTCCTTATAGTTCATACCCTTTACCCTAAGCAGCATCCTGGTAAACCTCTTCTATAGCCTTTCCAAAGCCTCCACATCCTTCCTGTAAAGGGGTGAACAGAATTGCACACAGTATTCCAAGTGCAACTGAAACAAAGTTTTATATAGTTGCAATACCACTTTCGTACTACTGTGACTGATGAAGGCAAGCAAGCCTGCACATTCATTACCACCCTGCTGATTGGTGCAGGCACTTTGAGGGAGCTGTGGACTTCTCTCATGAGATGTCCCTGCACAGCAATTTTGTTAAGGGTGCTACCATTAACTATACTCTTCTCTTACATTTGATCTCATAAAGTGCAAAATCTCACACTTTGCATTCTAGGCAAACCAATTCTGAATCAAAACTAAGGATCTTGATCTCATACTATGAGGACTCTTGTCAGATGCCTTACTAGAGTCCATGTAGACAACATCCACAATCCAACCCTCATCAATGACCTTCGTGACTCTCTCAAAAAGCTGATCAAGTTAGTAAGACATGTCCCAACCCACAAAAAGACAGATGCTGACTGTCTCTAATCAGGCTGTACTTTTCCAAATGCACATAAATCCTATTCTTTCGAATGCACCCCAGTAGTTTCCCAAGCATATGTGAGACTCACCACCCTAAAATTCCTGGATAATCCTTATTTTCCTACTGAAAGTCTACTTTTTCCAGGACCATGTCTGTTCCTCGTGAGGATACAAAGAGCTTCATCAAGACCCAAACAGAATCTGGTTTACATTCACAATCAGGTTTAACATCACTGGCATATGTCGTGATATTTGTTTACTTTACAGCAACAGTAGAATGAAATACATGATAAATAAATATAGGGAAAACACTGAAGTGTTTGTGTGCAAGTGTGTGTGTGTGTGTGTGTGTGTGTGTGTGTGTGTGTGTGTGTGTGTGTGTGTGTGTGTGTGTGTGTGTGTGTGTGTGTGTGTGTGTGTGTGTGTGTGTGTGTGTGTGTGTGTATATATATATATATATCTTTTAAACAGTTAAGTTAAAATAAGTAATGCAAAAAAAAGGAAATAAAAAAATAATGAGTTGGTGCTCATGGGTTCAATGTTCATTTAGAAATCGGATGGCAGAGGTGAAGAAGCTTTCCTGAATCTCAGAGTGTGCGCTATCTGGCTTCTGTACCTGCTTCCTTTTGGTAGCAATGAGAAGAGGGCATGCTCTGGGTGGTAGGGGTCCTTTGAGAAGAGGGAAATGAGAAGAGGGCATGATCTGGGTGGTAGGGGTCCTTTGTAATGGATGCCGCCTTCCTGAGGCACCGCTTCTTGAAGATGTCTTGGATACTACCGAGTCTGGTACCCATGATGGAGCTGACTGATTTTACAAGTTCCTGCAGCTTACTTCAATCTTGCGTGGTAGCAGAACTTCAAGTGGGAGACAAAGAGCTGCTTGTAAAAGTAAATGCAGGGACTAAAGCCCAGCCGGATGAAAGGAAGGCCAAAAAGAAAGGAGTCAGTGGAGATATGAAAACAGGATTCGTCAGATGATATTGTGGATCCGGAAACCAAGAGTAAAGATCAGATCATAAAGGGAGTAATAGAAAGATTAATTTGAGAATGCTCTCTCCCTCTCTCTCCCTCTGCAACTGGATCCTAGACTTGCTGACTGGGAGACCTCAGTCAGTCCGGATCGGAGGCAGCATCTCCAACACCATCACACTGAGCACGGGGGCTCCCCAGGGCTGTGTGCTCAGTCCACTGCTGTTCACTCTGCTGACCCACAACTATGCTACAACACACAGCTCGAACCATGTCATCAAGTTTGCCAATGACATGACCATGGTGGGTCTCATCAGCAAGAACGACGAGTCATCTTATAGAGAGGAGGTGCAGGGCTAACGGATTGGTGCAGAGCCAACAACCTGTCTCTAAATGTGAACAAAACAAAAGAGATGGTTGTTGACTTCAGGAGGGCATGGAGCGACCACTCTCCGCTGAACATCAATGGCTCCTCGGTAGAGATCGTTAAGAGCACCATATTTCACCTGGTGGAGAATCTCACTTGATCCCTCAACACCAGCTCCATAGCAAAGAGAGCCTAGCAGCGTCTCTACTTTCTGCGAAGGCTGAGGAAAGTCCATCTCCCACCCCCCCATCCTCATCACATTCTACAGACGTCGTATTGTGGGCATCCTAGCAGCTGCATCACTGTCTGGTTCGGAAATTGCACCATCTTGGATCACAAGACCCTGCAGCGGATAGTGAGGTCAGCTGAGAAGATTATCAGGGTCTCTCTTCCTGCCATTACAGACATCTATACCACACGCTGCATCCGCAAAGCAAACAGCATTATGAAGGACACCACGCACCCCTCAAACAAATTCTAATCCCTCCTGCCATCTGGGAAAAGGCTCCAAAACATTTGGGCTCTCACGACCAGACTATGTAACAGTTTTTGCCCCCAAGCCACCAGACTCCTCAATACCCAGAGTCTGGACTGACACCAACTTACTGCCCTCTGCTGTGCCTATTGTCTTGTTTATTATTTATTGTAATGCCTGCACTGTTTTGCCCACTTTATGCAGTCCTGGGTAGGTCTGTAGTCTAGTGTAGCTCTTGTATTGTTTTGCGTAGTTCAGTGTAGTTTTTGTATTGTTTCATGTAGCACCATGGTCCTGAAAAACATGGTCTCATTTTTACTGTGTACTGTACTAGCAGTTATGATCGAAATGACAATAAAAAGTGACTTGACTTGACTTGACTCCATTGAACTAAATGCACCTTCTCAAGATTAAGATGCACATCCTAGAACGAAGAAAAGGAGAAAAAAGTGGAGGATAACATAAATAGTATGGAAATGGAAGAGAATAAATGAGACCTGATTTGTTGAGAAATGAGCAAATGTAGAGACACTCAGAAGAAACTTGAAGAAGAAAAAGGAAGGTGAGTAAATGAAAATCAACAATTTGAAAAAGAGAGGATAGAGAGAATGTGAGTGAGAAAGAGAAACATGTTAACGAGAAGAGGAATGTGAGAAAGAAAAGGAGCAGGATAAAGAGAGAGAGAAAGAAATGGGATCAGGAGAGAAGCAAAGATGGAAGTAGATTGATAGAGAGAAGTCCAGAAAAGGAGAAGGACGGATTGCAGAGCTATCAGAGTCCATCCCTGCAACCACCATAGAGGAGGCCTCAGGACCTAGGATTGTTTTCACAGCCACGTGTCTTTCCTGCCAAGCAAAGTGACCCCCCGCAAGAGTAAAAATTCCTTCATAGCAATAGATCTTTAGGCCTGAATAGGATAATTTACAATTTACTACACTATGGATGTCTATATAGTACTTGTATTTTATGGCATACTCTATAAATAGTATATGTATATAAGTTGAGATGCATTCTATATTGAGTTGGAGTTTATAGGTAAGCAGGGAGGAATGGTGAATATTTAAGTAATGTTTGAGTAATATTGTAAATATATTGTTTGATTAAGCATTTTTGTTGTTTACATAATGCTTTGTGGGTTATATATAAAAGCACGTAAATGGCCTACATCATCTTGCCACACTTCATATGTGCGCACTTTGCTTAAAGTAAAAGCGAAGTTAGACTTGCGTTCTAGGTCCATGTTTTCTTTGAAATAGTTTTTATGTTTTGGAGTTACAAGACATAGCAATAACCCTGTTCACAACTGTCTAAAGACTTCAGGATTTGTGATTAATGTTTCCAAAATACTCACACACTGAAATGTCAGTTATCTAGCCTTGTTCTTTTCCTCAAACAAGATCCAGTATGGGCCTTCATCTAGCTAGACTATGCACATACTGTTTAGGAAACTCTCCTGGATGCTCATAAAGGCTGAACCACATCCTATGCTCTTGCACTAAGGGAATCCTAGTCAATTTAGGGGGAGTTAAAATCACCCACTATGATAACCTTGTTTCTTTTATATCTTGAATAGCAGTATAACAGTTAGCTCAACCATTTTATAGTGCCAACTGTAAGATTGGGGTTCAATTCCTACTGCTCTCTTTAAGGGGTTTGTATGTTCTCCTTATGACCATGTGAGTTTCCTCCCATATTCCAAAGATGTACACTAGGGTTAGTGAGTTGTGGGCATGCTATGTTGCTGCCACTAGAAGCACGGAGATACGTGTGAGCCACAAGTAATGCATTTCACTGCATGTTTCAATATACATGTGACAAATAAAGCTAATCTTTATATACAAAATGCTGGTGGAACACAGCAGGCCAGGCAGCATCTATAGGGAGAAGCGCTGTCGACGTTTCAGGCCGAGACTCTTTGTCAGGACTAACTGAAAGGAAAGATAGTAAGAGATTTATCTTTCCTTTCGGTTAGTCCTGACGAAGGGTCTCACCCCGAAAGTCGACAGCGCTTCTCCCTATAGATGCTGCCTGGGCTGCTGCGTTCCACCAGCATTTTGTGTATGTTGCTTGAATTTCCAGCATCTGCCGATTTCCTCGTGTTTGCTTAATCTTTATATGGTCTTTCCTCTTATCTCCAGACTGAGGGTCCTATAAAATAATCACCTCAAAGTGATTGTAACTTTCTTATTTTAGAGTCTACCCATATTGTCTCAGTAGATGAGCCTTCCAGTTTGTCCTCAGTCCAGCTATGACATTCTCCCTAATTAGTAATGCAGCTCCTTCACTAGAGAAATTGTCTGGTCAGCATCCAAAACATACTTATTATGTAGACTCCTGATGTAAGCTAATGGTCTGCTTTCTTCACAGATACGACGTTTGTTTATATAGCTGACTTTATAATTTCAGGGCCATTTTCTGTCTGTAGGTTATGTGTATAAAGCAATCAATACCATTTCTTATTTGTATTACGTATCTACCTCATTATAACCCCTGATAACAGCTGCGTGCCCCTGACAGCTGGAAAGAGGTGACTGCACTGGAGTGGATGCTGACAATGCTTATGACAATTGCCTGGACTGGAAATACAAAGCTTCATGAAAAGATTCGATGGGCTTGGAATACTTTCTTTGGAACTGAGAAGGCTGATGGCATAAAATGTTGTTTGCGGCCTTGAACCTTCCAGGCATTCCATGGAAATCAAGGATTACTTTTGCCTCCACTCCAGTCTTGTGGCTTCTGAAGTAACTGATGAGGCCAATTTAGGAACTGCAGCTCCCACTGCTGGGTCAGAAGATGTATGAAGGGGCAGGCAGGTGGATAGTTTGTAAAGTCATTCAGCCGCTGTACAGGGCTTCTGGTTACTCCTAATAAATGGACTCAGTAAACTCTGAATGCTCCAGGAGCTAGTTAGACTGTTGTGTTCACTTCTGGAGGTTTTAAGAACAGCAATAAATGTTTCTATCTGTCTACATGGCAATTTCATTCAGTGACGGAGCTTAGAAGAGATTGCTTGCTTGGAGAGTCTGATGTCAGGCATATGAATGATTTGGTCTGCCTGGTGGAGAGAACTGAGTTTATTAAGCAAATAAACATTATGCCCTCTCCCAGGCCATTATCTCCTGCATTCAGTTAGGGACCAAGATAAAGTCGAGGAAGTAAATAGTAAGGATGTGTACTCATTTTCGGCTTTATTAGGTACAGGAGGTACCTTGAGTTTATTTCTTAAAGAAGATAGGGTGAGAACCCATTGGACATAGTTATTGGTAAAGGATTATGGGAGATGTAAAAAGTTTTTACTACAGTGTGAATGTGTCTGAAACTAATTGCTTGAAAGAACTGCAGATGCAAAAACATGCACCACATGTAAACTGTACAGGGATATACATTTAAAACTTGTAATCTGTGGTGCCTCAGAAATTCTAGAAGATAACCTTCACTTCAGAACCACTTTTGACCGGCATGGACACGATGAACCTTATGGTCTTCTCCTCTTTCAAAGATTTTCTAGTTCCAAAGGAATAGTAGCTTCCAAGTGGACCACAACCTTGTCATCGGGGTTGGAGGCTTGCGTGCCTCTTTCAGCTATATTGGTTGGAGTCATGGCCTTGTGCTTTGGCTCTTGGTAGAGTCATCCATGTCAAACAGGTCAAAGGGTAGAGGCCAGACTAAGAATGGTCCCCAGGTCTTCCAGGTGTGGAGGTTCAGCTCAGGGCTAACAACCATGACTGTTCAAAAAAATTGTATGTAAACAGCAATGAAGAATGGAACATCTGATTTTATGTAATATGGCTTTTGTATTGAAAAGTCTAACCCTCAAAAGCATTAAGCATTCCTGCATCTTCCACTACTTTGGAAGGTGTGATAAATATTTTGGTTTGTTCGCTGTAGTAGTAGTGTTTTCTTAACTTCATATGTGGTTTAAGGGCTTTGCTTGACATTAATCAGATATCCTAATCTAGCATAATACATGCTCTCTGTTCCTCTGTGGCTCAAAGAGGCTGGTTAAAATTTAGTTGTCACATCACAGTGGAGGCTGTTGTAGGAATGCATGTTGTTATCATGCTTGAATGCTCTCATTACCAAGTCTAAAATAATTTGCCAGAAATTAATTTGAGTATAATATACTTTAGATGTATATATGGTTATTGGAATACAAGTGGGGAAATCTTTGTTCTGACTTTATAATTGATTTATTTTGAAATGATAGTCGGAAATTGCTGCACTGCCCTGTGAGATACATTGGAGGTAATGGCATTTCCTCTTACATGTTTGGTTAACAACTCATATACTCTTTCATATTGTTGAGCATCATGTCCATAGTATTTAGTTTGCTTGCATTAGGTGGAGATTGGAGAATATATTCTGAGCATTTTCTGGGTGCAAGTTTTATGATTTGCTTTTTTTGTGTGATATCTCAGTTGTGAAATAAAGTCTGGCTTTCACTTTTAAATATAAAATTAGTTTGTTTTTCCATTATTTGTTAAGGCATTGTATGATGGATATTCACTGTCCTAGGCTTCTTGGCTTCTAAGCTTGCTTTCTAAATGATCTGCTGCCACTTATGGGATCACAGAAAGATGTAAGCAACCCTCTAACTAACTGTTTTGCTTCTGTTTATAAATGGAAGTTAATCTTCAGTTATTAAAATGTAAATGGAAAGCAGTAATCATTTTAAAGTTAAAAATTACATCCTTGAAAACAAGGCCTGTTTGTGGAAAGTCAGTACACCTGCTTTATTGCTGGTCCAAATATAGTATAAGACAATGGATTGTTTAATCTGGGTTGTTCCAAGCAGACAAGCTGACTCTTAAGTTGCTTAGTTCAAGGAAGCTTGCAGAACCAGATGGAGAATATCATTTAACATATCAAGAACTGATGTGTTTATACTTGGAAGGATTATGTGCTCAAGTAATTTAACTTTACAGTATTAATGGGAGGAAGCTAAAGATCTATTTCTCCAAAAGCACTTTTAGACCATCGGAGTTAAGAGGATTTCTGAGGAGATATCTAATTGTGTGATGTCACCCAAGTGGGAGAGAAAGAATATAAATGTAGAAAGCAGTTCAGTTTTATTGGAAATGGGGTAAAGGACATCAAGAAGCCATGAAAGAAACAAGGTGAAAATCCATTCCACCAGTGTTGGTTTCTGTGACAAGCGATTCATTTGTCTGCAATTTGTTGATATGTCTTTAGATTATAAAAATTGTAACTGTGCTTTGGAAATCCTCACTGCTTAATCATTATGTTTTAAGAAATAATTTATCCTTAATGTTTTATGTTTAAGAAGTGTTTTTTTTTCTTTAGAAATGTTTTATAAATGATTTGAGATTTGGAGATGTTTAAGATAGAAATCCTCTGAGATTTAAATGTGTTTGATTTGAACGTGTGTCATTGTAAATGAGTGAATTGTGTTTTAAACTACTTTGTTAGCTGGAATTATCTTCTCCTTGGTAGGGAGAGGGGTCCCAAAGCTCGAATAGTGGGTATTGGCAGCTAATCTCACTGTCTGAAGATTGGGTAGTTCTGGTATAATTGTCCAATAGTGAGAGTACTCATGGCTATTTATATCAGAAAAGTCTGAAGGTTTAGTTTAAGTTTGGAACTTTGTGGTCAGCAAACCCAATACCAACACATTTGTTTAATTTCTAACTCTAGTAATGAGAAAATATTTCTTTGTATCTAAAGTTCAAACTCTTTGAAAAAACAATGATGGATAACAGATAAATGCAGCACATGTGATGCTATCATGGCAGTGCTGGTGGTTTGTCATAGGACTGGAGTGAAAACTGTGTTTTTATTTTGCAACCAACAGGAACGATAAGGTATACATCAGCTTTTTGATAAGTCTGACCATTTCCTTTCGGTTTAACTTAACTTTTTAGGGTTTGTATCATCACTGATGTGAAATGGTGTCCCCTTGGTTAACATGGCAACTCTTTGCCATATACCAGCCAAGGATTTTAGGCAGTCAGAAGAGAATATAACAATCAACTGATTTTCTGGGACTGTTTTACTGCAAAATTTACTGTAAATGATCATTAGAACATGAGAACTTGGAACAGGAATTGCTTCTTCAAGCTTTTTCTGCCATTTATCAAGTTCATGGCTGTCCTTCCATTCTCGCTCCAATTTTGATGCATCATCACATGAGCATTTAACAAAAAATCTTGAAAAGTGAGTTTATATATGCATAGGTGCAAGGAAAAACCTACCTGCAGCAACATCACAGGTATGTAGCATCAGAGATACAATATTCACAAGAAAAAACATAAATTATATATAAATTATACAGAATGATACAAGAAAGAACACAATTACTGAACTAGTAACCCAACCTATGGACTCGCTTTCAAGGACTCTACAACTTATGTTCTCAGTATTAATTGTCTATCTATCTATCAATATATAAAACGTTCTCGTCATCTCATTTTGAAAAGGCATTATCCTTATTCAGAGGCTATAACCTCTATTTTAGACTGCTTAGTCAGAGAGAACATTCTTCATGCATCCAGCCTACAGCATAAGAATATTTTTTCCGAGTTTAAAGAGATAATTTTTCATTCTACTAACCATGAGGGAATACTTGTTTAGTCTCCACAGTCTCACCTTATATGGCATACCTGCCGTCCCAGGAACCAGTCAGTGATTCTTTGTTGTATTTCCTCTGTAACAAATACTTCCTGTTATTGAGAATGCCAAAGCTGTGTGCTAGATGCCGTACCTGACATCTCCACACATCAGCATTAAAAGGAGATAAATGAGCTGGCAAGACTGAACAATCTCTTAATGGAAATGTAAAATATGTATTTATTAGTTAAGTAACCATTTTATAATAATATTTCATAAATACTAGGCTTTAATCCCATTAAAATTGTAATGGACTTAGTTTCTGCAAGTGTTGATTTGTTTCTTTCCTCTGTCCTTCTAGCAAATAATCATAACTAATAATGAATCTGCTTAGAAAGGTTTTGTTTGTTGTAGATAATGCATGGTTCATTGGCAGAAGTACAGCAGAAATTCCGAATTAGATAATTTAACACAAGTGGTGTCCGTCCTTCTCCACACATTACTTTCCTCAGCTCTTTGACTCAAAAGCAATGTTATGTCACAAATTATTACACTAAATTATTTCATTTTGATTGTTACCTGTCAACATTACATGTTGTAAGGGGCTTAAATATGCATTGGAATACTTTAAAAAGATTAAATGATTGCATGTGCAGATATAACTAATAAAATTCTGGGATAAATTGTTTAATTCTAAGGACCATCTATATCTTTTTCTTCATTTACTTAGAAGTAGAACTTTGTTCCTTTTCTCATAAAACTTCTTTTATCTACTGAGAAATAACATACGTTAAGTACAGGCACAGCATCAGTGATTGTGTTACGTGACTGTGTTAGGTTGGCAAGCATTTCCTTGTATCCAGGAGCAAGCAAAGCTTTACATATATCCTTAGTTGAAATTGCTGTCTTCTCTGGAATTGATTACTACATGAGTTCTATGCAACAAATCATACGGTTGAACTATGCTTTTTTGTTGTTGGTGAATTAAGTATGTATTGGATTTCTATGCATTCATGTGTAATGTGGTCATTAAGATAAGCTAGAGATCAGATACCAGTGTATTTGACTTTTAAACCATCACTGGTATGTTTGAATTTCCACCCTTTCTCACCATTGACTAATTGCTGAAGCACTAAAGGTGTTCAAAGGAGCAGTCAGTGGCCTGACCTGATCTTTGAACCAGATTACAAAAGTTGACGCCATTTAATCTGAAGGGGACTGTTAGCTCTGTGGAAAAAGATAAGTGGAGAGAACTGCTTAGGTTATTTTAATGTTTTGAGTTGTTTTTATTTGGTATTTAACTGTATTTACAATTTTAATAGCAATTTGGTGTCCTTACTGATCAGAAACATTTAAAATATGTTCAAAAGCTTTTGAGATTGCTGAGCAGTTTTAGGCCATAATGAGATTTTGAAGGCAGGGTCTCGGGAGGTTTGTTTTCTGATACTTAGTGGCCACTAAAACTTTGTTAAACCTCATCTCTCAGCTATGGGATTTGGAGGATGATTGAACCCATGCACCTGCTCTCCTTTAGTCTGGGTTTGGAGAGTATATTGGATGTAAATCCAACTAACCCACTACAGCAAGTATGACTCAATCCATTTGGTTCACAGTGATCTTCAATCACAAATCAATGTGAGCCAAAATCAAGGGGAAGAAATCTTTCAAAGTTCATGGAGAAATACATTGAAATGCTTTCTAAATATTTGGTTTATTCTCATGTGGTTCAGGTAATAGAACAGAACAAGCAAAATAAATTCTGTTTCACTATGAGTGATTTTCTTGTTGAGATGTGACAGATGACACCTTTTGCTCTGAGACCAATTTGCATTTGAGTGGAGACTAAGTATGAATGGCAGAAAGCAACTGCGTCTGAGATGGAGTGGCACAGATGACACTTACTAAATTTTATGAGCCTTGTAAAGATCGCTACTGAACTTTTTGTACTCCTGCAAAACTTTGCGCGGTGTAATTTCTAACATGCAGTTCAAGTGATAATTTGATAAATGAATTTTTCAATTTTAGTGAAGTCAGTTCAAGATTTACATCAATTTTTAGCAGGTGTGGGCCTTTCTCATATTATGCTTGTTTAGATGTTTGGCAAGTTTCTTGGAGTTTACAAATGAAGTGCTTCAGAGAAATCAGAATCTAGATCAAAATATTTTGACTGTATCTTTAAGATTACTGAAAAAAAAGCAATTTTATCTGTTATTAAAATTTAACAAAGGCAGCACTGACAGTTTGAGGTGACAGTTGTGGAGATATTAACTAAATAACTATGTCATTTAGATTACCATAACATCAAAATTTTTATGCCACTAAAATTCTGTGAAGATTTGACTATAATGCAAAGAACAAATATATTTTTAGGGGATTGTAGAGAATTGTCGAGAAGTTAAATCTTCTCAGATAAAAAGTTCTCAGTTCCAATAAAAGGACCTCAGCCTAAAACACTATTACTGTTTACAGAAATGTTACATGACTTCCTGAGTATTTCTTGTATTTTTCATGACTAAAGCCAAAGCTGTTTTCTTTTCTTAATTATCATAAGCTTACTCTGCACGTTTTGTTGCAGGTTACAATTTTTGCATTAGTTCAGAGTGAAGGGTTTAATTACATGCAAATGATGTGAGTTTCTGTCTATAATTTTCTGAGTGGTGTTTGGATGCCAAAGACAATTTATGTACTTAGATGGACTGGGTGTGAAACATCCTGTATTTTCCTGTTTGTTCCCATTTGGAGACAACTTTGAAGATAAATTCATAAGGTGATGTGTTTAAATTATTCTGGGGATTCATATTGTCCACGTGGCTTTCTTGAGCCATAGGCCATATTATGCCTATGATAATTACTCACAATTTATATTGGAGGTTTGTGTATTATCTGAAATATATATATTTTGGGTGTAAGTTTGGTGGTTTGCACAGTATCTATGTTTTCTTCTTCCAACTCTTCTGTCCAGTTGCAATGTTAAAATTCCTAAAACTTTTAAGAAGGTGAGAAGCCAAATATGATTTAGTGCAAGCACAAGAGTAAGAAGTATATTTTTGTGCAAAATCACTAGGCCAAACTGTTATCCGAATTTGAAGTTTTGAGAGACAAAGGGAATAGATTGCAATTAAATGCTCTCTTATAATTGTACCGAAGAAACAAAAAGCAAAAAGATTAATTTATCCAGTTGTTTTGGTTGATCAGACACAGGTTTCTAAAGGGAGTTAATTGATGCCATTGAGTCTTCTTTTTAAATGAATGCTCTCATTGAAAAGATGCCCATTAATTGATGTGCAGTGCATTACTAAACATGATGCTTTCATTGTTACAGTTCCAGAAAAAGCTCTGATTTAATTTCTTGTTTTCAATTGCTTTAATTTTATGAAACTACTTTCACATTCCAGTCTGCAAGGGAGTTTGGAACTTGAAATATGCAAACAGGAGCTTTCTGTAAATGTATTGTGCTTGAACTGTGGAGATATTTGGATAGTGGAGTCTAGGCTTGTTTAAAATGGAAATTAGCTTCTAGATCATGCACAGGAAACGTATGCCATTTTGAGACTGAACCAGATACAGCGTGTGTCCTGCACACTTCTCTTTATGTATATTGTCCAATAGCAATGGCACTTTAACTCTGCGATGCTCTGCATTCATTTAACTCACTAGGTTTCACAAGAACAACATTAATTTACTTATGCCTTTTCTATCATGCAAATCCACTAACGACACAACCAACCACAATTTGTGACACCATCTCTAAAGTCCACTTCCCATTTGATGGTGGTCTAGTGTTAGTGGGTTTCTCAGTTCATTGCCCAGCTCATATCCTAATGACAGCTTCTTTGAACGAATGTCAGGCTCATGATTTGTAATGTTCTAGATTGTCCAATCCGTGAGAAGAATCACAATCCCAGTTAATTGATAAACATGTTACCAAGGAATCACATGCAGAACTGTTTCTCTCTTTGAGATCCTCGTGAAGATACTGTTGGATCCATGGCTTCATTTTGTATTCTTCCCTTATTTATGGATTCCTCCCCATATTAATGCAACTGTTATTGTAACAGGTTTACCAATGGCAGCAATTTGGCATATGGGATTGGATAAATTTGACCATAATTTTTCATTTAATGTGTTGGAGGGCAGAAGTTTAATGAAGGTTAATGGAAATACAATTGAAAGGCAATTGAAGATCATGCAGGAGAAAGATTGCCTGTAGTATTTTTAATATAAATTGGAAAAAGGTGTGTGGGGGGGATAAAGAAATTGGAGTAGTTGAAGGATAGGTAACAAAAACAAACATCAGAGTTTTATCAGTGCTGTAGGTCTGATAAGGGCTTTGGGGAAGGAAAGCAGTTAGCTTTGCAGAGACAGGATGCATATCTGATCTGGAAAAATGTGAAGTTGCTTATTTTGGGAGGAAGAACAGAGAACAGCTTGTTGAAGGCTGCTCCATCTCATGGGAGAATCCAGAACCAGAAGGTTGTTTCAGGATAAGCATGGAATCCCAATTATGAGAGAGTAATGGAAGAAATTTTCTCTGGAGATTGTGAGGCTTTTACTCTCCTTGCTGCAGAAGGTTGTGGGTGAAGTCTGTAACTATATTTAAGACTTGGATAACTAGGTGTCTAAACAGAAAGGGGATGAAGGATTATGGGGAAAGGGCAGGAAAGCAAACTTGAACAAAAAACATCAGAGCAGCCAATATTCTGTTGAATAATGGAACAGTATCAATGGGTTGAATGGCTCACACTTTTTCTCGACTGCTATGGTGTTGCAAGAGGATATACTATTGTTTGTAACTCAGCTTCGGGCAGGGCAGATAACTGATGTTGTGCACAGGGTCACTTTGCCAAAGCCACCAACTGAAAGGAAGGATAAAATTGAAGCAAAAGTCTCAGAAAGGACGGTGTTAGATTTTTTTAAAATATAGGAAACTAAATGAGAAGCCTTTGTCCATTACGTATGAATATGGAGATTGATAAGATTTCTCAGACATGTACATATGATTTTCTTCGGGCTTTCTTGGAACAGTGCATAATACTGAGGTAATTACAAAGAAATATTGTGAAAAGAGTTTTGCACTATGTGATTCATTTTATATTTGTAAACCTCCACCGTGATGGAAAATAGAGGATTCTGATTTTTATACAGTTTTTAAAATTCGGAATGGGCCCTTGGTGTAGCTGATGCATTTTCACGTGGAGATGGTCAGTGACAATCTAAGAGCGGGGGGGGGGGGGGGTGTTGGTATTTTTGATCAAAAACATTGGTTTGGCTGCAGCTTGAATATTGTGCACATTGCTGATTGCAACACCACGGGAAGGACACTGAAGAGCATGCGGAGGAGATTTACCTTGGGGGAGCATTGAGTTAGGTGAGAGTGGATAATCTGGGTTTGTTTCTTGAAGGATGATCTAATGGAGATACCATTAAAATAAGAGCCATGAATAGGTTATGTAACAAGAAACATTTCCCCCTTATGTTTTATATTATTTTCATTCAATCTCTGCTTTTAGGTTCTATAGCTTGCTTCCACTCTTTCCAGCATTAAATTGGACCATGCCTGGCCCATCTCTAATGAGTCAATTGTGACCCTCTTTTACCTATGACATGATCCAGCATTTAAGGTTTTGATTTCATACTCCTCCTAACTGAAATTTCCTTTCCTGTCCCATTTCTACATCCATTAGTTCAGTCAGCTCTATTTCACACAGTACCTTGGGACTTCTCTGTTTCAAAGGGCAGTGCAGCTCTGTGTAGAGTTGTTGCTTCGTAACTTGAATGATCTAGGTTCAATTCTGACCTTGAGTGCAGTCTGTGTGCCGTTTTCTCATTCTCCTTCTGAACACTTGGGTATCCCACTGCCCTGGGTACTCTGGTTTCCTCCAGGCCACAAACACACTTGGGACATTGGCCACATGATTCCCTACAGCAGAACTGAGTGTAGAATCTGAAGAGAGTTGACAGGAATGTGGGGAGAATAAAATAGGATTAATATAGGGTTAAGGTAAATGAGTCTTTACCAGGTAGGTCAAAAGTTCTCTTTCTGTGCTACATGACTCGGTGATTCTGTTTGAGTGAAAATTCCACTAACACTTGCACTTGTCCTTCATGCCTTAGGTTTAACAGAACTTTCTATCACAGAGCCATTTCTAGGTATGAATTCTTCTAATTTAGTAGATTAACTGTAGCTAAACTGGGCAATTTTATCTTCGTACTGATATGTGGTTATTTCTTTCAAACGTCAAGAGAAAATTGATGGTTTCTACATTTGCGCTTTTAATTCCTGTCCTATAATTTCACCTCATTACCTCTTTATATTGGATGTTATTTCCTCTGAGTTTAGGAGTTTAAGATATTAATCTACTTCCTAATTTTGCAGTTCCATTTTTATGCCATCTCCTGAGAAATCTGTTAAACTTGTAGATAAATAAAAAAAACCTTCAAAGCATTGGTGCAGGAAATTAGATAGCTTCAAAGGTGATGGCTGTGTTAATGTATAGTGTAAGGTTTCAAAAAGCTTCAAAAAAACCTTTCTAATTTCCTGTTATGCTTTATAAATGAATACGATGGAACTTGAGATTACTTTTTGTCAAAATCAGCTCAATTCATACTGTATACTCAATATTATGTTTGATTTTTTTCAAATTTATCCTGGATGTTTATTGTGAGCTTCAGGACGGGGAAGTCAGAATACTCACCGGTCCTCATTAAAGGGTCAGCAATGGAAAGGGTAAGCAGCTTTAAATTCCTGGGTGTTAACATCTTGGTGGATCTATCCTGGTTCAAGCATATTGATACAATCATGAAGTGTCACAAGCACAGGCCTCCGTGCTATTGAGGGCATCTTCAGGATTTATTGCTTCAACAAGATAGTATCCATCATTAAGGACTCTCACCATCTGACACATGCCTTTTCTTGTTACTACCAGCAGGGAGGAGGTACAGGAACCTGAATACACATATCGAATGCTTTAAGAATGCCTTCTTTCCCTTCACCATCAGCCAATGAATCCAAGAACACATGACTCATTATTGATTTTGTACTATTTATTTTCTAATTTATAATAATTTATGTCTTTGCACTGTACTACTACTGCAAAACTATTGAACTTCATGTCATATAAGACATTTATAATAAACCTGATTCTGACATGGGTTGCTGGCAAAGGGAATATCTGCTGCCGATCTCTGTTTGCCCTTGAGAAGTTCACAGTGACCTGATGCCCAGGTGAATCACGGCCGTGCATTTTATAGATAGGACACACACATTGAGTCAGAGTGTGCTGCTGCTGGAGGAAGCGAATATCCTAGATTTTGTTGAGCTGCTGAAGCCATACTTCTCTAGGAAAGTGGAGAATATTTTGAACCTCCCATGACTTATTTGAAGTCCACAGGATTTATGACCGTATTCACTTCATTAGGACTTCCTACTTCCTTTTGTACAATATCACCTATTACTGCAGCTTCAGTCTGTTTGCTGCTGAAAACCATTTCCATGATGTTGTTACTTTTAATTTTGCTGGCATCACTGTTCTCATGACCAGTCATTCACTTTCCATCCTTAATAAATTTGTGGTCCAAAACTCATACCTTCTGTTTTTGCAATTCTACCTCTGAAACTTCCACTTGTGCATTCATATTGGTCGCAAGTCCAGCATTGCCTTGGACTTCAGGTATTCAACCTACTGCTCAAGTTTCCACAACCACTTTGTCCCTCCCTAATTCTTTAACCCTTACTTTCAACCCATCAGCTGAATCTGTGTAACTTTCTGGCTGGTACAGAAGTAATAATAATTGAGTTCTTAAAACTTTCCACTGCGCAAACATGAAAATTGCCCTAATAAATGATTTACTTTGGTTTGTTTGTTGTTTAGTGAATTTGAGAGGTTCTACGTTAAAGGTGGTGTGCAAGTCCAAGTCTCAAAAATTCATTCATCATTAATTAAGAGACATGGCAGCAAAGTGCTAAGGTCAGTGTTCTAGCATCAGGCAGAGTTTTCGACAACAGATACAGAGTCATCAGCATGAATCCAATCATGGCAACTGCGAAAGCTAAATTCAAGTAGTTACAATACAAATCTGAATTTAGAAGGTGGTCCCAATAAGTGTAATCATGAAACTAAACAACTCTTGCAAAAAAAAACATCTAGTTAACTCAGAGTCAAGCACCATGGAACAAATCTGTTGGTTCACTGACTTTAGTAATGTACTCGGGAAGGCAATCTGCCATCCTACATCAGTCTGGTTTACATGTGACTTCAGACTCATCAATGTAGTTTATACTTGGAGGCCTCCTTAACCGAGGCAAATTCAGGTTAGACAAGCATACAGACACCATTGATGCCTGTACTGTGTAAACGATTAGGTAAAGAAGTGTTATTGTACACCAATTAGTGTGTCTTTGACGAAGGCTAAGTAAGCTTATCACTCTTTCGCATCTTCTAGTATCCAATTAATGTCTTTTGTTCTCAACTGCTTTATACTCATAAATCGTCAAGTGTGGGCAGCATCTTTCCATTACCATGCAGCTCTAGACACCAGCTTATCAAAGCATTCCATTTCTGCTTGTTTGTGAAAGGGAGAGCAGTGGTCATTTGCTGTGAAATTTAATTGGCCCATACTCTATGGAAGAAAGCCTCCTGCATTTATTTGAAATTGATTAGTCTGCAAAGCATCTGCATGTGTGGGCCCAAAACAACTAAGGCATTGAAAAGAAATCTGCACATGCAACACCAGAGCTGTTTGTTTAAGGAATATAGTTTTTTGGCATGCTGTAAGAAATCTAAAATGAGAGAAATAAAATATTCAGTGCCTGAAGCACATGCTAACAATAACATTAACATCAGATGTTATGCAGAAAAAATACGAAATATACCCTGAATTTATGGTTATTATCTTAAACAAATATGGTTACAAATCAGTTGTCATTATTCCAATTTCAGATGAACAATTTATTTATACTTCATGAACAATTTCTCAAACCAAGGTGTTTTGCACAACTTCTGTTTAAACCTTGGCAGTTACAGGAATGGAGTGCACTTCAATTACAGCGCCTATTCCAGCTGTGGCCTGGCATTACATTATACTGCATCAGAGCAGTGCAATTACTTGTCATCAGCTGACCTGAAAGCAGATCCGGATTGGAAAGCTGTGTGCTTGCAGCTGCAATGTATGCTGATTTCAGGGACAAGGTTCCACTGTCTCTCAAATCTACAGAAGAAGTTATTCTGTAGGCTTCAGGATGCAGATATGGGTTGCACAGCCAGCATTGTTCTACTTGAAGTCATTCATTCCATGGTTCAGAGGAACTGTGCAAATATCTGCACTCGGCACCAGAAACAGTTGTCACTTGAATTTTTGCCACTGGATGAATCTGATGAAATGAGCAGACCCAGAACTCTCCTAATAATGGTACAGTATTTTTTTCTGTATAAATAATTTACAAATATCTGAAGTTTAGTCGACTCTTTGACATTCATAATAGTAGTAAAATATGCCCTGATCTTTATACAACATGTTGATGAGGGATTGAGAATTAAATGGTGTTTAATTTAGGGCAGATAAGTCGAGTTCCAATGCAAATGATGCTATTAAGTTGAAGCAAATAGAAACCCGATGTCACTCACTCATTTTAACAATGATTTTTACAGTAAACAAAATTATCCAGGTATTATTTTTAAAACTTTAAAACTGTAAATTCTAGAAGTTTTTGATTAAAAATTCTAAAAGCCAAATATTACTGTAAAATAAATTGTTCTTTAACACAGATTGTGTTAAGGACTCTACTGTTTGTGATTGCCAGCTGATATGTTTTAGACCATTTTAACAAAACTAATTATATATAATTGCTGGATTCTCTTCAATAATGGACTACTTCTAAAGATTTCACTTCTCTACTGTGCAATTACATAATATGTTTAATTAAGGTAGCAAGACTTTCACTGGATATGATAGCAGTTATATTAATAATTTGATTTGAAACAACCATCTTCAACTTCGTGATAATGGACTTGCAGAAAGTTTTTTTAAAAATTGTTAGAGTTACAGAGTGTACTGAGTCGAGCACAGCAAAAGCCAAAGTGAAGCAAACTTGTTGTGGTTTTAATATTTAACCAGTTATGCAACATAGCCAATCAACTACTAAACACCGCAGCTTCTTCCAATGTATGTGAGAGCACCAAGATGATGAAGGGTCTAACATGCACCTTCGTGAGTTTTGATCAAACTTATTTAGATATGGATGGATGTTCAGGGGCTTTTTAATCTGCCAGTGTTGGTCAAATGTAGATGACTCTTTCTTTCTCCTACTGCTGCCAACTTTGAAGACTCTTGGATTATGTGCAGATATTCAATGCCATGCATCAATTCTTCTTGTGAAATTCACCATGTGCAGAAATATAAAATATAAGCCTTAGCTAGATGTATAGGAAGCACCCAGATAACTTGGTGTAGGTCAGTATAAAAATTCCACTCCTTTTATTGAAATTGTGGAGGCAGCAGAGTCTGTTGACGATTTACTTTGCCATTCGTGACAACATATGGTGTTTTAGTTCAGTGTGCCTGGGATGTTTTTTACACTCTGTGGCACCTACTTTTCAACAGTGCTTTGTAATCATTTCTGGCAACAACTAGGATTTTCATCACGGAAGCACAGTGGAGCCCAAGCCAGTTGATCACGGTTTTCTATGGTATTTTAGGTATCAGAAATGGGCTCCAAGATAAGGTAAAAATCGACTCATTCCATCCTTAATACAATTCTACCTCTTTCCTTAGAGCAAACAAATGCCATTCTGGGCTTCTACTCAGTAAGTGCCTTTCCTTTTCCACTAGAGATTTAGATTTATGTTCCAAATATGAACATGATCCAACCCTTGACTCTTAGGATTGGGTCAAAATCCAAGTGGATATACAAGGTGTCTTGCTCTGTCACAAGCCAATTGTTTACCCCAGTTTTCTGGTGATAGCCTTGATTAACAACATGTTAAAAGACCCTTGGTAAATGAGACTGACAATAACACGTCTTCACCTTAAGAAAATCTTAATATTTGAAGGATATTGCATAATTGATGTATATGCTTGGTTTTGAGTGTCACTGTTTGAAAAGGACTTATTAAGTAGCTAATATCTAACCTGCTACAAAATTTCAAAAAATAATTGTGGAGAGTTCTCATTGCATTGAAGAATTCTACGATGATTGTATAAAAGAAGCCAAACCTTTGTGGCAGGATATTGACGTAGATGTCTATTCTGTGGGTGAAATAGACTTAGCATCTTTTGAAGGCTGCTGCTTTTATGATACCACCAGCAGAGAAGGGTTGATATAAAGTAAGGTGTGCAGTCTATAAAATCAGTTCTACTTGCAGTGTGTGTTTCTGTAATTCATTTTAGTTCTCAAGAGAGAACCCAAGCACTTGACTTTAGTGTGCAATGACTCCAGTGTTAATTTCCTGTAGCTGAGAATACAGAAATAGCACTGTATCTAACACTTGAATGGTTTAGGAAGAATCCTTGAAAGAATGGTTTCACACAGTCTATGGAAGATGCAAACTAAATCTGAAATTCATGGGTAGAACTTGATGCATTATCTCAACTAACTGAGGAATTAGGATGGTGCTAACATTTATTTTGAGAGGAATAGGGTAAAGAAGCAAGGATGTGATATTTGGTCAGACCGCACTTGGAATATGGTGTGCTGCTGTGAATGACGTTCAAAGAATGGATGTACTGGCATTGGAGAGGATCCAGAGGAGTTACATGAGAAATATTCCGGGAATAAAAGGGTTGAGGTATGAGGAGCATTTGGTGGCTCTGGGCCTGTACTCGCTGGAGTTTAGAAGAATGAGGAGGGGATCTCATTGAAACTTATCCAATATTGAAAGGCCATGACAAAGTGGACAAGGAGAGGATGTTTCCTGTAATGGGCGAGTCTAGGACCAGAGGTTCTGGCACAACCTCAGAATACAAGGATGCCTCTTTAGAAAGAGATGAGGAGGAATTTAAGCAGAGAGTAGTGAATCTGTGGAATTCATTGCTACAGATGGCTGTGGAGGCCAAGTCATTGGGTATATTTAAAGGAGAGGTTGATATGCTCTTGATTAGTAAGGGCATCAAAGGTTGTGGGGAGAAGGTAGGAGGTGAGGGTTGAGGGGGATAATAAATCAGCATTAATGAATGGTGAAACAGATTCAATGGGCCAGATATCCTTATTCTGTTCCTATGTCTTATGCTGTTAAGTAACTGATATATTGTGCAGTTAGCCAAAAGTGAGAGACATAAAATATTGCACTTTGTTTTGTTTTCTGCGAACTTCTGATATCGGTGATGTGTTTCCATGCAATCCTAATATTATAAATCCAAACCATTCGGCAGATAACCATTTGTTAATTTCTTATTTTCCACACATTCAGCCAGAATGTTACTTAAAATGAATTGGAATATAAAATAAAAACTGCAAATGCTGGATATCTGATATAAACACAGAAAAGTTTGGAAATACTCAACTAGTCAGGCAGTTAACAGTTCAGGTTGAAAACTGTCCAGTATGTCTGTATTTCATTTGGGTCTCAAGCTATTGATTGGTGCTGAAATGCCCAACAGATATATTCATATGTTTGGTGTATGTTTCTAGCGAGACTCCTTACCCCCCACCTCATTCAGGAGTTAAGTTTAATCCAAACTGTAAAGATGGAAACTCACAGATGATTTTTGCTACCTGTCTGATTTGACATTCAGTTAGAGAGTTAAAGTTGCGACTCTTATTTACTTTGGATAATGACCATATTCAAAATCCTACCTCCTTACTAATAATCCATGTGGAAAAGAATTCAATTTTTGGTTTATTCACTTTACTCAAGTGAAACTGAGTTAGGTTTCAAAGGAAAAGTGGTGTTTGAACAAATCATATTTAATGAAAGCAATCATAAAAAACAAATCATATTCACTGCATTTAACTTATTTGTGCTAGAAACATTGTGACAATATCGGGTTTGCTGATTGCGAAGTACTAAACTCAAGTGACGACCTTAAGGCCTATCAGAGATAAATAGCCACGCCTACTCTCACTAAAGGGAGAGTCTTCAAAAACTAGTTTACTTCCCTGTTTATTCTCCATGACAAGTTTAGCTGCCAATATCCACTATTTGGCCAGTGGGTCCCCTCTCCGTACCTAGGAGATTATACTTCCAGTTAGCATTGTAGTTTAAAATGCAGGTAATTTATTTTCAGAGATACACGTTCAAATCCAAACAACACTCTAAAAACATGTTTAAAACTCACAGAGAATTTCTATCTTAAATATTTAAAAATTACAAACCATTTCCAAATCACAAAGGATTAAGGATTTCCAAAACATAGGTGCAGTTCCTATAAACTAAAGAAATATGCCAAAGTGGCAGATAAACAAGTCATCTGTCGCAGAAACTGAAACTGGAAATATGGATTCTAATTCCCCCAAGTTTCTTCCAGGTTTCTTGACACTTCTAACCTATTCCTAATAAACGTGAACTGCTGTCCACATTTCTACCCTTATCTTTCACTTGGGTGACTTCACACGTGTATGATTTTTCCTCAGATATCCTTTTAATGATCTAAAACCATTTTGGACACACGCAAAAGTAGTAAATGCCTTAAAGCTAACTTCCTTGAGTACAGAAAAACTTCCAACTATAAACAGTTTCAGTTGCTGACCTGCTAAATGATATTATCCATCTGATCAGCAAGCTTCCTTGAACTGTTGTTTGTTTTAAAACAAACCAAATTAAACAACCCATTGTCTTACACTGACCTCTTGATCAGTAATGAGTCGGTGCAGTGAGCCAGCATCTTGTCTCTTACAGACAGAGCATCTGTGCTATTAACAGAGCTTGTTTGTGAAGCTTTTCGATATACAGTACTTTGTTTTAACTTCAGACTGTTTATTGCTTTCCACTTGCATTTTAAGAACTGAAGACTGACTTCCATTTACAACCATAAGTTAAACAAAATTGCAAGTTTACTTACAACTGTTTGGAATCTTACAAATGGCAGCTGTCGTGTTTAGGAAGCTGAGATTAACAAACAACAAAGGAGTGAATATCCATCACAATATTAAAGAAAATCTATGTTTCCTGCTAAAAGAGGCATTTAATAGGGAACAAAGCAAAATATTGTAACATGTTAATCCCTTTTGATAGTTGTAGGAATGAAACAAAAAAAAAATTCTATTGCACTTTTAACATCATCGTGATATTTCAAAATGGAACACAGCCATGCAATTATTTTTGAAGTGTCATCACTCTTGGAATGAACACACTGCATCCAATTTCATTCCAAAAATCAGCTCATAGGGATTAGCTAGGCTTTCTGGAGATCATAGGCTGGCAGCAGATACACTGACCCACATTTTCCTGGGTATATGTTAAAATCCATTCTATTTTGGATTGGATTTGATGACAGGAGGGCCACCAATTATGTTGGCACTGTCCAGAGTTAATTTCATATGTGATCCCAAGTGAAATTTGTATGTTCAAAAATTACTTTTGTGATCAGTTATGTTCTCCAGTTTTATAGCCAAAACATATATTTAATTATAGTAATTATAGAAAGTCTGTTGATGAGTTAATTGCTGATGTTCCATCATTGTTGTTAAGCAAACCTGTACATATCAAAATCCTAAGAACAATAACCTGATAAACCATCAATTACAAACGAGAGAAAATGTACAGATGCTGGAAATCAAAGTAATGCACACAAAATGCTCAAGGAACTCCACAGGCCAGGAAGCATCTATGGAGAAGAGTAAACAGTTGACTTTTTGGGGCGAGACACTTCATCAGGACTGAAAAAAAGATGAGAAGTCAGACTAAGAGAATGGGGGTGGGGGTAGTAGCTGATAGGTGAAACAGGCATAAAGTAAAGAGCTGAGAAGTCAATTGGTGAGAGAGATAAAGGGCTGGAGAAGGGGGATCTGATAGGAGAGGACAAAAAGACATGGAAGAAAGGGAAAGGGGAGCAGCACCAAAGGGAGGTGATGGGCAGGTAAGGAGATCTGGTTTCAGTGGTCTTGAACAAATGATGGTGGGGAATTAGAAAATTTTTCTGCTTTACTACCAGAGGTGGAATTTAATTCTTTCCATTCAAGCAGGCAATGCACTCCTGTGAGCATTCCATCAGAAGGATTACAAATCAGTATTTCCCTGAAGTGACAGGCCAGCCTAGTTCACGTACAGCAAGACTGAATCTAATCTTTGGCATCTTTCTTAAGAGCTCTTACAGCTCCAATCAAAAAAAAAGCTTTGCATTGTAACCTTTATGATCTGCTATGAGGCAGCATTACAGAAAGAGGCCTTTCTAAAATGTTGTCCACTCCCTCTGTCTCTGTAACAATCCCTTTTGCCTCTCTTGTGTTTAAAATACTTGCGAATTTCAGGACATTTTGGTCATGTTTTTCCCTGGTGATATTTCGGAGATGTGAGTTACCACTAACAATTATGTTGTGTTTTAAAGATTAATGTGTTTATATAAGTTAAAATATAATCAATTTTAAATCCTTAACTGTCATATTATTTTTGCATCTAGTTTTCATTTGGGATCAGCGATTATGGCAGCGTGTCAGGGGTACATTGGGGAGTAGCTCAGCCAGTCTATGATGATGGGTTGGTGGTTTGAATTGGTGGAATGGAAGTATTAAGATATCCAGTGTGTGAAATGTAATAGCAAATTACCAGGAATACACCAGTTTGTTTTATGCTGACATATAGAGGCAGCTCCATAATTGTATTGAGCAACAGAGCGCCCGTCTTTGGTATTCTTAGAAGCAGTTAGAGCTTAATGCCATCTACTACAGTGGCCAACATTCAAGAAAGCTAGATCCTATTCTTGACTGTTGTCCATACATTACCAGAATGTTGTGGAAGGTTTATTTGTTTCAGCTGAAGTATTGCATACGCAACTGCATGGCTTGCGTGACACCAGGATGTCAAAGAGTGCACTGAAGAAACCTTGTCCCCAAAATGTTCCTGAAAACTTTGACAGACAGCAAAGCCTTTCTCCCAGCTTTGCTAGCTGTCAAACCCAAAGATTTTGGTTGTCATTGAAGGGCTTTAATATTCAGAAAGATTTTAAGAAATACTAAAAGTTTCTTAAGTTATTTTAATTAAAATACCTATAAATAACTAACATTAAGCAAAACCTGAATAATTATCATAAATATTAAATTGAGGCCCCATTTGCATTCTTCTCTGCTGCACTACAATCCTCACTGAAGTCACTGGGCGTTGGTGTTGGTGCAGGATCTGAAAACTCTGTCCCAATTGTAAATGCTGGGAAGCTTTAACACATTTAAGATCTAGGAAAATTAGACTTAGAAAAACATAGAAAACCTACAGCAAAATACAGGCCTTTTGGCCCACAATGCTGTGCCGAACATGTACTTACTTTAGAAATTACCTAGGGTTACCCATAGCCCTCTATTTTTCTAAGTTCCATGTACCTATCCAGGAGTCTCTTAAAAGATTCAATTGTATCCACCTCCACCACCATCACCAGGAACCCATTCCACGTATTCACCACTCTCTGCGTAAAAAAAATTAACCCTGACATCTCCTCTGTACTTATTTCCAAGCACCTTAAAACTGTGTCGTCTAGTGTTAGCCATTTCAGCCCTGAGAAAAGGCCTCTGACTATCCACACAATCAATGCCTCTCTTCATCTTATACACCTCTCATCTTATTCTCATAAGGCATGCTCCACAATCCAGGCAACATCCTTGTAAATCTCCTCTGCACCCTTTCTATGGTATCCACATCCTACCTGTAGTGAGGTGACCAGAACTGAGCACAGTACTCCAAGTGGGGTCTGACCAGGGTTCTGTATAGCTGCAACATTACCTCTCAGCTCTTAAACTCATTCCCATGGCTGATGAAGGCCAATGCACCGTATGCCTTCTTAACCACAGAGTCAACCTGTGCAAATGGATTCGGATCCCAAGATCCCTCTGATCCTCCACACTGCCAAGAGTCTTACCATTAATACTATATTCTGCCATCATATTTGACCTACCAAAATGAACCACCTCACACTTATCTGGGTTGAACTCCATCTACCACTTCTCAGCCCAGTTTTTGCATCCTATCGATGTCCCGCTGTAACCTCTGACAGCCCTCCACGCTATCCACAACACCCCCAACCTTTGTGTCATCAGCAGATTTACTAACCCATCCCTCCACTTCCTCATCCAGGTCATTTATAAAAATCACAAAGAGAAGGGGTCCCAGCACAAATCCCTGAGGCACACCAATGGTCACTGGTCTCCATGCAGAATATGACCCGTCTACAACCACTCTTTGCTTCTGTGGGCAAGCCAATTCTGGATCCACAAAGCAATATCCCCTTGGATCCCATGCCTCCTTACTTTCTCAATAAGCCTTACATAGGCTATATTATCAACACCAAACTTCATCCCAATTGAACCGATAAGAATCAAAGATTTGCTTGTAACTACTCAGGTTCAGAAATCCCAAGAAACATCAAACATATGACCACTCTTAGCATTCCCACTGCTGATCCTGATATCCCAGTCCCTTCAGTCTTGCAGTGATTCCTGATTGTGGAGTGCCAGCTATAATCATCCCTGGCTCTGTCCATGTACTACTAACTCAACCATCCATGAACCACAGCCAGGTAATAAAAGTAGGTTGCTGCTGTTACATTTGGCAAGAAATCGGCAATCCAGTGGTCCCTCACAACCCTATTGATGCACTGTTTCCTTGGTTCCCCTTTGGAGAGATTGAAAAAGCACTCCCATGACTGACGTGGATATTCAGTACGCACAACCCGTCTCTTTCAGATTTATAGGAATCTATGAAGTTTTCTCACTATTTATGTAAATGATTGAAACCACTAATTTGCTCTTGTCTTCCATCTTTCTCCCCATGCTCTCTCTCATCTGTTTTCATAAGATACACATTATACGCTTTCCATTTTTATATTTCAATGACTTTTCAGAATTCTTATTCTTAGTTGTTCTCTGATGTGTTCTAAGTTTTACTCCTTCTGCTTGAGTAGTTGATTTAAGTCAACCAGGAATACAAAGTTGGGTAAGTGTATTCATAAAATATCTAAACATAGAATTGAAAGATATTTAGAACATCAGGCAGCAAGACATCTGAGGAAGTAGAAATGAAGGACATGAATAAGGAGTGTTAGAAAACGTGAATATTTGCACTCACAATTTTGCTATTTTAGTTCAGGTGCTCACACATACACGATTATTGATATTCTTTACAAATGCTTAAATTCTGCAAAGGTATAGAATTTTCCTAACAAAGAAAATGATTGGATCAGTTGTTATTGTACAAATATTAAATCATAATGTCATTTCAAAATTGCTTGCTGAAGCTGATTTCAGTTCAATGTCACATGGAGAAGTTTAAGATGAAAGTAGGACGTGACTCTTCAATTTTTGGAAACATTTAATAGCAGTAATGTTCAGATTTTGAAATCTGCAGATTTTCTTTTGCATGTGACATAGCAGGTATTGGTTATTATTAAAGTGAAGGATCCAGTTTATTTGCCATTTACATTTATAGGTATTGTGAATTTCCAATGATGTGTTGATGCAACGTGCACCAAAAAAAACATTCAACAGTTGTAAAGAATAGTTCTATAAAATAAAGTTAGAAGCATGGATATGGAATAAAATGTGCATAAATACATATATGCCGGCATGTAGTTACAATCTAAACAGCATTATAAGAAGTAGATTAAGTGTTTACACTGCAGTTACTGAGGTAACTGATTGAGGTGGCATGGGGGGGGTGCTAATTAGAATGGTTGATCAGATTAATTGCTTGGGGGAAGAAGCTTTAAAAATGATGCAAAGTTTTTCTTTTATAGCCCTATCGTGCTTTTTAGAGGAAGCTTTTGGAAAAGTTAGTTTGCTGGGTGGGCTGTATCTGCAATAATTTTTCCTGTCTGCTTTTTTTGTCTTGGGCACACACAGTCCTGCATTGAGGGTATTCTACAGCCAAATGGCTTTTTCTGCTGTCCTGATGCTTTACTGTAGTTTTCTTATGTGGGAGGATGGTGCACCAAGCCAAACAGTAATGTCTGATGTGATAACGCTCTCTGTGATAGCTGTGTAGAATTGTACCAGAATGTTCTAGGGAAGATGGAACTTTACCAACTGCAGCAAGAAATATATCTGCTGCCGAACCTTTTTTTTAGTAAAGAAGATATGGTTCTCCCACCTGAGGTCCTGTGAAATAGTAATGTTGCAGAACCTGAATGTTGAAGTGGTGCTAACTGCAGAGCTGTTGATTATATGTGAGTGGAGAGGAAACACATTTCTCCTGAAGTTGATATGAATCTCCATGATTTTGAGAGCTTTCAGCTACAAGTTTTGACTGCACCTGGACACTAGATTGTTTTTTTTTTAAATTTTTGCCAAAAATTAGAAATCTTCCTGTTTCTTTTTCTGGGTTAAATTATTATATATCTGTATATCCTTTCATGGTCTCTGTTAAGTGTGTAAAGCTGTATTCTTCCTCTGATTCCAATTATTTTGCATTTAAAAAGTTCACTCCACTCTTTGAAATTGGCAACATTTATTATACACAATGGATTCTCCTCCATTGAAAAATAAACATAAAATAAGAAATATCAGTGTTATTATAAATCAGGAGAAGTATATATGTTAGTTATTTACAAAGTTCATATGAAATATTAATTGAAATCAGTTATTTAACATCCAAACAAAATACATGATATATTGTTAACATTTACAAAAAAGTTTAGTTTAAAATGAACATGAATCTAATCTATTAACTTCTCGTGTGTGCCCTCAGGAATTAAATCACAGTGTTAATGTACTACCAGGAATATCCTAGTGCATTTCTAATCTGATTTAAACTCAAAATGCTTTATTAATATAATTAATGTTTGCAAACACGAGAAAATCTGCAAATGCTGGAAATCCAAAGCAACACACACAAAATGCAGGAGGAACTCAGCAGGCCAGGCAGCATCCATGGAAAAGAGTAAACAGTCGATATTTTGGGCCGAGACCCTTCAGCAGGACTGGAAAGGAAGTAGAAAAGTCGAAGTACGAAGGTGGGGGGAAGAACACAAGGTGGCAGGTGATAGGTGAAACTGAGTGAGGGGTAAGACATGAAGTAAAGAGCTGGGAAGTTGATTTGTGTAAGAGGTCAAGGGCAGGAGGAGGGGGAATCAGATAGGAGAGGATAGGAGACCATAAAAGAAAAGGCAGGGGAAGGAGTACCAGAGCACCCACAGGCTAACAGGCCTATAATTTCCCTTCTTCTTAAAGAAAGGAAGAACATTTGCAATTTTCCAGCCCTCTGGAACCATTCCAGAATTTTATGATTCTTGAAACATCATTACGAAAGCCTCCACAATCTCTTCAGGTACCTCTTTCAAGTGTGTATTCCATCTTGTCCAGGTGACGTATCTACCTTATAGCTTCCCAAGCATTTTACCGTTAGTAATAGCAACTATACTCACTTCTGCCCCAACATTCTCAAATTTCTGGCATACTTCTAGGGTCTTCCACATTGAAGATTGTTGCAAAATCCTTAATCATTTTCCAGTGGTCCAACATCCACACTCATCTCTCATTTACCCTTTATATTTCTGAAAATACTTTTGGAATCCTCTTTGATATTATTGGCTAGCTTACCTTCATACTTCATTTTTTCTCTTCTTATTGTTTTTAGTTGCCTTCTGTTGTTTTTAAAGGCTTTCCAATGCTCTAACCACTCTAATTTTTCCTATTTTATATGCCCTCTCTTCTGCATTCATGCTGTCTTGCCTACTGTTTGGAGGGCTGCAAATAACTTCCATCAGCATTTTTTTACCCTTGGAGTTTCTTAACTCTACCCACAAGGATTCTACATGTTCCCATCCTATCTCACCTTTCTAAGGATTTGATTTCATTTTTTACCAACAGAGTCATGCCACCCCCTCCACCTACTTGCCTATCCATTTGACCCAAGATGTGTCCTAGGATGTTATGCTCCCAACTGTGATCTTCCTTCATCCATGATTCAGTGATGTCCATAACGTCATACTTGGCAATCTCTTAACTGCAATACCAGATCATCTACCTTATTTTGCATACTGTATGTATTCAATTATAAAACTTCCAGTCCTGTTTGCAGCACCCTTTTAGATTTTGCCCTCATGTTACACTTCAACTCATCCCACTGACTGCAACTTTGCCCTATCATATGGCTGTCCTTCCTTACAGTCTCAATGCACAATGCGTTGACTTATGATGATTGCTTCACCATCAGTCCTATCACTCCAGTTCCTATCCCACTGCCAGATTAGTTTAGACTATACCAACAGCTCTAGAAAACCTATCCACAAAGATACTGGTTCAGGTGTAACCCTCCCTTTTTCTATCGTCGTACCTTTCTCCAAAGAGATCACAAAGATCCAGAAACCTGACACCTTGCCCCTGCATCAGATCCTCAGCGACTCATTCATCTGTACCATCATCTTTTCCTGACTAGCAAGGAGTAAGCAGATTACTACCTTGGAGGTCCTGCTCTTCAGCCTCTTTCCTACCTCCCTTCGCAGGATCTCTTCTCCACCCATGTCATTGGTGTCAATGTGCTCCACAGTCTCTGGCTGCTCACCCACTACATCGAGAAGCTTCTGCAGCTGCTCTGAAACTTTCTGGACCCTAGTACCAGGGAGGCAACTCACCAACTGGGCTTTTCTTTTGCAGTCACAGAATCTGCCATCTTTATCCTGACACTATTGCTCTGCCTGACTTTACCCTTCCCTGCTGAGCCTCGAAGCTGGCCTCCGTATCCAAAAGGGTGCATTTGCTGCTGAAGGGAATGGCCACAGGGAGACATTACACTGCCTGCTTACTCCCCTTACTCTCCTCCTGGTGATCACCCATCTACTGTCTCAAACCTGTACTCTGGATGTGATCACCTCAGTACAAAGCTCACTTAAAAACAGGTGAACTGAGAATAATAAATTCCAATAGGATTTGATTTGTATGGATGTGATGAAACTATCCCTGTTTATTCAAGAGAATGAACTAATGGGCATGGTAAGCTAGTCAGTGGGAGATCAAATACAGAAGTTAAGAAATTAGGGAAATCGCTCCTGCATAGGGCAGTCGAAGTAGATAATAATGGAAGAGGTTCTGTATTTGATATGATTACAAATGTGAAGGCAATAATGGTTGTTGAGGTGAGATTACAAAGGCTAATTGCCACTGGAACCAGATTTGATCAGTTAAAACAAATGGCCTCCAATAAAGTACCTGCTCAATCTTTTTTTTTGTGTGTTTATTAAGGTTAAGGATACTACTGAGGGAAGTTAAGTATTTTCTATGTCAAACATGTTTCCTGGTTTAAAAGAAAGCAATTCTCCACAGTAATTATTTGATTTTCTCATTTTCCCCATGGTTAAAATCAGATGGTAATATAACAACTTTTTATTGTACTTGTTTCAAAGATTGGAAACCATTTTTTAAATTAGTTACTTAAATTGGAGCTGCATGGTGGGGCAGCTGGAGAGTTGTTCTCTCACAGTTCCAATGACCTGGGTTTAATACTTGCTGTCTCTCTGGTGTTGGTACATTCTCCCTGTGACTGTGTGTGTTTCCTCCAGCGCTCTGGTCTCTTCTCTTATGGGTTGTAGGCTAATTAACCATTATAAATTATTCTGAGTGAGCAGGTGAGTATGAGCCTGTGGAAGTGGATAGGAAGGTGAGGAGAATAAGTTACAGTAGGGTTTTGTGTAAAAATGGATGCTTTATGGTTGGTGGGGACTTAGCGGGCCAAAGGGCTGTGCTGCATCAACCTACAGCTCTAAATTCCTGATAACATTTAAAAAGGCAAGAATTATCCCATCAGTCCAACATAGATTGCAATTGAGAATCCGAACCTACAATTCTTTCTTTGTCATTCAAAAAGCTTCGGATTTCATCAGCTTTGATGACCATTTAAGAATTCTTTTTACCAACGAGGTGATAGATGCTTCAGAGTACATTTCTAATCCATTCACTTCACTGTGAAGCAAATCAAATCAATGAACCTAATTATATTTTTTTTACTGACCTTTTGGAAACCAGATAGCTGAACTGCAATTATTAGTAATCAAATAAAGACAGAAAATGCTGGGAGCACTCAATAGTTCAGGCAGCATTATGGAAATAAAAACCAAGTTAATATCTCACGTCAGAGACCCTTCATTCAAAAGCCCAGTGATGAAGGGTCTTCAACCTGAAGTGGTAACCAAACTGTTTTGCTTTTCACAGATGCTACATGGCTTGCTGAGTATTTCCAGACTGTTTTGTTTTTTATTTCAGATTTTTAGCATCTGCCGTCTAACTTACTACAACTGCCAATTATTATTAATAAAGTTCATTTGACATTTGTCATTTTTATTTCCTGTTTATTTTATTCTCATGAATTAATACAATTTTCCTTTTCTGACATTTTGATTCCTTGTGTTGCTAAATTGTGTTTTATTTATTTTGTTTCCTCCTTCACTGACATCACTATTCCCATTCTACATTCGGCTTTCTTTAGACAGATACCTTTTGAGCTCAGGTACAGTTTCCATGTTCTGTAGTAGCAGTCCAGAATTCAGTGATGTCATAAATAATGTGGGATTAGATCATTGTATCGATTTGGCCACGGGCTTGCTACAGCTTTTGAATGTAATCCCACCTATTGGGCACTGTTATTTGCACACCTTCCTTTGCATGAATGGAACGTCTGGGATGGAGTACGTAGAAAGAATCCCAAGGAAGGGGATTGCTTAGGAAAGGCAGGTGTTTAGAGGTGTGGAGCTCCGAGGAGCTTCCAGGAGCTCAAAGACTTGAGGAAAGGATGTCTGGAGGTTGAAGTTTGGAAGTGGAGCTATCTGGAGATCAGTGGCTTATGGAATTATGGGGACTGGTTGAATGTCCCTGGAGAATGACGTGCTGTGGGGAGGGCGAGAAATGCTGGGAAATCACTGATGATTTAGGAAGAATGCCTGAAGATCTGTACCTTAGTGCTAAGGCTTGGTTTTATAGTGACAAGTGTCACGGGGATGTGAGATCACTGGGAGGACGTGGAGCATGAGAGTTGGCAGGTAAAATGGGAGGAGTGTGTGGTGGGCTGAGGAGAATCACTCCATAAAAAGTGTAGGTGATCTGCTATGATCAGATCTACAATGCTGGGTCGGGCCTACTCCTAGAGATAGCCAGCAAGCATAAATGTTCTGAGACTATCCAACATTTGATTCTCCATGGCACAGTTTGATCTACTGCTGCAAACCTATACATCAGGGAAGCAGAAATTGACACATAGGTTTCAAGGGATATGGGCTAAATGTGGGGAAATAGATCTAGCTCAAATAGCCAACTTGGTCACCATGGACTAGTTAAATCAAGGTGCCTTTTCTGTGATAGAACCATAGAACATTACAGCACAGAAAGAGGCCTTTTGGCCCTTCCTCGCTGTGCCAAACCATTTTTCTGCCTAGTCCCACTGACCTGCACCTGGCCCATATCCCTCCATACACCTCTCATCCATGTACCTATCTAAGTTTTTCTTAAATGTTAAAAGTGAATCTGCATTTACCCCTTCAGCTGGCAGCTCATTCCACACTCCCACCATTCTCTGTGTGAAGAAGCCCCCCCCCAATGTTCCCTTTAAACTTCTCCCCCCTCAACCTTAATCCATGTCCTCTGATTTATTTCTCCCCTAGCCTCAGAGGAAAAAGCCTGCTTGTATTCACTCTATCTATATCCATCATAATTTTATATACATCTATCAAGTCTCCCCTCATTCTTCTACGCTCCAGGGAATAAAGTCCTAACCTATTCAACATTTCTCCATAACTCAGTTTCTCAAGTCCCGGCAATGTCCTTGTAAACCTTCTCTGCACTCTTTCAACCTTATTAATATCCTTCCTGTAATTCGGTGACCAAAACTGCACACAATACATAACTCTATGACTCTATAAATTTTATGCAGCACATTAAAATGTGAGCATGATGATCAAGCAACAATTTTATCCAGGTAAGTTGTGTGAGACATAACTTTTTAAATGTATTGTTAGATGTGATTAATATATAACAGAAGCAGGGAAATAATCCATCAAAGTTAATATTCTTTACTTTCATTTCTCCCTTTTCTGCTTAAAGAGACACTTTTCCCTGAACTGATTTTCATTGGAGGAACATTTCAGTATTTAACATCTTTAAAATGACCGAAGGTACAAGAGTCTACACAAATTTGAAAAGTGAAAGGATGAATATTTTTAGCCCCATTAAAGTAATGGCAGTGCATTAACTGCTTTAAGTTATTATTTTGATGTTATTTATATTGCTAACTAGCCAGCTCTCTTTACTTTGTTTCCGTGCCAAATGCAATCAAAATTCTGTCTGTAAATTGCCTCAGAAAACCCTGCAGAATTTCTATGTATCTGTATTTTGCTGATGATTTTGATAAGAGCGCCATTTGTTTCCTGTACAGTGGAATCAGTACAGTGGCCAATTTAAGTCCACAATAAACAATCAGATAAATGTGTGCCAGTAATCTCTGCAAAGAGTTCACCTCCTGTAACCTTGGAAAGTACTTGGCAGAAACCCTAAATAAATGATGCCTACCCTGCAGATGTTACCAGAAATCAGTTCCAAATTTGGCTTTAGATAGATGCTCCACAGTGCCTGACTTTGTGTTTGTATCCTTGTGTGATCCAAATGGAGTCTGATTGCTGTTGTCAGATATATTCCAGAAGCAACCTAAAAGCAGCTAGGTGTGCAACAGTAGCAGAGCAAACTCCTTCTCCTGGCACTGGGGATAAGTGTGAACTTTATTCTACGCTGTCACTGTTACGCTTGAGGTCTGATAATATATTCAACTTTGGGCAATTTTGAGATACCTTCTAATCTTAATTTTGGAGTCCGGGGTTGGGGCATCTTTGCGGTGGTGTGATGTGTACATACTCCCCCTGCTGGGCCAGCTTTTGTGCTGTCAGTGAGGCAAGTAACTCACATGCGAGGATAGGTTTTACATACTCAACACCGCAAGTCTTCTGTCAACCTGCTCCCAGTGCAGTACACTGCCAACGCCAGAATAACCGTTCATAGCCCACCCTTGGAAAACATGAACCACTTCTCACATTTGGAGATTTAACTCTCAAAAAAAGCAGCGATGACAATGAAATTCACCTTGACCTTCAATACATTAGTACCGCCTCTGGTCAATTGAGAAAAACTGTGTTTAAATATCAAGATCTCAGACCTGGGTATAAAACTGATATTCCATCAGGCTGTCATGATGCCGGCCCTGCAAATGCTTCTCAGACCTGGACCAACTCATCTCAAAGCAATGGAAAAGTATAATTCACCCTATATAGACAAAAACATCCACATTTATTGGATAGGTAAACAAACCAATATCAATCCCCTCTCCGTGGCTAATATCCACAGCACTGAGGTTCTAGTACTCTTAGATAGTTACTTAGGGCAGACCATATCACTCACATACCTGAACCAGACCCTACTTACTGAGCTCAGTCATGGGAAGAGATTATCAAGCAGAGAAAAAAAGATTTGCATTTGTGCTTAAAGTTCCTTGACAAATTACAGCAGTTCACAGATTCTTGGGAACTCTGTTCCACGACTACTGAAAGTGCTGAAAAAATAATCAGATGTTATGGAGAATGTTAGGGCCATGCATTGGGATCAGAAAGGCCACAGCATCTCATTAACTGTTGATCGACCCAGCCCATCAGCTATTTCTGTTCCATTGTCAGAGTCTACAGTTTTCAGATTGGTCTTATTGTTTGTGTCAGAAACCAGAGTGGTTACAAGTCATCTTCCAATCTGAGTGATGCTTTTGCAGAACTAGTAATTCCTTTGTGTTGTTGAGGTTGACAAAAGTAAGATTAAAACCCAGTATAATATTTCTCAATGATCTCTGATCTTCCATGTGTACTTCAGGGAAAGAGAGATTTCAATTTCTCCACTGCTTTCATTGAAAATCAAGAGGAAATATCTGCAAAAAGCCTCCTCTGGCTGATCTGATTTAACACAGTTATATTGCCATTGAGGTTCTTTTATTTTAAATTTAGTAATACAGAATAGGCCCTTCTGGACCTTCGAGTCACGTAGCCCAGCAACCCCTGACAACCCTGATTTAACCCTAATCCAATTAGGGGACAATTTACAATGCTAACTAACCTACCCGGTACATTCTTGGACTGTGGGAGGAAACCAGAGGACCTGGAGAAAACCTTCACATTCCACAGGGATGACGTACAGAAACTCCTTGCAGAGGACTCTGAGATTGAACTCTGAACTCCAAAGACCCAAGCTGTAATAGCATTGCAATAATTGTTACACTACCATCAGCTGACAAAATATTTCTGGCAGAGTAGAAGAGAATTGTATTTTTTGTTATGGCTGTTCTTGACAATAATGTTCAGAGTATTAAATGGAAATGGCATCATACTCAGCACTGTTGTTTCTCAAGGATAACAATTGGAACTAAAATAGCATTACAACAGAAAGATATCTCTTCTAAAAGGCATGCTTTAGACTGAGGCTTCTGTCTAGAGTTTCAATGCTTTTTCCTTAATTGTGCTGTTTTCTATTGGGTTCAGCATGTATTCATTCCTCCTGTCTTACCTTCGACTGGCTCCACACTGCCATTTTATTTCCATCTTGTTTACAGTGTTGTTGACCATTTTTTTGAACCTATTCTCACTTCAAGCCTTCCTGAATCACATTTAATTAGTTTTCACATGACTGAAGGATCAAAGCCATTCATTAAATATTTTTGCCACAACAGTCAAGATTGGCCTGCAAATTGCACTTAACTTTTGTAAGGATCCTTTTGCATTTGACATCAGATTAAAATATTTAAATCTCTGGGATTGAATTTAACTCTGAAAATGTGGCAATTTATAGCACAGCTTCCCCCCCCCCCCCACTTAATTCTTCAAGCAACAATTGTCAACATTTATTTAAATTTATACTTCACATAATTATGCATGTTAAATTGATGAGCATTTGATGGCTCTGGTCTTTTACTCGCTGGAGATTCGAAGAATGAAGGGGTATATCATTGAAACCTATTGAATAATGAAAAGCCTAGGTAGAGTGGACCTAGAGAGGATGTTTCCTATAGTGGGATAGTCTAGGACCAGAGTGCACAGCCTGAGAATAGGAGATCCCTTTAGAACAGAGATGAGGAGGATTTTATTTAGCCAGAAAGTGGTGAATCTGTAGAATTCATTGCCACAGAAGGCTGTACTTGGATATACTTAAAGTGGAGGTTGATAGGCTCTTGATTAGTAAGGGTGTCAGAGGTTATGGGGAGAAGGCAGGAGAATGAGGTTGAGAGAGATAATAGATCAGCCATGATTGAATGTCAGAGCAGACTCGATGGGCTGAATAGCCTAATTCTGGTCCTACACTACTATGCAAAAGTCTTAGGTATCCTGGAGTTTTTCTATGGTTTCTGGTGGTGTGGCCTCACAGAATCTTGATTTCAACATCATCAAGGCTGCCTGGGATTAGCTGGAGAGACAGAAGTAAGGTACACAACCAAAGCTGGCAGAAGCACAATAGCAAGTTCTCCAAGATGCTTGGAATAAGTGACCAGCTGATTTTCTTACAAAACTACAGGCAGTGTACCTATGAGAATCAGTTTTAACGGTAAAGGCTGGTCACACCAATTATTGATTTGATTTAGTTTTTTACTGTTTACTGTTTTTTATAGTATTTTTTGATATTCAGAAACTTTTTATTTTATTAATTTTGAAGGCATCTTCACTTTAGAGAATTATTTTACATGCGCCTAAGACTTTTGCATAGTAACTCAATGTCTTATTAGCCAAACTTTTCCTGCAATGTTTATCTTTGTTGCCTGACCTACACTGATATGAGGCATACTGCTTAGTTACTACTTAAGTTTACTCTGTGCTATAGATAACAGCTGCTCCAAAAATCAATACCCAACTTTATCCCACTTTTTAAAAATATCTACTTCCTTATTTTCAAAATTTCAATGATTGTTCAATGTTTTCATAAACAATAACTTGAAACGATTAAGTACCCTTAAATTTTTAAAATAATGAAAGAACAGGTTGAAGGGAATTTTATTAGAAAGCTTTATTTGTGGCTTGGGAGAAATGTGTTTACTTTCTACAGGTTGGTGATAGTTAAACAAACTTTCTTTTAACTATCAAATTTGGTTTGAAGCATACATAATACTCAACTTTTCCTTCTACATTGTGTAAGCCCAGTTATCATTACCCTCCCTCTAGTAGAACTCTTTGGTGTTATACTAATCTTGAAAATAATTTATTAGATTAGTACAATAAATAATTCTTGACATGGGTAACTATGACATAATTGTAAGATGGAAAGCAAATTCTGAGATCTTATTGGAATTACAGATTTTAGATTTATTAATAAATTAGTTGCAAAACAAGCTTTACCTTTTGCTGTGTCTTTATATCAAGTCTCATGTCTTTTGTGCTTTATCTTTCATTGAGAATTGTTTGAGAAAATAGTGAAACAAATAGCAATGAACAGATTTCAAATCTACTTTAGGTATTTTGTAAAGTAGCTGAATTAGTTTAACATTGTGACATAAAATAATATTAACCATGGTCCTGAAAGAGACATGAGTCACTGGTGCGTTTTTTTGTTTTTGTTTTGAGCTTTCATTTTTGCAAACTCTTGGAGCAATTAAAAAAAAGTGACTTCACTTAAGAGAAAGAGCTGATAGAGGAACTGAGTAATAAACCACAATGCTGCTGGAATGGACAGTTCACTTTTGTTTTTTGTGCATGGATTTAGTACAGGGTCAAACCTAAAACAGCAATCTGCCATATCTAGGTGATGGCTCAACCATGTGAATTTAGCAAATGAAACAAGGCACTTCCAGTACAAATCATATTTTTGATTGACTTCTGAGATAAAAGCAGAAGGTCGCTATAGCTGAAGGTTAATTTCCATACAGCATGTCATTTATACAGACATTATTTGTCATACCCTTGTCTACGAATTAACAACGAATAATATTTTTCCAAGCAGAACTAACAATTTGAAATAATGCAAGAGATTCTGCAGATTCTGGAAATCAAGAGCAGTACACACATAATGCGCGAGGAACTCAGCAGGTCGAGCAGCATCTATGAAAATGAATAAACAGTCGACATTTCGGACCTGAGACCCTTCATCAGGACCGGAAAGGAAGGGGAAAGATGCCAGAATAAAAAGATAGGGTGAGGGGAAGGAGGACAAGTTAGAAGGTGATAGGTAAAACCAGGTGGGTGGGAAAGATAAAGGGCTGGAGAAGAAGGAATCTGATAGGAGTGGAGAGTGGACCATGGGAGAATGGGAGGAAAGAGGAGCACCAGGGTAGGTGATAGGCAGGTGAGAAGAAGAGGCAAAAGGCCAAGTAAGGAATGAAAGAAGAGGAAAGAAGGAGGGAAAAGGAAAAAATGTGAAAAAAGGAAGGAGAAATTAATGTTCATATCATCATTTTGGAGGCTACCTAGATGGAGTATGAGGTATTGCTCCTCTACCCTGAGAGTGGCCTCATCATGGCAGAAGAGGAGGCTATGAATGACTTGTCAAAATGAGAATGGGGATATGAATTAAAATACTTGGCCATTGGGATGTTCTGCTTTTGGCAGATGGAGAGGAGGTGCTCAACAATGCAATTTACATTGTGTCTCACCAATGTAGAGGAGGTCACATCGGAGGAACCGGATTGAATAGACAACCCTAACAGCCTCCCAGGTGTGGGAATCGGTAGGCTTATAAAAGATGTCAGTCGACAGTTTGTCTGCAAAAAGTGGAAATGGAGAGATCAAGAAAGGGAGAGAAGTGTCAGAAGTGGACCATGAATTTTAGAGCAGGTTGGAAATTAGAGGCCAAGTTGAGGAAATTGACGACCTCAGTATGGGCACATGAAACAGTACCGATGCTGTTGGCAATGTAGTGCAGAAAGAATTTGGGAGCATTACCAGGGAATGCTAGGAACATGGACTGTTTCACATAACCAATGAAGAGGCAGGCATAGTTGGGGCCCCTGGCTGCCCCTTGAGTTTGGAAAAGTTGAAGGAGAGATTATTGAGGGTGGGGATCAGTTCTGCCCATTTAAAATGTTTTCCCATAGTAATAGTAAACTGACTGCCTGCTATTTGATTATTTATCTTCCTCCCCTTTCTTGAACCAATGTATAACATTTCCAGTTTTCAAGTCCTCTGTAACCTTCCTATGCTGAAGAATTGGTAGATAGTAATCAGCGTCTCCATACTTCTTACCTTTGATTAGATTTGCAACCTGAATTTTATCCCATTTATGTCAAGTAAATCATGACAGCCTTACTAATATCTCCTTTTCATTTCTTTTTATTGACTCCAATAATGTCTTTGTTTACCAAAGCATTGAGGACGTCTACTTGCTCGGTATACACTGATGTCAAGTACTTATTTAGTAACTTACTTTGGTTTTTACCTTCAAAATCTCCATTTGGATCCTCATTAGTACTACCATTCCTTTTGTAGGCTTTATTTTGTAAATGTATGTATAAAATGTCTTTAGATGACCTTTTATGTTTGCACCTAGTTTGTGGTCACACTCTCTTTGTGCCTGCTACTATATTTTCCTCTCTACAGTTTGTATTCAGCCAAATTTTCCGGTGCAATACCAATCTAACATCTGCCATTTGCCACGTTTTTCTGCTTTATCCTATTCTGCTTTAACTCCTTCCTCTCCTGAGGAGCCCTGGCTTTGGCTGTCCTCCTTTAGTTCCTTGTTAGGAACTAACTCCATATAATTTCAGCCATTTCCATTTTAAAAGCCATTACTCCATTTATTTTCTGCTTGTGAGCCTTTGACTCTACTCTGGCCAGATGCCTCCTAAGTTGGTTAACTTTGGTGCCACGTCTCTTTCCATTCCCAAGTCTTACAGTGTTTTGAGGTGCATGACCAAGTCTCTGTTATTCTTCACCTCACCTACTTCATTCCCCTCACTCAATTCTGGCAATGACCCTTCTGTAGGACACTTACACATTCAAAATTAGTAGGAAGGAATTCAAACATCCCTTCCTTTCTGTGCAGTTAATACGATTTTAGCTTCATTCAGTATTTATGTTCACAACTTCCATTATAACTACAGAATAGTAATTCTGTCTCTATTCTCATAATTCAATCTCAAGTAGGATTGTGAGAGCTCAGATTCTCTTGGAATGCCAGCAGTTCCATATGTCATTGCTAGTGTTTGCCCATGTGACTTTGTCAGTGATCCTTGTATGAGCACAGGTTCTGAATTTCCTGAGAGGTCCATAGGGGTAATTACTTGATGAAATTAATTGGAATTGGAATATTATTATCATGTTTAAAATGTGCCTTACCTCATTGATGCACCATCAATAACTCACTCTGAGACGTAAAAGCAAGGTATCGGCTTTTATTGACTGGAAGAAGGAACGAGCAGTGAGTGACCACCATACTACGTCCTGGAGACTGAGAGCCGGGCTCAGACCTCCATCATCTTTATACAGGGGTCTGTGGGAGGAGCCACAGGAGCAGTCATCAGGGGGTGTGTCCAGACAGGTATATGTAGTTCACCACACTCATACAGATCAGATCATTACACAGGACATTGGGGCAGAACCAAGTAAAACGATAACATTGCAGAATAAATTGTAACAGCTGCAAAAAAAGTACAATGCAGGAAAACAATGAAGTGCAATGTTATAACGAGGTAGATTGTGAGGGCAAGAGTCCAAATTATCATACTGGAGATCGATTTAATAGCCTTCTAACAGTGGGGTAGAAGCTGCCCTTGAACCTCATGGTACATGCTTTTGGGTATTTGGTATCATTTGCTCCTTTCTTGCAGTTTTCCAACAGTTCTATTGGAAAAGGCTGAATTTTCCAGACAAACTGGGGGCTTGGCTTTACCAAGTGCCAAAACCTGGATGTATGACAATATGGCCCTGTGATCTATACATGATCTGTAGGGCTTTGTTGATCACCTCAGAGCTTTCCTTTAGCTATAACTTACAAAAAATTCATGTCACTGCTTCTTAACTCCAACCAACTAGATATTATTTTTGGCCCTCACTCATTTTGTTCAGTTCGAAACATAGAAACATGGAAAAACTACAGCACGATACAGGCCCTTCGGCCCACAAAGTTGTGTTGAACATGTCCTTAGATGAGAAATTACCTACGGTTGCCCATAGTCCTCTATTTTTCTGAGCTCCATATACCTGCCCAGGAGTCTCTTAAAAGACCCTATTGTATCCGCCTTCACCACAGTCGCCAGCAGCCCATTCCCCACACTCATCACTCTCTGCGTAAAAAAACTTACCCCTGACATCTCCTCTGTACCCACTTCCAAGCACCTTAAAACTGTGCCCCCTTGTGCTAACCATTTCAGCCCTGGGAAAAAGCCTCTGACTATATTGGCTCCCATCATCTTATACACTGTGATCCTTGTTATGTGAAGGCAGTTTGCTGAGGTTGCGTGGGTGATGTCAAGTGCCTATTTAGGTATTACTTGCTTGCAATTATGAAATGGAAATAAAAGTGTTCAATATTGAAGAGTATCTTAACAGGAAGTTTTTATTCACTAGTGCTTTGTATTCACTCCTAAAAGTGAATAACTTGATAACTCAAAAGGCTGCTCAGACAGTTTTATGCTAAAACTATCCAGGAAGGCTTTCTTTAACATTTAGCTTTTGATTTCTTCACGTAATGGGGCACTCAGTGCTGATGTAGCTGACAGCACTGCCCTATCAACATTTCTAGGTGAGGCATGGCAACAGTACCAACAGCTGCCACACCAGTGTCATTAAGCTCTGGGCAATGCAAGGGGTAATTTTAGCCTACTTTTGAAAAGTGTTAAATTGATTAGATCTATTAATAAAAAGAGAATGAACATTTGGGTCTGAACTTTAACAACCCCATCCCTTGCCAGTTTAGAAGTTTCTGGCATAATGTTGCAGCACCTGTTTAATGTCTGCGTTCTGGCTGCTGGAAGGATGCTGTCTTCTTTAAGTCTGTACAGACATCCTTGATAATCCGTAGATTCTTGCCTCAGATTGCTGATCCTAGTCAAGTGAATAAATAGCTTGGTGACTCGGGTGAATGTGCTGCCTGCAGCTGTGGTACGAGATGCTGGTGCCCTTTTGAGTGAGAGATTTCAATGTCTTCAGCTTGCCCACTGAAATACCTTCCAAGGACTAGGTGCAATAATCTGTTGTTACCCTGACAACTTTACAATTGTTTCAAACTCCAGACCCAACATACTGTTGTTCATTTAGATTCTAAAGTTTAGAGATTCAAGGTTTTCCCCTATGGCAGAGACAGACCCCAGGAAGAAACGGTGTCCAATCTATGAGCCCTGATGTGAGCCCCAATCTCTGCCCCTGCTCCATACTAGCCATCAGCTGGGTCAGTCAGGATGCAGAGTGCATGGGAGCTGCTACCAATGTCTAGCAAAGAAGTGAATTTGATATCCATATGGTAGAGGTTAATGATAAATTCCATCATTAATCTTGTCATTTCCTGCATTCAGTTGGACAGGACTGTTAGATCACTGATCACCTTGCTGTGCATCTGTATCAATCTCATTGTGACAGCATCCAAATCATGGGCTTCATGTCAGTTCTCAAAGTCAGTATGTACTTTGTCCCACAGCTCTAGCAAACACTGTACCACATTCCATTTGCTTGATGCTAGACTGAAGACGTATAATCGTTGCATTATGATCCTGTGATAGAAAAACTGCATTATATTGAGAAACATCAGAAAGCACTTATATAAATGGATGAACTTCCCAACTTGTTAATATCCATTCTCTCCATTGTGTGCCTTGCTACTGTCCAGCTGCGATAGGGAGTGACCTGCCATTTATACATAGCAAAATGTCAAGGTTTGCACTGAACTGGATTCGTAGGTGCTGATCTTTTTGCCCATTTCATAATGTTTCAAGTATTTGTATAAAAGCTGGGGATGAGCTAATATATCAATTGGAGGTGAAATCCAGTTTAGAGATTTTCAAATGATATTTTGATTTTAGATTTGTGCGTTATGGATTGACAAGATAAAACTATATTAGCTATAACAAACTTTCATAGAGTCATAAAGCAAAACAGTATGGACACAGACACCTTGGCTCAATGAATAGAAGTTGGCTATGCTTGCCCCAGCTTGTCCCAGTTTCTTTTGGTCCATATCCCTTTAAACCCCACCCCTGCATTTACTGTACCTATCCAAGTGCTTTTAAAATCATACTTAACCCTTCTTCTGGTAGCTCCTTCCCTGAAATAATTACCCCTTGTCCCTTTTAAATCTTGCCCCTTTCACCCTAAATTTATGCCCCCTAGCTTTGGACTCCTATGCCCTGGGGAAAAAAATTGTTACCAATCACCTTATCTATGTTCCTTATGATTTGATGAAAAGTCCATAAGGACATCTCTATGCTCCAATGAATAAAGACAGCCTGGCCAACTCTCCCTATAACTCAGGCCCTCTGGTCCTGACCAAATCCTCTTCAATCTTTACTCCATTCCTTCCAGTTTAACCACATTTATCCTGAAACAGGGTGACCAAAACTGCTCACATTACTCCAAGTGTGACCTCACCAAAAACTAAGACAACTGCAATGTAATGTCCCAATTATATTAAATGTTCTGACTAAAGAAGGCCAGTGTGTCAAACACCTTTATCGCCATCCTGTCTACCTGTGACACCACTTTCAATGAACTTTCAATGCACTTGTAATATAAACTATGCACTTCCTCAAATAATGTAGAGCAGTTTATTTCCAGTTCCTGATTCCAACAACGTAAATTGTGTTTGATGGTGTTTTCTAAATGCTCTAACACAAATTATCATTCTCCTGAGAGGATTAATATCTGAGAAGGTACAACAGGGGCTTGTGTATTGGCTGTGATTTAAAGTTCAAAGTTCAAAATACATTTATTATCAAAGTATATATACTATATACAACCTTGACATTTGTCTCCTTGCAGGCAAACACAAAACAAAGAATCACAATAGAAATCAATTATTATCCCTACACGATAAACACTATCAAACACACAATGTGCAAAGTACAAGAACAAATTGTGCAAGCAATAAAAATGAAAACAAACAGCACACAGAACATCAACCACAGAGTCATGTTGAGATATTGCTAAAGAAGTTTAACTACACTGGTTATTATTATGTAAGATGAAAATATTTAAATATGGAAGTATTTTGCAGAATTTCGGGTGCTGTCTTTACCAATAACTTAATTTGATGGATGTAAAATTCACTTGAGGAATCGAAAACATGAGACACATGTCAAAGCAATCTGTGGTTAAAATGTTGTTAAGTTCTTGTATGGGGCTGTGAGCAGTTCTGACTCTCTGCTCACTTCTGTACAGGGCAGATAATTTCAGGCGACCTAAATGAATTTTGTGACGTTGAAGAAAGAATCTTCAAAATGTCTGCAAACAAATTCTCTGGCATGATGAAAGATTCAGGCACTGTCAGAGAAAAGAGGTGGGATCTTCCAAAACAGAAATTAACCTCTGGATAAATTGAATCTTGGTTTGGGTGGCAAAACTTTACATGATTCCAATCTTATTTATAAGGCCTATTTTCTAAATATTCGTACACTTCACTGTTATTTTCTGTTTAATTCTAAATTTCACCCAAAATGTTATTCATTTTGCAATTTTGTTGAGTTATTGCATTGCTTTCACTGTTCTTGCTACCACTTTTCTGAATGTGTGGCAGGTGACATTGATTCAGAAATGACTTCTTCCCCTCGGGCTTCAGATTTTCAAAGGCTCATGATCACTACCTCATTATTCATTGTCTTGCACTATTTATTTATTTATTGTTATTTATAGACATTGTATGTCTTGCACTTTACTGCTGCTGCAAAACACCAAATTTCACATCTATCAGACTGATAATAAATTTGATTCTGATTCAGTCATTGGGTCTCCAGAGATTTGCTAGAGACTGTAGAAATTTCTAGTAAATAGCTATTTTAATGTGTAGTTTGCATTGCATTCTTCCAATAATTCCTTCTTGAAGGGTAACACTGCTTCCTTTCAATGGTGCCACATCGCAGAACGTAATGCACAATGGCGCCATATTGCACCAGGTGCAGAATTGATTTTAAAATATTCTCCCAGTTAAAGGCTTTAGCGTTACAAATTCAGATGTGTGCCGGATTTGTTCAGTTGCTTTACTAAAGAGTGCATAATTTTAGGAATCAGGACCTTAAAATATTTTTGGAATCAAATAAAGTTTTGTCACCCATGGATAACAAAGTTGTAAAGTATAATATGAGGGAAAATGTAAGAATGGCTTCAGGCGAAACCAGGGAGGTTTTTGGATATTACAAATCTTTTAATAAAATTGCTTAGGCTCACTGTTGTTTTTGGCTCCAGAGAAACAGTAAAAATATTCACCACTTCTGGGTGCCTTTTTTGAGAAGTTGGTTAAACTGTTGAACACCTGGAAAACTTTGCTGCAAACTTTGCCAGTTTTGATTTTGGTTCCTGCAACTGGTGGTGAAAGCCCCAGTTTGTCATTGTTGCGTGGGTGTTGATCTTGAACATTAAAATTAACTCTTAATTTCCCCAACTGGGTAAATTCAGTGCCAAGCCTAGGGGTATTCATAAGAATTTATTTCCCTGCCTCACTTTTATCTCCTTTACCCGTTTTGATGAATGATCTATGACCTGAAATTTTAATTCTGTTTCTCACTCTGTACAGATGTCACCTGTCCTGCTGAATGTTTCTGGCATTTCTGCCTTTGTTTCAGATTTTCAGCATCTCTACAATAAAAAAAAAATCAGTATTTAAATCAGATAATTTTAGAGATTGCTTTATATTGTGCACATACATATGTATAGTTGATGTTAATGAAGGTCAGTGGTGGTGAGGAGTGAGTATGCCCCTGCTGAATTACATCTGCACAACCTTTGACATTGCAAGCTGACCTAAACCCCATTGAGGGTTTTGGAGGTGACCGTTTCATTGTAATTGGACTTGATCAGTTGTATCTGACTGTATTCATCACGCACATTGATGCTGCTTTTTCATGTAAGCTTCTCATGCATAAATAGGCCTTCACAATAAACCTGAGGCCTGCAATAATGAAAGTTAAAGGGGAAGCTGTTAGAGCAGATTACAGTCCATGCTGTGGTTTTCTCTGAGATTCCTAATACTCCCGTTGTTGTGATCCACTCTGTTACTACCCCGTCCACCATGACTGAACCCAACCTCCGCCCCACCCCCACCCTACAATAACCCTGAGTCCTACCTGCCCCATCACACGCTTGGCAGCCAGTCGTGAAACTAATCTCCTTGCTACATCCTGCCTCTTGAGTTGTTGATTTCTCACAGCCCTCCCCTAATATAAATACCAAGTTACCTGCCCAAATCTTCCTCAACACCATCTTCTGAACTATGATTGACACATGGCCTACCGGTTCTCAGGCAATAGTGGAAGGAGTGGAAAGGCGCCAAGTGCACGAACTCTGTTGTATTGGTATGTAGAAGCCCTTGTGTGTACTGTGTATTGACCCATTGTCATTGCTTGTTCAGTGTGTTTCTTATGTCACTGATAACCGTTGGATCAATTTTTGCATAGTAGGGGAATTAAGGGTTATGGAGAAAAGGCAGATAGGTGGAGACAAGTCCATGGCTAGATCAGCTACGATCTTATTTAATGGTGGAGCAGGCTTGATTGGCCAGATTGCCTACTCCTCCTCCTATTTTTTTTTCTTATGAACTTCTAGGTTAACGCTAAAGCTATGAGATTCTAGTTTAAAAACATATTGATGATAGTTTAAAAAAATCATGATTAGCATTTTATAAAGCAAAAATTGTACATCACTTTCTTAAGGCATGTGAATTAGCATAATATCTGTTTCAGTCTCAATTATTGATTTAACTTTATGAAGGATGATTGCTGTTTAGATAAAAATGATGGATGGAAACAGCACATATTAATAAATAATAAGTGTCATTAGAGAACAATTACATAACAGTGAATGGTATACTTAACAGTTTTGCATTTATCTTAATATAAAAACCTCCTCATCTGGATCCACCAATAGCTTGCCAGCTTTAGTCTCACCCTTCCCCCTCATCTCCAATCTATTTGAGTGCTTTCATCTATTCGCCCAGATGAAGGGTCAATCTGAAATATTAACTGTCCTTCCGTAGATGCTGCCTGATCTACTGAGTCTCTCCAGCTGCTCAATTTTTTTGCAACCAGTTCTTAATCCATACATTACACCAATTTTGTATTATATTATATGTTTAGATCCCTGGGACAGTGACTCCATGAACAAATTTGCAGAGGCAGGTAGGTGTCTGCTTTGGACATGTCCTCTTATCTCTACCTGGACCATGACCCCATGAACAAACGACCTCCCATTCTTTAATGCTGAGCAGTCAGTACTGAGTAAAGGACTCACCTTTGTACCGCTGTGCCATTACTTCATCAATTCAATATGACCTAATCTCTTCCTCTGCCATCTCTTCCTCTGTACCTTATTCTTTGTTAAGGAATCCTCATCCTCCTCAGACAGTCTTTTCTAAAATATCCAAGGTACTCTCATTCCACTTGGACACCTCTTTCCAGTCTTTTATACTCCCTTGATCTTTTAATTTGCCTTTGCCAATAGGCTTTGCCTGCCTTGACTTTTCTACTCTCCTCGACCATTCTAACTTCACCCCAAAGCAGTCCATTTACTTTGCTCCCATCCTGACCTCAACATCAAACCTACACAAGAGCGACACCATTGTGGTCTGGAATACTGATTTCTGTTTTGCAGTGTAGGCCTCAGCTCTTGGATGACTTCTTATACCTTCCCCTGGGCTATGCCCCCATGAACAAACACCAGACCACTGTCTCTCAGGCTATTGCAGATCTCATTGCACCAGGAGCTCTTCACTCCACAGTCTCCAATCGCAATATGCCTGCTTCTATCACTTTCCTATGATTCACAAACAAAATTGTCCTGTTTGACAAATCGTTTCTTCACTAAACGTATTTCTCCATACTTTTAACTTCTTCCCATAACCCCTTGTTCATTTCTTCCTACCTGCGACATGTCTCATGCCATCTACCATTCTGGCAACTTCCAATTCGCTGGTCCAAATTATTACATCTTTACCATGGACATTTAGTCTTTATGAATCTCCCATCAAGAATGTCTCAGGGCTTTCCACTCTTTTCTGGAACGTACACCCAACCAGTTCCCCACTACCAACATTTGAATCTACCCGATGGAACTTGTTCTTGCCCTCAATTTAATTTTTTTTTGGTTCCTCGTATTTTCTACAAATCAACATGTAGCCATGGGCTCTCACATAGGCCCCAGTTATGCCTTTCTTTATGTTGACTACGTGAAACCATCTTGTTTGAAACCTGCTAAGGCACCCATCCAAACACTTCTCCACTACATTGATGACCGCGTTGGTGCCTCTTCTTTCACTCATGCAGTTTAATAATCTTTGTCACCAACTTCCATACAATCCTCAAATTTGCTCAGACTATTTCTAGTTTCTTTTTCTTGAGTTTTTTTTGTCTCCATCTTAGCAGACAAATTATGCACCAATACCTACTACAAACTCACAGACTCCCACAGCTACCTTGGCTACACTTTCTATACTGTCTCCTATAAGTGTGCCATCTTTTTCTCTCAATCTGTTCTCAAGATGAAACTTTATGCTTTGAAACTTCTGAACTGTCTACTTTCTTCAGGAAATGTGGCTTCCCTTCTCCGTAGTTGATGGAGTTCTCAAATGCATTTCATTCATTTCTGCACATCTGTTCTCAGTGTCTGTCTCCACAGTCAACAGAAATGGAGTTCTCCCGGTCGCCATCTTTCATCCCATTAGCTTTTGCATCCATTTAACATATCATCCTTCACCATGTCTAGCAGCCATGGAATCCACCACCAATGGCATTTTCTTCTCCCTCCCCCTTCCTGTTTTCCACAGGGACCTCTCTTCCACGAGTTCCTGATACATGTATCCCCTCTCATCAACCCCTTCCCATACCTTGGCACTTTCCCTTGCAGCCCCAGGAGGTGCAACACTTGATCCTTGACATTATCCCTCACCACTGCACAGCATCTAAGCAGCCCTTCCAAGTAAGGCAGAGATTCATGTGTACCTCCTCCAACCTGTTCGATCACATTCAATGCCTGCAATGTTACTTTTGTATTGGCAAGAGCAATATTAGACTACGCAACCATTTTACAGTATGCCTGCACACTGCCCACGAAGGCCATCTTGAGATTTCTTGTACATGCCATTCCTACATCTGTCTGTCCTCAGCTTTCTCTGCTGGTGCGGTGAGGTCAGATGCAAACTGGAAGAACAACACCTCATATTTTGCTTGGTAGCATACAAACCAATGGTGTGAACCTCGGATTTTCCATTTTCAGGTAAACAGTACTGCTGTGTTCCTTTCCCATTCCCACCAGGGTATACCTTATCTCTTCCCCATTATTCATCTTTTCCATCCCTCCCGCTTTGTTACCTAAACTCATCTCACTCAACTATCACTTTATCTCTAGTCTTGACCCACTGAGTTCCTGCAGCAACTTTTTTTTTTGCTACAGATCTACAGTCTCTTAAGACTCATATCCTACCCCATATGATTCAATCATACATACCCACCTACGATTCTTTCCCATTTCCCTTGGTTCACCTTTCCTCTCCTTTATCTGGTTCCATCTGCCTCTTGTCTCTCATTTATCTGATTTCATCTACCGCCTACCAAACTCCCTCTCACTCCTCCTTCTCACTTCTATATGCTGGGTATCGTCACTCTAGATAGACAGATAGATACTTCATTGATCCCAAAGGAAATTACAGTGTCCCAGTAGCATTACAAGTGCACAGATATAAATATTGGAACAGAAGTAGAAAGAATTAAAAAAAAGTTACCACAAACTATCTAACAGGAGGGGGTCATCACTTCCCCAGCTATAGGTTGACTCATTTTAGAGTCTAATGGCCAAGGGTAGCACTCTTTGGAGCTGTGCAGTTGTCTTAGTCTATTACTAAAAGTTCTCCTCTGTTCAGCCAAGTTGGCATGTAACAGGACTCTTTGTTCTAATGCAGGGTCCCAACCAGAAATATTGATTATCCCTTTTTGGACACAAATGTTGCTTGACCCACTTAGTTCTTCCATTAGTTTGTTTCTGCTCCAGATTCTAGCATCTGCAGTCTCAATTTACACACTCCAACCTTATGACCACCCTCCTGTGTTATTATTGAAAGCTTTCTGAAGATTCAAAATACACACCCTCATTAGTTCTCGCTATCTCATTAACACAAAAAACACTTGTACAAAACTGAGCAAAGTGTAATTTGGGATTTCACCATGATACTTCTCCATAATGCTTTGATATTGATACATGCAGGTTCACTCACGTATTGTAAGAGAAAGGATGAACATCTGCAGTTGTTTCGAGTAATTTCAAGCATAATAATGTATTGGAGTAGAACAGAAGATTGCTAAGTTTCATGCTTTGTACTGTTGTCTAATTTAAATATTTTTGGCTGTTTCCATTGGTTAAGTCTATATTCTAAATCTTTAATTTACTAAAGCAAACTCATCAGACTAAGATGTTTTGCCCTTTAATGTTGTCTTAAATATTTAGAATGTATAGAACAATCTCCGATCAAACCTCATGCTATGCTAACATAACTTTTGTTTAAGGAAGAGCTATTCTATTCAGAATAGAGTTGAAAATTTTTGTAATTTTATTTAACTGCAGAATCAAGCACTTAATGGAACACATTGATTCGTGGACTTTAGTATGTTGATACTCTTGATGGAGAACTGAATATGGTATAACTGGATTTGATATGATTTAATCTAATAGTTACACAGATTGTAGGAGGAAATGTCAATATAAATGTTAGGGATATTTGTCAATGTAATTAATATTTGTAAATGGAGTATGGTAAAGATGGGCCAAATGGTTTTCTCGTGTTTCATTTTCTTTCCATTCCTATTATTTACATTGTTCAGACCGATAAGCCAAGAGGCAGTCTATATTTCTCCAATCTTGACAAACAGGTGTCAAGACATTCTAGTGTACATATGAAGTTTTGGTTTTTGTTTCCTTTGCTGCAGTGGTATTGTGACATGCCTTCACCAGCACACATACGTACTTCCCCTCCTACACCAAAAGACTAAGTGAAAGCGGATTCTGTGCTCTTCAAGCTAGGATTTATTAGTCGTTTTTCAGTTGAATTGCCATTTTGCTTTCCCTGGGATATTAACACAAACATGAGTTTCAGAGTTAAAGTTTTCAAAAGGGACCACAGCATTGATTTTCGGAAAAAACGACGAACTCGAAAGAGGATAGGTCAAGTTGAGGAACACAGATTCAGTACAGTATGTATGGCAGCTTAAATTTCTATTGAGGTGTTTATTTTACATTGAATTAGTGTTTTGGCATTTGAGTTTTACATGGTATTGGTCAGGCTGAGACCATAATATTTTAAAGTTTTGATACCTTCCAGCTTTTTGGTAATGATTTAAAATTGTAAATATGTTTTAATACAGAAAATAGCCTTGCTATTTCCTTATGCTTGCCAGCCATAACTTAAAACTTAAGGAGATAGCTTATGTGGGTAGAAACTTAATACTACTAAGCAATAATAAACATAGTGCTTGTAGATGATCATTTCCAGGCATTTTGAAAGATAAACATAAATCAAATGACATTTAAAAAATTATAAAATGTTCAGGCTTTGATAAGGGATTCTGAAAACTAACCTGATGCATACAGGGTGGATTGATGTAGATCTGGATTGTTCTTTTGATAGAAATTTTCTGTTTGCTTGTCAACGATGTTGAAGCCTCAAAACTGTGCCATTTCTCAATGATGTCTTTTAAAGAACTTCAGTGAAGTTCTATGTTGTACTTCGAAGTTTAGTTTCTTCATATTCTACACTGGGAGTATACACAGGCTTTTTTGGTGTAATTAGATCAATTGCATATTTTAAAATCTATAAATATATTCAAATTGAGAAGTTTATAACATTACTTGGACTATTATATTTGTACTATGCTACTAGATACTTCAGATATTTGATTTTTAAAACCAGTTATTTGAAATTAATTGCACTGCTGCTCACACTCAATTATAACAAACTAGTTAAACAGTAGGAACAAAAATACCGAATGGTCATATAGTTACCAAAAAGCAGCAGAATGACGATGGGTATGAGCACATGTTTCTAACTAAAGTCACACCGTGTCCCATCCAACATCACACTGGGGGGAAATCTTTCCTGTTTGCACCAGAGCCACTTTGCAGAAGCTGGGGACCAATAATCTACTGAGGGCCTTGATAGATTTTCCTCTCTGTCTGTGTAGGGATAGTCCAAGGCAGTTCCTTTAACCACAGTCTGACAATCCAAGCTATTAATCATTTACCTTAACATGTCTGCTTGGCTCACTTGTATGATGGTGGGGGAGCAGCAAATCCTTATTGTAGACTTCAGTTTAGGGTGATCTCAGACACTATTTTACATAAGTTACAAAATTCTATATCTAAGGTTTATCTCCGTGCACAGCTGTGTCTGTGGTCAGATGAATTGCTTCTACTTGTAATTTCAAATGGCGTTATGCAATTATATGTTGCCTTCTTCACCAGTGATAAATCCCCTACTACTTTCCTACTTTGTCGTGGCAGTTCTACTACTTATTATATGGCCAGGTATCTCATGTTGAAGCAATGACTTAGCCCAAAGCATAAACAAATGTTTAAATGATCCAACAATCCAACATATTTGACACATTGTACAAATAAGGGTAGGAGAAAATACACACAAATGAACTCATTTCCCAACAGATTTATAACTTTGAGAAATATTAGCCAATTCTATTTCAGAACATGAAGATTACTCTGATGTCGACCAGCAGCCTAGCAACCCCAAACAGAGCTACCCCTCAAAAACAATTTGAAGCAATGACTGCTAGAGTTTCTTGGTTCCTGGAGAGGACTGCAGCTGGGAGAGAAGACACAAACCCTAAAAGAATAAGGAAGTGTATTGTAATACTGTATAAACAATTGAAAACTCCAAGAGTTATGGTGAGGGAGTGTTAGGGGATAGCCGATAAGGAAAGGATTGAGGGGAAGAGAGATCCCCTGACCAGCCTGGTCTTGTCTCAAGATGGCACAAGCAGCAGCAGTTAAGAACAATATGTGAGGTAATAATCTGCATCTGTGTCGAGATGCAGCGGGGAGAAGAGTATGAAAATAGGTTGCAAGTAGCTGTCCAAAACCGAATGTTTCTCGGCTACGTGCTGAGAGACACAGAAAGGTTTGGTTCAACTGCCACAATGTCTCTGTGGGAATTACCACATTTCTGGCTTGTTCCACCGTTGGACACTAACATATATAATAACCTCACAGACATATCACTGACTGAAAACTGGGACTGATTCCTTTTGACATAATGTACACCTTGCAAGCAAATGTAATATGTTAGATGCAATAAATGGCAATATTTAAATGGCCTGCTTTGTATATTATGTCAAAAAATAATGAAATACCTATACATAAATGAAAAAAAAGTTTTTGGCATAACGTTAGTTTTTATTTAGTGAGCAGAAGGAAAGACTTAAATAGAAGTGTAAAACATCAGAGTTGCTCATTTTGTAAAAGAAACAGTGTTATATCCATACACTGGTGTTTTTTTTTTTTGCTTTTTTTTTAACCCATTTTAACACTTATGTTTAATTTGATATAGAATTATTTACTGCCCCTATATGTTAATTGCTGGCAGGAACACAATTGATCATATTGATAGAATAAGGCCTCTTTGATCTTGTGAATGTAACCAAGCAAGAGTATTTATTTTCAACATGACTTCCTGTGCTAACTCTATTTTTACAGTTGTTTATCAGTTGTTATTTTTTATTCCCTGAGTTGAAACTATAGGTTTATTGGAAAGAATGTAAAATTGTGTAGGCCTCTGAGCGAATCTTTAAAAGATGGTAATCCTTGACTGACATGAAATAAGTTGAACTTTTGTTCTGAAGGAAATATTTTCAGCAGTTGTTTTGTCATTTGCTGTTCAATCATTCTGCTGGTGTGCTTGGTGAGTTTTACTGTATGTTGTTGTATCAAAGAGCCGCACCTTAATTTTTTTCTTGAATGTAGGTAACCAAAAACTGATCTTTTGAGTCATTAGTATTATCATGGAAACTTTTTATGCTTTAGAGATGATCCGCATGGAGAATGACCCCATTAAATTCCATCAGATGGAAATGAATAATCAATACTCATTCAATGGCAAAACAGACAAAGCTCAAAGAGCTGTGAACCGTATTGGTGGGAAGAGAGAGTATTCACAGAGCGGGTTTCAGCTGGATAGGGGTTGAGGATGAATGCCAAATGCTGTGACCTCATTTTGATGGAAATCGGATTCTGAAGAGCTAACACCAAGTGGGCATCAGGCAAAAATTATATAAATTCAGGGAAGAATACAATGTTTGGGAAAGCAGTGTTGGTAAGGGCCTGATGAAGGGTCTCAGCCGGAAACGTCGACTGTACTTCTTCCTATAGATGCTGCCTGGCCTGCTGCATTCCACCAGCATTTTGTGTGTGTTGATAAGGGCTGCTCGGTATTGACTTTAGTAACCCATACAAAATGCTGGAGGAACTTAGCAGGTCAGGCAGCAACTATGAAAAGGAATAAACGGTCGATGTTTCAGGGCGAGACACCTTTTCAGTCCTGATGAAGAGTTTCAATCCGAAACATCAACTGTTTATTCCTTTACATTGATTCTGTCTGACCTGCTGAGTTTCTCCAGCATTTTGTGTGTGCTGCTTGAGATTTCCAGCATCTGCAGAAAGCCTTACGTTTATGTTGTTGTTTTTACCACCTTTGCATTTGCGCGGCCACACCTCCGTTCACGATACAGTCAATGGTTAGACTTACATCAGAATCCTTTTTACATTTTAGGACCCAGATTCCCACTTAGAATCGGAACGTCATAATGTTACATAGCACAGACAAAGTCTTCTGCCCAACTTGATCATGTTAACTCAAGCTTTTGTTCCATTTACCCTTATCCTTCTATACCTTTCTTATGCTTGTACCTGACTGACTGTTTTTAAATGTTGTTATTGTATCATCTCAACTATTTTCTCTGGCAGTTAATTCTGTGTAAACACTGTTGTCTCTGTGAAGAAGTTACCCCTCAGATTCTCTTTATTCATTTCTCTCTCACTTTAAACCTATGCCAGCTAGTTTTTGCTTTTCTTTTCCTGGGTAAAAGACTGTGAGTATTCACCCTATCGATTATAGACAACTCTCAGTCACCTGCATATAAGGAATAAAGCCCAAGCCTGCCCAACATCTTCCTGTAACTCGGGTCCTCAAGTCTTGGCAAAATTCTCATAATTCTTCTTTGCACTCTACCCAACTTAAGGACATCTTTCCTATAACAAGAAAATCAAGATTATACATTGTACTCCAAGTGAAGCTTCACAACTGCAGCATAATATCCTTTATCCATGAAAGCCAGAAAAGACCACAATGGGGCTGGAAGGTGAAAAAATGGAGCATGCATTAAAGGTGTTTTTAATTAAGTGACTATATTATTCATAATAGCCCATATAAATTACAAAACTTCCTTCTAATCCTTTTCTACCCCTCTCCACACTACTCCTGCAGTGCCTATGTTGTTTCTAAGTATGCAGCTTGGCTTGCACATGTTAAATGATAACTCTGCCTTTAATTCAGGAATTCCCAACCTTTTTATGCCATGGAGCCTTACCGTTAACTGATGGGTCTGTGGGCTCCAGGTTGAGAACACCTGCTTTAATTCAACCATGCTTTATGCTGGTCATGTCAAAACACCGTTTCTTTCTGTGGTTCCCTCTAATATTAATTAGCAGAATGAGCTTGTGGAGGAGGTGTCAGGGAAGAAGTCTCTTTAAATATTGTAAATTAAGTGCAGGATTGGATTACTGACTGACAGTAATCTGGCTTGATAATATCCACAATTTTAAAAAGTGACATTCTGAAGGATTAAGAATATACTGTTTGTTCTGTACACTGCCTCTCATTTGTGATAATCTCTTCCAAGGCAACAGTCAGTAAAGTGCAGTCTTTTCAGAGTTAATCTTACATAATGCCAATTCCTTCACAAGGGTCTTCCATCATGGAGAGTAGAGAACACAAAGGAAATGAGTTCAGAAGCACTTTGCATTCTGGTACGAGAGGGAGGTGATGGATTAGAGTGGAGGATTGCTGAGATGATCGTCATAGGGAAGGAGGTGTAAAGATGATTGGCAACAGATTATGTAGAATGACGTTTGGGAGCTTGCGGAGTTAATGGAGGTGGGGTGCACAGTGCTGTGGCGATCAGTCAGAGACATGGTCAGGAAGGTAACAAGGATTGGGAGACCGGGTGGACATTGTTGGGGAGAAATTAGGGTTGAAAGAGTAGTAAACTGGTTAATGAATAAGAGGCTGATGTGGGTTAATTGGGGAGAGAGTTGTGGAGAGCATTAGGGTGGGTGAGTCATCAGATGAGATGCTGCAGAGATAGGCTAAAGATAGCTTTGATAATGGAAATGGAGAAGTTTGGTGGGTAGCAATGATTAGGAAAGTTCCTGAAGTAGAATCTACTTGAAAGAAGGGAGGTGGCTTGGACTGACCGGCAGTGTTTCAGATGAAGTCGGAATTCCTGTGCTTATCACATGATCTAACATTACCTATGTCCATGATGGGGAAATGTGATTGAAACATGACCACAGAGAGGACCTTCTGCCTTTAACTACAAGTGGTTGCATATGTTAAAAGGGAGTTCTTACCATCTTGGAATCTTTATGGTCTGGTTGAAAAATTCAATTTTGGAACCGCTCAGAGTGAAGATTTGGCAATGTGGCCATCGTGCTAACTACAGAGGCTGTCTGATAATAGACTCCATTTGAAATATTAATGCTCAGTCTTTTATTCATCAGTTTTAGCTACATGTGGCTACACCCTTTCAGACCTTGGCTGACACATGACAGAAATGGGACATAGTTTCTTCACTTCCCGTCTCCCAAACCACTGAGTTAAATGATTCATAGAGCAGCAGGAGCCAGATTCCGCCCCTTCAGTTCATTGTTCTAAATTTAAAAGGGAAATCTACCCAGTACTTGCTCATCAGCATGGTGTGACTGGTAGTTGCTTCCAGCATGTACAGTGTAATAAAGATAGGATTATTTTCCCGGTTGTACAATGGTTATGTGAAGAAGTATATTTATAAGTTTTGTAAGCTGCCCACAACATGACGCCGTCTTTCACCACCGCCATCTTGCTTTGCTCGATACCACCTTGCGCAACTGGACCCTCAATTTCCTCACCTGCAGATCCCAGTCAGTTGGCAACTACATCTCTTTCCCAATCTCTATCAGCACGGCTACACCACAAAACTGTGTGCTTAGCCTTCTGCTCTACTCACTTTATACTTGTGCCTATGAGGCTAAACACAGCACCAGAGTTGTATTTAAGTTTGCTGACTGTTGTGTATTTAATGCATCACTAACATTTTAGTAATAATGTAAATGTACTGTTTGATTAAGCAATCTGTTATTTAAATAATTCATTATGGTTATATGTATGAAGTACATAAATGGCATATGTCATCACCCCTCTGCCTCATTTGCACGCACCTTGTTAAAAGGAAAAACAAACATACTTGAGTTACCTCCCAGCTACATGTTTTCTTTTAATTAGTTTTATGTTTTGGAGTTACAAAACCTAACAGTGGTGATGAGTAAATTTTAAACGAACCTGAGACCTGTTGAAGCACAGTGAGATGCTCGAGCTAAAAAAAAGCACAGCAAGAAAATGGTTGAGTAAATAACAGCGCAGTGAGAAAAGGTCAAGGTAAAATAAACAGTGCAGCGAGAGAAGGTCAAGGTAAAAAAACAACATACAGCACACGCTTCTTTGGGAGGAGAAGACTTTTAAGTTAAAAAAAAGGCAGAAAATGACCCAAGCTCATGGGTTCATAAACAATGAGTACTGGGTGATAATAATCATAAATAAAAAAATATCACAAATAAAAATTGGCTGGTTACATTGGAAAGATAGATAAATGTAAGTGTTATGGAAATGGATGAGGATGAATGAGACCTAATTTCTTGAGAAGTTAACAAATTCAGAGATACTTGAAACTAGAAAAAGGAAGTTGAGAAAAAGACAAAAAGTTGAAAAGGAGAGAAGAGATAGGGAGAGAGAAGGTGTGAAGGAAGCTGGGACTGGGAGAGATGCAAAGGTTGAAATAGATCCAGAGAGGAAAGTTGAGAAAAGGAGAAGAAAGGCATCCAGAGCTATCAGAACCACTTCCTGCATTCTCAGAGTCAACTCCTAATTCCACTGGGCCAGAGGCTCCAAATCCTGAGATCGTTTTCACAGCCATTTATGTCCCAGCAGCCAAGCAGAGTGACCTCCCTGGTCAGGAAAGGCATCATCCCACAAGAGTAAGAAATCCTCCACAGCAATAAAATCTTTAGGTCTGAATGGGAAAATTTAAAATTGAGTATGTTGTGGATATCTATATAGTAGTTGTATTATGTAGTATGCTGTGTATATTGTATATAAGTTGAAATGCTTTCTATATGGAGTTGTTTATAGCTAAGCAGAGAAGAGTGTTGGGTGTTTAATATATCAGTACAATTTGAGTAATATTATAAATATATTGTGTGTTTAAGCATTCTTTGTTGTTATTCATTATGGTGATATGAACAAAGCACGTGATTGGCATATGTCATCATGCCATCTTTCATAGATTTACGTTTTGGAGTTACAAAAACCAGTCAATATAATCTCTACCCCACATCTATAGAAGTTTGTCAAAGTTCTATAGATGATTCCACCTCTGTCATTGGCCAATTCAAAGGTGGTGACAGATCAGCATATAGCAGAGAGATTGAAAATCTGACTGAATATTGCTACAACAATAACCATTCACTTAATGTCAGCAAGACCAAGGAACTGATTATTGACTTCAGGAGAAGAAAACTGCAAGTCCAAAGGCGCAGCAGTGCCTCATCTTTCTTAGAAGCTTGTGAAGATTCAGAATGTCGTCCAAAACTTTGACAAACTTCTATAGATGTGGGGTGGAGATTATATTGACTGGTTTTATCATGGCCTGGCATGAAAACATCAATGCCCTTGAACAGAAAAGCCAAGAAAATGTAATGGATACTGCCCAGTCCATCATGGGTAAAGCCCTCCTCATCGCTGAGCACACCTACATGGAGTGCCATGGAAGGAAATGAGCATCTATAATCTGAGACTCCAACCATCAAGGTCATGCTCTCTTCTCACTGCTGTCAACAAGAGGGAGATCCAGGAGCCTCAGGATCCACACCACCAGGTTCAGGAACAATTCACCCATCAGGCTCTTGAACAAAGAGGATAACTTCACTCACCCCAATACTGATCTGCTCCTACAACCTATGGGTTCACTTTCAAGGACACTACAACTTATTTTCTTGATATCTATTTCTTCTTTATTTATTGTTATTATTTTGTTTCTTTTTCTCATTTTGTTTGTATTTGCACAATTTGTTGTCTTTTGCACATTGTTCGTCTGTCTGGTTGGGCTGGTCTTTCATTGATTCTATTGTGTTTCATGTATTTACTGTGAAAGCCTGCAAGAAAATGAATCTCAGGGTTGTATATGGTGACATTTAAGTACTTTGATAATAAATTTACTTTGAACTTTGACGTGATACTAGTCCTAAGCCTGATCAAGCATACAAAACACCATGTTTACTCATGGCATAAAAAATGATCGATCAGAATCAGAATTAAAATCAGGTTTACTCTCACTGGCATATGTTGTGAAATTTGTTGTTTTGTATCAGCAGTACATTGCAACACATAGTAATAAAAACTATAAATGACCATAATAGTTAATTTATTTTTAACATAAGCATAATTGCAAAAAGAGAGGGAAAAAATGAGTAAGTGTTCACAGGTTCATTGTCCATTCAGAAATCTGATTATGGAGGGGAAGAAGCTGTACCTGAAATGTTGAGTGGGTGTCTTCAGGCTCCTATACCACCTAATTGATGGTAAGAATGAGACGAGGGCATGTCCTGGATAAGGAGGTCCTTAATGATGAATGCTGCCTTTTTGAGGCATTGGCTTTTGGAGGTATTCTTGAGGTATTTTGGAGGTTCGTGCTCAGGGTGGATCTGGCTGAGTTTACAACTTTCAGCAGCTTTTTCCAGACCTGTGCAGTGGCCCTGTATCCACCTGTGCTCAGAATGAAAACACCACCAAAATTTCAACAGGTGCTGCTGAGACTGGTAAACATAGTTATTAAGAAAAATGTAGTCAGTTTTCATAATGACCTTTGTTCTGTCATCTTAAAGTTTGTACTTTGCTTGTTGGATTAAATTGCATAGTTTCCACTATTAAATTTAATTAGTTCAAGTGGGAATGTTATTCAAACTTCTTTTCATTTCTCTTGAAGAGGTGATCTATAAAAACAAGCAAGCTGTAGTGCTGTGATAAGAGGATTTTCACAATTGGAATTTCCCATATGCATGTATTTATCCTAAACTTATTCATTGGTGTGAGCCATGTGATGTGTTTTAGATCAGCCTGATTAATGGCAGATTTACTTATTATGTATCTATTTGACTCCTCCTCTTATATTGCCCAGGGATTATATTCTGTAACAGATTAGTTTAAAATTTTCTGTACCATTTTACAAATAGTGACCCATTCAATTTTGACATTAATCATAAAAGAGCGATATCATTTAAAATTTCTAATAAAGGATGCTAATAAGCATGGATTCAGTTGGTTGTGAGGAAGTCGCAAAGGGTGTTGAATAAAGAATTGAAGGTGTTATGATTGAATGGAGGTACTATACAGAATAAAGAGATTGGCAGGCATGATGCTGTGGGCATCACTGAGTCATGGCTGAAAGAAGATCATAGTTAGGGGTTTAACATCGAAGGATACACTTTGTTTCGAAAGGTCAGGCATGTAGGAAAGGTGGCTCTGATGGTAAAAAAATAAAATCAAATACTTAGAAAGAGGTGACATAAGATCAGAAGATGTAAAATCATTGTGGGTAGAGTTGAGAAACTGGAAGGATAAAAATACACTAACGGGAGTTAAATACAGTTAAATAAATATATAATATTTATTATTATATTTAACTCAAAATAAGATAGCTCAAAATGCACTATATATAAATCACACTGATACAATCATGGTATCCCATATTGATGACCAATCAAATAAAATAAATTGAATGATGAAATACAGTAGTATGGTTAATTATATTATTTTAAAAATCTACACCCCCTACCAAGACAAATCTAGTTGGTTAAAAAAAACAAGAGAAAAAAAAGAATACTTTACCATATTATGTTTTATAATAATAGCCCAGATCTATATTTTAATAACAATTCAAAGATTTTTAAAATAGATCAGAATGGGTAGTAAATTTTACCTCAAAAAGATAGCATGAAAGCAAAAGAGAGGATGTATAATACAGTAAAAATATAGTAATATAGTACGTATTTTGCATCTGTTTTCACTGTGGAAGACACCAGCAGTCTGCTAGAAATTCAAGAGTGACCGTGGGCATAAGTCAGTGTAGTTGCTATTACTAAGGAGAAGGTGCTTGAGAAGCTGAAAGGTATAAAGGTAGATAAGTCACCTGAACCATATGGACTAGACCCCAGTGTTCTGAAAGAGGTAGTTGAAGAGATTGTAGAGGCATTAGTAATAATCTTTCAAGAACCGCTAGATTCAGGCATGGTTCCAGAAGACTGGAAAATTCCATGTCACTCCACTCTTTAAGAAGGGAAGGAGGCAGAAGAAAGAAATTATAGGCTAGTTAACCTGACTTCAGTGGTTAGAAGAAGTTGAAGTCAATTTTTAAGAAGGACATGATAAAATACATCATAGTCAGCATAGTTTCCATCAGGGGAAATCTTGCCTAATGAATCTGTTGGAATTCTTTGAGGAAATTACAGGCAGGATAGACAAAAGAGAGTCAGTGGATGTTGTTTACTTGGATTTTCAGAAGGCTTTTAACAGGGTGCCACACATGAGGCTGCTTAACAAAATAAAGACTCATGGTATTACAGGGAAGAAACTAGCATGAATAGAAGATCTGCTGATTGGCAGAAGGCAAGGAGTTGGAATAAAAGGGACCTATTCTGGTTTGCTACCGGTGACAAGTGGTGTTCCATGGGGGTATTAGGACCGATTCTTTTCATTTTACATGTCTTTACGTGTCAACAATTTGGATGATAGAATTCATGGCTTTGTGGCTAAGTTTGCAGAGATAACAAAGATAGATGCAGAAGAGCTTGACAGATTGGGAGAATGGGCAAAGAAGTGGCAGATGGAATATCGTGTAGGGAAGTGTATGTTCATGCTCTGAACCCTCTCCAACGTCTTTGGTAGAATGAGTAAAAGTGTGGACTGGTTTTTAAATGGGGAGAAAATTCAAAAACCTGAAGTGCAAAGTGACTTTCGAGTCCTTGTGCAGGATCATCCAAAGGTTAACTTGCAAATTAAGTCAGTGGTAAGAAAGAATTCAATGATGGCATTCATTTCAAGAGGACTAGAGTATGAAAGCAAGGATATGATGCTGAGGCTTTATAGGGCATTGATCAGACTGCACTTGGAGTATTGTGAGCAGTTTTAGGCCCCTTATCTAAGAAAAGATGTTCTGACATTGGAGAGATCCGCAAGAATGAAAGGATTTACACATGGGGAACATTTGATGACAATGGGCTTGTACTCACTGGAGTTTCAAATAATAAGGGGGCATCTCATTGAAACCTATTGAATATTGAGAGACCTAGACAGAGTGGATGTCGAGAGGATGTTTCCTATAGGGGTGAGTCTAGGAGCAGAGGACACAGTATCAGAATAGAGGGACGTCAATTTAGAACAGAGATGACAAGGAATTTCTTTTGCCAGATAGTGGTGAATCTGTGGAACTCATTGCCACAGATGGCTGTGGAGGCCAAGCCATTGAGTATATTTAAAGCAGAGGTTGACAAGTTCTTTGTTAGTCAGTGCATGAAAGGTTATGAGGCAAAGGCAGAAGAAGGGGTTTGAGAGGGATTATAAACCAACCATGATAGAATGGCGGAGGAGACTGCATGGGCCGAGAGGCCTAATGGTCTATCTTATGAAAAATATTCAGAAAAGGAACACTTTTTAAAAACTCTTCTGTGATTTGGCACATTATCTACATTCTTCAGTTAGAATCAAGTTAAAATAGATCGATCTCATTATCTGCCAAAGTCATATTAAGAATTATTGTAGGTTACATGTTTATAGTATTGACTAAATTTTCACCTCATATAGTCAATGTGCATTTGAGGGACTATGCACAGACATACAGGTTGTTGAATTTTAATAAAATGTTGCCAATAGTGGATTAGGTTTGAAGAAATCTTCCAACCTTGCCAACTTTTGGTAGTAATATGCCTAAAATTGAAGCATCGAGAAACTTTGAGTCTTCAGAGTGTGTTGACAGACATTTTGTCTTGCTAATTGAGGAAGGGCTGCATTCCAAGCCTCCTGTTTAGTTTTGTCTGAGAAAATTCTTTTTAGGCATTTAGAAAACATGTCACAATAGTTTATTCAAACCTGCAAACAATCTAGAATGATTCAGAGAGCAAGTGAATAACTTAGTAGCCTGTGACTGGAAAGAAGGGTGTTTTAGTGGCTGCTCAGCAGGAAAAAAATGGGAAGTCCAGAAAAATCTACCTTATCTGTTATTCTCCAAACAGAAGAAAGGGAAATTTGTTTATTGTCCAATTTAAATATGTGATTGAAGGCTCATTCTTTGGTGTAATATAAATGTTGCTACAAAATATGATTTTCTTATTTAAAATCATTTTGCATTGATGACCCAGTTACCATAAATGAGCAAACCTAGACTTCATTTAGCTTTCTACCTCACTTAATACCATTCCAGCCTTCTCAGACTGGTGGCTTCAAGAATTATGCTTGTAAATCAGCCTTACTACTTCAACTCGAAAATGTCACAAGGATATCAGAATTACCCATTAAATATATCTCTTTTCAAAAAAAGGGGGGCTTATGTATAAGTTTTATTCTTAGCAATGCACAAAATACTGGAGGATATCAGCAAGTCGGAAAAAGGGCAATTAACATGAAACGAGAGAAAGAGGGGAGATGGTCAGCATAAAAAGTAGGGGGAAAGGGTAGGACAAGAGATAATGGGTGATAAGTGGACGTGAAGGGGACAGTCGACAGGTGAGGGAGGAGAAGAGTGGGAAGATGTGAAAAGCTGGGAGGTGATAGGTGGAGTTGAAAAAGGGTTGAAGCAAAATTGCAAAATCATGCTATTCAAGTTGTCTTCCTGTTCAATTTATACCTCTTATTTAGACAAATATTGCTTTTATTGTATGTTTACATGATCTTGTTTCCTAAAGACAATTTCATTATTTTAGTTTTGAAGCAATATTTTCATTAATTCTGTGCTAGTACCTGAAAATTACCAGAGGCATCGTCTGCATTGTATGTTACTTAGTAACCACAATAAAGCCCTGGCTGTGATCAAATAGAGGGTTTTTTTGATGTGTAGTGAGGAATTTCCAAGAAATATTCTATTAAATGAAAACCTACCTCATGCAACTACCACTTGTTTGTTGGAGTTCTTGACATTTAGACAAACTACGGGTATTATTTCTAGGGGGAGCATTGAAGATAGCAGCTTTAGATAATTATTTTAAAATTATGTCTCATAATCAGGAATGTTCTGTTTCCAAACTAAATATGTATACTTATTACTTAACCCTGTCCTGGCATTCTTTTATTTTCATCACGTCAGTTGTCTCTTTGAGTATGTATATGATTATTATTATCTTTTTAAAGGAACTGCACAAGAATGAAAAAATAATTTTACATCCAATGTGATAACAAATTAACATGATTAGCAATACTAAGTGTGCTTTGGAGAATTTTACCACAGATCAGCTTGTGTGGGCTTGCCTCATAGTGCAGCAACCCATCCATTCAAACTTGCTTGTCTTCATTGCCTCACTTAGTACAGCCGACTGGACTCACTTATTATCATTACCGTACATTAATGAAACATACATGATGATTTAAACGTGCAGCAATGAAAATTGATTGCAAGATGTAACACATAAAGGAAAATCCCAGAATTACTGATTTGTCTTTGCTTTTGAAGAACTACACTTTTGTTTCTGTTGACTGTGTTTGCTTATACTTAAATGAAAATATTGTACACTCAGTTGTTCACTTTACTGAGGCTGGGAATCTCATGGCAAATCTACTAAGATTGTAGTCTGTGATATGTCAGTATAGTGATAGTGTGTGAATAGCATACGGCATAGCCATTTTATTTTTAGTAAGGTTGCATGTAGCCAGTTTCCGGCAACTTTACACCAAGTATTGTGGCATCTAGTCATTTGATTGCTTGTGTAGTTTCAAGGCATGACTGCTGAAACTCCCTTGCACTGTGTTATGTGACTACCCCCAACCAGCCACAAATGAGAGTTCTGCATTGTTAGCACACTGAATTAGATACAATGCACTAAGGTATATATAACCTGAAGATATCTGACATCAACATAGCTACAAATTTTGGAATTGGACAATAATCTTCTGAGTCTTCATTCAATTTTGATCCTGTGACTTGCACCACCACTAAAATGCTGTCAATTTCAGCATATCCTAATTCTCACAAAAAAAAACTGATTCCTTTTTAAGTCTTTATTTCTACTTGCACTTCTCTGTATTTTTCAGTGAAATAATTTTTAAGGTGTGTAATCTGATACTTCTAATCTAATAATTTTCAGATTTTTAACCCCGCTGAATAAATTTGAAAATAAATTAGGGGGAAATCATCAAGAAAAGATGATTGCTTAGGTGATGTAAATCTGTTGCCTATTACCTGTTGCAGAGTTGTATTTTATCTATTTCTTTTTATAATTAAGATTTCTCCATGAGAGCCAGACTGTCCAGACCTAACAATTGGGGGGGGGGGGGGGGGTGCGTGGGATGCCTTCTTCACTGGCACAGCATTCCGTGCAACAAACCGAGCTTAAAAGACGTACAGCCTATCAGGAAGAGAAGGGTCATTGTGGTTGATGTGAAGGGTGGATGTAATTTATTATGATCTGAATTAACTGCCATGTTTGTATCATGTCCCTTGTGTAATGGATGATTCTGTTTTGCCTTCCTAATGATGCGGGAAGGTGCAGCTCACACTGACCTGCGACCTGTCTTATCCCTCAATCTGAAGGCAGCATCCCAATCTGTCGGCTGTGCTCGGACTTCAGCTGTCAACCATGGCTTCTGATTTGCCCTCACATAGATGTGTTTAATAACAGTATTGTCCTCCGTGTACTTCTCTATGCAGCCAGTCAGATCCCGCATATTCCTCAATGTTAATGTGATGGTCATAAGTTCCTGAACATGCCACAGTCTGTGTTTTCTAAACAGTCCTGTAACACTGAGATTGCTCCTGCTCGGCAAAATGGTCTCATCAATCTGCGCCGAGTCTCACCAATGTACAGGAGGCCACACCGGGAACACCAGATACAGTGTATGACCCCAACAGACTCACAGGTGAAGAGTCACCTCACCTGGAAGGATTGTTTGGGGTCCTGATTGGTTGTGAGGGAGCAGGTGTAGGGGCAGGTGTGTCAGGAGGGAGATCAGTGGGGTGGAGGGGGAGGAAGAATGGACAAGGGCGTGGCCTGGGGAGCGATCCTTGCAGAAAGTGGGGGGGGGGGGGTGGGATTGGAGATGGCAGAAATTGTGGTGTATTATGTGCTGGACGTAGAGGCTGGTAGGGTAGTAGATGAGGACAAGAAGAATCCAATCCCTGGTATGGTGGTGGGAGGATGGGGTAAGAGCAGACATGCGCAAAATGGAAGAGATGTGGTTGAGGGCAGCGTTAATGCCCTGGTAGGGTGGTGAGACTGTTTTTAAGTCAGCATGGTTGAAGCAAGTTGAAACTACTTGTGCATGCTAACTGGCTGAGCGAGGTTCCTGTTGGCTGCATAGCTTTATTGCTCACATGCACTCGTAAGAGAAGTGGTGAAGGAGCCATTCTTGCACACCAGCCACCATCTGACCAAAGATACGTACAGTGGATTGTTTTAATGAAAAGTGCAAAGATTACCCCAAGAACGACCATCATCTGTCTGAATATGCTTGCAAACCAACTATAAATTAGATGCAATAAAGTGTCAGAAGTTGTTAACATTCAGTTAGGGCAATAGATCAATGGCTGTTTAGACCATTGTACCATACTTAACACCATAGAAGTAGATTTGCACCATCATGAAACCCTTGGTGTTGTCAGTCCATGTGCAACTATCCTACAGAGGAGGGTAATCTATACTGTCTACTGCACCACTGAGATCTACTTTGGAAATGCTAATGGTAAATCAGTAGTGCACATGGATAGATATGAATTCTCTCCATACATCCATTTTGCAGAAGCAGCAAAGAATACTGCAACCAGTCCCGATATCCACCAGTATTTTGTATTTATTTAGGAATCCCTTTGTGTTCAAGATGAAGGAGTACGGTAGGGCTTAGCCAGCTCTTCTTGCATCAATACTAAATAGCTAATAAGTGCTCTTTTATTTTTGCAAGGTGATTTAATAGAGCATTCCGAGTGTCACTGTTCTCAGAATCTCCAATCACCTAAAGACCCTCTGTATCGTTAATTTCATTTTCCATCAGATATTGGGAAAAAAGGGAATAAATAGATCAACATGCAACAATGTGACAAGGTAATCTGCAGGAAATCTGTGCATGCTGTTAACTTCACTTTGAAATAGGCTGCTGAGTCTGAGTGTGGTATCTACCCTGCTTCCTTATCGCATACATCCCCCAAACAAATCAACAACCATTCACAGCTTTCTCTCAGCAAAGCAAAGAAGATCCCATATCAAATACACAAATATCTTGCATTTTCCATGTGCCACATTTCTATTATAATTCAGATGAGGAAAAAACAACCTGGAGGAGGAACTCAGCAAGTTGAGCTATGGTCTGGGTGCAGGTCGATAGGAAGAAGCAGGATAATAGTTCACCATGGACGAGGTAGGACAAAGGAGCAGCTTCGATGCTGTAGTGCTCAGCAACTCTGTGACTCCTAACTTTACTTGATCTTGTTACTTATCACGGCTGCATCTACTGGCAAAGAAGCCAACACCATACCATGATAGCATTCCCTTACACCATAACCATAAGACGCAGGAGCAGAATTAGTCCATTTGGGCCATTCGAGTCTGCTCCACCATTCAAACATGGCTGATCCATTTTTCTCCTCCTCAACCCCATTTCATGGCCTTCTCCCCATAACCTTTGATACCATGTCCAATGAAGAACCTATCAATCTCTGCCTTAAATACACCCAACAACCTGGCTTCCACAGCTGCCAGTGGTAACAAATTCAACAAATTCACCACCCTTTGGCTAAAGCAATTTCTCCACATCTCTGTTTTAAATATCCTGAGGCTGTGCCCTCTTGTGTCCTGGACTCCCCCACCATGGGAAATATCCTTTTCACATCTACTCTGTCTAGGCCTTTTAACATTCGAAAGGTTTCAATGAGATCCCCCCCCCCCCCATCCTTCTAAATTCCAGCGAGTACAGACCTAGAGCCATCAAATGTTCCGCATATGATAACCTTTTCATTCCCAGAATCATCGTTGTGAACCGCCTCTGGACCCTCTCCAATGCCAGCACACCTTTTTGTAGCTGAGGAGCCCCAAACTGTTCACAATACTCAAGGTGCAGCCTCACCAGTGCTTTATAAAGCCCCAGCATCACATCCCTGCTCTTGTCTTCAAGACTTCTTGAAATGAATGCTAGCATTGCATTTGCCTTGCTCACCACCAGCTCAACCTGCAAGTTAACCTTTAGGGTGTTCTGCACAAGAACTCCCAAGTCCCTTTGCATCTCAGATTTTTGGATTTTCTCCCTGTTTAAAAAAATAGTCCAAGCATTTATTTCTACTACCAAAGTGCATGACCATGCATTTTCCAACATTGTATTTCATTTGCCACTCTCTTGCCCATTCTCCTAATCTAAGTCCTTCTACAGCCTACCTGTTTCCTCAACACTACCTGCCCCTCCACCATCGTATCATCTGTTAACTTGCCAACAAAGCCATCTTATTCCATCATCTAAACTATTGATTAGTGACTGATTATTGAGTACCTTTCTTTGTCCCTGTGATCTGATGCATTGTCCTGTCAATATCTGCAGCACAGAGGGGCGAAATTGCTGTAGATGGTCTTCATGGGAAAAATCAAGCACCATTGGCACTGAAAGGTCTGGCTTTGAGTTAATCTTCTTGACTTGGTTGAAAACATTTTGGGCCAGATGTCTGACAACAACAGCAAAATCCTCAGCAAAATGGCAGCTGTGAGATGTCAATGTGTAATATTTTATGAGGGCATTTGATATGTGTTCTTCAGAGTCACTCTCACTCTGTTGGCTTTTGCAGACATATCCCTTAAATATTGGTCTCATAGCCTTGATAACACATATCCATACCAAGAAAATTATGTTGCATTACTCCACCTGGGCATTGGATGGCTTCTGTTGGTTTTGCAATAGAAGCGGTAACATTGATTCCTCGAAAGTGCATGGTATCTGAAATCCATCTGGATATCACTTCTGTGTTGGAAAACATAAGCTCCATGCTCTAGGCAAATCTTTATAAAGCCCAAAAATGTTGGGATGCAAGGCTATAAAATTGTTTTTAGGGCTGAAATCTCAATGAGGAAGTAATATCAATTTTGTATGCAGCTATCACCTGGGCAGGTGGGCTGGAGTTGGTTGTAAAATATTATTCCAGCATATTTTCCAGGGCTATTTAATTTATCCTTTTTCATTTGTTTTAAACATCTTATGACACTGAAAAACAAATAAACACATTTAATTAAAGTTAATCTTTGTATGCATTATACTGTTCACTTATAGTCCCATACATGACTTACTGTATAGTTGTATGGGAAAATACATACAAAACAAATACAGATTCAATTTTTCTACTCCAAAGGGAAGTTACACAAATTGTAAATAAGACAAGTTATTATAAGCCAACCAATCCACTATTTATTCAACTAAACACTTTAAAATTCAGTGATTTCATAGATTTTAAAATAATACAAATTATGTATAAAGTAAAAAATGGACAGCTACCACAAAGGTTGTTTAAAATGAGAGAAAGTCAACATGTAGATTTCAGAAACAAAGGATAAGAACAAATGTAAAAAATCATTGTATTTCAGTCAGAGGGGTGAATCTATGGAACAGTTGTAGTAAGAATTTAAAAACATACACTATACTTAAGTTTAAAAAACTATTTAAAAATTATTTAATGAACAAATATAAAATACATGATTTAAAATGAATGGGAGTAATATGAATAAATGATATTTGGAATTGGATTTTGTGTAAAAAGATTATGAAATTTTTGTTTTTGATGTGATGATTGACGCCAAGTATGTTGTTGTATAAGTAAGAGGGGTAGGTGTAATAAGCTGTAGCTTCAGCCTACACCCTTTCGGTCTGTTTGAAAGAATATCTATGTTTTTTTTGTTGTAATTTTGTCCTATGAAATCATCATTGTAAATGATGCTTTTTGTTATGTTTGTACTGACCAAAATAAATTCATTCATTCATTCATTCATTCAAATGCGAGATTACTCTAGAGTAATTTACTCCTGTACTACTCTACTCCAATCTCCACTCCAGATTCTAGATATGAAGACACTCTGTACTGAGATTTCACCTTTCCAGCATGCAGGTTAATGGATGTGTATCTCTGAAGGCATAGGTTCCTCATATGGATTCTCCAGTGTAAGTATTGGGGAATGTCAGAGCACCATCAAGGAAAGGAACATGAAGAATGGTGGTATGTGTACAAGGAAGGCAGATCAGCAGCGAGATGCTGGAATTTCACACAGAAGTTGGGGTCATTGTTTTCTGCTTCCTTTCCCTAATTCTCTGAATGCTTGCTGTTATAGCAATGAATCGTGTTTGTGTGCAGCTGCTTCTGCTTTCATATGATATCACTTGGTGTCATGTGACTGATGATATCGTATCACATGTTTTCATTATATTCTTACGTCCCACCAACAGAGAGGGAAATTATATCAATCCGTTTCTGGTTTGTATGCTCTGAAGAAAAGGCACTGGGCTGAAACGTTAATTCTTTTCCTCAACAGATATTACCTCACCTAAAGATCATTTCCAGCTTGTATAGACACAGGATGTAGAATGAGTGGTTTAAGCAGAATTCATAAAATGCTAGTTTACATTATCAATGATCTGAGAGTGATGCACTGGTTTATCACTTAACATGTGCAGAAGCATTTTATTCCATTATTTTTTAACTTAGGATATATTTTCATGGCACTCAGCTAATTTATGTTTTTCTTATTATTATTCTGGCATGTTCCCTCTTACTCTCCAGTCCTGAAGAGTCTCGGCCCGAAAGGTTGACTGTTCATTTATTTCCATAGATACTACTGGACCTGCTGAGTTTCTCCAGCATTTTTTGTGTGTTGCTATGTATTGCTTTTATTCTGCATTTCCAACATTTTCACTATTTTGCTTATGTATTTCTAAAACCTGATACCAACCTGGCCTGTTGCATTAACTCATGAAATAGCACGTCCTCTGATTCAGCTGATACAATTTACTGGAGATCTTCAATTAGTAGCAAAATGTTTTAGGGGATAAGTGGACTCCAAGAGCTGAGCTGTGTGAACCACAATTACATGCTGAATATCTGTGTGCTGTAAGTCATCACATTCCTACCCAGCCCTGCCATTTTCCGATCTGTGTTTCTGTATTGCATTACTTGAGACCACAACCACATAGATACACAGAAAATGACTTGGGGTTTATAATCATCACATTGTGCATTGCTATTTGTCAGTAACAGGAAGGTTCTGTTCATGCTTAAGTTGCCTTTCGGACCGGCATATCTGGCAGGCATGAATTAGTCGAGAGACACAAGAATATATCTGAACTTTAATGATAATGGGGTAAAATTATTCTATGCATGACAAGTGATGAAACCGTGCTTCTCCTTAATTAAAGTTCCCCCACAAATTACCTATTAAAGTACTCTCAAATCATTGTAAAGTAGACTAGTATTTTATGAATTCTGAATAAAACCACTCATTCCACATCCTGTCTCTTTCACAGCTTTCTGTTTGGTTGTTCTTTCTATTCTTATTGGTTGTTAAAATGCATGCTTCCACATTCTGACCTGAGCAAGCTTTACGTGCTTGCTCGTTTACCTTTGACAATTACTTTGCATGCTGCAGCTTTCCAGTAAATATGGAAATTTGTTGACGAATTTCATTTACACGATTTTATCTTTAAACATGCATGCTGTTAACTTCCAAAGAAAGATGTATATATGTGTTTTCAACCATTTCAGCATAGGTAGAAGTTGTGTTTACATGAGCATTGGATATACAGTACCTGAGTATATCAACATATACCTTCAGCATTTGTGGTGCAATTGGGTTATGCGAGTGATTAGCTGAGTTTGCACAGTATAAGTTTGCTAGACTGAATTTGATACCCAAACCTGCCAAATTCTATTGGCTGTTTTATCCCTAAATTTATTTCAGTGTATCATCAACAGTAAAATACCTCAGGAGGACAAGTATTGTTTTAAGTGTTGCGTACTTATTCAAGAAAAGATTAAATTAACAATTGTGGATCAGATCTCCTAATGTCAGTTGTGAAATAAAACTTTTAGAAACATGATTTTGGGAGAAGGTTAGCAGTTATTTGCTTAAACTTAGACTGGCTGGTGAATCAGAAAGCATATGTTAACGTAAGGTGACATCTAATGAAGTAACAGAAAGGGTGAATGAGTGTATGCATTTAATTAAAACACACTGCAAGTGGTACTTTGCAAAGGCATTTCATAAAGGAGCATATATTAGGCTTTGGTTTTGCAAAACTGAAGCCTGGTGACTAAATGGAGCAGTAGCTATTTCGATACAAATCCAACAAAGTTTAGAGGTTCAAAAGAATAAAGAGGGTGGGCTGAAGGGGGAGGGGGAGTATTGTGAGCAGTTTTGGGCCCATTATCTTAAAAAAAGATGTGCTGAAACTGGAGAAGGGTTAAAGGAGGTTCATGAATATGATTCTTAGATTAAATGGCTTGTCATATGAAAAGATTTGATGGCTCTGGGCCTGTATTTACTGGAATTTAGGAGAATGAGGGGTAACTTAATTAAAACCTATCATATGGTGAAAGGACTTGATAGAGTGGATGTGGAAAGGATGTTTCCTATGGTGGGAGTGTCTAAGACCAAAGGACACGGCCTCAAGATAGAGGGGCACCCTTTTAGAACGGAGATGAGGAGGAATTTCTTTAACCAGAGAGTAGTGAATCTGTGAAATTCATTGCCACAGGCAGCTGTGGAGGCCAAGTCTTTATGTATATTTCAGGTAGAGGTTGATAGAAGTTTAATTTGTTAAGGTATGAGGAGATATGGAGGGAAGGCAAGAAATGGGCTGAGAGGAAAAATGGATCAGGCATGATGAAATGGCAGAGCAAACTCAATGTGTCAAATGGCCTAATTCTGCTCCTATATCTTAACATCTTATATCACTAGACTTCCAAAAACCCCAGACTTGTGCAATAGTGAATTCATGTCAGATGAAGTTCAGTGCTGAGTATTGTGAGATATGACTAGAAGATACAATTTTCAAAAAAAAAATGATAACAGGCGGTCTGTGAAATATTTTAATAAGAATGCAAGGCTTATGCAATATTATGGAATAATTGAGTCATACAACATGAAAGGAGGCTCTTCAGCCCAACAGGGCTATACTAGCTAAGCTGCTCATCCAACCTTGTCAGCCACTGCCCTGTACTCAGCCCATAAACTTCTAAACCTTTCCTATCCGTGTACTTGTCCATCTATCTTTTAAAAGTTTTAATTGTATCTGCCCCAACATTTAATTTGGAAGTCTGTTCCATATACACATCATACTCTGTGTGAAGGCATTGCCCTTCACATTCCTACTAAATCTTTTCCCTCCTTTCTTAAACCTATGGCCTCTAGTTGATGATTCCCCAACTCTGAGGAAAAGAGTGAGACCTCATTATTTTATGCACCTCTGCAAGATCACCTCTCAGTCTACACTCTGAGGAAAAAAGTAATAGTCTGTCCAACCTCTCCAAACAACATAGTCCCTCATGTCCTGGCAAGATAGTGTGGAGGTTGGAACTGTAGATCTTGCTGTTGTTGTTCTGGGTGCTTATTTGATATGAAAAAAAGTGCTTGGCAAGGCATTTCATGCCCTGTAGCTGTGTTGTTTCAAAGCTAGAAATGGTAAAGGTTCTGGCAGATGAATGTGTACCAAATTATGTGGACTGCATTGTTCTAGATGTTGTCAGCTTTTTGACAGCTGAGGCTACACTCATCTGGGAAATGGCGAAAAGTCCATCATGTTCTGCTTAATGGATAATGGAAATGCTTTGGGGAATTGAATGATGAATCATTTGTCACAGAAAGCTTAACCACCAACCACTGGCCTTTGGATGGTCCAGTTAATTTTACCGTTAAATGAGATCCCCAGAATGTGGGGGAATTCAGATAAAGCAATGCCTTTGAATGCCACATACTTGGATTGTCTTTTACAAAGTGGCTATTTGGAGAAGTGATTGACTTAGCTAGTTCCGTGAGAACAAATGAATAGAAGTTCACTTTATTACTATTTAATATTTGAGGACGCAAATGTGTTACTTTTTTGTCATCACAGTGTGGTGAACTACATATACCTGTCTGGACTGCTTCTGTGGCTCCTCCCACAGACCCCTGCTGACTGCTCCTGTGGCTCCTCCCACAGACCCCTGTATAAAGGCGATTGAGGCCTGAGCCCGGCCTCATTCTCCAGGATGTAGTGTTGTTCATTCTTCCAGTCAATAAAAGCCGATATCTCGCTTCTTACGTCTCAGAGTGAGTTATTGATGGTGCATCACACAGCAATATAGTATTGTAGTTACAGATACTAAAAGTAAGTAATACTCCAAAAACACAAAATGCATTCTCCTTAATAATATACTATCAACCAGGTAAAAATTTTCTAATACAAAATTGGGACAGTGCAGTTATGTAGTGGTTAGCACAAAGCTTTACAGTACCTGTAATCCGGGTTTGCAAGTTCTGTCACCATGTGTGCTTCCTCCCACAGTCCAAAGATGAAATGGTTGGTAGGTTAATTGGTCATTGTAAATTATCCGGTGATGAGGCTAGCATTAAATTGGTGGGTTGCTAGGCCACGTGGCTCAAAGGGCCAGAAGGGCCTTCTCTGTGCTGTATCTCAATAATTAAATAAATGAATAAATAAAATTCTTTTGAAGCCTGTGTCATACAATGTCCAGCTTTCAGTGTAGTGATGCAAATGAAAAGCTGGAATATTTTCAATATACACAGTTTTGTTCATGCGAGTGCTGAGTATCAACATTTTTGCTGGTGTCATTATAATCCCAATTCTTTGGGTTGCCACATTTTTTTACCGATGAAGATAAACATTTGTGTTCTTTAGAGAATTATTCATGTTTTGTGTTTACAGATTTTCTTTTCAGTATTACTTAAGTAGTTACATTCATAGTTATTTAATTAATTAATTATGATTGTCTACTTCATTCCTCAAGCGAACATTACCATTTCACTATTGAAACATTGTGTATCTATTGCTATGACCTATTTAAATTCATAAAGCTTCATATACAAGTGTCAAATTTTTAATCTCTGGATTATTGAAAGTCATTTTTCAGAATTGAAGATTTGTGGACAGGCAAAATTTCAACCTGCAGATAATATGGTTTATCTTCCAACAGCATTAAAATACTGTATGCAAAAGCATGTGAAACTATAAAAAAAAGCATGTTGCTAAACAAAGTAGTTTTATGTGAAAATGTTGAAAAGCTTCTTTTCATCAGTAAGTAACAGGCATTTTTGGAAGAATTCTTATTTTAACACTTATGGCAGTTATTTAATCCCCAGGCAGAACCCTAGATACAAGATAGAATATTCCAAAGACGATATGTTCATAGATGCACAGCATTGTTGTTATGGTTACTATAGTTAGTCAGCCAATGTTCTTTGTTTCACAGGAAGTATGGCTGGCAGCACCATTCTTTCATTAGTTCTAATAATCCACTAATCACTGGAGCATGTAGAGTAGACACAAAACTTTGAGAGTTGGATCTCTGTTTCTGTTTTACAATGCTTTAAAGTCAAATGTAGCCTTAGGAAGATTTCCCGTTCTGTTACAGTTTATGCTATAATGCCCCAGTGGAAAATAATCTTCAGGCTGAGCACCGAACTGGAATCAAGTTATTCATATAACTTGCCGTGGGTATTGCCAAACAAAGATAAATCTCTTGTCCAGTTCTGTAAATACCTTGGCATGAATATCTCAAGGCCACAGGGGAAGAAAAATATTTTTATTTTCATTGGCCAGTGTTATGAAGCCTTTGTTATTAGTGTAGAATCAGGAAGTATAATGTCTAATTTCTGTGGATTATGATAGGTAAGCATATAATTGAGTCATGTGTGAGGGAATCGCATTATACTATGTGTGACTTAAGCACAGATAGTGTAGGTAGTGGTGGTTTGCCTACAATAAAATGTACTCTTAGGTTCAGAGGCTTCTGGTTTCCACCCATAATAATCCTTGAAATTATTATAGAGAGAACAGTGGAAAGACAGTAGAAGTAATTGGACGAGCAATAAATGCTAGCCTTGCTAGTGAAGTTCACATCATGAAAACTGAGCACTTCAGATCACCTCCAAATCAATGGTTCCATTTTGAATGATAAATGGCAAGATTGTAGTAGCAGATAATCTGTGAACACAGAGTAGGGTAGTTGGCGGTGGCAGGTAACATGATGAGACCTCCAGGTATTTGTCCAGCCTTTGCTGGCAATCCAGATTGACAGTTTTAATGAGTTTTACACATATTGATGCCAGTTGTCAATATATTAGCCCTGTGTTTGGGTGTATTGTTGTGCTGAGGCAGATTATGTGAGTATTCATTCAAATGCAAGAATTGTTGTCTTCAGAAACTTAGTATTGTTCTGAGAGTGAGAAGAAATGAGATGTGTTAGCTGGTGATGTTAATTTATGAGATGGTGTCCACAAAACATGATCATAAAAAAAAATTAAAATATGCTGGAATAAGTGAAACAAAAATAATTGAGATAGAGATGAGTGAGTACATTGATATGTACTGACAGCTGTTTACTGTATTTTAGAGTTTTGTGTGGAGTTTACAGTATCTAAATGCAGATGGACTAATACATTTTAATTTTTTTCCTTGAAGCAAGAAAAGCCAAAAATCGTTGAACCACTGGAATATGAGGCAGTGATTGAAGAACTTGAGAGCCAGATTCAAGATCACCCCCTCAAAGATATGTTGCTCTTTCCAGAAAATGATTTCTCGGTAAGGAAGTCTTTTATATCTGAAATGTTTTTGTTCAAGCTCAGCTGTTCATTGAGTGTAAAAGAAATAGTATTAGGATTCACAGTAGCTGCAACGTAAGACCAGACACGTTTCCTGTAAAGATAGTTTCACTACGCTATTCATGAAAAACTCTTAGATTGTGTCAATGTTTTTTTTAAATTTTAGAATATCAGCTTTTGTCTTTAGCCATGTTCTTACTGATAATACATTAACCTATCTGTTTCTTTTCTTTCTTGACCACACTAACAATTTATATGGATAACTAATTGTACTGCTATGATGATTGGTTGTGGGTGGACTGAAGTGAATGTTTATTCTGAATGTGGTACTCATACAAATCCTGTCATGCACACATGACACTGTTTTACTTCAGTTGTGCAATAAAGTTCTTAAACATTAGGTAAGTGCAAGTATTGAATTGTTTAATTCAGTGATGAAAAGAGAAAACGCAGTAGATATTCAGCAGGTCAGGCAGCATCTATGAAGCTTAAAGTGAAATGTTTCAGTCAATAATTTCTGTAGGATTCCATCCCATCCTCCTAGTTTCCCTGTGATATTTGTTCTGATCTACATCAGTGCTTAAGAGATCTCTCACGTTTTCCTTAACCGTTCCTTCCCTCTACAATAGATACCACGGCTCTCGACCATATCTCTATTTCTTAAAATTCTGTTCTCAGTCTCTCATCTTAGCCAGATCAAGAGGCCCTCAGCTTCTAACTCACCAACCTTAATGATCACTGGAACAATCTGCTGGAAGAACTCAACAAGTCAAGCAGATTCTGTGGAGAGGGGGTGGGGGGACTGTTGGGAACCCTGCATTAGATCTGAGTGGAGATGGCAAGTAGCCACTATAAAGAGAAGAGAGGGAAGTGTGAGACAGGGACAAGTACCAGTAGGTGTTTATTGGATGGAGTGGACAGAGGAGGGGTAAATAATGATGGGCAGATAGAGCGAGATAAAGGAGTGGGAGGGTGGAATTGGGAGATGGAAGCAGGTGGATAATAGGTGGAAGCAGATAAAGAAAAATATAGCAGATAATGCCATGTGGGGGAAGGGGAGAGTAATGGCGAAGAAGGTTAAGAGGATGATAAACAGGAAAACAAAGGCTGCCAAAGCTGGAATCTGATAAGTAAGGGGGCTGTTTATGGCAAACATAAAAGGAGAGGTATTGGAACCAGGAAAGTGAGGGAATCCAGTGGGTAAAATGTGTGGGTAGTAGGTGTAACTTTAAACACGTGGGGAAGGATATCCACTGGCTACTTATTTAAAGTTATTGGAGGGGATTCTGAGGGAAGGATCTACCAACATTTGGAACTGCAAGGATTGTGAGTGGGAAATCTTGTCTCACAGATTTATTGAGTTTTTTCCAGAGGTATTGGTGAGGATTGATTAGGGCAGGGTGATGGACATTGTCTACATGGACTTCAGCAAAGCCTTTCACTTGGTTCCATGTGGTAGGTGAATCTGAAAGGGTAGATTGTAGGGGATTCAGGATGAGCTAGCTAATTGAATACAGCAATCACTTAGTGGGAAGAGGTGATGGTAGTGGAGAACTGTTACTCATAGTGGACAACTGTGACCAGTGGTATGTCAGAGAAATAGGTGCTGGGATCACTGTTATCTGCCACTGATATTAATGATATGGATGAAAATGCTGTTAGTGTGGTTAGTAACTTCATGGATAACAGCAAAATTGATGAACTGGAGAATTGTGCCGAGGAATAGCTAATGGAATTCAACTCAGACTAATGTGAAGTTTTGCATTTTGGTAGTTAAACTTCCACAGTAAATGGTTAAGTCCCTGGAGAATGTTGTAGAACAAAGATTCATAGGATTACAGGTGCATACTGTAGTTCCCCGATAGTGGTGACACAGGTAGATAGCATGTTAGAGGAAGTGTTTGCCAACATTGTCCTCATCAGTCAATAAATTGAGTACAGAAGTTGAGACATCATGTTGCAATTCTACAACTTGTTGTTGAGACAATACTTGAAGTATTGTGTACAGTTCTCGTTGCCCATCTATAGAAAGGATTTTGCCAGAAAGCGTGTAGAAAAGAGTTAAAAAGATGCTACTAGGACGGGAAGGTTTGAGGCATAAGGAAAGGCTGGAGAGGCTAAGACTTTTTCTTCCTGGAGCACTGGAAGCTAAGTGGTGACCTTTCAGAAGTCTATAAAATCATGAGGGTCATTGATAATTGAATGGCCATTGAGTTTTTTCCAGAGTAGAGGACCTAGATATAAGGTATGAGGTGAAAGATTTAAAAGGGACAATAGAGGTATCATTTTCTCACAGAGAGTTGGGTGGGGGAGTGTACATGCAATGAGCTGCTAGAGAAAGCAGTACAATTACAATGTTTAAAAACACTTGAATCGAAAAGGTTTAAAAGGATACATGTGTCCCCCGCTTTACGAAAGTTCGCTTTACGCCACTTTGCTTTTATGAAAGACCTACATTAGTACCTGTTTTCATGAACCGAAAGAAATCCGAAGAGAATTTCGCTTTTACAAAAAAGGCATCTTTTAAACAAGAAGGACTACCATGCCCGTGAAGCTTTGCATGGGCAGGTGTGTGCGCATGCATGTACGTGCAGAGATTTTTCTACAAATCAGTTTTTGGCTAAATCTGATAAGTGAAACTACACTGTACATACATTATTTCTACTTTATATAGAAAAAGGGTGCCTGCTTTAAACTTGTGTTTACCCCAAGGAAGATTGCCATGACCGTGAAGCCTTGCACGAGCAGGTGTGTGCGCATGCGTGTACATGCCATTTTTTTTAGGTTTTATGTGCTATTTGGTATGATTTGGTAGGTTATTTTTTTGGTCTAGGAACGCTCAAAAATTTTTCCCATATAAATTCATGGTAATTGCTTCTTCGCTTTATGACATTTCGGCTTACACAAGGTTTCATAGGAACACTCTACTTTCCTATAGCGGGGGAAACCTGTATAGTCCAAATTCTTTAGGCAAATGGGACTAACTTGGATAAACATCTTGGTCACATGGACAAGTTGAGCTGAGGGGTCCTTCTACCGTGCTGCATATCTCTGTGATTCTATGATGGTTTACTACTCCAAATTTCAGCTTCTTGTATCTTCGTAGTCAATGGACCATCCCTTTTAATTTTCACCACCTTCACAGAGGCTCTACCACCAGATACGTCTTCCCATTTATAAATGAGAATCAAATTAAAATTGTAGTTGTCTGAAATATTGCCAGAAAATGCTGGAAACATGCAGCAGATCTTGCAGCATCTGGAGAAAGAGGAACAAGTCAATATTTCAGGTGAAATAACTTTTGTAAGAACTGAGATAGAGGGTAAACAAGTTAGTTTTAATTTGAAGAGAGGACGGGGAAGGAATGGATAAGCAAGTGGAATCTTAGTGATGGTGCAAGATCAAGGTTGCCCTGGTGATATGCTGTTGATGTGGATGATACGGTTTCTTCTGCTGAATGTTTTCCGCCACAACTCCTTGGTTCATTCTTGCTTCCCATAGCACTTTCTCCACAGTAAGTGTAATTTACTCCCCCTTTCCATTAGCAGGGGCACAAATAGTCCTTACCACTGAAGCAGGAATACACTTGCTCCTTTTCTAATTTAATGTTCGGCGTTCTGTCTTTACAGTGTGTCATATTTGCACTGGTGGAACCAAATGCAGAACTATTTTTCAGGCAGCCATGATGCCCTGAACTTATAGCTGTCTAACTCTCCTTCCCATTTCCTATACAACTTCCCTATCACTGATTTTCTCCACTGTTTTAGTAGCACCTGAACTTCTGTTCTTGAGACATAGTACTGAATTTGGTAACAAGCTTTCCCTGTTCTGTAGCAGAACTGGCTGCTTTTGACATGAAGTCATCCACTGTAACTTTGACTCAGTATCTTATGTCCCCTCAGATGCTAGCATCCACTTTTATTTATGTTTTCCAGCAAATATTGTGCTCTGCATCTCATAATTCCAGTAAACTGATTTTTCCCCTCTCTCAAGCTGTTCTCAATCACCTTTTTAAATTGAAACTCTTCCAGACTAATCAGCTATAATTAATTGATTTCATTTCTTTCTCTTCAATAGTATTTTAAAAATTTGCATCGGCTGGGCAACCCTGCTCTCTTACACAATCACAGATATTCCTTTTCTGCACATATATGAGGAGAGATTAGGTCAACTACCCCTTGGTTTTGAATCCACTATATTTTTGAAGTCAAGCAAATTTTATTGAAATATATCAGCTTCTGACAGGCCTTGACATCATGCATGCAGGAAAGATATTTCCTTTGGCTGGGGCTGTCTAAATTTCAACTCACACTTTCAAGATATTGAGCAAGACACAGGGGTGAGAAGAGGTTTCTTCTCTGGGAGCATGGTGAACTTGTGGAATTTTCTACCCCAGAAGCTGTACTGGCCAAGTCACTTAATATATCTAAGATAATAGATTTCCAGGCATGAAAGGTCTCAAGAAATTTCAGGGGAGAATGGGAGTGTGATATTGAGACAAAGGATCTGCTATGATTAGCAGAATAAGCTTGAAGGACTGACTGGCATAGAGCTGCTGCTTTCCTTCTGTTTCTACATTTGTAAAAATATTATTACTATTACTGAATACCAGAGTAACATTTCCCTTTGGTGTAAAGAGGCCCAGGAGTTAATTGATTTTTGCTTGACCCTAACTTAAGCCTATTTTCAAGTGCAGGGATTGAATGCTTTAAGTGTAAGAGAGGTATTTTCCTTTTCAATGGAGGGAAAATAATATGGTTGAATCCCAACAAGAAATGAATGCCGTATTGTATAGATTCATTAAAATTCAGTGAATGATGGCTTTTAACTGTGATGTGCTCACAAGCACTGATACTTGAATTAGTTGCCATTTCAATCAAGATATGAATTGGAACACTCAATATGGCTAGAAATTCAAACTTAATTTGCCTTTGTTCGTATTCTGCAAAGGTGCCCTGCCATGGATGTTCACTATACTGGGCCACAGTGCTTTTTTTTTCCCAAGCTCAGCTTTCTAACATAGCAGGTGACACTTGTAGAGATCAAAGAGTTGTTCTGGAGTAAGTTAAACTTCCAACCAATATGCTATGTTCAGCTTCTTGTCATAAATGTGAGCCACTCTTCAGTTCTTAATGTAAATTACAAGAAATAGTCAGTCTGAAGTTAAAAGGACAGCTTTTCAAACAAACAGCAGTGTATGTAGAGCACAGTATGTTGGGCCATAGCACAGGACCAGTTGCAGTGTCAGATAATGGAGTTATGTTAAGTGAAATGTTCCAAACCGGACACTGCTGGCTAAGTATTTAGTTCAAGGAAGCTTGAAGATTAGATTGATACTATCACTTAGCACATCAAATAGCTAATCTATTAACAGTTGGAGGGTTCACAGCATTACTTGTGGGTATCTGGGAACACTGTCAAAAGAAGCTTTTAGGCCATCTACCTGTATGAAAAGGTATCTAAAAAATTCACATGTGTGTGAAATCACCTCGCAAAAACAGTATACATGTTTTTGTTATAAAGAGCTGTAGGCTTGCTAGGAATGGTCAAAAAAAATTAAGAAAAATGACAGAAAGATGAGTGTGTTCCTTCAGGCTTCTGTACCTCCTACCTGATGGTAACAGTGAGAAAAGGGCATGCCCTGGATGCTGGGGGTCCTTAATAATGGATGCTGCCTTTCTGAGACAGTGCTCCCTAAAGATGTCCTGGGTACTTTGTAGGCTAGTATCCAAGATGGAGCTGACTAGATTTACAACCTTCTGCAAGTTCTTTCGGTCTGTTTTTTCTGTGATAGGTGATTCATTCATCTGCAACATGTTGGTATGTCTTTTTAACTTATAGAAATTCTATCTCAGTTTTGGAACTGCTTTGTGTTTTATACATCATCTGTAATTTGGAAACCTTGTATAAGATAGAAAATCTGTGTGAGTTTTAAATGTTTATTAACAATTTTGTCTGGATTTTAATGTGTATCACTGAAAGTAAATGAACTGTGTTTAAATTGTTAGCTGGAAGTATCTCCTCCTTGGTAGAGGGGGTGGATGCATGGTCAGTAGAAGCTATCCATATCTATGGCACACTATCATAATAACTGGTATCTGGGACACACTACCGTAATAACTGGTATCTACAGCACACTATCGTAATAACTGGTATTGACTGCACTCTACCATAGCACTTAAGATCTTCATTCAAGTTTAAGACTTCGTGGTCAGCAAACCCAATGTCTTCAAAGCCCATAATTCTGTGAATAAGATGTTAGTAAATACCTGGAATACAAACCACTGGAACCCTCAGAGGAATGGCTTTGTCTAAAACTTACAATAATGATTGGCACACTTACTTCTTTGTTTAGAAGACAAAAGGAAAGCTGAAGTTAAAAATACTTGTGAAGATATGGCTTATGTTTTAAAAATTACATTGACCAATATCAAAATATTACCTACTGAGCTATTCACTACTATTAGAAGAAATGGCTCAGGATGAAATGTGCCCATGTTATTTGCAAACACCTGTATTAGTTAAGGAGACTAAAATATGATAATAAAATTTGTGATTTGTGATTTAACTATGCTTGGGCCCAGACTGTGATGAAATCTGGCACTGATTGTTAGAACTTAGAACAGCAGTGAACATATCCTTTGTATTATAACAGCATTGTCTCTGATTCCACCACCCTGCATATACGGAGAATGATATGAAAATAACTGGCTGGTTTGGATTAATCCTGTTTTTTTTTGTGGTCAGGCCATACTTGTGCAGTTTTCCACAATTCTGGGTACATGTCAGTGTTGTAATTGTAGAGAAAACAAATTGCCTAGAGTTATGGCTGGTTCCAGACAACAAGTTTTCATTACGATTGCCAGGATGCTCTTGGGTTCCATATCTTTTGATACAATGTGAACCTTCAGTTGTTTGTGGAATCAATTCAATTGAAGTAGCCTGGAAAGGAATAAACCGTCAATATTTCAAACTGAATGTTGACTGCTTATTTTTATACTATAGATGCTGTTTGACTTACTGTGTTGCTCATAAAACAATCAAAGTGTAATGAACAAATCCTTTGCTTTAATAATAAAGAGGACAAATAATAGGTAGGACTGTAAGGTAATTCTCCCACCTTATCTTGACTTTTTAGATTTCTCCTTGCATTGCGTATTCATGCCATTTTTCCCAGTCATAATTCACTAAACTACTTCAAAGTGAAAGTCAAATTTATCATCAAAGTATGTGTGTGTTACCATATCGTTCAAGTTCAAGTTTAGTGCTCACTCAACCATACAGGAATACCCATGGATACAGCCATGTTTTATATACTGTATTGAGATTCATTTTCTTGCTGGCATTTATAGGAAAATGAAGAAATACAATAGAATTTATGATAAACTATTCATAAATAAAGACTGACAAACAACTAATGTGCCAAATACGACAAACTGTGCAAATAAAAAAAATAAATAATACTGAGATTGTGCGTTGCAAAATCCTTGAAAGCAATCCTGTAGGTTGTGGAATCAGTTCAGAGTTGTGATGAGTGAAGTTATTCGCAGAAGGTAATACCTGTTCCTGAACCCAATAGTGTGGGACCTGAGGTTCCTGTACTTCCTGCCCAACGGTAGTAACGAGAAGAGAACAAGGCCTGGATGTTGGGTCCTTGATGATGGATACTGCTTTCTTGTAGCAGTGCTTCAAGTAAATGTGTTCAATGGTAGTTAGGGTGTTTTGATTTACTTAGAGACACAGGGTAACAGGCCCTTCTGGCGTAACGAGTCCACACTGCCCAATAAAACCCATGTGGACAATTAACCTAATAACCTTCATGTCTTTTGAATGTGGGAGAAAACTAGAGCACCAGAGGAAACTCATGAGGTGAGAGGGAGAACATGCACACCCCTAACAGATAGCAGCTGGAATTGAACCCTGATCGCTGGTGCTACGAAGCATTGTGCTAACTGCTATGCTTTCCACTGAATACTTCCCAAAGGATACTTTCCATTGTACTTCTATAGAAGTATATCAAAGTTTTAGGTGACATAGCAGATCAATGCAAATTTCTAAGAAAGTAAAGGCACTGTTGTGCCTTCTTTGTGATGATACTTCCATGCTGGTCCCAGGACAGATCTTAACACCAAGGAATTTAAAGTTACTGTCCCTGTCCACCTCTGATCCCCCAATGAGGACAATAAATGAGGAGAATTAATGCAGTTAATGGGCAATGAGAAGTGATGTTTGCAGAGTGGGTCTGAGCAAGTGAGGAGGATGTAGAACCGCAGAGCTGGGTTTTACAGAGTATGCGGATCTCACTAAATGCTGTTAACTCTACTCTGAACCACACCTTTCTGGAGCACAGGGGAAGTGAAGTAGCTATTGGAAATGAATGCTCAGTTATGTTCCAAAGCGTTATGTTCAGGTACATAGGGGCGGGGTCAAAGGGTCAGTGTGGTCGGACTCCAGCTTCTTCCGCTTATAGTCGATAACCAGCTCTTTGGATTTCTTAACATTGAGTGAGAGGTTGTTACTGTAGCACCATTTAATTAGATTATCAATCTCCCTCCCGTATGCCGATTGATCAACACAGTGGTGTTGCCTGCCAACTTAAATATAGCACTGGAGCTGTACTTAGGCACACAATTGGGAAAGTAGGCAGCTCAGCACACAGCTTTAAAATGCACCTGTGTTGATGGTGATTCTAGTGGAGATGTTGTTGCCAATCTGTACTGACTGGCTACTGCAAGTGAGAAAATCGTGTATCCTGTTAGCACACGGAGCTATTGAGGACAGTTCTTAGAATTCAATGATGAATTTCAGGGGGATGATAATGTTGAATGCTGAGCAGACATTAACATCTTCATCACAGTTCTCAGCCATGATATCTCCTCCCCCGCCCAATACTCACACAAGCCTTTTGGTGCAAGTGCACATTTTCATTTTTTTTCATCCATATGAAATGTGTGTTAGGCAGAAAATGCAAGTTGCTATGTCATCTTCCCTCAATTTTTTTAAATAATAAAATTATCCTCATGGTTTAGCATAAAAGGGATTGAAAATAAATGAATGTAATGATTCCAAAGTACTTAGACTGCAGCATGAGGAATTTATAATTGAATTGATTGTTTACGGAAATACAGATTTTAGATTTAATACTATAATATGGGTATATTCTACTCGAGCTTTTGACTTAAGATTTGTGTATGCAAATTGTGTAATGCTTGTTTTAAACAGAAATCTGATCTCTGAAAATGCTGTCAGTCATCTTTTGCTGACCTTTAATGTGTTCCATCAATATAGACCGTATTCTGCATTCACACCTAATTCACTCTCTGGCCTGATTGGTTTTTAATTGTTGGTTGGTCTTTTTTCCTCATGGAAACTATTAGAGTTACATTTAAAAATATAGAAATGAAGTAATATAACAACCTATATGTACAGAGATAAAGATAGCACAGTTACACAAGGAAGCAATTCCTCTTGATACTTTTATAGCTCATGTAATGAAAATTTTTCTGGATGGTCAGTAAATCCAAGAGGAGAATAAAAATAGAAAATGATAATCCAACAAATCCAGCACATATGTGATGAGAGAAACAAATGAATGTTTCAGAGTGATAAACTGTTGTATCTTTCATTCTAATTTAATATTTAAGAAAGGAAGAAGGGGAAAATTTGGGAACTACTGTTAGCCAAACATCATTAGCAGAGAAAGTGCTAGAACCTGCAAGGGGTAATGGGACTGAATGAAGCTAGCATAGACTTATGAAAGGGAAATCACAACAGTCCACTATACTGGAGTTCTTTGAGAATTGACATGAAGTGTACATTTTCAGACAGCTTTTCAATAATATGCCATTCAGATGGTGAACAGAACTAGAGCAAATAATATTGGGAGGAAAATACCTGAAAAATTCAGAAATGATTAAAGTCAAAAAGCTAACAGTGGGGAAAAAAACGAGCCTCTTTCAAATGGTCAGATTGTGACTCGTGGGATACCACAGCGTTCCACAGGGTACTTGATCAATATTGATGATTTGTCGGAGGGGACCACGTTTACATTTGCTGCTGATGCAAACTATTGTGAGTAGAGCAGAGGATATAAAGAGACTTCTAGATTATATAGACAACACTGAATAAAAAAATGACAGAGTATGATGTGAGAAAATGTAAATTATCTGCTTTTGGTGACTGGGAATGTAGATAGGTCGTGGAAATATGCACGTCATGCACAGGAATTGTACACTAGGGAAAACTTACACATTCAGCAAGCAATTATAGAGGCTTTTTGGCCTTTTCCATGGAATGATTTGAGTTTATAAGGCCTTAATGAGTCTGCACTTGGTCTGGATTCCTTAACAAAAAAAGGGATATCCTGCAATTGAGAGGGTACTATGAAGATTTAGCAGATTGAGGTAGGTTAGTTGTATGTGGAGAAATTAAGTAAATTGGGCCTATATTTTCTAAGGTTTGTAAGACTGAGGGATGAGATCATTGAAACTTGCAAAACTCTTTCTGGGTTCAGCAGAAAGGAGTCTAGAACCAGGGGTAACACACACAAAATACTGCAGGAACACAACAGGTTGGGCAGCATCTATGGAGAGTATTAAAGAGTCAAACTTTGAGGCCAAGACCCTTCAATAGGACTGGAAAGGAAGGGGGAAGAAGCCAGAATAAAAACTTTGGGGTCACAGTTTCAGAGTAAGGAGTAGGCTATATAGGACTGAAGTAATAAAATATTTCTTTATTCAGTGGTGAATCTGTGGAATTCTCTTTGCCAGGAAGCCGTGAAGCTTCTGTCACTGAGTTCATTCAAAACAGACATCAATAGATTTCAAGACATTAATGGAATTACTGGATGTGGGGATATGTGTAGGAAGGCCACCAACTTCATGAATAGTACAAGCTTGAAAGACTAGATGTTGTAATCCTGCTCTTATTTCCTTCACTCCTATGTTAATTACTTGAACTGTTAATTTTTTCTCTATTTACAGATGCAACTGTTCTTATTTCAGATTTCAGGATCCACTGTTTTTATTTGTTTATTTTTGAAAAGTAATATTGGAACATAAACGTAAGTGCTGGAATACCATTGGATCTGAAAATCAGGAATTCAGTGTAATTTTGCTCAAATTATTCCATGGAATAGATTTCATGACATATGCCAGTGATAATAAACCTGATTCTGATTCTGATTTATTTGCTGTTTGATGAACAGCTATTTAAAGTGCAAAGGCCAATAAGTTCCCATTAAACAATTTCTAATGGAACCATTACTATATTTTTGCCCAGGCATCATCAAACTTAAGAGAAAGACGGACCATAAATTCCACTGTGCCTGAGGGGGCCGAAAATGAAGCAGAAAGTCTACTTGTAAAACAGGTAAAGAATGTAATGAAGTTTATCACCGTGCAGATTTAAAACTGGTCGTGAGGACAGCAGAGTAACTTCAGTGATATTTGATGAATTCCAGAAGTAGATTTTTGCTCTTTTGTTCATTTAGTAAACTAATTTAGAATTACTTTAAATGAATGAATGGATGCAAGATGACACGGTTGAGCTGCAGTGCCTGTAATATATTATTCATTGTTGCAGTTGGTCAAGATTTGCTTTTGAGTCTTCTTCTTGGGTTACCATTAAAGTAAGAATTATGTCAATGAATCAAATCATCTTCTTCCTGGTTCAGTGGTTGCTTTAGACTAAATAGCATGTGGTGGCAGTATTGACAAGCAATGTTTTTTGCTGACATAAGATTACTTTTCCCGCAAAAATTGTTTGGCCCCTGTAAAAGGTTTTTGGACAATTGATTTGTGATGGGCTAGTAAATAACTTGTTTGAGCGTATGTCTCTGGGAAATTCAGTAGTCCCAATGTGTTGGTGGTTTTGATGAGGGAGGTCACTGGAGACTGGTGGTAGTTGTTTTGAATGGAATCAATAGATTGGAGACTGACAGAAGGTTAGGCAAAGATTGGAAGAGTTTGAAGGATTGGGTTTCTCTCTTAGTAATTTACTTACGTAGATCTACATTAGACATCCCAGTGGGGCATCCAATGTACTTAGGTAAACTATTAAGAGAGAAACCAATCTGATTCCCAACATAGACTTGGTCTTATTGGCCAGGTTTCCTTTAAATAACAATGAAACAGGTTTCACAGGTGCATGTATGTGCAATGAAAATTTTTGGAAGCAGTTTCAGTGGAAGGCGTTTATATTGCAATGCATAGAAGCTCAGTAGAAAAATCGTGAATTTTACTTTCTACTCAGTAATAACCTAACCTGATACATTTAATTTCATTAAAGTTGAATTGCACAGTGTATAGAATCATGACATTACATAGTCCAGTTCTACACAATTTTATCCATAGTACAAAAGTTATCTATTTGTTCTAATCATTATCTGTGAGCCAATGAAACATAACAGGTCCTATGAAAGGGCACAGTTTTGCATGTAAACCCACAACATTGCTTTTAATCTAGTTTTTGAGATCACAAATGTCATTGTGGCCATGAACCCATTTATGGGCAGTAGGACTACTTTCTTTTCAGAAGTGTACATCAGTAATGGGCTGGGTTGATCAGACCCAAGCTATTTGAGTGTCCAGGAAATATGGTGATAAGCACACAAGCACAACAAAGTAACTTGAGCCTAATTTATTGTCAGAAAATAGAAAGCACAAATCAACCACACTAAATACTACATAGCAAGTCACAAAGATTTCCACAAAGATCTTAGGGATCACAATTCTGAGTCACCACTTGATTGTTGATGTTGTCAGGGGATCTCCAAATTCTGACTCATTTGTGAAATTACCTCTGTGCTCTGGCACCGATAGCAATTCCTGGTCTAGGTGAAGTCCAAAGAACCTCATGAGGGAAAATAACCCCAATGAATATGAGTTCCACAAGCATAGGAAGACAAACAGAGACTGACAAACTCTTTGATCTTTTATTTTCATGCTGTTAACTCAGCCTGGTTTCTTTCAATCAAGCAACTCGTGTTCTTTAACACAGTGCTCAACATACCCTTATAAATCAATTAGACACTTTAATGGTCACATCTTATCCATCAGTTTAGCAATGTTTTAGACATAACATTCCTTTAGTTACAAAAGAACATTAATATTATATATAACTGATAAGCCCAATCCAAAAATGAATCCATCAAACCAGTTTGATAGACACTAAGAAAGAATCCATTAACCTAGCTGTCAAAGTGACCAACATTTATTCATTAACAGACATCTCATGGTAATGGTGCCTGAGACAAAGAAAGAATCCACCTGCTATCAGCAAACATTCGACATTAACAGCCCTATAGTGTTTATTGTTTACAGACAATTATCCAAAATTTTACAAAATTTAAAACAACGCAACATCTGAAATTTGATTTTTTTCCTTCAGTATAAAAAAATGGTTGCAACAATGTCCAACTCAATTCCACCACCCCCAAAATGTTACCAGAAACTTCAGCCTGTGAGCATTAGTTTTACTGTTGAGCATGAGGAAGGAGCTGTTCTCCTCTTTCACCCTCTTGGTGACTCTGTGGCTCCAAACCTTCCCAGGGGCAACTCAAGCCCCTACAAACCAGGGTCCTGTTTTCACATCACACTGTTCAGTGTACAGGCAAACTTGTTCTAAAATTAGTCCATTCCCTTGGCCTACTGACAGTTTGATCTCTGCCACCACACGCAGCAGGTCCTGTTCATTCTGTCATTGAGTGCTCTCTCCCTCTGAGATCACCTTGATGTATTTTCCTCCATACACTGAACTGTTACGAAGTAAAATGGGGAAAGAGCACATGATGCTAATGAATTTGTGCTGCTGAGCTGTCAGTCGAAAGGACTATTCCCCTACCACGAACAGTCCTTTTGTGAGCTTTTCATGATTTGGATTATTTTCGTGAAGGGGCAAGATATGAGTTACTATGAGTGAAATAATAAGTCAGATAAATTCCATAGTTTAATAATACCTATGTATTTTGAAAGGTGACTGGATTATTTTGTACTTGAGGTTAATGACTGCTTTACATAGGCAATGCAGTGTAGTACTGATAGAAGTAAAACTAATTTCCCAAGGCCTTTACTTTTATTTAACTTGGAAATGTGTGAAATTCTATTTGCCTTTTCATAAAGGGGTTGCCTGTGATTTGAATATGTAATCCTGTGGGGTAAATGAATTAAATAAGTGATTGTTCTACATGACTGTTTTAATAATTGTTAAAAATTAAATGCAGTATTTCAGTCAAAACCACCTAAGACACAGAGAGCTCATGCATTTGGATCAGGCCACCCATATGGAGTTTTCTGAATCTTTGACCAGTCTTCATGGGATATACCTTTGAACCATGTTCCTCTTTTAGTTCCTCAATATCTTTACCTCCACCCTGACAGGAGTTCTCTGAATATGAAATGTACCTTGCAGAGCAAATCTCCTGTTTGCAGTACACATAACATGCTCATTCTGTTTGAATCATCCTTCCTTTAGTTTTTGTTCCAAATTGAGCTGAACAATATTCAATCACTTCCTGAGTCTCCCGTGCGTGAGCATTTCCATGGGACTCTATCTTATTGTGATGTGTGGCTTAGAAGAAACAGAGCAATTCAGTATTTTATGGTAACATTCAATCAACCTAAGAATGAGTTGTTCCTTCAATACTTTCTTTCCTGTGCAAACCGACCGTTTGCTTCCCGTTTAATGTCGGGTGGAAAGGAGAAGCGAAACTGTTGTGTATTTCATTACTTTCTGTAAATTGTTCAAACTGAAATCATCTAAACTGTGGACCATTAACTGAAACAACTTCTGGAAGAATGTGTGTCGAAAATATTTAATCCTAATTTTTCTTTTGACTGTTTTGTGCTGGTGCTTGAATTACTTTCCTTTGAACCAGTTTGAAGAACTAACAAATACAAAGCACTGAAACAAACTTTTCACAATTATTCATATTGACTTGCTGGAATTGTTCTGTAGGCCACTTCTGCTCCTGAAGCAGTGCTTTGTGAGTTTGTACTCTGCAATTCTGACAGACTGTTATTCTGTTTTCTAGTTCTTCTATGTAGGTGCTTATCTATACAAGGTAAATAAACAAGTATGCTAGTCACTGCCTTCATTTTCATTATATCCAAATATGCTGTGCAGAGTTCTACCATGATCATGCTTTCCTGTACGTCTAGCCTCACTATTCTGTTTTCCATTTTATCCAAGTATGGATGATGGGCCTTCATAACATCTGTCATAGTCAAAGTTGATTTTATTGTCCTATGCACAAGTACATGTATGTACAGGTATAATGAAAAACATGCTGCATCGCAGCACCATTCATGCAGTATGTTTAAGAAAATCTTAAGATAAATATAAATTTTACACAATTTTTTCAAGAAAGAGCACGATTAGAACAAGAAAAACAAAGTCCATTTTTGTACAAATTGATAAATGGTAGTGATGATGGTCTTGCAGAGTTAATACAAGAATGGAATGGATAAAAGGAAGAAGCTTTCTTTCTTTTTATAATCTGGTGGTATGGGACTTCAGGCTTCTGTACCTCCTACCCAATTGTAGCTGCAAAAAGATAAGATGAGATAACTTCATGGCCTCCTGCAGCCTTGTGTCTGAATTAGTCCGTCCACGCTGGTGCACGTATTTTACATTCACATATTTCCATTAGTCGAATAGTTTCCATGACTGTGATAGTGAAGTTATCTAGTATTATATATTGGGCGTAAATTTTGCTTAGTTTGTTTAACTGACTTTCTCAAAAAGTAATCTTTACAAGACATATTTAATAGTGTAATACCTGGATCTTTTGCAATTGATATCATTGTTGTCTACCGTTGCAATATCCTCCCTTTCTTCCGCTTTTCATTCTCGAAGAAACCAGACGTCAGCTCCTGAATCACTGGCACGGACTTTCTCTCAGTAAGTGTGTGGCTGGTCTTCTCATCAAGAGTGATAAAATCCAGAGACTCACAGTGTTACTCATGCCTTGTCTGTCCACGAATACATTTTTTTCCATTTTTTGGTCAGAATATGTGAAATGAAAATAATTTTATTATCATTGGAAATATCTATGACAAGTCTAATCACTGTTAGAAACTTCACAAGCCAACGTGTTGTGCACCCAAGGCTTTTGATTCAGACTGTTAGAAATAAAATCAGGTTTATTATTATCAGCATGAATTGTGAAATTTATTAACTTAGCAGCAGCTAATATAGAAGAATAAAAATAATCAATCATTCAATTACAGTATATGCATTTTGAATAGATTGAAAATCATGCAAAAAAGAAGTAATATATACTTTAAAAAGTGAGGCTGTATTCACGGGTTCAATGTCCATTTAGGAATTGGATGGCAGAGGGGAAGAAGCTGTTCCTGAATTACTGAATGTGTTCCTTCAGGCTTCTGTACCTCCTACCTAACTGGTGACAATGAGAAAAGGGCATGCCTGTGTGCGGGGGTCCTTAATAATGGACACTGCCTTTCTTAGACACCGCTCCTTGAAGGTGGCCTGGGTACTTTGTATGCCAGTACCCAAGATGGAGCCAACTAAATTTCGGTCCTGTGCAGTAGAACCCCCCCCCCCCCCATCCCATCCCCCCAGTACCAGATGGTGATGCAGCCTGTTAAAATGCTCTCAATGGTACATCAATAGAAGTCTGAGTATTTTTGTTGACATACCAAATCTCTTCAAACTCCTAATGAAATATAGTCGCTGTCTTGCCTTCTTAATAACTGCATCGATATGTTGGGACCAGGTTAGGTCCTCAGAGATCTTGACACCAATGAACTTGAAACTGCTCACTCTCTCTACTTCTGATCCCTCCATGAGGATTGGTATGTGTTCCTTCAACTTACCCTTCCTGAAGTCCACAATCAGCTCTTTCATCTTACTGATGTTGAGTGCCAGGTTGTTGCTGCAACACCACTCCTCCAGTTGGCATATCTCACTCCTGTACTCCCTCTCGTCTCCATCTGAGATTCTACCAAGAATGGTTGTATCATTAGTTGTTTATCTTTCGCTGACTTTCCCCAAGTATATGAGATTGGTCTATGTATATACACACACCTTGTGGGTGTTAATTATTAGGCAGTATTGGTTTTCTTCATTTGCTTCAAACTGGGCCCAGGCATGAGACAAACGTAACTTAATAATGAACGTATTTCTACTAGTTTGATGTTGAGATCTTAAGATGTTGGCAAAGACTATTTGCATTCTTTTGGTTAATTTGTAATTGCTACACTCCTTAACTGTCTTAGCTATCACCACAATATGTGTCACCCAGTCACTCTTAGACACTTTCACTGATACTGTGTAGTGGTACAATATGTTTAGCTCTTCTCCTGCCAATGCATATTGTAATGCTTTACATTTACGAGGAAAAAGTATTTGGAATTTGCTTTGATATGTATGTAGCTAAACGTGGTGCCCATCAATGCCTTTGTATGAATTCTTAAACTTTATTTTGATTTTGATCAGGATCTTCCTTAACATGGATATGATGCATTCATGCAAAGTATGTTTTCCAATCCAGTCTCAACGCAGTCACTGAATATTCCTTAACAGTGTTGTTTTATTGGTTACATAATCAACTACTATGTTTCTAATTCCATTACATTCCTTTCTACTTTTTATTATCAGGGTCTCAATAGGCACTTTAATATATTTCTTGAACAAGGCAACCTATCCTTTCCCATGGAGCTAGGAGTAGTTGTGCCAATATTCATCCAAATGTCTCAAATACTATTTTTTAAATTTAAGTCGTTGATTTTTATCACCATTGATCATGTATAGATGTGTTCTTTGCTTCATTAACCTTTCTCAATGTTATGTTAACTTCCCATTTCATTGAAATTTATAAAACCTTAAGGTGGTTTTGTACAGTAATTGTTCCCCTTCCATTTGTGCATGCCTAATTCCCACTACTTTGGCTTTCTCTACTATCTCTATTTTATCTTTCTCTATTAGCTCTGCATAAAGGAGCGAAGTGCTCCTTATTTCTTTAATGAAATCATCATTTTGCTCAAACTGAAGCACTTGTGGTGGATTGCAATGAGAGCAAGGTTGGAGGAAAAGGGAACCTCGTGGCAGAGGCTCAATGTACAGCCATAGAGCCAGGAATAGTTCTTCCACAATGTTGCTATAGTGAACAAAACCTTAGGTTACGTATCTATCAGTAATCTTCATTAGCTTGTTCAAGTAGTCAACAATTAGGCAGGACTAAACTTAGATAAACTGAATAGAGCTTCAGAACGTGTAGTCTATCAAATATGTACTGATTTTATCAGAGTTGTCTTAAAGCTGCAATATCTAACATTCATTTCATGGCCAATACCTCATTTCATTGCTTACTCTAGATACTTCCCCAACCATCATTCCAGTCCAATAGACTGCACTTACAGATTGTTTATGCATTCTTTCAGATTCCATGAATAACAGATTAACTCACTAAACTAATTAATGAGAAGGATTTTAAACTAGTTTGCTCTTAATTAATAAAACAAAAATAAGTCATATCCCCAATTTTTTCCAGTGGAACTGAAAGTGGAAGGAGAACTGACTAATTTTAATTTCATTTAAGATTCACAACTGCAAAAATGTGTTTCTTTTTGATTCATGATTAGTTTTTCTTTTGTATTTTCACAGAACAAAATTGTCTATGAGCTTGATTCCTTACTTCACCTTTCAAATTCTTTCACTGTTATCTGCACTTTATTCACAAAAAGATGTTAAAATATAAAAGAAACAATGAGAGTAACAAGTACAAATATTTCATCACTCTGAAAAGATTTGAGTCATTTGCAATTGGTACTATTGTCACTTGCACCATGAAACAATGAAAATTATAGATTGTTCACAGATCAAATCATTACATAATGTATCAAGCTAGAACAAAGTAAAGCAATAACAATGCAGAATAAAGTGTAAAAGCTGCAGAGAAAGTGCACTGCAGGTGAACAATATTCTGCAAGATGATAATGAGTTAAATTGTGAAGTCAAGAGTTCATTCTATTATTTAAGAGGCCCATTCAGGAATTTGATTCAGTGAGATAAAGGCTGTCCTTAAGCGGGTGGTATGTGTTTTCAGGCTGCTCTATGTTCTGCCCAATGGGAGAATGGAGAAGAGCAAGTGCCCGGGTGGGTGGGGTCTTTGATTATACCGTCTAATTCTTATTTTATTATATGGCATGAAGTCTTTGGGAAGATTTGGCACGTAATTTGAAAATAAACTTCAGGTGTGTGCAACTGGGAAAACAGTGTCTATTTCTGTAAGTTTAGATGGAAGTAAAGCGAAGGGGTGAGTGGAAATGTCTGAATTAGCTCTTCCAGAAGTTGTCCTGATTCAATCACATTTAAAATGAGAGTAGAGCCATTTGAGACCATAGACATGGTATCCCACGATTCAGTAAGGCAGAGTGCAAAAGATGTGTTCCAGGTAACAATTAACACCTTTAAAAAATGAGTTGACATTCATGGAATATAGCATTAATGGTAAGGCTCTTTGCAGTGTAGAGGATCAGCAAGATCTTGGAGTTCAAGAGCCGTGAGGTAATGTAACAGCTATATAAGTGGGGTCTAACAGTTAGACCCCACTTGGAGTACTGTGCTCAGTTCTGGTCACCTCACTACAGGAAGGATGTGGATACTATAGAGAGAGTGCAGAGGAGATCTACAAAGATGTTGCCCGGATTGGAGAGCATGCCTTATGAGAATAGATTGAGTGAACTTAGGCTTTTCTTCTTGGAGTAACGGAGGACGAGAGGTGACCTGATAGAGGTGTATAAGATGATGAGGGGCATTGATCGTGTGAATAGCCAGAGGCTTTTCCCCAGGGCTGAAATGGCTAACATGAGGGGGCATAGTTTTAAAGTGCTTGGAAGTAGGTACAAGGAGGTTGTCAGTGGTAAGCTTTTCACACAGAGAGTGGTGAGTGCGTGGAATGCACTGCCAGCGAAAGTGGTGGAGGTGGATACAACAGGGTCTTTTAAGAGACTCTTAGATAGGTACATGGAGCTTAGAAAAATAGGGGGCTATGTGGTATGGAAATTCTAGGCAGTTTCCAGAGTATGTTGCACGGTCGGCACAACGTTGTGGGCCGAAGGGCCTGTAATGTGCTGTAGGTTTCTATGTTTCTAGCATTCTATAAATGGGCTACATAAAACAATGTCCAAACAAAAACACAAAATGCTGGCAGAACTCAGCAGGCCAGACAGCATCTATGGGAGGAGGTAATAACGACGTTTCAGGCTGAAACCCTTCATCAGGAGTGAAGTAACATGGGATGGTCGAGGGGGGATAAGAAATGGGGGGAGGGATGAAGTAGAGAGCTGGGAAGTGATAGGCTGAAGGGAAATGGGCTGGTGAAGGTGGAGAATTATGGGAAATAAAAGAGAAAGAAAGGTAGGGCTGGGGGGAGAGATTATAGTGAAGGGGGAAAAAGAGAGAGAAAGAGAACCAGACTAAAATTATAGATAGGGATGGGGTAAGTGGGGGAGCAGGGGTATCAATGGAGGTCTGTGAGTTGAATGTTCATGCCAGCAGGTAGGAGGCTAACGTTATCCCTGTAAATGGAAGAAGTGCTACACCTGCCCCCACACTTCTTCCCTCACCACCATCCTAGGCCCCAGACAGTCCTTTCAGGTGAGGCACCACTTCACCTGCGAGTCAACTGGGGTGATGTACTGTATCCGGTGCTCCCAATGTGGCCATTTACACATTGGGGAGACCTGCCACAGACTGGGAGACCGTTTTGCTGAACACCAGCGCTCAGTCCTCCAGCAGTGGCGGGATCTCCCTGTGGCTGCACACTTCAATTCCACAGACCACTCCCACTCTGATATGTCTGTCCATGGCCTCCTCTACCGTCAAGATGAGGCCACACACAGGTCGATGGAGCAATACCTTATCTCCCGCTTAGGTAGCCCCCTAAGTTCTGCCAGTATTTTGTGTTTTTATTTATTTCCAGCATCTGCAGATTCACTCGTGTTGCCATAAAATAATGTCCCTCCAGCCTGAGGTAGCTCTTGGCAAAAAGCAATCCTGCCTGTCCCATCCCTGACTCTTTTTTGTTGGCCTGCAGTCCTTGTTTCCCTCAAGTATCTCTCTATCTTAGTCACTTTCAAAAGTGATGATTAAATCTTTCATTCAAGTATTTGGTCAGCATTCTTTAGTTATTGTTCATCTGGCCTTTTGTTGTTGACAAATGCTTAGTTTACAGCAGGAATTTGGATTGCCGTGGTAGCGTAGCAGTTAGCATGATGCTCAGAGTTCGGAGTTCAACTACAGTGCTGTCTGTAAGGAGATTGTACATTCTCCCTGTGACTGCATGGGTTTCCTCCTACAGTACAAAGTTGTAGGTTAGTAGGTTAATTAGTAAGTTGTCCAGTGATTAGGTTAGGGTTAATCGGCAGCTCATTGGGCGAGAAGGGCCTGTTCTATGCTATATCTCCAAATAAATAAAATAGATATGGTCAGTAGCTTAATGAAGAGTCTGTGTATCACTTGCTCCAAGAGTAATTTTAGCAAAGGAATTTCTGCACGGTTCTGTACTCTGATTTTTATAGTACAGCCATTTGAGATTGATAGATTTTCAGTGGATAAGGTTACCAAGGGACTTGGAGCAATGATCAAAAGAAGTTGAGTCAAAGTACTGATCATGCATGACCTAACTAGATGGTAGTACAGGCTTGAGGGCTGAACAGTTGATTCTCATTCCTATGTTGCTTTGCAAATAGATCAATATGGTATTTCTGTTGGTTCATTAATATCATATTGATTTATCTAAATGTACAGTTCAATGGAGAAACCATGGATAGAGCATTTCAGTCATATTTCTTTCTCAGGAAAAATTCTCGAGTATATAACCTTAAGCAACCTTATAGATTGCCTGTCTTTGTTCCAGGTGTATTCTGAATTTTGTGATAGCTGAATCTGGTCCACTATTACACAGTCTTTACACAATTGTAAAGATGATAGCATGCATAATGAGAATGAAAATTAGCAATAGCGGCAACTAGAAATTTCATTATTAGACAATATTTCCTTTTTATTGCTGAGGTGTAATTTTATTAAAAGTTGTACCACTTGCATTTTTAAGTCATTCTAATATATTCTGGGTATTTATTTCATTATCATGAGCTAAAATCTGTCAACAAATACCAGTGCTTACAATTACATTTAAGTATTTTTTAAAGCTGTAGAAAGCAATTGAACCTCTGTGATTAATCCGTAAAACTGTAGGTTAGCAAAGACCACCATAGTAATTTGACTAGCATGCAAATACTCATGGAAGCAAATTATTTTATAATCCAATGAATGGATTACAAATGGAGAAAGATTCATAATTACTACTCCAGAAGCAAAGTGTGTCATTTGAAGAATATTGGAAATTGGCAACATTTTGATAGATGTGTAGTTTACATATATTACTGAAGAATTCAGCAGAAAACGTCATTGGCTGCACTCTGCCATCACTCAAGGACTTGTACATATCCAGGACAGAATACTGTGGACACCAGCCACTGTGCAAACAGTGTTTTCCAAAAGCTCCCTTCTTGAAAGTACTACAGGGCTATTAAAACAAAAACTTCACACCATCTTAGAAGTTTCTTCCTTCAGGCTGTTAAGCTGATCAACCATTATAGAGTCTCCCCACCCCCTCTATCTATTACCCCTGTCACTGCATGCACTGTAAACACTTTAAACCACTTCTTACAATACTGTTTACACTGTAAATACATACTGGTACTGTAAATAAATGCACATTTGACTCTATATTTGTACTTTAACCTGTAACTTTTTTTTAATATAGTAATTCTTTATTCTTTATAATCGTTGAATGTTGTTACTTTTCTTGCATGTTGCAATCTGACCAACACACAACAGCAAATTCCTCATACATGTAAATGTATATGGTGAATAAAGGTGATACTTGACCCTTGATCCTTTATGTTGACAGAGTTCATAATCAATATTTGCTCCTTACTGTTAACTGTTCAGCTGTTTAAGTACAAATTTATATTTGCATTTGTTCTGTCATTTTAATATTGCCTAATATCTCAAATATTATTCTATAGTAATATTAATTTTATAAAATGCCATTCAAGTTGAGTACAATAGGACTTTGTAGATATAATTGAAATAAAGTTAATGGCACTTCAAACTTTGAAAGAAAATGAAGAACACATTTCCTGTGTTGACTGACATCAGCAAAATAATTTATATGATTAAAATATTGGAATGTCATAAAATTAACAAATAATATATTCATTTCAGCCATTAGTGAAAGCAGAAGTGAAAGAAAGGTTTTAAAGGTAATCAAATGGTGGCACCCAAACTAAGTATGTCACCTCTGAAATGAGCTTTCAGTCATGCTTGTCATGGGCCCAAGATTTGGAATGGCATCTGCCAATTAGAATCAGAATCAGGTTTATTATCATCAGCATGTTTGTTAACTTAGCAGCAGCAGTTCAATGTAATACATAATCTAGCACAGAAAAAAATAATAAAAATAAACAAGTAAATCAATTACATATATTGAATAGATTTTTTTTTAAAACATGCAAAAACAGAAATACTGTATATTTAAAAAAGTGAGGTAATGTCCAAAGATTCAATGTGCTTTTAGGAATACTCAGTTTATCTTTATACCCATTTTAAATCCAATTTACTGGTGTATATTTAGTTCGATATCTTTACTTTCGCCAAAAATTCCCTTTTGATATCTTGACCAAAATTTTGCAAAATTAGAAATACATTATGTGCATTACAGTTCCATCATCCAGCTTGATGTCACCTGCTTGTCAGCTTTGCCTGCCATGATTTTCCTTTCTGTGTTGGCTCTCAATTATTCTTTCTTCACCTAGATATTTAATGCTATTAATTTTAAACAACTCAGAGTTTTCCTGTTGTGATATGTTCATAGAACTAGATTATTAATCTTTGATTTTGGCTTATTTCTATTTGAATATGACTGTTGTATTGTTAAGATAGCCTTTGTACACTCCTCCATTCCCAATGCATTTTTAATTTTTTTTCTATTATTTCTTTCCCCACTTCTCTCAGGGTCCTTTACTGTAACTCATCCAATCCTAGTGCCTCATCCTCATTTGACTTAACTACTTTTCCTATAATTAATCATTTTAATCTCACTTTTATCAATTTTGTATATAAACCCTTCTTAACTGAAAGCATCTACTTCTGATTTTCCTCTACTAATTCAATATTGTGCTCCCTTAGGAGTAGCAGCAGCCCATGGTAATCCTAAATTAATGCAAAATTCCCCAGGAAAAACTCTTGTGGAGGGAAGCATGCCTAACGTTATTTTTTTTTTTAACATGAAGAAGTCAGAAATAAAAGCTGAATGTATCATTAAAGCAGTTTTTCTTTCTTTAATTCTTCTTTTAGCTTTCACCAGAGAAGTTATCCATTACAGTTGCTGTTTTAAGTCAAACACAGCAATTTGGTAATGCACTGTTCATAGACTTGGTCTTTATTTTCGTGCGTTGATGGTTAGGTAGTAACCATTGCTTACATTTATAAAAGACTGAACACCAGAAATAATGCAAAAGATTGTGTAGTCTTAAAAGAAGAACATATGTAGTAGCAATTGGCAGAATGCCCCATTGATCAGTCATTGACTGTCAATTATTTATTGCCTTAATTAATGACTTGGAGGAGGGAGCAAAGTGTATGGTATCCATATTTGCTACTAACAAAAGAATAGGTAGGAACCATGGTGGAATGAAAATATTCTGACTGTGCAACAGGGTGCAATTGAGATAGTTGGCAAAATCTTGGCAAATGGATTCTAATGTGGCAATGAATAGGCAGACTATTATCTAAATGAAGAGAGGCTGAAAGTGAGTGGAGTTAGAAGGATATGGGTGTATTCGAACATGCATGTAATTGAGAAGGCAAATAGCCTTTATTGTTTGGGGATTAGAGTTCAAATGAACGTTACATTGTACAGGATGTTGGTGAGGTTGCATCTGAAGTACGTTGTACATTTTTGGATCTGTTACTATAGAAAGGATACACTTGGACTGGAGGTAATACCAAAGAGGTTCACCAGGTTAATTCCTGGGGATGAGAGGGTTCCCAATGATGAATGGCTAAAATAAAGTTTAAATGTACACTTTGGAGTTTTGAAGAATGAGAGGTGATATTATGAAATATATATCCTTTCGGAGCAATTACAGGGAATATTTTGAGATGTTTCCACACTGGTGGATGTCACTCTAATGTGTGGATGTTTTTACAAGATAAGGGCAATAATTCTAAACTGAGATGTGGAGGAACTTTTTCATCAAAGTTGGTGACTGTCTGGAATTCTCTACCCTTGAACAGTTTGAGGCTGGATAATTAAAGGTATTCAAAGAGGAGGTTGATAAAGTTCTGAAGTATGGCAGATTGACAGATTTGAAGGGTCTGGGTAGAGATGGGGAGATGAAGCTTGATCTTAATGAATGGCAGGGAAGCTTGAGGGGCTGAGTGGCCAATGCTTTGCTACTGTTTCTTAGAATTTTCTTCTTTAATGTTGCTTTTAGCATTTAACCTGTAAGGTTTCTTCCTGGCTTTTGGTTCTTGGAACCATCACTCACTATGCTGCAGTAGTTCCTAAATCCTCTAATTGCTGTAAACTGAATACTGTAATAAAGAGATTGAATGTTAAGTAATTCTGAAGGTTATCTTATGATAGGAGAGTACTTTGTTTCATTTTCCCTTTAACAAAAATATCCTCAAAGGAACTAGGAGACAAAAGCTGCATATTTCAGGACTTAACTTTTTTTCTTTTTGCTATTCAAGTAGAGATAACAAACCTTTTGAAATAAATTATCTACATGACTGCTACAATAGTGGAGAGAAATTTCAAAACTTGGGCAATTTTTAATATCCAAAAGCCCAAGTTCAATATTTTGGTCTTTGTATACATGTTTATGAGTAGGGTCTGTGAAATACTTAGTTACCTTTTGCTATTTTTCTAGGTTTTTACATAGTTTATTAAGAGAATTGTTACTGCAGACATATCCTTGGAATGGGCATAAGGTTGTAGTTGAGAACTTGTATTTTCTGTGTATGATGTGACATGACAAAAATGTGCAAAGGAGAGTTATAAGATTTTTTCGGCACCGTTATTCAAATATAGCTTTAAGCCAAGACAATAAAAATGAAACTTCAATAGGCATTTTAAGTACACATTTATTTTCATAACAAACAAGAGAAGATCAGCAGAAGCTGGAGACACACGCAATATGCCAGAGCAACTCAGCAGGCCAGGCAGCATCTAAGAAAGGAGTGCAGTCGACATTTCAGGCCAAAACCCTTCAGTAGGACTTTATTTTCATAACTTATTTTGGAGGTGAATTAGTGCATTTTCAAAATTGTATAAAGGCTGGAGAGGAGTATGGTTTGACACTACATTTGAAACAGAGAAACCTTGTCTCAAAGTAATGCTCATCAAGTTATGTAACTTTTGTAAAGAAGGTAATTCCTGGAAGTAAAGAATAAACCAGAAATCAAATAAATGATCAAAATACTTCAAACATTTTACTGAAGTGTTTACAACTAATGCACTTGTTAGTGTTCATAAAATAATGAGCAGAACTTGCTGTCAGGGTGAAGTCCTCCCTGCTTGATGTTGATCAATATGATAAGGTTGTGTTTTATGTTTTGCAGATATATCTTTGTTGCATTACCTGTTGATAATTACTGCCTTGCATCTAAGTAAAAAGATTCTGCATGGTAGTAGTATGACCTTGCACAAAGTAATGCTGGGGTGAGGGAAGAGGCTTGTATGCAAGCCTCCAAACCAGCGCAAGGTTGTGGTCCTCTTCGAGGACAAGTAGGCAGGGTGATTAAGAAAAGCATTTAGCATGCTGGCCTTCAACAGTCACGGTGCTGAATACTGGAGTTTAGACATTATTCTGCAGTTGTCTAGGTCATTGGTGAGGCTGCAGTTAGAGTACCATGTATTGGTTTTGTAACCCTATTATAGGAAAGAAATGGTTAACATGGAAAGAGTGCGGGAAAAAGTTATGGTGATGTTAGCAGGACTAGAGGATCAGAGTTATAGGAAGAGGTTGTCCAGGCTAGGTTTTCATTTCTTGGCACATAGAGGAATAAGGGGCAAATATAGAAATGTTTAAAATTATGAGTGGCATAGATAAGGTGGATGGTAGCAGTCTTTTCTTCAGGGTAGGAGAGTCCAAAGCTAGTAGGCATAAATCTAGGTCGACAGGTGAAAGATTAAAAAGGGACCTAAGGGACAACTTTTTCATGCAGAGAGTGCTGAGTATATAGAATGACTTGATAGAAGAAATAGTGCAATGGTATCATTTAAGAAGCACTTGGATGGGTACATGGAGGGCTGGAGCTTAGAGGGATAATGTTCGAATAAAGGAAGTAGGAACCAGCTGGGTGGGCACCATGCTCCACGTGGACTCTTGGAACTGAAGAGCCTGCATCTGCGTTGTATTACTCTATGATTCCATGAGAATAGCTGAAAGTCTTTCTCACTATACTAACAAGTTTGGATCTTAAAACCAGTTTTATAAAATGTCCATTAAGTAATATTCATATGAATTTTGAACTTAAAAAAGATTTAAATAATGTGTTGTGTGGATAGACCAGAACCTTATACGTTAAAATAATACTACATTGTTGCACATGATTGTGACTTACTAAATGATGGTCATTGGCATTGGTATTCCCAAGAAACACACCAAGTTGTTGTTGAGTATATGTAATCTTACCATCTATTTTTGCTTCAGAAGAAAGCCTATAAAAGGACTGTTGGTTAAATGGAACACCTATTTTGTCACACTGGTGCTAGAATTTCAGCTCTTATGTCCAATGTTGAATTCTGGAAAAATTATAATATTTATATTTTTCATAGTTCCCAAAATATTTCACTGCAACAAGACAACACAGATAAAATGGATAAAATAATGTCCTCATACACAATTAAACTCTCCCTGCATACTATTTAACTCTATGAGATCTAAATTTAATCTGTGTCTGGGTGGCAGAATTCATCACCATGATTGTCCAATTCCCTGGGCCCATTTTTTGTGCACATTTTAGTTTGATTCTAATGTCTACCTGCAAAACCAAGAGCAAAATTTACTTAGACATACAACCATTTCAAGTGAGTGGATCATGAAACGCTCAGATCTTGAAGCTCTAGACTTTGCCAAAGGTAGATGATATTCAAATACACTAAACCTGAACAAATTGGAAAAGTCAATGATTTTGACAGTGGAATAGATCAACACTAACAGATTCGGTAGTCACTGTAACACTTGAGTCTCCTTTTTGAAAAGAATTGCTGTTGGAGAAAGCCAACATAAAGCAGGATGAAAATGTCTTGGCTACTGCGCCAAGTGCTGAAAAGGCAGTTGAGTGGAAAAGCAAAGCGAGGAAGGCCAAGAATAATCTGGCAGACGACTGTAAAAAGAGCTTCAGGGGCCTAATAGCACTTGGGGATTGGCATCACAAACAGTCAAAGACAGAAGAGTCCATAAATAGCTGTTGCTGCTGCTAGGAAAGGATTCTTGCTTATGTTTTTACCTCTCTTGTCTTACCTCACACTCATGGGCCTTCCACTGTTTTGAGTAGTTCGTGGATTTTATCATGCGTATTGACTACGCTTGAAAAGAGCATGCAGACAAATTTTCTAGCTTGCAATTATAGAATATAAATAATTGAAAGCAGATGCTGCAATGCCTTTTCAGTCAGAATGTGTTAGTAGAAAACTAGTTATGTTGTCAAGAGTGTGTCTTGACAAGCAAGCGATTGAAGCAGCCATCACACCTGGTTCCATGGTTTGTTGCCAATAGAGTGAGGACACTCAATGCAGTTTTATTATAAAATACCTTGTTACCTCATACAGTAATTGTATTAAAGCATTAGCATGGCGTAGTAAAGGGTTTGAAATGAAAGAGAAGATTGAGTGCTTGGGTTGGCGGCTGGTTTGTAGGGTTGTTCACTGAGCCTGAGGGTTAGGTTGCAAATGTTTTATCTTCAGTTGAGGTGACATGATCGTTGCACAACCGAGTGTTGTTTCTACCAATGCTTCCGTTTATATTGGTCTGACTCATTGTTCTGATTGTTGGCTGAGGCGCTGGGCGCTAGTCTCCGTTGGGTCTCAGCCGACCGGGTAGCTGAGTGATCTCCGCTACTCTGCATTCCTGGTTATCAGTCATTGTGAGCTTTGGTTCCTTGGGTGCCCATGGCTCACCCCTTGGCCCTGATCACACAGATGCATAGGTTTGTGGAATGTGCCCAGTTCAATATGCTTGTTAATAGAGTCTTCGCTGAGAACCAAGCTACTAAAATTTCTCTTAATTTCTTGTTTTGTGATTCTGCCCAGATTTTTGTAGTTTCTCAGACGGAATTGTGCCCTTCTCTATCTTTGTATACTGAGATGAGTGACAGAGCATCTTATCTTCCTACAGCTAGCTGATGTTCATATCGTCTCGTGATAGTTTTCTCCCTGTCTGTCCTACATAGTGTTTGGGCCAGTCTCTGCATTGGATTTGGTATATTACATTTGGTCTCTCCATGTGGATTGTTGTATCTTTGAGCCTCAAGATGAGCATTCTGATGTTTGTGCATGGTTTATGAGCTACCATTATTATGTGTGGTTGGAGTAGTCTTGTCATTTAGGAAATGTTCTTGATGTATGGTGGAGTTAGCTTCTTTCTGGTCTGTTCAGTAAGAGTCAAAATGTTTTTCATCCAAACAAATTTTATTAAAGGAAAGAAAATAAATTGAAACATATCAACAATCATTTCTGGGTTATTTTCTATCTCGTGGAAAATTTGATTGGGAACTTCCCAGACTCATTGCACTTCCATGATATTTCTTGTACAAATTCCCTTTTGATTGGAGCCTAGCTATGAACATTAGTTCATACTGTGCTGAAAGAGATGATCAATTGTCACTTCCAGGGCAACAGGACAACATGCTTTCATTGTGCAGTGTGGACCTTGACTCTTTCACCTTTCTCTGGCCTTCACAACTCCTGTACCACTTCAACTCTCCCCTCCCACTACCACAACTCAATGGTCCAACCTGCTGATCACTCTGTTGCTCTACGGAGCCTAACTCAAATTCCCTCATCTCTCTGACCACAATCCCCATGCTGATGTTTCTAATTGTCTCGTGCTCCAATATTCCAAACTCTGATCTCCCAGTCCCAGCTGAGGCTTTTGACTCAAAGCAATCTCTTCTCCCTGATTTACAAATTAATAATAACAAGAGAAATCAAACTGACTTTGGTAAATCCTTCAAGGAATGGAAGTAATGTGGAAATAACTTTGCTGCCTACTTGTATCTTATTTCCTTAGGCCTGCAAATACTACAATTCCAACTGGTATATTGTGAGCTACAAAAATGAAGACTATTCAGGGGACCTGAAACATTTACCTCGGTAAGTGATTGCACTTTGATGAATGCGATTTAATTCTATTGGTTACTGTCGAAGTATATTGAGTGCCTTATTTTTATCCTAATATGGATGCAAATAAATGTTTGAAGATTAAGTTGCATAATTGCTATAGTAATGCCAGAAAAAGCTGATAGATTACAAACATGACAACAACAGATCTCTATTTTGTTTCCTTTAGAAGGTGAACATATCCCTATAGTATTTATTTGTGTTTCTAATATTCATTTTGATAACCCTGTATTTGAAAGTAATTCATCAGGAAACTTGCAGTGATTGTGTGGCATGAGTGAAAAATAAAAACTCTTCCACATTCTTTGCAGGATGTCCATAAGTGTTTTCCTGCCATTGAAGTGACAAATCTGACAGCCAGCCAATCTGTGCATAGCCAGCCTGTACATACAGAATATGTGTTTAAAAAAAAATCCATGATAGCATTATTAATTGAGAGACATACAGTATATCAGTCAGAAAAATCTTTGAATCTGTGTAATTCTTGGCAGTAACAGCACAGAATTTTTAGGGAGTAAGTGACAGCTATCTTCGGAATGATTTGACAGCTACCTTATTGTCAAAAAATTCTGAAATTATTAAAATCGAATCACATACTTAATATTTTAAAAATATAAACAAATGCATACATAAAACTAAAGAAATTTAGATTAGATTGTGAGGACACTCAGTCCTCATTTATTGTCATTTAGTAATGCATGCATTAAGAAATGATAAAATGCTCCTCCAGTATGATATCACAAAACACAAGACAGACCAAGACTAACTTACAAAAACCACATAATTATAACATATAGTTACAACAGTGCAAAGCAATGCCGTAATTTGATACGGGTAGACCATGGACACGGTAAAAGAAAGTCTCAAAGTCCTCGACAGCCCATCATCTCACGTAGACGGTAGAAGGAAGAAAAACTCTTCCTGCCATGAACCTCCAGCGCCACAAAGCTTCCCGATGCAGCCTCTGGAAGCATCCGACCACAGCCAACTCTGAGTCCGTCCGAAAAACTTCGAGCCTCCGACCAGCCCTCCGACATCGAGCACCATCTCTGCCGAGCGCTTCGACCTTGGCCCCGGCCACCAAGCAACAGGCAAAGCCAAGGATTTGGAGCCTTCCTCTCCGGAGATTTCTCGATCGCACAGTAGCAGCAGATGTTCCTCCATGCTTCTCTCGTCCGTCCCCATCAAATCAGGATTGTGCACGGCCCCTACTTACAGATAACAGATATTCATTCCTGGAGTGGCCGTGCGCACTGCTGTCACGCCGTCATTTTCTCATCATCTTAGTTTATTCAAAAATGCAAATGAACTAATATGTAACTTCTCTTTTGCCATAACCAGTCCCCTCTATAGAAGTAAACATGAGGAAATCGGAAGATGCTGGAAATTCAAGCAACACACACAAAATGCTGGTGGAACGCAGCAGGCTTGTGTGTGTTCCTTCTATAGAAGTGATTGAGTTCATGGTCCTTGGCCAGATCTCCTCAAAGACCGATTCATCAGGTAGACCCACAGCATAGCTGCAGGATCATTGCAGGAAGTTTTCAGTCTGCCACTGGACTCTACATTCAGCAATTCCACATTTATGTTCATTTCCATTAGAACCCTGAAAATCTTAACCCATAAGGAAACTCCCATTGTGAAGTTCCACATTAATGCTACTGGATCTTTCCCATCCAAAGGAGAATCCTGATGAGGCTTAAAGATAATGACAGAGTATTTCTGATGGTATAGCATTGCCTCAGTACTGCACTGAAATGCCAGCCTGGAATGGTGTATTTTTGGGTAGGACATGGAGTCAGGACCTATTTGCAGTCAGTTGAAAATTGGAGTTTCACTCCACTTCTAATTATTGATTGATACATGTCAGTCAAGTAATTGTGCTATTATTTGAATGTCAATAGTTCTAAAAGGAATATGCGAAATAAGAAGTCAATTATGTGAATAAGGGCACACAAGAATAATATAATTATAAAGTTTGCAATTTAAGAACTGTAAAAATGTTTTTAATACCCTTTTAAACAAACCAGCAAGATAATCAGAAATGTTCTTTTTTCAAGAAAACAGTTTAGGCCAGAGAAACTGCCTTCACATTCATTTGAGATTGATCACGATGATGTTGAAAAAGATGAGGTAGGTGTTTGTGAGGAGACTTGTGAAATTGTTTTGTGTTGTGTTATCTACGTATGTTAATATATTCTCTGCCTTTATCATAACAACTGTTAAAATAGTCACATCTGGGGTTGTAATACCACCGTTTTCCTTCCACTTCTGTGAGTGTAGATTCAATCAAATCTGACATTTGCATTACATTCATCACCAAAGAGACTAAACTGATAAACAAGTTGGGCTTCAGCACTTAACTACCTGCCATTAAAATGGATAAACTGACAAAGCTTTGGGAAGGACGAAAGGAATGAGAATTTATTGTACTCATTTCAGCTATGAGTTGAATTCAAATCCTACCAACCTATTTCTAAAGGCAATCTATCCAAATTTAATTCTTGATAGATAATAAAACATCAGCAGTAATTTTAGTTCTGATCCATTGGAGCATAGGACTGCTCACATGAAGGTTTTTTGTCTAATTTTTAAAATTGTGCTGTTTACCAGATTCCACCCTCTCCACTTCTTTGCCCCATTCCCCCACTTTTCAGACTCTGAATAGTGAGGCTTTCTGATGCTTAAGTTACAGAAATCTACTTTTCAGTTGACTTACTTCAAACTGTATTGAGTCAGGAGGTAACTGCCTCAAGAGGCTTTGTTGAGAAAGAAGACCATATATGAATGTACAATTTAAGTGCACTATTAATACATTGCTACTTTCATGTTTTATAGGATACTACATCTCTATCTTCCTCGAAGGGAGGAGGTGGTGGAGGAGGAGGAATGGGAGTTTACAAGTCTGGCTGGCTTCACAAAGGAAACTTTAATAGTACTGTGAACAACAGCATTACTGTCCGAGTAAGTTGTACTTTCCTTAACTGATTTTATTCACACAGCAGGATTTGTTTTAGATTTCACAATGTGGAACTGTTTCAAGTATTGAGAACACGAGAGAACTGAGCAAAACATTGTGTTCAGCATCATTAGTTTGCAAACATTGCCTCATTGAGAAGCTTAGGAAATACTGCAATAGTATTTTAATTATCGATATTGTATCACTGTGTTTCCCTTTGAGACAGAGTTGCTGAAACTCTTAAGCTAGAACATGTTCACTTGACAGCTATCCATTTGCTCAGGTAACAATCGTGACGTATATTTAATTTCACTATGAATGTTCTATCTCCTTTTGCAGTCCTTTAAGAGGCGATACTTCCAACTAACACAGTTATCAGATAACTCTTACATAATGAATTTTTACAAAGATGAGAAAATTTCCAAAGAGCCAAAGGGTTGTATTTTTCTGGATTCCTGTACTGGTGTTCTGCAGGTAAGAAGAGATGATAAACCTGTTTTACTATTTGCAAAAATCAAAGATCTAGGAAGCATAGCAATATTGCAGAGATTAAAATCCTGAGCTAGTGCTTTTAAAATTTGTAACTGTTTATTAATATCTTCACAAATGTTTATTACCCATTCAAATAAACCAATTGTAGCTGCAAAGAACTATGTGATGCTGATAATTCTGGTAGTCTGTAAACCTAAAGGTGCATTAATTTCTTATGTGGCCTGGTGTCAATTTTTGTTTGATTACAATCCTAAGAAATGTCTTGGGATATTTTACAAATTTAAAGGCAATGTATAAACATTGTTTATTTAAGTCACATGGTGTAATATTTTGTGACAAGGTTAACCAGAGCAACATAAACCATAGAAAGACTTCTGTGTGCCATGTCATTTTTCTTCAAAAATTACAAACTCTTGACTACCTTGACCACCCTGCCGTCACTTGCTGTGAAGTCTGTATCACTCATTGAGACAGGTGGTGATTATTCCATGAGGCAGAATGTGCCTCTTAACTCGACCCACAAAAAACTCATAGCTTACCTACTGGTAAAATTTAGTTTTTTTTAACTTGCTCTACCACTTACTGGTTATAGCAAACATCATAGACTACCTCTATGTTATCTATTCCTTATTACGTCACGAGTCTCTCGCCCATTCATTAAACATTACGAAGTCACTGTCTGTTCAATATCTTCTACTTCCTGTTTACCTCATCTGAATTTCCTGTCCTCAGCCTGCCCACCATTTCCTCTTGCGCATTTCACAGCTTTTTCTCAACATTTTCTCAGTTTCTTCCACTCTGCTCACGTACTATTACCTCTTGCTTCAATTGTTGTACATTCACTATTCCAGGTATCGCTCAGTAGTTCTGGAGGGAAAAACAAAATTAATGTTTTAGGTTGATGGTTGTTCTGCAGAACCAGGAAACATGCTTTAAATTGCAGACCGGTAGAAGAGGTGGAGAGAGTAAAGGTCAGAGACTGAATGGTGATTGGGTGAGAGAGGTGGTGCAGTGGATGTATCTGGAGGAGGTGTAGCTGGAAGGTAATTAATAAGAATGGAGAAGGGCAAGGAAGGAAACATAAGCAATGCTGGAGATTAACTAACTTCCCTTTCTAGAAATCTGAAATAAGGTCAATGCAGCAAATACACAACCGGCAAAATCTGTGGGGAGAGAGAGAGAGATATAGAATTAATGTAACCGGTTGGTGATCTTTTCACAGAGCTGACAAATTCTGACACAGCGGATTGTGATTAAAATTATTAAATTCTATTTTAATTCCTGGGAGGCTGTAATGTGCCTGTGTAGATGAGATTATATCCCTTGACATTCACCGGGCTTTATCAGAAAAAGATAATGTGTTAAAGGAAAAGAGTTTAGAGCCTTAGTGAGATAAAGATTGAAAGTGACAGACAGCTGCAAACTCAGAGCTGCTCTTTGAATAAATGGAGGTGTTTTTTTTTCGCTGAGCAGCCACCCAAACTGTCCAGCTTCTCCAATGTAGGGTAGACCACATCATGAGCATCAAATGAAGTGTACTCAGTTGGAAGAGGCACATATGAATTGCTGCTTCATATGGACAGAGTGTATGGATCTTTAGATGGTAGGAAATTAAGAGAGTACTGCCACTATTCTGAACTGATTTCTTGACCTACAGACTTATGTACTTTCAAGGGCTGTTTGCAAGTCACATTCTCAGTATTTTTTATTATTAGTTGCACAGTTTGTCTTCTTCGGCACTTTGGCTTTTTGTCAGTTTTTGTTTATGTAAAGTTTTTCATAAATTCTATTGTATTTCTTTTTTATCCAGTAAATTTCTGCAAGAAAATTGATCTCAAGGTAGCATAAACATATTTTGATAATAAATTTACTTTGAACTTTGAGAAAAGAGAAGGTGGAAACGTGAACCTTGGATTCATGAAGAGCGTGCTGAAAGAAGTGAAGAAGAGGAAGTGCTTCGGTAGTGCCTTTACTCTGAAAGTGGCAGATAGAGCAGAGAATATGGAAATGATAGAAGACGAGAATGAAGGGAATCCTATCCTTCCTTTGGGTGGGAGGAATGTAGGAAATAGAAATGAGAATTCTGTTAACTGTGGTGTGGAGGAAGGCATGGTTAAGAAAGATGGAATACACTTAGGAAAGAGTGATGAGGAACATAAGGACTAGGAGCAGAAGTAGGCCATCAGGCCCATTGATCCTGCTCTGCCATTCAATAAGATCATGGCTGATCTGGCCATGGACTCATCTTCACCTACCTGCCTTTTCCTCATAACCCTTAATTCCTTTACTATGCAAAAATATATCCAACCTTGTCTTAAGTATATTTACTGAGGTAGCATCCATTGTTTCATTGGGCAGAAAATTCCACAGATTCACCACTCTCTGGGAAAAGCAGTTCCTCCTCATCTCCATCTTAAATCTACTCCCCAAAATCTTGAGGCTATGTCCCCTTGTTCTAGTCTCACATACCAGTGGAAACAACTTCCCTGCCTGTATCTTATCTATCCCCTTTACAATTTTATATGTTTCTGTAGATAGATAGATAGATAGATAGATACTTTATTCATCCCCATGGGGAAATTCAACTTTTTTTCCAATGTCCCATACACTTGTTATAGCAAAACTAATTACATACAATACTTAACTCAGTAAAAAATATGATATGCATCTAAATCACTATCTCAAAAAGCATTAATAATAGCTTTTAAAAAGTTCTTAAGTCCTGGCGGTAGAATTGTAAAGCCTAATGGCATTGGGGAGTATTGACCTCTTCATCCTGTCTGAGGAGCATTGCATCGATAGTAACCTGTCGCTGAAACTGCTTCTCTGTCTGTAAGTTCTCCTCTCACTCTTATGAATTCCAGCAAGTACAAAACCAGGCAACTCAATCTCGCTACATAGTCTAAACCCCCTAATCTCTGGAATCCTCTGCACTGCCTCCAAAGCCAGTATGTCCTTCTTCAAGTAAGAAGACCAGAACTGCACGCAGTATTCCAGGTGCAGCCTCACCAGTACCCTATACAGTTGCAGCATATCCTCCCCGCTCTTAAGTTCAATCTCTCTAGCAACGAAGGCCAACATTCCATTTGCTTTCTTGATAGCCTGCTGCACCTACAAACCAAACATTTGTGTTTCAAGTACTCCCAAGTCCCTCTGCATGGCAGCATGCTGCATTTAAATAATAAACTGCTCTTTCAATTTTCCTTCCAAAGTGGATGACCTCGCATTTACCTCCATCTGCCAGACCCTTGCCAACTCACTTGTGTATGTGCGCCCTTAACTCCTGGTGGAGTCGTCGGGGCTTTTTCAAGACACCGATCTTTTTTGGTGATTGCTCATCGCGTCGTGTCTTGGGCATCTGAAACCTGGCGGAGCCCATCCCTCTCCGGGTTTTTTTTTTTAGCTCAACTCTCATCCCAGGCACCGATGGAGAGTGTGCAAGGGAGCCAGCCGGATTTGAACCCGGGACCTCTCGCCCTGAAGTCCAGCACTGATGCCACTACGCCACCAGCCGGCATGCCCACTCACTTAATCTATCTATATTTCTCTTAGTAGACACTTAGTATCTTCTGCACAATTTGTTTTTCCACTCAGTTTAGTGTCATCGGCAAACTTAGATACACTACATTCGGTCCCCTCTTCCAAATCGCTAATGTATATCGTGAACAGTTAAGGGCCCAGTACTGACCCCTGCAGCACACCACTCACCACAGATTGCCAACCTGCTTTCTATTGGTTAACCAATTCTCTATCCATGCTAATACATCACCCTCAACTCTATGCATCCTATCTTATGGATGAGTCTTTTTTTGTGGCACCTTATCAAACACCTTTTGGAAATCCAAGTAAATAATGTCCATCTGTTTCCCTCTATCCACTGCACTCATTATATCCTCAAAGTACTCCAGTAAGTTTGTCGAACAGGACCTGCCTTTGCTGAAACCATGCTGTGTCTGCCTGATGGATCCATTTCTTTCCAGATGCCACACTACTTCTTCTTTAATGATAGCTTCAAGCATTTTCCCAACTACAGATGTTAAACCAACTGGCCTATAGTTACCTGCCTTTTGCCTATATCCTTTTTGAACAGTGGTGTGACTTTTGCCATCTTCCAATTCACCGGGACCTGCCCAGAGTCCAGAGAATTTTGGTAAATGATCACCAAAGCCTCTGCTGTAACTTCTGCCATTTTTTAAATTACCCTGGGATGCATTCCATCAGGACCAAGGGACTTAACTATCTTCAGGCCCTACCTCTCAGCAGTACTATTGTATTATACTATTATACTATTGTATCAAGTTCCTCACCTCCCATCACATCCATAACATCTCTCTTTGGCATGCTAGATGTGTCCTCCACAAAATAGCCATTCAAAGCCTCGGCTATTTCCTTATCACCCAATATCAATTTCTCCCTTCTCATTCTCCAAGGGACATACATTCACTTTAGCCACCTTTTCTGCTTTATATGATTATAAAAACTTTTACTATCCATTTTTATATATTGTGCTAGTTTATTTTCATAATCTGGCTTCCCTTTCTTTATTACTCACTTTATCGTCCTTTGTTGCTTTTTAAAGTTTTCCCAATCTTCCAGTTTCCCACTACTCTTGGCAACTTTGTATACATGAGCTTTTAGTTTGATGCCTTCTTTTATTTCCTTAGTTTTCCAAGACTGGCTCACCCCACCCTTACTGTCCTGGCTTTTAACTTTTGTTGAGCACAGTGAAAAATCTCTTTGAAAGTCTTCCACTGTTCCTCAACTGTCCCATCATATAGCCTGTGTTTCCAGTCTACACTAGTCAAATCCTCCCTCATCCCATTGTAGTCTCCATTGTTTAAGCATCATACACTGGTTTTATATTGAACTATTACTCCCTACATTTGTATGAGAAATTCAATCATACTGTGATCGCTTTTTCCAAGAGGATCCCTAACTACAAGATCACTAATTTTACCTGCCTCATTGCACAGGACCAGATCTAAGATAGCACATTCCCTTGTAGGTTCAGTAACATGCTGTTCCAGAAAAACATCACAGATGCATTCTATGAAGTCCTCCTCAAGACTGCCTGAACCAACTTGATTCACTCAATCTATGTGCAAGTTAAAGTCCCCCATCGTTGTCAGAACAGATATCTCAGAAACAGAAACTAAGAGATTAGAGTGGAGTCCTTATAAGTAACCAGCTAGAAGGAGGTGTATCAACATAGCTGTGAGAGTCTCTGAAATTGGTTGTTAAACCATTGGTTTAAAACAGGAGTTCCCAATCTGGGTCCACGGACCCCTTGGTTAATGGTAGAGGTCCATGGCATAAAAAAGGTTGGGAACCCCTGGTTTAGAAGAACATAGAGAAGTTCAATACAAGGAGAAAGGAAGAGTTATAGATACGAGATAGTGAAAGTAATGTGCAAGTTAGCAGCTTAGATGATGAAACTTTCAAGTGTGCAGGAGAGGAAGAAGCATTATCAATGCAGTAATTAATGTATCAGAAAATGAGATGTGGGAGGGTACCTGAAATAAAGATTGTTCCTCAAATCCCATAAAATGATCTTTGTACTGTACTGTAGTTCAGTCCTATATAGGTTCCCAAAGCAGCATCTCTGATTTGGAAGAAGGGAATAAAGTTAAAGAAAAACTGAAAGAATATGAGAAGGAGTTAGGCCAACCAATGACAAGTTCTCTATTTTACATTGACCAACACTCTTAATGCAATAAGATCAGTTAGTTAAACCAGAGAAAAAGTACATTAGTTTGAGGTGCACACGTGATTCCTGCAACCTTACATCAACTGCTTCTGTGAGAAACCTTCATTCACATTACTTAATTTGTTTTATCTGGTGGATATCTATCAATATTTCAATAACATCATAGGTAATATTGCAAAAGAAATGTGTAGATTAGGTATAAAATCCCTTCCATTCTAGCTCAAAGTCCATTCAATGCTCGAAAAAAGCACAACAAAGACTGATAGAGGTTAAAAGTTATGAGGTTATACTGAAGAAAAAATGGATTTATATGGCTAAATCTGTTGGTTCCAACCAGAGGGTAATAGTTGACACTTTTGAATTGTTATTTCAGGAGTGTAGGGATGATTTTATTTTGCTGATTAATCTGGGCATAGAATGATGTCAGCAAAGTGTAAAAGCATAATAAATTTCCATTAGGAAATAGAAAGCTGTACTTAATGCAGCTTTGCTTTTACCTCTGCATTGTGGTTTAAGTGAGTAATGTATGACAGTTATATAAAGGCCTCCCAACAGTAGCTGGGATGTAGGCCACAGATTGCAAAAGGAAACAGAAATGGCGTGTCAAAGGGGCAATGTTAAGATTTCAGGGGAGCTTTGAACATGCAGGCCAATTGGGAAAACCAGGTTGGTCAAGGATCTCAAGAGAGCAAGTTTGTTCAAGGCTTACAAGATGGCTTTTTAGAACAGTTTGTCATTGAGCCTATTAGAGGATCAGCTATATTGGTTTGGGTGCTATGTAATGAACCTATGGTGATTACGGAACTTAAGGAGGCAGTGATCACAATATGATTGAGTTTAACTTGAAATTTGATAGGGAGAAAATAAAGTCTGATGTAGCAGTATTTCAGTGGAGTAAAGTAAATCACAGTGATATGAGAGAGGGGTTGGCCAAAGTAAATTGGAAGGAGCTTCTGGCAGGGATGTCTGCAAAGCAGCAACGGTGTGAGCTTCTGGGAAAAATGAGGAAGCTGCAGCATAGATGTATTCCAAAAAATGAGGAAATACTCAAATGGCAAAATAGTACAACCATGGCTGACAAGGGAAGTCAAAGCTAATGTAAAAGAAAATGAGAGGGCATACAACAATGCAAAAATTAGTGGTAAGACAGAGGATTAGGAAGCTTTTAAAAACTTACAGAGAGCAACTGAAAGAGTCATTAGAAGGGAAAAGATGAAATATGAAAGCAAGCTAGTAAACAATATCAATGTGAACAGTAAAATAGTAAAAGCTTTTTCAAGTATTTAAAAAATAAGAGAGAGATGAGTAGTAAGAAGATTACAAGTAGGAGAGATAAAGGGAATGTAGTGGATGTTGCATATTTGGACTTTCAGAAGGCCTTTGACAAGGAGTCACACATGAGACTGCCTATCAAGTTAAGAGCCCATGGTATTACAGGAAAGATACTGGCATAGTTAGAGCATTGGCTGATTGGTAGGAGGCAGTGAATGGGAATATAAATTTCCTTTTCTGGTTGACTACCAGAGACTAGTAGTGTTCCATAGGAGTCGGTGTTGGGACAGCTTCTTTTTATGCTGTAGATCAATGATTTAGATGGTGGAATAGATATCTTTGTTGCCAGTTTTAGAGATGATATGAAGATTGGTGGAAGGGCAGGTAGTGTTGAGGTAACTGTAGGCTGCAGAAGGACTTAGACAGATTAGGAGAATGAGCAAGAAAGTGGCAAATGAAATACAATGTTGGAAAATGCATAGTCATGCACTTTGGTAGAAGCAATAAATGTGTAGACTGGTTCCTAAATGGAGAAAAAATCCAAAAATCTGAGATACAAAGGAACTTGGGAGCCCTTGTGCAGAGCACCCTAAACGTTAACTTGCAGGTAGAGTTGGTGGTGAGGAAGGCAAATGCAATATTAGCATTCATTTCAAGAGCTCTAGAATACAGGAACAGGGATGTTATAAGGCACTGGTGAGGCCTCACCTTGAGTATTGTGAACAATTCTGGACCCCTCATCTAAGAAAAGATGTATTAGCATTGGAGAGGGTTCAGAGGAGGTTCACAAGGATGATACTGAGAATTGAAGGGTTATAATACAAGAAACGCTTGATAGCTCTGAGACTGTACTCGCTGGAATTTAGAAGGATGAGGGGGGGATCTTTATGAAACCTTTTGAATGTTGAAAGGCCTAGACAGAGCAGATGTTTCCCATGGTGGGGGAGTATAGGACAAGAGGGCACAGCCTCAGGATAAATGGGCATCCATTTAAAACAGAGATGTGGAGAAATTTCTTTAGCGAAAAGGCGGTGAATTTGTGGAATTTATTACCACAAGCAGCTGTGGAGGCCAGGTTGATGAGTGTATTTTAGACAGAGCTTGATAGGTTCTTGATTGGACATGGCATCAAAGGTTACATGGAGAAGGCCGTGGAGTGGGGCTGAGGAGGGGAGAAAAGGGTCAGCCATGATTGAATGGAGGAGCAAACTTGATGGGCCAAATGGCCTAATTCTGCTCCTGTGTCCTGTGGAGTCAATATTCTGCTATAACTTTTCCTTGATGTCCTTTAGTCAAAACTTGTTTGCTCAGTGCAGAATCAAATCATTTTGCATTGCTTCAATGATGAGGCACTATTCAAACACTTTCAGCTTCATACTCTTGTTTCCTAAGACATGCCATGTGTATGTATTATTTGCAGCTGCAGGAACAATTTCAATTGTGAGAATTGTTGGGTTAGATTAACATTCAAAAAGCACATATTTATTGTTGAGGTTTTGGGCTTGGAATCAATGCCATTCATGCCAACTGGCAAACCAGCAAAAGCGGACCCATTAACTCACAACGTGGTGTGAGTTCAGAATCAGCTCTCAGTTTATTTTTGGAAGATGCAGTGGACTGGGGTTTGTGATAACTTACCAAATATTCCTTTTGATTTAATGTAGAACAACAAAACTAGAGGTCTTTAAATCAAAGAGAGAATTCATTGGCACATAACGTCGATACCACACTTTTGTTGGAGCTGTGCAAAATTAATTTTAAAATTTCTCTCCTTCACCTGTATTAAATATCCTTGGTTTCCTTTCCTCCACTAGGAATGTACCCAGTAGCTGAGCTCCTAACTATGGCTTCCCCAGTACTGAAATCATTCTTATTAATGTAATGGAATGTTCTCTACAGAATAATATATTTTTTATGCTGGTGTATTTCAAATTGAATGACGTTAGCCAACTGGAGCCTGTAATGTGTTTTTTTCACTTCAATCACTAACATGAATTCTTAAAAGGTTCACACATTTTTTCCCCTCTATTGAAGTTACCTGGCATGTGATTTCCAGCATTTCCAGCTTTTAATCTTGAACCCTGTATTCCAGTTAATAAAATACCAAATGCAAGTAGTTCTGCTATAATATGAGTTTGCATAACATGAAGTGGTTATGATGCAGCTGATGAATTGTGGCTTAAAATTTGCGTTATGCAGGCCGCATTGGTTTTGTGCAACTGCGATCAGAAAAATCCGTTTAGGTCTGTGCTCTGAAGGTATCCGCAGCTAGTTCTGCTGTAACATGACTTTCTATGTCATACATAATGATCATACAATAGCAAGACAACTTGCCTCTACTATTTTTTTCATTATGACTCTGGCAACCTATGCTTGGGCTGACAGAGGATCATACCTGGGCTCAGTTCACACCACTGTCTGTAAGGAGTTTGCACCTTCTCCCCATGACCACGTGGGTTTCTTCTGGTTTCTGGTTTCATCCCACATTCAAAAGACGGACAGGCTGGTAGGTTAATTAGTCACATGGGTGTAATTTGGCAGTTGGGCTGGTTGGGCCTGTTACCATGCTGCAAGTTTATATCAAATAAGAATAATATACTTGGACCATAGATCTGTCTGTACATCCACATCTACAAAATTTTTCTTATCATGTGTTCACTTTCATACCTTGCTTGCCTACAGTGCGAATTAACCACATTTTATTGTGTTATGTTTCATCTTAATTTCATCTCACACATTCAAGGATCAAAATTCAAAATTGTTTAATATAATTTCCTGTGCACGTGTAAAGGAAAATGAAGCAATTGTCCCTCCAGATCCACTGCAGCACAAAAAGCACAATAATAATAAAAAACACAATAAATATAAATACATAAGATAGCTTGTACACATAGATTGATTGTATGTCCATAAAGTGATGCTAGGCACAAGAGTGTCTATATATAAGGTGACTGACAGGAAATAATAAAGTAGAGGTGGTTGGGGGCGTGGAGGGATAGGTTAGTGAGTGAAGGTTTTGATCAGCCTATCTGCTTGGGGTAAGTAACGGTTAATGAGTCTGGTGATCCTGGCATGGATGTTACATCGACTCCTCCCTGATGGGAGTGGGACAAACAAACCATGAGCAGGGTGGGTGGGATCCTTCATGATGATACTGGCCCTTTTCTGGTACCTTTCCGTGCATGTGTCCTTGTTGGCTGTCTGCCGCAGTGCAATTTCCATAGCAAGCAGTGATGAAGCATGTTAGGATGCTGTGTACTGCGCATTTGTAGAATGATATGATTATGGATATGCATAGCCCAGCTCTCTTCAGTCTTCTCTAAGTAGATGCATTGGTGTACTTTCCTGACAGTGTAGCGTGTGTTCTGGGACCATGAGAGGTTGTGTATCATGTGCACTCCCAGGAGTTTGAAACTGCTTGTAGTTTCCACTGCTGTGCCTCTGATGTGTGAGTGGTGCAAGTTCTTCTGAAGTTGATAATCCTCTTCACATTGATTCTGTCGAGGCCTTTCAATATTTAGTAGGTTTCATTTAATTCCCCCTCATTCTTCTCAACTCCAGTGAGCCGTCAAATGGTCCTCATACATTAACCCTTTCATTCCCAGGATCATTCTTGTAAACCTCCTCTGTATCCTCTCCAATGCCAGCATATCCTTTCTTAGATAGGAGGCCCAAAACTGATCACAATACTTCAAGTGTGGTCTGACCAAAGTATTATACTGTATCTTTGCTTTTATATTCTAGTCATCTCAAAATGAATGTTAAAACTGCATTTGCCTTCCTTACTATTGACTCAAAATTAGAAATAGACTCTGAATTAGCTCCCTGTTTAGAAAGTAGTTTACGTCTTTATTCCTTCTACCAAAGTGCCTGACCATACTCTTCCCTGCATGGTATTCCATCTGTCATTTCTTTGCCCATTCTCCTAATCAGTCTACATCCCGCTGCAGACTTCCTGCTTCCACAATGCCACCTGCCCCTCCATCTATCTTTGTATCATCTGAAACTTGCCACAAAACCATCAATTTTGTTATTCAGATCATTAACATATAATCTAAAAAGTGGCAGAACCAACACTGACCTCTGCAGAACACCTCAAGTCAACAGTAGCTAACCAGGAGTTGCCCCCATTTTATTTAAACTCTTTGCCTTCGCTAGTCAGCCAATCTTCTATCCATGCTGGTATTTTCCCTGTAATACTATGGGCTCTTATTTTGTTAAGCAGCCTCATGTGCAGCATCTTGTCAAAGGCTTTCTGAAAATCCAAGTAAACACTGAATCTCCTTTGTCTATCCTTCCTGTTATTTCCTCAAGGAATTCCAACATATTTGCCAGGCAAGATTTTTCCTTCGGGAAATCACATTGACTTCGGCCTGTTTTATCAAGAGCCTCCAAGTTCCCCGAAACGTCATAATTGATAACAGACTCTAATATCTTGTCAACTACTGAAGTCAGGTCTCAATCAGCCTCAGAGTCATCAGTTGTCTATTACTTAGCTAACATTATATCCATGCTTTAACTCTCTCTTCTATGCCACGTGTTCCAACTTACAGGAGGAGTCTATTCAGCCCATAGGGTACATACTGACACCAGCAGAGCAAACTCATTTCTTCCATTTCTCCTCTCATTCCCTGTATCCCTGCAACTATTCTCCCTCACTCAGAGGGCATGAACTCCCTTTTGCTTCTTCTGCTACTCGCCTATAACAAGGAGGCGGTTACCCTCGCAGCATGTCTTTGAGATGTGGGAGGAAAGCACAGAATCTAACAGTAACCAGATGATAGTGGGGGGGAAAGACCCAAAATCTACACAGATGGCTATTGTGGTCAGATTCACCCTCAAGCCTCCAGAGCCATGAGAGGACAGAATGAACTGCTGTACCATTGCGCTTCTCTCAACTATGTGATTATATTTCTCGGCATACTTGGGTTCTTTGTCATGTAGCTGGCACACTACTAGATATTTCAAGCATGACTTTAAGTCTTTATAGCTAAGTGATCTAAATAATTTCTTGAGGGACCTGAATATATACATTTCCTTTTATCATTAACATGTGAGTTGCCTGTACAGAGTATGATAACTCTCTTTAAACTGCCACATAATGTTGTAAATAAATCAATTGTAGAAGTAGGCAAGAGATAATTACTAACGTTGCACAATGCTATTTTCATACATAGCTTTGGGGTGAAAAAGAACCAAGAATTCATGCATCAGAATTAGAAAGTAATATTCCCTGGCATATAAGAAGGGATGTATAAAAATGTGGTCAAAATGTAACAAATAATGTTTTAAATCAGTCTAATTCTTAGTTAGTACAGTTCATTGAAATAAGCAGTTACCTGAAAATAGGTTTTGAGGCTACTACGTGAGCCATTAAGCAAACTCCATCTGATTTTGAAATCTACAATGGAGTTGTTCTTCCTTGCTGAGAACTATGGGAACTTTATTTTGCTTTTGGGTCATCAGCTTATCCAAAAACTTGTTTCCCGCAGTAATTTCACTGGTGGTTTTGGCCACTGCCATTTAAGGACAAAGTTAACTCTTCATTTACCTTTACTGTTAAATCTCACAGCATAAAGCAAAGAAAGCTTTGTTCACTCTACATAGGTAACCAGAGTTTTGTTTGCAAGAAAACATCCCAGGCCTGATAATCAAATCCAACTAATAAAGTCCTGCTAGTCATCAATTTCTTGAGGGACCTGAATATAAATATTTCCTTTCATCATCAACATGTATAACAGGTGTGAATTGCTGTACATTGATTTCTTCACTTGCCCAAACTGTTAAGTCTCAATTGATTATGATCCAAATATTGTTTCATTGTTTTTTTATTTCAGAAACAATGTATTTAAAAATGTTAATTAAATAATCAGAAGTAACTAAACAATAAAGATTTTAGAATTTTGATACAAAATCCTGATCAGCTCTATTTGAATCTCAACCTGCTGAAAGAGATTACTTTTAGCATCACAGCTATTCAGTTTTGAGTATTTAAGAACTAACTCCAGTGGGCAGGAATATTACTACAGGCTGGGCGTTGTTCTACCTTGTTGGCCTTTATTAGGTTATTCTGTTTCAAACATATTTACTTGGTTACCTGGCTTTGTGAAGAATAATGTGAAAATTGTTGTTTTATGCATTGTGGTAAGTTCTGAACTTGTTGGAAGGAGACTCTTTAAGGTGAAGCAGTAAATTGTGTAATTTTATTTGGTACTGGCTAACACAACTAACACCACTTTCCAAGACTAGAGCTGGCCCACCTGCGCAGGTGGGAATCCTGTCAGAAGCACACCTCAGTAAGGAGATGCACTGCAGCTTATCTATGAGAAAGCAACATCCAAGTTCACCTTCTACAATGATTTTAGCTCAAGGACAGCAGAAAGGAAGCCCACTGTCTTTCGTTCAAGGGCAACTAGCAGCAAGAAATAAGTATCAGTGCTTCCAGGGATGCCGATAGCTCACTAATTATTTAAAAATATTATTGATCTATTGGAATTACGGCAGGATTCTAACCAGACAGAGCACTGCATATTGATTCATAAATTCATTCTGCTTGCTTATACTTGTGACATTATTCCAAATTATATGATGAAACTTACAGAAATATTGACTTCTTCCTTTCTGCCGTATTTTTTGAATCATCCAGAACAGCAAACTTCGTCGTTACGCATTTGAGTTGCAAATGAATAATGTCACGTACTTTGTACTGGCAGCTGATAGTGAGCAGGATATGGAGGATTGGATTTCCACCTTGAACCGTATCCTGCAGATTAATCCAGAAGGATCTAGTCAGGAAAGAAAAAGTGTAGATCTTACAGATGTCAAACAGGATGAAATTCTAGGTAAGTTGATTCATTATGTCCATGCAATATGGTAGATTGTTTGAATGTGCTGAAAAATTAACAATTGTTTTCACATCTCATTTAAACAGATTCTGCCATGCAAATTTACTTCGTAGAATGTTTGCAGTTATAAATATAGTACAATATAAAAGACAGCAAAATACAAAATCTTTTCATGATAATCTAAAATATTACACTAATATTTGAGAAGGCTAATTTGAAAGAAAAGAGTTTAATCTTGAATTTCATCACATAACCATGCTTCAGTTATTCATACCTTTGGAAAAAAAATCTAAACTTGTGATTTGTCCATCTATTGAAGTTTATTCAAAATTCAATCAGAATTCTGCTCATATTGTAGTGATGTTAGTCAGGAATAAATTGAAGCTTGCTAAAATAATTAAGTTGGCATATTCCTGGACCAATGTTTGACTTCATTGTTTTACAGAGAGTGAAATTACGGATATCAGCTTGAATGATGAAATAGATTCCTCGGAGGACACTATCCATCCAGAATTAGCAAAGGTAACTGCCATCGCTGCTCTTAAGTGCATCTATTCTGATCCTATTTATTTTCTTGATTGATTATCCTCATTGAATTACAAAGTGAGGGCTGAAAAATAAGAAATGACTTTTATTTAGACTCCAAAAATATGATTACCTTTTGTGAATAAAAATGCATTAAAATAAAGACGACTTCAAAGCCAAGAGGTCATTTAAGGATGCTTTTAAAGTTAAGCATATTTTCAAAGCATTAAAATACTGTATTTTATCAATTTATTAAGAAACTGACTCCTATTTACCAAAGTAACTAATAATGAATAATATACTGTAGATAACTTCAGTTGTGTTCATCAAACTACCATTCTTAAATGTATTGAGGAATATTGGGCAGAAGAAAGGAATTTCTTCTACAAGCTGAAAAGGAAAAGACACCAGAAATAAATTTGTGTCACATAGAGACAATGACAGAAGCAATTACAACCGGGACTTTAAAAAAAGGTTAAAACCTAGAAATATCGATCTTAGATGTAAAGCTAATACAGACTATTTTTCTTTCTGTTCTATTATTTACAGTATATTGCGGAAACGGAGGAGTCCATAAAGCTGTCCAGAAATGAAAACCGCATGAACCTATTTTCACTTGACCCTGATATACCTGTAAGAGAAATTTTTAATGTTGAAATTTTATGCCAATTAACAATATTTTTCGGTATTAACTACAGAAATTAATATTTCAAATCTGTTAGTGCCAAAACTGATTTCCAAGTAACTGAGCAGCCAGGTAATATTTCCCAGGTCTCTCCCAATGCTGCTATGGAATTAGCCATTAAGTAACACACCTATCAAATTAGAAGAATTCATTAATATCATAGTCAAACTTATGTGCACCACAAACTCTTTTCACAACTTGTTTCGTTTCTTTCGACTTTATTTACCAAATGGAAATCACTTATCAATCCAGACAAACTGAGTCAATCTTGAAGATCCTTTTTTTTAAAATTTAAGAATGGCAGTGACAGAGATTTTGGAATAAAAACAAAATGCTGGAAACACTCAGCAAGTCAAAAGGCATTGATGGATGAGGCACGGAGTTAATACTTCAGATTAATTGACCAGAACAGGGTCATTGATCTGAAATGTTAATTTAAGCCTCTCACAACAGCTGTGATCTGACCTGTTGCGTATATACAACTTCTGCAGTTATTTTTACTTCTCAATTCCTGAATTATTGGGGCTCATTTCATTTCAGCATTGCAGATGACTAATAGCATGGTGTACTAATCTAGATAGATATACTGTAAAGTTCACTGTGGAAAAGCATAATTGCAAAGTCATAACAGAAACTTTACAGACATGCATTAATATTTTGTGGAGAATTCATGTGGTTTAAATACTAAAGATTATGAGGAGTGACAATGGTGCAATTAGCACTGTAAGTGTAGAGTTCTAGATAAATGATTTAAAATGGAGCAAGTAGTCCTAGTTTGCTACATTATGGCATGCATTGAGTGAGAATATGGTTATTGTGGTTTGGTGCTTTCCATGATAGACCATCTTGCTTCAGGGGCAGGCTTATGAAGTATGACAACTTGAATGCAACTGTAACCCAACGTGTAATGCAAAAAAAGGGTGATGAAGATACTTGCAGTTTTTTGATATATCAACACTTTTTCACTTTGAAACGAAGATCAGTTTTTCTCCATGTGTTTTGCCCTCTTGTACTATGGTTGAAGGCCTTGCCTTTCGTCCATCTCTCTCCCTGTTATTTTTGGTGCTTGTGGTTGTATTATAGAGCATAGAACAGTAAAGGACAGAAGCAGGTTCTTTCACCCACAATGACTGTACTGACCATGATGACAAATTAAATTAGTTCACTCTGCCTGAATTTTGTCTATATCTATCCACTCCAAGATCTCCTTGTAAATCAATACATCTCAGGTTCTGGCCATTTACTGAATATCTTTCTTATATATTTGACCTCCCAAAATGCAACACCTCACACTCATCCCCTTTTCTCTCTTCCATTCTCTTCCATGCTCAGTCTGACCAGCTCTACATGTCATAACCCCTACATTCTTTTGTCCAGGTTCTTTTGTCTGTGTTTCTACTCAGTGACCAGATAACCTTGTTTCTAGTTTATCCACATGGTCACCTCTGTTTTACCTCATCAAAGACTTGGTTTTTCCCATGGCATGATGAGTTTATTTGCTCTCCCTCCTATTCTAATGAAGGGCCTTAACCAGAAATAGTAACTGTTTTTAATTCCCATAGATATTGCCTAATCTGCTGAGTATTTTCTGCATCTTCTGTTTTTATGTTAGGGTTTGAGAATCTACGTTTTTTATTATAATTTACTGGTCACCGTCACCTTCATGCTTCTCCATTCAAATTAACCATTTGATAATCTAACCAAAGTTGATTTTTTTCTCACAATTCCAGCTGGGATTTCCTTATCTCAATGACCAATGTTTGCATGACCTTGTTCCTTCAGAAGGACTGGCCTAATTGCATCAATGATCATGTCTCTTTGACTTCCTGTCAAGCTTTTCCACAGGCCAACAACAGGAAACCAAGGCCGGATGCTCAGTGTATTTGCATGACAGCTTCAATGTCGTCTGGTGTTCACTTTGACATTCATTCCCCATCTAGGTTGTTCTAATTAAGGTGAAACAAAATGCACAATAAAAATGAAGATGTGTCTGGAAAGTTATTGGAAGAACTTCTCTAAAATTCCATAATTAGCATGTTTTAACCTTTTCTTCCAATTTGATTTATTTTCTTCAGCTGAATTTATTATTGACGGTCATTTTAGCTTGAAAATTACTGAAGGCCAAAATAGAAACTGTTTTATTACTAGATTGTTACAACCATTTATAGAATGAAATCTATTGCTCTAGCTCCCTCTGCAGATTGTTTGTAGCTCTAAATTCATTTGAAGGGAACGAATTTTTGTGAAATTAGATCCCATCACCCTGAGAGCAAACATTGTTTTTCAACATTGCAGAGTCTCCTGCTCTGTTTCAGCAATGGCATTAACCTCAGCGAAGTGCCATTTTGATCTTAGAATGATTTGTTTTCATATTTTCAACAATAGCGTTTGCATGAGATTTTTAAATTGTGGAATATTATAGAATGACAAAGATCTAAAAATACAGAGCATGAATTGTGCAGTATTAATCAGTCTATAAGATGTCCGAGGCAGCAACTTTCTATCTTTCTGAAACACAAGATAAAGGCAAAGCTCCTGGTCTGCGGAAGTTGCAGAGGATAGGGGATTTTAGGGAACACTGAAGTTGAAGTTGTATGGAATCAGGCACGTCAAGTAAATGGTTCAAATTGGGTGAGGAATATCAAACGTCAAACACTGAGTAATGCCGGGAGGTGTCTTGGCACAAGAATAGTCCCGGGTCCAGTGTTAGGGGGCAATGGTGGAGGTGCATTTGGAGCCCCAACAACTTTACATTGAGGAACAGACTGAATTGCAAGAGATATAAAATCAATCCTTTGGACTCTTGCTTTGAAGTGTGTAAAGCTATTCCCTTTAAGTAATGTGGAAGATCCACTTCATCATGAGCTGTCTGTGCCATTTGCAGGTCTCAGATGTGTAAATTAAATTTGTACTTGATGTAAAAATGTGCTAAGACAAATTTCATGACATAGTTTGGTGATATTAAACTTGATTCTGATTCATTTCAGGCCCTTTGCTAACATTACACATATCTGATCCCCCCCCCCCCCATTCCCATGTACATCAAGTGCACAGAACACTTCACACAAATTTTTGAAGCTGACTGACTACCTATACGAACTAAAGTGCCTTGATGGATTGGGTATTTATAAAATAAATCAGTTTTATTTTACTTGATTTATTCATTTAATCTACATTACTATTTCTACCAATTAACCTATCTATATTCTTTCTTTTGCGCTTTCATCGCAATTAGCAAATACCCAAGCAAATATAGTATCATTTTCCTTTTTACGAACATGTAATACTTTAATTAATCTATGTTGAAATTTATTTGCCATTACATGCTTTTTTCAGTAGAGTTGTTAATGTCTTCCAGAACTTGTTGCAGTTTGTAAAATTATTTTTGATATCCTCAATTTGATATTGTCCATTAACTTTGAAATTATACTGTACATTATGATCAATTATTTTCCCAGCACAGATTCTGCAGAGCACCATTCACACATTTTACAGGCTGAGTAGTGAACTTAATTTTGTTCCTTTTCTTGTCTGCTGACTCCGTCTGCTTTGATCTCGGTCACAGGTCTACTTCAAGTGCCTTCTGAAGTCTCAGGAAAATCTAAATGCCATCAATATATTCCATTACCTCCATCTATTTTATATGCTTTAATCTTAGTGTATCCAATGTGGTTGATCAAGCTTTGCTCTTAAAATCTATTCTGAATGCAATCTGTTAGATTTTGGTTTTTTACTTTTCAATTACGGTACATTTTTGAATTAACTCTCCTGTTATCCTTCCTTTGGGTAAAGTCCTTTTTCTATTTATGTAATCTCTTAATTGATTTTAAAATCAACGATGCAATCCTTCAGAACAAGACATTTTACCCTGTATAAGCTTGGTTTGTTTATCAGTTATCTCTTCCTTTCTATTTTAATTATCTCTCTCTCATCAAAATCTTTTTTTCATTGCTATGCTCACTCTGTATGCCCACCTCCTTACTCTGACTTCTCATCTCTTTTTTTCCTGATGAAGGATCTCATTCCAAAATGCCAACTGTTACTCTTTTCCATAGATGCTAGCTGGCCTGCTCAGTTCCTCCAGCATTTTGTGTGCATTACTATGATGTGCAGCACCTGCCTATTTTCTCTTGTTTGTCACTCTGTAAATAATCATTATTTCCACAATTACATGCATATATTTTGGTTTCTAAAAGTACATGAAAATGTTATGATTTGCTCCAATCAGAATTATGTAATTTTACTCTGGAGTGTGTTTGAATTTGGTACATTGAAATGGAAGGACACCATTGTAACAAACTTCCCAACCCCATAACCTGCTGTAATTTTATTATACCTTTAATGGAAATACAATCAATATAGAATTAACAGAAATTGTTAAAGAAAGCAAAATGGGATAATTTTCAGTTTTTTTGTCTACTTTCACCCAACACAATAACAATGTAACTTGCGCCACAATAAAAACTTGATCTTAAAGCATTTCATTTATTTCTACTGAAACTTTTTAGATTCACAAAGTACAGCGGCTGGACATTGCTGTGAATGAGCCTTTGGTGAAGCCGTACGAGCTGAAGCTGGGCAAGCGCATCATGGTTGTATGCAAATCGCTTGTCTTAAATCTTCAGGCTTGTATCAATGATACTGAAGGTGGAACACCAACTAACGTAAGCAAATCCTCCACTTTATGAATCCAAGCGAATCGTCATGTGTAATTTTTTTAAAATTTGGTTCTAATGAAGTAGTAATTTTACCTTGGATTTTGTTGATTTTTAATTTCTGCTGTATTAAATAATTACATCTTCTCAAATTATATTTTGTTGAATTTCCACTTGTTTACTGATTCATTCAAATACAAAATTCTTAGAAAATATTTTCAAAAGTTGCTGATTTTCACTATTTTGAACAGGTAAATGGATAGATAATATGATATCCACTCAAATCTTGTTCTGTATCAGCTGAATTGATCTCAGCTGAAGAGAATGCAAGTACTCAAAGCTGGGAGGAGAAAATACAACTAGAAAATCCATACATCGCACGACTCATTTGGGAATTTTGTGGTCCAATCTTGCTATTCTGGAAAATGGGAGTCTTTGTTCATTCATTTTGCTGAAGCAGATTGCTTGGATAAATGCTAGTTAAAAGGCTGATCATACTCAAACAGTGGCACAGTGGTGCAGCGGTTAGTTCTGTTGCCTCACAAATCCAAAGACCCAGGTTTGATTATCACTTTGGGTGTTATCTGAGACCACAGTCTTCCTCTGGGACTTCTCTTCCTGGATGACTGAGTGTTATAATAGACGTATCCATGGGAGGACCTACAGGCAGGCTTCTAAGAGCTTATCACTGAATACCTTATTCACTCAGGCTCTTCCGGCAGCCTATTCTTATTGAATGCAACTTGACCTGTTCAAAATGAATTAGCTCAAAGTCAAAACTGAGTTACTTTTATGTGTGTACAGGTGCAATGAAAAACTTACTTGCAGCAGCATCACGGTACAGAGCATCATACTGTATATGCAACATTCACAAGAAAAACATAAATTATAAGACCATAAAATATAGGAGCAGAATTAGGCCATTTGGCCCATTGAGCCTGTTCCACTATTTTATCATGGCCGATCCAATTTTCCAATCAGCCCCAATCTCTTGCCTTCTCCATGTATCCCTTCATGCCCTGACCACAATTATACACAATTTTTACAAGAAAAAAATACAATTAAAACAAAATAAACCATCCATTTTACTGCAAAATGATCATGGTGTCCAGCTTTGCTGAATACATGGTTCAAGAACTAAATGGCTGAAAGGAAGTAGCTGCAAGAGGATATCATGGTCCAGATGATGAGGGTCTTTAATGATTGACATTGTCTTTTTTCAGAAATATTTATTTATTTATTAAATTTTAGAAAATTACAAAGAATAAATGTGATGATAAAATAGTGAGAAAAATAATATTAACCCTCCCCCCCTTAACCCTTATCTAAAGAAAGAAAAAAAAAGAGAGAAAGATTGCCTGGATATCGGAGGATCCCCACATGCTCCATGGAGTTCAAAATAATTGTAATATTTATTTTTACTTTCCCCAATTACTTTATAATTTTATCTTCAAAGGACCTATGTATTTAATCCTATCTTTTGTAGGTATGGGAGCCAAATTTTCAAAAATATATCATATTCATTTCTTTGATTGTATATAATTTTTTCAAGTGGAATACAACTATGTATTTCATTATTCCAACGATCCATAGTTAAATATAAATCAGATTTCCAAGTAACTGCGATAACTTTTTTGGCTACTGCCAATGCAATTTTTATAAATTTTTTCTGATACTTATTCAATTTAAGTTTCGGTATTGTGACATTGTCTTCTTGAGGCAGCATCTTGGTAGATATAAACAGTGCTCGGAGGGATGTGCCTGTGACATATTGAACAGAGTCCACAACCTTCTGTAGCTTCCTAAATTCCTGTGTATCTGTATTAGCAGAATATTGTTCACAGTATATCTATTGAAGATTATTTTAGAGTAGTCAATGACAAGCTAAATCTCCTTAACCTTCTAAAAAGTAAAGATGCTCTACTCTTTCCTTATGATTACATCTATGTGCTGGGCCCGGAACAGGTCATCCAGTAAGTTAACAACCAGGAAGTTAAGGCTGCTGACTCTCTCCACTACTGATTCCCCAAAGTAGACTGATGCATGTTTGACCTCCTTCTCCTTCCAAAGTCAACAATTAGCTCTTTTGTTTTCCTGCAGTTGAGTGAAAGATTATTGCAACACCTTTCAACCATCCATTCTATCATAAGCAGATTCATCACCATCTTTCATTCATAAAGTAGATGATCTTGTAGCAGAGTTAGAGATTGACAGGTGTGACATTGAGGGCATCACTGAGTCATGATTGAAAGAAGATGATAGTTGGGAGCTCAACATCCAAGGGTATACATTGTATTGAAAGGACAGACAGCTAGGAGGTGGCATAGCTCTGCTGATAAAAAATAAAATCAGTTCCTTAGAAAGAGGTGATTTAGGATTGGAAGACATAGAATCATTGTGGATAGAGATAAGGAACTGCAAGGGTAAAAGGTCTGATAGGAATTATATACAGGCCTTTGAACAGTAGCCAGGATGTCAACAACATATTACAGCAGGAGATAGAAAATACATGTCAAAAGGGCATGTTATGGCAGTCATGAGGGATTTCAATATGTAGGTAGATTGGGAAAATCAGGTTGGTACAGATTTTGGATCCCAAGAGGGAGAATTTATAGAATTCCTATCAGATGGCTTTTTAGAGCAGCTTGTGGTTGAGCACACTAAGAGATCACCTATTCTGGATTGGATGTTGTATAACCAGATTTGATTAAGGTGTTTAAGGTAAAGGAACTCTTAGGAGAGAGTGATCATAATATGATAGACTTCACCTTGCAGATTGAGAGGGAGAAGCTAAAACTGAATATATCAGTGTTACAGTGGAGTGAAGGGAGTTACAGATGCATGAAAGAGGAGCTGACCAAAGTTGATTAGAAGGGGACACTAGCAGGGATGTCACAAGATCAGCAATGGCTGGAGTTTCTGGGAGCAATTTAGAAGGCGCAGGACAGATACATCGAATAAACAAAGTATTCTGAAGGCAAGAAGACATGGGAAGTCAAAGCCAACATAAATGAAAAAGGGCGTATGTTAGAGCAAAAATTAGTGGGAATTGGAGGAATGGGATGCACTTAAAAACTAATAGAAGGAAATCGAAAAAGTCATTAGGAGGAAAAAGATAAAAAATGAAAGTAAGCTAGTCAATAATATCAAAGAGGATACCAAAAGTTTATTTTTCAGATATATAAAGTTATAAGGAGGCGAGGGTGCATATCAGATGACTGAAAAATGATACTGCAGTGGTAGTAATGGAGGACAAGGAAATGACAGATGAACTGAATAAGTATTTTACATCAGTCTTCACTGTAGAAAGCACTAGCTGTATGCTGGAAGTTCGAGAGTGTCAGGGAGCAGAAGTGAGTGCAGTTGCTATTACTAAGGAGAAGGGTGCTTGAGAAGCTTGAAAGGTCTGAATGTTGATAAGTTACCTGGACCAAATGGAGTACACCCCAGTGTTCTGAAAAAGCTACCTGAAAAGGTTATGGAGATATTAGTAATGATCTTTCAAGAATCACTAGATTCTGGCATGGTTCCAGAGGACTAGGAAATTGAAACTATCACTCCCCTCTTCAAAAAGGGAGGGAGGCAAAGAAAGAAAATTATAGGCCAGTTGGTTAGACCACAATGGCTGAGAAGATGTTGGAATCATTGTTAAGGATGAGGTTTTGGGGTACTTGGAAGTACATGGCAGAATAGACCAAAGTCAGCATGGTTTCCTTAAGGGAAAACTTTGTTTGACAAATTTGTTGGAATTCTTTGAAGAAATAACAAACAGGATAGACAAAGGAGAATTGATGGATGTTGGACTTTCAGAAGGCCTTTGACAAAGTGCTGCAGATGAGGTTGCTTAGCAAGATAAGAGCCCATTGTATGGCAGGGAAGATACTAGCATGGATAGAGCATTAGCTGATTGAAAGGAGGCAAAGAATGAGAATAACACAGAAACGTAGAATATAGGGATTCTTTTCTGATTTGCTGCTGGAGATTAGCGGTGTTCCACAGGACATGTTGCGTGGACTGCTTCTTTTTATGTTGTATGTCAGTGATTTGGATGACAGAATCGATGGCTTTGTGGCCAAGTTTGCAGACGATACGAAGATAGGTGGAGAAGCTGGGAGGCAGCAGAAAGACACATTAGGAGAAGGGGAAAAGAAGTGGCAGATGGAATACTGTGTCAGGAAGTCTATGGTCAGGCACTTTGATAGAAGGAATAAAAGCACATGCTATCTTAATGGGGGGGAAAAATTGAGGGGCAAAGGGACTTGAGAAATCATTGTGCAATATTAATTTACAGTTTGAATCTGTGATGAGGAAGGCAAATGCAATGTTAGCATTCATTTCAAGAGGACTAGAATATAAAAACAAGAATGTAATGCTGAGACTTTATAAGGCGCTAGTATGGCCTCTCTTGGAGTATTGTGAGCAGTTTTTTGGCTACTTATCTAAGAAAGGATATTTTGGCATTGGAAAGGATTCAGAGTATGTTCATGAAAATGATTCCAGAAATGAAAGGCTTATAATATGAGGGTGTTTGATGGCTCTGGGTCTGTACTCGTTGCAATTTAGAAGAATGTGGGAGTTCTCAAGGAAACCTATCAAATGTTGAAAGGCGAGATTGAGTGGATGTGGAGGGGATGTTTCCCATAGTGGGGGAAGCCCAGACCAAAGGGCACAACCTCAGAAAAGAGGGACATTCATTTAGAATGAAGATAAGGGGGATTTCTTTAGCCAAATGGTGGTGAATCTGTGGAATTCATCGCTGCAAATGGCTGTGGAGGTCAGGTCATTGAGTATATTTAAGGTGGAGGTTGATAGGTTCCTGATAACTCAGGACGTGAAAGGTTACAAGGTAAAGGCAGGAGAATTGGGTTGAGATGGAAATGGATCAGCCATGATCAAATGATAGAGCAGACTCAATGGGCCATATGACCTAGTTCTGTTCCTAAGTCTTTTGGTCTTATAGATTCTTCCAACAATAGTAGTACCATCAGCAAAATCGAAAATAGTATTGAATCTGCTTAGCTACACAGTCATATGTGCACAGAGAGTCTAGAGAGCAGGGGTTGTGTGTGCAGTTCTAAGATGCACTGGTGTTGATGGTTAGCAAGGAGAAGGTGTTGTTACAAGTCCTCACTGACTGAGATCTGCTGATGAGGAAGCTGAGTATCCAGTTGCAGAGGGAGGTATATAGGCCCAGGTCCTGAAGCTTGATAATAAGTGGAGAGCATGCTTGTGTTGAACACCGAGCTGTAGCCAATGAACAGCAGCTTGATGTATGAGTTTTTGTCCTCCAGATTTTCCAGAGCACAGTGAAGAGTAGAGAAATTGCATCTGTTGTTGACGTAGTGAGGTGACAAGGAAATTTGAATAGATCCAGGTAATCTCTGAGGCAGGAATTCATTTGTCCCATATTGAAGCACTTTGTCACATTTGATGTTAATGCTACTGGATGGTAGTCATTGAGTCAGGTTACCACACTCTTCCTGGGCACCAGCATAATAGATGCTGATTTTGCTAAGTTGTTTTAGTTATATAGATAGCAACATTTTGGCCACAGATTTTGATGTGTGACCTTTGGTAAAATCACCTTTACGGACCCTATATTAGAGTAGTATTCTTTTTCACAGTGGTATTTTCCTTCATAAAGTAGTTAGCTCATGTTCACAGCCTGTCACATAAAACGAGGCCACATAGGCAAGGTGATGGTGGAGCAGAGAGCAAATGCCTTAAAGAATAGTCAAAAAAGGCAGAGGACAAAAATGTCTGGAAACTCTCAAACTTTTGGTAATGCCACCCCTTCTCTATTCCCCATCCTCTTTTTCCTCTCTCACCTTATCTCCTTGCCTGCCCATTGCCTCCCTCTGGTGCTCCTCCCCGCTCTTCTTTCTTCCATGGCCTTCTGTCCTCTCCTATTAGATTCCTTCTCCAGCCTTGTATCTCTTTCACCAATCAACTTCCCAGTTCTTCCACTCCACACCTCCCAGTTTCACCTATGATCTTGTGTTTCTTCCTCCCCTTTCCCCACCTTCAATCTCTGACTCCTCATCTTTCTTTTCTCCAGTCCTGCTGAAGGGTCTCAGCCTGAAATGTTGACTGTCCTCTTTTCCATAGATGCGGCCTGGCCTGCTAAGTTCTTCCAGCATTTTGTGTGTGTTGCTTGGAAACTTCTTGATTGTTTTAAATTCTGTGATATTGCTTCATTTTTAAGTAACAACCTTTAATTTTCTATTCTTTTTGTGTAGATTGAACCATTCTTCATCAGTCTTTCCTTGTTTGATATCCGAGAAAACAGAAAAATATCCGCAGATCTGCATGTGGATTTAAACCATGAGAGTGTTAGACAACTGATTACGGGTTCACTAGCCATGTCGGAAAATGGAGAGAAATATGTTGCTGGAGAAGTGAAATCTGGAGAACCACAGTTACAAGGCTTTCCTGAAGGATGGTTAAAATACCCAAAACAGGTAACACATTGTGCACCCCTGTTCACCTTTCTTTGATTGCTGGATTCCAGCAGATCAAATATAAGTTGATGATCTGGAATGGCCTGGAGCGAGTGAGACCTTTATAGTTACTACCAACCCACGGGCTAAACTTGCTCTTAACTTGAGTGGATCCCCTGATGAGAACTTCCTGAGTGAAGGCAGCTCTGACTTGACCTGTGGCCTCTGAACCACACAAACCCTTCATATTACAAATCTTACAAACTTCTTTTGATCTTTAAGCCACATGACCTTGATGAACAAATAGCTGCAGAAGCATTCAAAAATGTTTAAAAATTAAGTATACAGTTTAAAAGAAGTTGAAGCATTTTAAAGTTAACTCTTAAAAAATGAAGTGCATTCAAATTAATCCCATTGAGAAAACGTAAACCACTTGAAACTTCCCGCTCTCACTTATAGGAGTTCCTCTACAGTTTAATAAGTTATTACAGAACAAATCCTGAGTTTATTCTGTGGCTAGATTTTCATGCTAAGATTACGTGACGCTACATGAAGCTAACATTTTTTCACAGAACTCCATGAAATATTCGGCACTGGAGATCCATTGTAGTGATGGTGGCTAGGAAACTTTGGAAGTTCAACATTGTCCCTTCCTGACCAATGCATTGGAAAGACTGGTGGTTTCCCAGGAAAATACCCAGAAACCCTGTTTATGTAGCTGAATGTCCATGTTCATAGAGATTGCAGTTTATGAAGGGCCACTTAATGCTCGTCATGCTGAATACATACTCCCTGATACACAGATTTCAAAAGTTGCTGCAGAATATTACTTGTGTTTCAAAGTTTATGGCTGGTTTACATGAAAGATTTCTTGTTGCCATTTAGCTTTCACAGTCTTGAAGTGGTTTTTAATGATATTGCAAGCTTCCAATTCCAGTTTGTCAGAAGTTGAAATCGCTGTGAAATGAACAATTGATAAGGTTAATCAATGTTCAGTCCCTGATCTCTGGTAATTGTCAAAGTGACAAATTATACAGTGAAAATAATTATTGCTTCATAAAATGAGACTTTTCACTGCTCATAATTCTTACTGATAGACTAAATTGGAAATGAGAAAGTAAACATCATAAATTCTTTGTACAAGTTTGATATGTTGCTTTTAAATCAATGACTCTAAGCTCTTGCACAATTATGAATTGAACTCTATAACTCACTTCAAATAACATTGTGAAGCAATGTTCATTCACCTTTGGGACCTGTTCAAATGCTCCATAAAAATATGATGCGGGCCTGTTTTCTCATATAGATGACAAAAGTGGATTAAGACTTGCCGTTCATTGCGTAGCTGTAGCAAAAATAAAATGGATTGTATTTAAGGTATATTTACCTTCCTAACTCCTGGGTGTTCAAGATAGAAGCAATGAAAGTCGTATGATTGGCACATTTATTGTTGTTGGTAGTGCAGCACATTTGGTTGATGCATTGCAATCATACTAGAAGGTGGAAATATGTGAAATATATAACAGGCAGGGTTGTGCTGACAGCTAGCTAGCAGTCCTGTAGAGAGCCATTGGTTACTTACAGTGTAGCTCTCAATGCATTTCTGATTTTGGGTGTATGCACTCAAAAATGGAAGTATACAACGACAATAAGACACAGCTCTGAATGTACAGTCCCTGGCCTTTCACTTGCCTTTGAATCCAGTGATACTCCATAATTTACTGATTTAAAGACCAGGAACCCCAGACATTCTTTGTGCCAGGCTCCTTGGCTTTATGGCAGACAGGCTGACACATCTAGTGGTGTCACATTCTTATGAGTATGATTGCTGTTCTTAATTTAAAAAGGGGGTAGGTGTGGAAATGTTCATCCAAGGCCTCCATAGTATGAGCAGAGCAGGAGGAGTCTCCTCCGGGTGTGATGGAGTGACATTTGAGCAATGCAGAGATAAAATTTCACACACTGTTCTTCAGGGTAGCGTACTCATCCTTGGAAGCCAGTTTACCTAACCGTTTCAATAAGTGGAACAGCATTCATTCAATGACGTGCAATGATCAGCAGACATGGACTTGTAGGGAAGGGCACGAGGGATTTTTACGCATCATCTAGCTTGTCTCTGCTGATTAGTGCTGGGCTATGCTTTTGTTCAGGATTGTGGTGTGGAGAGGGGAACTTTCTGTCCATTTGGAATTTTTATTGAGCAGGTTCCTCATGAAAATCATCTGTCCTTCATGCAGCCCTTTAAAGCTCAATCAGCCAATGCTCCCCCTCCTTCACCCAGATAGGAGAAGAGGTGATAATATATTGCTAGAAGCCTCCCTTCTGACATTGTCCCCACCTGACAAAGCCTGCTTGCTCAGTGCTATTGCAAATCCCAATCCACAAGATGACATCTATTCAATGAAATCAAAGTGGTGAAATGATCTCTCCATGAATTACAGTGTCTGGGTGACCCATCTGATGCTGTGGTCAGCACCAGGCTGGGAAATATTGCAAATGCCTGCTGTAAGATTTTGAGGCATTGAAATTGTTATGAACCCCGTAACTGGGTATCTTACCAGCAAAGATAGGAGTATCCATTGAAGTCTGATGATACTATTTTTAACAGTATTTATTAGTAAAAATACACAAAAATAATATCAATGCAAATATACAGATAATATACGACATCAATACTAAATCAAAAAGTGCAGGTATAATAATAATCAATAAGAAATAAGCTCTATCATTGTCTAGGGGATAATGAATTGTCCGATGGAAATATAAAGTTCAGTTCAGTTCATACAGGCTGCAGTAGTTGTTGTTCACTGTGTTGTAATTGTTGGAGAGACAGAGAGAGAGAGAGAGTAACTTGCCAATTTTCCTTTTACGATCTTGATCCGTCTCCGTCCTTTAGCTAGACCGTTCCGTGGAGGACTCGTCACCCAGGCAAGGGTGGACACACACACAAGCCCCCACCGGTCTCGTAACGTCTCTCCTGGTGCGTCTGAGGGGTGTTCCCCAGACCCTACTTTTATCCCCACTCACGGGGTCTCAGATGTCAATCAGGTTGGGATGATGCAATCCCTCAACCAGACCACTCTGGTTGCCCCCTGAGGGGTTTCAATGAATAGAACAGTATTCAATACACGATTCCTTCTCCAAGAGACAATAGCAGTAATCTCTCTCTTTGTCAATAGGAGACATTCCAACCTGTGCTGTGCCTCTCTCTCATAAATTTGTATGAGCTGTTTATCTCTCTCATTTCCTTTGATAACAACATCGGAATAGTAGCGATTTGCGATTCTCCAAAGGGGGGGGGAGATTGGCGATTCTGTACCCTTCTGCCCATCAGAGTTGCTCCTCATTCATAACAAAATTAAGAGTCACAGTTACCTTGTTCACAAAGGAAATGTACGTAGAGGCACAAAAGTAAGGCTGAAGGTCTTTATACAGCATGTACGTCTGTGATAACAACCAGGGAAAGGCTGAACCTGTGAATGTGTTATCTAAGGGGTTCAGGTAGGAGCCAGTATTTGATGAATCTCTGGAATTAGGCACGTATCTTTGGCTCATGCCTCAATGTCTGAGGACCACCTTTTACCATGGAAGGCTGCTAGTCACATCATCACTGAGGAGCTCAAGAGGTGAGAATGTCAGATGTGAAATGCTGCAAAAAGCACACCTGATGAAAGGTCTCGGCCAGAAATGTTGACTATTCCCCTCCATAGGTGCTGCCTGACTTGCTGAGTTCCTTCAGCATTTTGTGTGTGTTGCTCAAGACTTTCAGCATCTGCAGAATCTCTTGTGCCTTCTTATTTTAAATGTGCTGCATATATTTCGGATGTTTGGAGCTGCTCATTCAGGTCTCCCATCATCAGCATAGTGACCCTTTAAGCAGCCATAAATGCAACACAGTGCCACGATATGTTCTAGGTTGCAGGGCTGTTGTTTGCTGGTGGTTAACAGTTCCATGTTATTTTGCTAAAGTTGGAAATGAATGTTGTACGAATAATGATTTAAGTAGGTGCTTGGCTCTTGCTGAAAGGAATGTCACACAGGCTGATGTGAACAGTGCGTGGAAGTTTCACATTCTCTTTCTCAAAGCATGTTACTTCACACAAAAATTATTGCTTGTCTCCACTATATGGAAATCAAATTAGGTGCTAACCAATGCGCCTTATAGACTTTCTGTGACCGGCGTCTGTCCCGTTTGCAGTATCAGACTTGATGCTCTAAACTCCAGAGCAGAAACAGACTAGTTCTGTTCCAGCATGGTTCTTGGGATCCTGTGCACATCACAGAATCCAAATTGTACACCGGGGGCATCCTAACTGGAACGGTGCAATACCTTGACCACTCAATAGTAGGCAAAATGTTGTTCATCAGTAAGTTCACCATGCACATTTTTGAAGCTTTCACCAGCTAGTTGATGCTGATTTTGACAACTTTAAATTGACTCTTGATTGCTTAATTGCTGTATTTACATCATGTTCAAAGCCATCTATAATTGTTTTATTATTACTAGCGTGCATCAACAAGTATAATCTAAAACAATTAAATTGATTTATTATTTTGATGTGAAAATATAATGGGCTATAAATATTCTCCCACGTATTCTTTATGGTAATGTGCAAAATTAGACAATGATAGATAACCTCGGAAAGAAAATATACAGACATTTGAATCACTAATGCCCTGAGTTGTTGACTTGAATCTTTTTTTTCAATTATAATAGTCATAGAAAGCTGTGGTCAGTTTATTGTCCATGTTAGTGACGAAATTTTCTTTATTTTTTGGCCACTGTTTATTCATTAGAATTGAGGTTTACAGTATTTGGCAGTTTTGACAAAGTAATGTGTATCCCCTAGTTGTAACAATTATTAAATTGTATGGAAATAATCAAATAATTTCTTCACAGACTAATTATTAGAATAATGTGTAAAACAAGGAATAAGTTCATGGGTCAAATTTGAAAACTGGTGAGTTATAGTAAGCATAAACATTGCTTAACCAGTAGAAACAGAATTCTTGAGTTTATAAAAAAAACACTCCTTACTGTTGTTGGAAATTATATTGGGAAAATTGGATGATACAGGGAGCTTGTATGAGACACATTTTTAACTGAGCTTTCTAACATATGTGAAATCATTCAACAAATTTTGGCAGATTGGACTACCTTCTTTGCATATCCCAGAATGATTCCCCTATTTTGGTTGCTCATGGAAACAGCTGAAAATCTGGAGCTGTTAACTGTAATGTCAATTGGCCTGTCTCTCAGACTTGCATGGGTTCAAGTGCACTGCTTGTATATGCCTCTTTTATCAGTAAATACATGAAGAAAAACACAAACTATCAGAAAGCATGGTGGTTTGATAACTGAATGTAAATTTAGCAATGCATTCCTTTTAAGTATGTGGCGGTCTGGCTCCTTTGGTTGTTGTTATCTTATTTCTGGGCTTAATTTGACAGTGCAATACAGAAATTTTTCGTTTCATCTCTCAAGTTCTTCCTTAGCACTTTGATTAATTGAAATCTAGCATTAAAAACTGTCTGAAGAAAAGAATTCCAAGCTTTCACCATCAATTGTGTCTGGTGGATCCAAAATCATTTTTGAAAAGCCTGGTCTAATCTTTAAGTTGCTTGCTCTAGTCTGCCTAATGAGCAGAAAGGATGTTATCTCTCTGTGCCGATAAATTCCCCAAATTATCTCCAAAATTTTACTTCAATCACCCAACTATCCTTTAGCCTTCTTAACATATGTTAAGTTTGTGTACTCCAAGATTCATTCTGGTAAATCTATCTCACCTGCACTCCTTTAAAGATCAGTATCACATTTAAGACTGGTATCTGTAACTCTGCACAATTTTGCAGTTGTGGTTTATACATGGCTTTCCCTCTCCATCTCTCAGAACCACTTTCAAACAACCCCTTTCATTTATTTAGAGATACAGTATTGTACAGGTACTTCCAGCCAATGAGCCGCACTGGCAGCAACCCATCTGTTTAACCCTAGCCTAACCTCAGGACAGTTTACGATGACCAGTTAACCCAATAACCATTGGAATGTGGGAGGAAGCCAGAGCACCTGGAGGAGAAACTCGCATATCATGGGGAGGACGTACAAACGCTTTACAGTTGACATCGGAACTGAACTCCAAACTCTGATGCACTGAGCTGTGATGGTGTTGCACTAACTGCTGCGTGACTGTCTTTCAATAACACATTCAATGAAATGCGACGCCTTTGGGGTAACTTTGGTCTGTGTCTTTGCTATTGCTTGGCACTCTTGGGCTCGGTGATGGTACTGATATGTGTTTTTTTTGCTGGTGGGAGGAGGAGGATTGTTGCTCACTGCTACTTATGCGTGGGGGGTACTTTGGGTTTCTCACATTTAACTGTTGTTCATTCTTTGTGGCACTTCTCTGTTTTCATGGATGTTTGCGAAGAAAAAGCATTTCAGGATGTGTATTGTATACACTTTTCTGACATTAAATTTGACCTTTGAACCTTGAACTTTTGAACATGGTCATAAAAAGAGAAAATGATCAAACCACTCCAAAGGCAACATTTGCACAGAAAGGAATGGAGTTAGAATTTTGGGTCTTGGATCTTTGTCAGAACAGGGAAAGAAAAATGTACATGTTTAGTTAGCAGAGTAGATGGGGAAGGGGATGGGTGGGAAATTCTCACTTCTGATATTACCTCCTTTAACCCAGTGTCATTTTTATTTGATGATACTTCTGTGAAGCAGCGCGGGATTTTTAAAAATCTATTTTGATGTAACTATTTCCAAGTAACTTATTGTTAACTGAGTAGGTTTCAAATCTGATGACAAATATCTGGAGCAGATTACCACAAAAGTAGCAAAAAGAGAACTACTGTATATTCTATTATAAATTTATTCAATCATTCTGCAGAATAGTACCAGTCAACTGAAAACAAACTTTTGATGTACCATAACTAATTAACACTTGCCTTAATATATCTGAACACAGTAATAATATCTGAACACTTGAGGAATAGAAGTATACATATTTGAGTTTAATATGTGCTTTTCTCCAGTTGGAATATTGGAGATTCACTTTGACTACCTTATAAGAACAGTATAAATATACACAATATCTGAGGTAAACGTTAGAGTAAAATTTATTATCAGAGTACATACATGTCACCTCATACAACCCTGAGATTCCTTTCCTGTGGGCATACTTAGCAAATCTATAGAATCAGTAACTGTAAACAGAACCAATGGACAAAAAATGATGCAAATACAGATATAATTAGCAATGAATAACAAGCATGAAATAGCAAGATAAAAGAGCCTTTAAATGAGTGTAGTTATCCCCCTTTGTTCAAGAGCCTGATAGTTGAGGGGTAGTACCTGTTCTAGAACCTGGTGGTGCGAGTCTTGAGGCACTTGTACCTTCTACAGAATATAGATACACAGTGGCAAGATTGTCTTTGACAGTCTTCAGAGGGGTTTGGATGGGTTAAGCAAATGGGAATAGGCATAGCAGATGGAATAAAATGTGGTTTTTCTGAGCTTAGAAAATTTGATGGGAAGAACAGAAAAGCAGGGTCTTGCAAAAATGGAGAAAGATGACAAAATACAGCCATAAAGAGGTATTTGGATGTCCTGACACATGCGAAGCATAGATAGCATGTACATAAAAGCAGCAAATAGGAAGGAAAATGGAATGTTGGCCCTTATTGCTAAATAAACCTAATAATAAATAAATAAATAATACTGTGAATGTGAGTTGTCCTTGAAAGTTACAGGGAAAGGTTGAAAGGGTTAGGACTTTATTCCCTTTAGTGTAGATGAATGAGGGGAGATTTAACAGAGCTATACAAAATTATGAGGAATATAGATAGGATAAATGTAAGCAGGTTTTTTTCACCGAGGTTTTATGAGACTAGAATGAGAGGTCATGGGTTAAAGGTGAAAGGTGAACAGTTTAAGGGGAGAACTTCTTCACTCAGAGGGTGTTCCTGAACCTGGTGGTGAGTGCTGCTTTCATGTGGCAACAGGACTTGTAGATGTGCTCAATGGTGGAAAAGGTTTTGCCTTGATAGAATGGGCTGTATCCACCACTTGTTGTAGGAACTTCAGATCTTGCCCATTGGGTGTTTCTATATCAGGCCGTGATACAACCAGTCAGGATACTCTCTCTAGAAGTGTGTCAAAGTTTTAAAGGACATGCCAAGTCTTCGCAAACTTCTAAGAAAGTAGTGGTGCTGTTGTGCCTTCTTTGTGATGGCACGTGCGTACTGAACCCAGGACAGATCCTCTGATGTGATAGTGCCAAAGAATTTATAGTTCTTGACCCTCTCCCACCTCTGACCCCCTAATGAAGACTGGCTCATGGATCTCTGGTTTCTGCCTCCTGTAGTCAAAAATAAGCTCTTGGTTTTTGCTGGCGTTAAGTGAGAGCATGTAGTAGTGGCACCATTCAACCAGATTTTCTATATCCCTCCTATTAGCCGATTTGTCACCGCCTTTGATTCAGCCAACAGCAGCGGTGTTGTCAGCAAACTTAAATATGGGTACATAAGGTATTTGCTATACCTTCCATTTTTTAGGACACCATACAAGCTAGGAAAGTGGTAATGAAGAGTCAAAAGTTGGCCTCTCATTGTCAGGCTGTTGTCCTCACCACTTGAGTTCAAATTTATTATCATTCTTGTGTACAGCTAAATGAAATATATGGTCATACAGAGCACATGTAGTTACAATCCGGCAATACAGCCACTAAATAACGTTAGCACAATTCCCTGAGATTGACAGGTTGGCATAAACTGCAATATGAATGTTTATTTAAGACTCACTGTTATAATAAATAACAATCAGTCATATAAATATGTGAAACAGCCATAATAAAAGATAAACAGTGACCAATGCAGGATGAGAGGGTGTCTGTGAGTTGGGGACTGCAGGGGTGGGGTTTGGTGGCACATCATTCAGGCAAGGTGTACCTGTGTACTGGGTGGCACCAGAGTGTTCGGAATTCGAACAACCTGGGGAAAGAAGCTGTTACCCAGCCTGACAGTTCTGCTTCTTATGCTGCAGTACCTTCTGCCTGATGTCATAGAGATTGTGGAAAGGGTGAGAGGAGTCTTTGACAATGCTGGAAGCACCGCGAATGCAGTACTTCAGATATACTGTCTGAATGGGGGGGGGGGGGGGCGCAGAGAGACCTCAATGATATTTTCAGCCTCCTAGCCTGTTCACAATCCTTTGCAGGCTCCCATAGTGATGCAGCTGGTCGGGACATTCGCAATATAACTCTGGTAGTGGTGAGATTAGTGGGGTGGAAGGGTTGTGGAATCCTTGCTTGACTCAGTGTCTTCAGGAAGTGGAGGCACCGCTGTGCTCTCTTGGCTAAAGAGCTGGTGTTGAGGGACCTGGTGAGATCGTCAGTAGCATGCCCGCCAAGAAACTTGGTGCTCCTGACTCTCTTCATGGAGAAACCATTGAAATGCAATAAAGAATAGTTAGCATACACCTTCCAGAAGTCCACAATCATCTCTTAATTCTGTGTATGCTGAGACTCAGGTTGTTGTGTTTACACCAGTGTACAATCTTCTCTGCCTCCTCTCTACGTGCTGTTTCATCATTGTTGCAGATGAGGCCAACCACTGTTATATCGTCAGCGAACTTAACGATGTGGTTAGAACTGAATTCGGCAGTATAATCATGTGTTAGCAGTGTGAACAGCAGCTGGGCTGAGCGCCCAGCCCTAGTGGGGTAACGGTGCTCAGCATGATGGAGCCAGAGATGCTGCTGCCAATACAGATTTTCTGTGGTTTCTTCATCAGAAAATCCAAGATCCAGTTACAGTGGGAGCTATTGAGACCTAACAATAACTTACCACAATCGCCAAATATAACAGCCACACTGCCAGATGACCAATGCTGACATTGTCACAGTTGAGTCAACAGTTCAGATGCCAGAATCAAATTCAAACAAAAAGCTACAGATAATGAGAATATGACTGAAGGAGAAAATGTGGAAATGCTCAGCATTCCTGGAGAGAAACATGAAGTTAATGTTTCAAGCTCAGAAACTTTACATGATCAGATGTAAGGTCACTGACATGAAATGTTAATTTTGTTTTTCTCTGCACAGATGCAGCATGACCTTCTCAGTATTTCCATCATTTCCCATTTTTGTTTTACAATAAAGCATATAGTCTCCAGGGGATTAAACGGATTGATTATGCATTACAGTCCCAAAGGGGTTTTCAGCAACATCCAATTTTTCTCCTTTTTTAACGTTAACCTTCATTCCATTTATCCATGGTTATTGATGATCAATTTACTGACTGTGTGTTGATCATGGGCATTAAGAATGGACTCACAATAAACCTAATTCAAGTAAATTGAAGGGTCTCCTATTATGTTTAAGACTACTGTATTGCTCATGGGAACCAATCTGCATCGGTAATGTACAAATGCATGTAATTCTGCAAATGCTGGAAATCCAAAGCAACACACACAAAATACTGGAGGAACTCAGCAGTGAGGCCACTTCTAAGGAAATGAATAAACAGTCGCCGCTTTGTGCTGAGGTCCTTCTTCAGGACTGGAAAGGGAGGGGAGAGATGCCAGAATAAAAAGGTGCGGGGAGGGGAAGGATCATAGCTAGAAGATGATAGGTGAAGCCAGGTAGGTGGGAAAGGTAAAGGGCTGGAGAGGAAGGAATCTGATAGGAGAGGAGAGTGGAACATAGGAGAATGGGAAGGAGGCGGGAGAGGTGATAGGCAGGAGAGAAGAGGTAAGAGGCCAGAGTGGGGAATAGAATATGAAGGGAGGGGGAGGGAATTTTTCTTATTGGAAGGAGAAGAAGGTCGGAGGCTACCCAAATGGTGTTGCTCCTGCACACTGAGAGTGGCCTCATCATGGCACAAGTGAAGGCCATGAACTGACGTACCTGAACAAGAAGGGGAATCGGAATTAAAACCGTTGGCCACTGGGAAATACCACTTTTGGCGGATGGAGCAGAGCTGCTCGACAAAGTTGGTCCCCCAGTTTACAACAGGTCTCACCAATGCAGGGGAGGCTGCATTGAGAGCATCAGATACAACAGATTCACAGATGGCAGAAGTTGTGGAGAATGATGTGTTGAAGTGGAGGCTCATGGGATGATAGGTTAGGACAAGAGGAACTCTGTCCCTATTAAGGCAGTGGATATGTCTGGGAAAAGGAGGAGATGTGGGTGAGGGCAGTGTCAGTGGTGGAGGAATGGAAACCCATTCTTGAAGAAGGATGACATCTCTGATGCCCTGGAAAGGAATGCTTCATTCCAGGAACATAGAAAAGGAAATAGCATTTTTACATGAGATAGGGTGGGAAGGGGCATAAAGTCATGGGAAGCACTTGCTAATTAAAAATATAGGTAGACAGTTTATCTCCAGAGATCGAGAAAGCGAAGGGAGGTGCCAGAAATTGATCAAGTGAATTTAAGGGCAGGGTGGAAGTTGAAGGCAAAGTTGATGAAACGGACGAGCTCAGCATGGGTGCATGAAGCAGCACCGATGCAGTCGTCAATGTAGAGGAGAAAAAGCTGGAGAGCGTTACCCAGGGAAGGCTTAAAATGTGGACTGTTCTACATAGACAATGAAAAGGCAGGCATAGCTGAGGCCCATGCAGATGCCCATAACTACCCCTTGAACATGAAATAAGTGGGAGGAGCTGAAAGAGGAATTTTTGAGGATGAGGAGCAGTTCTGCCAGACAAAGGAGTGTAGTGTTGGAGGGGAACTGGTTGGTCTTTTGTTCAGAAAGAAGAGGAGGGCTTTTAGGCCTTCTTTATGGGGGATAGCAGTGTTTAGGGACTGGAGAACCATGGTGAAATTGAGGTGGTCGGGGCCAGAGAATTGAAAGTTATTGAGAAGATCGCAAGCATGAGAAGTGTCGCGGATGTAGGTAGGAAGGGACTGAACTAGAATGGATTTGAGGTATGAGGATACAAGTTCAGTGGGGTAGGAGCAAGCAGAGATAATCGGCCTACCTGGACAGTCATGTTTGCATTTCTTGGGTAGAAGGTAGAAGCGAGCAGTGCAGGGTAAGGGAGCTATGAGTTTGATGGCAGTGGATAGGAGTTACCCAGAGTTGAAGAAGTCAGTGATGGTATTGGAGACAATTTTCTGATGGTCCAGAGTGAGGTTTCCTTCAAGGGGTAGATAAGAGGAGGTGTCTGAGAGTTGCCATTTCACCTCAGCAAGATAGAGGTCAGTCCACCATGACACAATAGCACCCCCTTTGTCTGTGGGTTTGGTAATTACTGATAATACTACTGATTACATTGCTGAAATATTCAGTAATTCACATCACTGAGAAACTGCCAGCTACTTCAAGAACATAGATGATTGAAAAAGCCGGTCTTGTCAAAGGGTCTCGGCCCAAAATGTTGACTAAAAACCTGACTTGCGGAGTTCGTCCAGCATTTTGTGTGTGTAGCAGAAAGCCAATGTTGCCATCAGAGGGAGCAACAAGATACCCCAACTTCAATTTTTCAGGGAATGCTGGGAACTCTATCAACTCTAGTACCTTGTTTGTCCATGGGTGTTGACTCTAAAAGCACTTTTGTGGGACTCATTGGAAAGTAATTTGGTTAATTGGTTTCCTGTTGCTCAAAGTCAATTTTAAATGATGTTCTTCTGCTATCTGCAAAGAATGGGTCCCTGTAGCATTAGAATACACTTATAAAAATAACTCTTTGAGAACTGAACTTGAGTTTATTTATTTATGCCTGATCCTCATTACAATTCCTAACACATCTTAAGAATGCAACAGCTGCGGTCTTCATCTTTTTAGGAATTTTATATGTAATATTTAAAATAGTGTGCAGTAATTCTCCTTTATTACACAATCTGTATCTCTGGAAAATGTGAACTAAATTTCTGAATTATAATTTGATATGCAGGGCATTTTCTCTGTATCAAACCCCCACACAGACATCATGCTGGTGGCAAGAATAGAGAAAATCCTAATGGGAAGCATTCAAAGCTGTGCTGAGCCCTACATTAAGAGCTCAGACACCAGCAAGGTATGTATTTATATCTATTCAATGCTTATCATTAATGATACATATTTTAACATTGTCCTGAATAATAATTCCCTCATAAATGCAGCAATAAACTAATGAACTGCTTTTGTGCTGAATATAACCCCACAAGAGCTGCTTCTTAATAAGTAGTTCTGCAACGACGCTAAAATGCAAAAGAAAAATATTCATTTCAAAGCTGAAATTTAAAACAAAGATATGCAATCATTTATATTTAGTCATATTTCCCTGCTTTCTTTTCAAGACCGCACAGAAAGTTTTGAAGTCTAACAAGCCATTTTGTAATAAGTTGGCAAAATACCGGATGCCATTTGCTTGGGCTGTAAGGTAAGTACATGTTAATTATAATCTAATTGATACTCAGATAAAAAGATGCACATGGATTATATATTTTCTAGAGTTTGGGTCTATAAACATCTTTCAATAGTCCTGCTAGTTCTGAATTGTAAAAAACAAACCAATTTTTTTATGTTGCTAGAGAATTCTTCAATATTAATAGTAGAATTCATTTATACTTAAAGCAGTATACAGCTTTGGTTATGAACCATACATAGTTTCCTATTTGTACTGACAACTGTAGTGAAAGATGTTCAGAGTGCATTGCCGAAGGCTCCATTGATTGGAATCCAAAGCCATGCATAGTATTACTTTGCGTTTTACTTATCTATGTTTAGGGGGTCTGGGTGTCACCAGCAAAGTCAGCATCTATTGCCTATCTATAATTGTACTTACGCAGGATGTGGTGACCTGCTTTCTTGAACAGTTCCAGAACTGCTGCTGATCCCACACCCCACATATTCAGTAGTGTGTTTCAAAATATAGACCCACCTCACTCAACTGGAGTCAATCCTCTTGCATGACTGAAATAGCAGAGGGAAAGCTCTGCAAGGCATGAGGTTGCAGCTAATGGTAGTGTACATTTCTGATTCTGCTGTTGGCTCACAACTGCCCTATCTACCCCATTTTTTGCACATTTGCACTGTCACACATGATAGAGGGATTGATCTGTGTGAGGACAGGACTTATTTCTACTGCAAGGAAATTGCTAAAGAGAATACTTCAAAAAGATTCTAGGTAGTGCTTGAATGTACATTTGCTTTCATATATATTTGACTATTATTCCCCTAGAAACAATGGTATTATCTTTCCTACACAATTTGTGGCCGAAGGTAGAAGGAGATGAGTTATACAGCTCTCTTTACATGCACATTCAGGTCAACTCTTTGAGTGATTATGCAGAAAGTTTGCAGTTAATAACTTGTCTCCTTCTGCCTTAGGCCACAAACTTATCAATCACCCATCTGTGGAGTCTTTCTGGAGGTCCAAGATCCGTATGCTTCATGACCGCTGGGCTAAGTGTGTAAATGTAGGAGGGGACTATGTTGAAAAAGAAATGTGCTAGGTTTTCTAAATTGACTCCTTCTACCTTAGGACATGAACTTATCAATCACCCCTCGTAATTCAAAAATATTCATCCTCCTTTACTCAGTACTTAGTTGAACCAGCTCTCACAGTTATTACAGCCAAACATCTCTTTGGATAAGTCTCTATTAGCTTTGCACAGCATGATGGAGCATAAATTGCCCATTTCTCCTTGCAAAATTGCTCAGGTTCTGCCAGATTAGTAGGGGAATGGTGGTGGACAGCAATCTTGAGGTGTTGCCAGATATGTTCGATTGGGTTAAGGTCAGGACTCTGACAGGGCCACTCAAGGACATCAATTTTCTTCATTTGAAGCCACTCCATGGTTGCTCTGGCAGTACGCTTTGGGACGTTACCCTGAAGGAAGACAAACCTCCTCCCAAATTTAAGCTTTCTGGCAGGGGCTCACAGGTTTTTATCCAGGAACTCTCTGTATTTAGCAGCACTCACCTTCCTATCAGTCCTGATCAGATTTCCAGTCCCTGCTACTGAAAAGCATCCCCATAATATGATGCTACCTCCATCATACTTTAAACTAGGGATGATGTTACCTAGCTGATGCACGGTATTAGATTTATGCCACACGTACCACTTACTGTTGAGGCCAAGAATTTTCACTTTAGTCTCGTCTGACTAGAAGACCATCTTCCACATTTTTACAGTATCTTCTAAGTGGCACTTTATGGGCAAGAATATGCTTCTTTTTAGTGGTATGTGTGGCGTAAATCTGTTAAGAGTTAACAATAGGCAATTGAACTTTCTCACACTAACCATTTTCCTTTCAGATTTTGACTCCTTAAGGAAAGCCTTGCACATTTGAAATGGCAAATATTACATTTGTTTTCTTACTGATTCTTCCTGTCATTTTCTGTCCCTGATTTGACACTTAATTTACTCTCATTCTCATTCTTTCATTCGATTTCACTGGTTTGAGTGATAATCCTTTTTGGCTGTTCTCGTAACCTGAGTTTGCTTCTTCTCTGCAGCATGACCAAATCACACTTCTATCGGTTTTCTGGGGGAGTATTTTTGAGGAAATAGGAGTCTGTTTATTTAATAATTGACACTATTCTGCTGTAGTTGCTCCATAACTCAACAGCATTATCCAAGCTGTTCATTTTTGACAGTGCTCTTCAATGCCCTTCGTCTTTCAGATCAGTGTTCAAAGACAATCATGGAACAATAGATCGAGAGTCTCGCTTCTCTCCTCTCTTCAGGCAAGAAAACAGTAAAATTTCTACAGATGACGTGCTAAAATTAGTCATGGAATTCAAAAGGTATGGGCAGTATTCACTTCCTGTAGTTTCAGAAACTTAGAATATTGTGATTATTGATGAATTGTTTTCCTAACCTAATCAGATCCTTTATATTCTTTTGCATACAGAGCAGAAAAAATGAGCAAAATGCAGATCATACCTGGTAATCTTGATATATCGGTGCAATCTGTCCCCTTGGAACATCCAAGTATGAGATTTATTTTCTTTGTTCTATTTTCATAACCACATTTTATTCTGTATTTACTTTTATAACTATATTGTGGTACCATATTAATGGAGGGATTTCCATCCTATATTGAATCAAAGAGAAACAGAAGAAAATTCTGTACATATATGGTGCTGGATTTTCTGTGAAATGATGAGTCACCCAAGCTTACAATACGTGTGCCTTTAAAAATCCCTTAACTGTGGTGAAGGAAGGTAGCCCTCATTTGATGAAATGAGGTGAGATCTCATGCATTACCAGGACTTCTTAATGGAAGTTTGCAAGCTTTACCCCCAAAATACTTTGGGAGCTTTGTAAACCCCGTTTCTAGACTTAACAGCTTTCAACAAGAATGGTATGCTTTGAATGTTTCTGCATTCAGAAACATACAAAAAAAACAATTAACAATGGAAAAGCACGATTAAACATCTTCACGTTCTTATTTTAAAATGCAAAAATAACAGGAACTAATTTAAAAAATTTGAATCAACATATTTAAACTTAAGGAAGTAAAGTTGCCTTGTACTTACCTTGGGTCTCTAGGCGAACCTAGCACAGAGAGCATAGTTTGAGTGCAGGGAAATCTGCGGAAATTAGCGCCTCTGGCTTGGCACGATGATTAGCCTCACTGCAAGGTGCAGTTGTCCCAGGACAGTGATCAGCTGAGCAGAAGTTTGGTATTTCCCGTCTCACACATGAGGCCCCATCTTCTGTCCAGGTAAAAGCTGGCAGTCAATATAATGTCTGTATGAAACAATAATCAGAGGTTTAAAACTGTATCTACTGAGAGTAAATTTTGAAGTAGGAAATATTCTGTTATGGTATGTATTTCTCGATGTCTCATTTTTTAGAATTTGATATCTATGGGGAAATATTTCTCTTGCACTGTAAATTGGAAATGTCTACAGGATAAATCTTCCAGTCTTGTGTTCCAATTATTCATCAGAGTATGTGTTGGATTAATCCTCAGGCAAGAGTCTACCTTGCTTTACATTTTTTAACTCTCAAAACTTTGCTTCAGGTATTCCCATACTCTGATCTCTTGACCACTACCCTTGGGTCACTGGACTATGCACTTTTCCCCAGTGTGGCCCAGGTTGCAGATGCCTACTGCAATCCTGACTCCCGGCATATCTGTGAGGATAGGGTTCTCTCAGCAACACTCTGACAGACGGTCTTTGATAGCCAGTGAGATGTCACCACCTACATTTCACCCACTGAACTTGACCAATGGCAGTCCAATACTTCTTTTATTTAAATGGTTATGAATGTCTCTGACAATCATGAGCAATTAAATCAAATGATTCACTCTCTTCCTGCACCTCACCTCTCCCATTTATTTTAAATGGGCCTCTGAACTTGTGCGAGCTTTAATCTGCTGCAGGAATCTATAGGGAGCTGGTACTGAGTCCCATCAGAGCTGCACAAGTGCCTCATGGCAGCATTTTAATCTCCATTCAGAGATCGTCCAGTAATAATTAGATCCAAAAGATTTGAGCTCCTCAGGAGATAATCTGAACCAGTTTTATAGCCCAAGAGAGTCACATAATAATTGCTATTTGCATTATATTTATCTTTATATTGTCTACCAACCATTGTTGGTAGAATCTCAGATGGAGATGAGAGGACGTACTGGAGTGAGATGTACCAGCTAGTTGAGTGATGTTGCAGCAACACCCTTACACACAACATCAGTATGATGAAAGAGCTGATGGTGGGATTCAGGAAGGGTAAGATGAGAGAACACATACCAATCCTCATAGAGGGATTAGAAGTGGAGGGAGTGAGCAGTTTCAAGTTCCAGGATGTCAAGATCTCTGATGATCTAACCTGGTTCCAACATACCGATACAGCTATATAAAGAAGGCAAGACAACAGCTATTTTTCATTAGGAGTTTGAGGAGCTTTGGTTTGTTATCAAAAACACTCAAACTTCTACAGATGAACCATGGAGAACATACTGGCAGGCTGCATCACGGTCTGGTACGGGGGTTTACTGCACAGGTCAGAAAGAAGCTACAGAAAGTTATAAATCTAGTCAGCTCCATCTTGTGTACTAGCCGTCATAGTATCCAAGACACCTTCAAGAAGTGGTGCCTCAGAAAGGCAGTGTCCATTATTAAGGATCCCCATCACCCAGAACATGCCCTCTTCTCAATGTTACTATCAGGAAGGAGGTACAGAAGCTTGAAGGCACACACTCAGTGATTCAGGAACAGCTTCTTCCCCACTGCCATACGATTCCTTAATGGACATTGAACCCATGAGCACTAAGTAACATTTTTTAAATACTTTTTCTGTTTTGCACTATTTTTAATCTAACTAGTTAATAATCATAAAAATACTTACTGTAGTTGATTTTTTTCTTTCTATATTATCATGCATCGCATTGTACTGCTGCTAAGTTAACAAATTTCACAACACATGCCAGTGATATAAACCAGATTCAGATTCTTTATTTCATTTGTAAATTATTTGCTTTGCCCTGTACACTATGTGGAATCCTCAACACATGAGCAGCCGCCAGTATGTTGAATATCAATATCAAAGATGTGGTGTGGTGAAGATTCCATAGGACTGTGAAATTGACAGTACAAATTCATTTATTGGAATTTTGGTGTTATATAAAATGTAGGAAGAGTTCTACTTTTAGCTGCTACAGCTGTTGTGTAAAAATAACTTTAAGTATCATGCTTCATTCAAGGCAATGTGAGCTACAGTTAGATAAGTTCAAATCGAGCTTCGAAGTAAAAGCAAAGAAATGGGAATGAATATGTAATTTATCTGTTTCAGATTGTGTTACCTCATCCTACGTACCTATTAAACCATTTGAGGACCCAAATGTGAATGAACCTACCATAGAGGTTGAAGAGTTTGTGCAAGAATCTGCAAAATATTCCCAGCCTTATATGATATATAAAAATCATGTTTATATTTACCCTAAACATTTGAAATATGATGGTCAAAAGTGCTTTGCCAAGGTAAGGTATACAAGCAGATGGTGTTCTGTTTCACATCTGGATCTTCTTCGGACATTGTGAATGTCTCAAATAAAGTACTCTGATCCAGGTGCACTTACACTACAAATCACAAAGCCCCTGGGAGCCATTCTAAAATCAAGGATATGCTGATATCTTTAACAGTTCATATTTTTCGGAAGTCTAGTATTGCTCAACTCATCACCAAGGCTCAGCGCATGATGTTCGTTACTTGGGGAAACTGTTAAAATTCAGCTTTTACACTTGGATTGTTACCTCTATTAACACTTACAATAGAGCACAAGAAATATAAAAAAAATTGTGGGAAATACCATCTTGTTTTCCAAGTTCAGTCTAGAAGCAATAAAGGTGTGCAGCTTCTTATAGAACTGATTAGATTTCAATGGAAAAATATCAGTTTCAGGGTTGATAGCCTGAGCTTCAGTTTCACCTTTTTTTTGCTGATTGCCTTCTTATTGCCAGCACTTAAAGTAGATCTGACACAAATTTCTACTGACACAATTGGAAGGCTGCTGTTATTTCAAAAAATAAATTAATATATTCAGCTTAATAATGATCTCAGTGCTTTGACTCTCAATTCAATGGAATATTAATGTTAATGTTTAAAGAGAAGCATTTGGGACAGTATTTGTTTAATAAGTAAAGGGGTTGGATTGGATCATGCTCACCACGTACACTAGTCTAGTTATATTATGCTATTATAACCACATTACCCTGTTGTGGCTGGAAGGCTGTCAATGACCATGGGGCACTGGTTCTGCAGTTACGCCAGGGAACAGAGTGACTAGATCTCCAAACATATCATCCTAAGGTTCTGCTGCAGGGACAACAGAAATTGATTATATCATTTTAAAAAATTAAAATGCTTTTATAAAATTATATATTTGAAAACACATTGGGCTATTATTAATTAATTAACAACCCAAATGTACAGTGAAATATAAAAAAAAGAAATAAAACCTCATCAAATTTATTATTTTAATGAAGCTACGTGACCTTATTCAGCTGGATAGGAATGAACTAAATGAGCCAACTGTAGCTAGTGTCAATGTGTTGGACAGGTAAAAGTCATGCCTGGACTCTCAGCTCAGTAAGTTACAACACTTCCATCAATGAGTTCAGGGGAGACGTTAAGAGCTCGGCAGTGGTACAGTACTTCTGTGCTGAAGTCCACCGTCATGGGGTCCAGAACACATTGATGCACACACTGCACCTAAATGTCAGCATTGCCTTCAAAATCTGCAACACCTTCTGATGAACATTGCAAAAATCTCGTCATCATATCTCTACCTTATTGCATGTTCATCAGTGATAGAAATCCTCAGACCGATATCACCTTTGTAAATGGCAGCTTGAAAAGAAATAGACTAACAAATGTGAACTGCCTCAGAGAATTCTATTACTGTGAAATACATTATTTTCATACAAGACTGTACAGCTGTTGGAATAAATTACTTGTTTTAGGTGTAAATATCCTGAAAGTTTTGATATCTCTATTTGCTCTACATTGAATTAGTTGAATCAGCATTGTTATTTTTCAGTTTATACTAATTTATCGAGTTATCATGATTCCATGAACTTTATTTATTATCTGATGGGATATTTGCCTTTTTCAGATCTAGGTGTTAATCTTGATGATTTTAGAGATGATGGATGTAAATCATGGGTGGTGAAAGAAGAAACATGCACCTGTAGTGTTTGCTGAACCTTGACGCGAGCTCATTCTCATTTTATGTGAGCAATTCCAAAGGGTTATGAAATATTAATATAATTTGTGTTTTTGCAGGCAAGAAATTTAGCAGTGAGGATTGAGTTTAGGAGTTCAGATGAAGAAAATGCCCAACCATTGAAGGTAAATGTTGTTCACTATTTATGAGCTATTCTGTGACAATGCAGCAACTCTGGGTCCGTAATATGGAACCACAAATTTACTTCCTGACATTGTACATCTTTAGTGAATGCCAGCCAGTGCATGGAGGGTTAGTGTCTTCATATCAGATGGGAGAAAAGAATGCTGCAAGTTGACCCTAGACCTGGGAACTACTATCTATCGCAGTTACAGACTGGGCACAGGCTGAGAGGCCTACTAATAACATAGCTGAAAGCCATTCTGTATATTTACAGATGTTGATGGGGTAATCATTGGTTAAACTACATTTGAATTTAATGCAAGTAGTAAGTACCCAGCTTGCCAGTGTTCATACGACACATTCCCGCCTTGGTCTCATGATTTTAAAATCTTTATTTTTGTTGAGCTGGCCAGGATGTTGAGTTAAGAATAAGTGTAGAAGTGACCACAAGTGTGCTAACAGCCAATCTGTGTTTTTAAACACTTTTAAAAGCATTGCAAGAACACATGTTGCTGTGGGGACTGTCCGTTTCTGGTCCTTTTTTTCCTATAACCAGTTTTCTCTTTAAGAACATCTGCTTATTCTTCCCAATGTCTGACACAATGAGAGCTTAACTACACCAGGTTCAGACATTTATAGGGATGGTTGAAAATTACAACAGACATGCCGTGGGCATTGATTTGCAGTTGCTGAGTCCCTCTTTCAATGGTTTTCAATTACTGACCAGCCAGAGTTCAGCTGAGAAATGATTGGGCAGTGGCTGGAAGTTGCGCCCAATTTCTTTATTGCATAGTTTCACAAGTGCAGAAAGATGACAATATTTGTGATCTGTGGTTCAAATGTTTCTTGGTTATTTTTATTTATTGGGCCATTTCAAGTTTGAAAGGTTACTTGTGCAGTGAAGAAAACCATAATGTTAACAACTACAGAGGATAAAACTCTAATGGGCCACTTGGGTGGATGATGTTACTGAGAGATATTTCTCTTTATTTGCAATAAAGCTTTATTACTTTCCTTTTTTAACAGTGCATTTATGGAAAAGCAGGAAGCTCAGTGTTCACAGCAGCAGCACAGACTGCAGTCCTATATCATGTCCAGAACCCTGATTTTTATGATGAGGTAATTTACTAAGTGCTGTGTGGAAGTCTGCAATTAATATTCAGGCAATAGTGCGTCACATTGACAAATCTCACTAAATGGTTCCTCATGTATAATCACGAGTTAAAATCATAATTTGCTGGTAAAGATACACTAAAGCAATGCAGAGGGGAGAGCTTTCCCCAACTTTAAGCAAGGCCCCAAGAGAAAAATTTACATGCCCATTCCATTGTATGTAAAACTTTATGCCTTGCATGTGACATCTGTGTGAAAGCCTGCAATTAATAATCACAGGAGATGCAATGTGTTGGTGAGGCCCACTTTGGAATATTCTTTGCAAGTTTGCTCACTTGCCTACAGGAAAGATGTAAATAAGTTTGAAATAATACAGAGAAAATTTACAAAGGTGTTGCCACAACTGAAGAACCTGAGTTATAAGGAAAGATTGAATAGTTCAGGACTTAATTCCTTGGAACATACAATATTGAGGGATGATTTGATAGAGGTATACAAAATTATGAGGGGTATAGGGCAAATGCAAGGAGACATTTTCCACTGAGATTTGCTAGGACTACAACTAGAGGTCATGGGTTAAGGTGAAAGGTGAAAAGTTTAAGGGGAACATGAGGTTGAAACTTCTTCACTCAGAGGGCTGTAAGAGTGTGGAATGAATTGCCAGTGCAAGTGGTGCATGTGAGCTTGATTTCAATGTTTAAGAGAAGTTTGGATAGGCACGTGGATGGGAGGGGTATGGACGACTATGGTCCCAGTAGAGATTGAAGGGAGTAGGCAGTTTAAACAGGTGGTCATGACTGGATGGGCCAAAGGGCCTGTTTTTGTATTGTACTTTTCTATGACTCGATGACAATATGCAAGGCCCAAGGTTTCACATGCAATGGAATGGCCATGTGCACTTTTCTCTGATGGTGTGTTCATCTGTCACTATGCAGTGTATGAGCAAGTACTTTGGCATGCAGCTCATTTGTGCTCAAAGATCAACATGCCAGGTTTGGCCTAACTGGGTGAGGGACTTCATCAGTGCCAAGTGATTGCTGGATATGTGAAGGCCAATACTAAAGTCTATGGCTTTAATGTGGATCAGTTTCTCTTGGCAACTGGGAAGGTCAACATTATGCATTCTTTGATGAAAGAAAACATATTCTAGAGATACCAGATGAGAAGAGCATGATAATATTTTTTGAATAACTCTCTAATCTGTAAGCTATCATTATTGTGCTGCTCCGGTTACAGAAATGCTTGAATTTTGTAAGGGGAATGTCAACAAACTGAATTTCAGGGAAAAAACATTTTCTGTGTCATTGCAGAACAACTGGATGATTTGTGATGTAGTTTGGTGATGTTTAGTGGAGGAAAGAAAGAAGAGGATGTAAGAAAAGGGCCAGCACTGGATGAAAACGAGATTGAACTATCATCCAAGGTGATAGGGCGGTGAATGGGCCAGACTCAGAGATTGTGGTCAGTTGGAGAGTTCAGGGGTGAGAGTTTGTCATTCATAGGTGCAGCTAGCAATTGTGAGATGGGGTAACTAAGGAGGAATCACAGGTATCAAAAGATAGGTAGGTTCACGAGGTTAATTCCCGGGATGATGGGACTGTCATATGTTGAAAGATTGGAGTGACTGGGCTTGTATACATTGGAATTTAGAAGGATGAGAGAGGATCTGATTGAAACATATAAGATTATTAAGGGATTGGACACGCTACAGGCAGGAAACATGTTCCCCATGTTGGGGGAGTCCAGAACCAGAGGCCACAGTTTAAGAATAAGGGGTAGGCCATTTAGAACAGAGTTGAGGAAAAACTTTTTCACCCAGACAGTTGTGGATCTATGGAATGCTCTGCCTCAGAAGGAAGTGGAGGTCAACTCTCTGGATGCTTTCAAGAAAGAGTTCAATAGAGCTCTTAAAGATAGCGGAGTCAAGGGATATGGGGAGAAGGCAGGAACGGGGTACTGATTGTGGATGATCAGCCATGATCACATTGAGTGGCGGTGCTGGCTCGAAGGGCTGAATGGCCTACTCCTGCACCTATTGTCTATTGTCTATAATAAAAGGTATGTTAAATATAAATTTGGAATGACATTTAAAATTAAGCTAAGAAAAAGAGAATTTGAGATTGACTTCAGTGAGGATTACAGTGACCTCCTTCAGAGTAATCAATAAAAATAAAACAGATTTCTGGATTAAGAAATCAAGTAAGAACATTTTAAAATGTAAGTTCCAGCTGCATTATGAGGATAGTTTTAGATTGTTTTCTCTTTGAATAAGCTGCTTTGGGGCCAGTTGTGCTGGTTGATGTTCTCAAGAGCACCACTAGCCTTCGGCAGGTCCCTCCAAGCAAGTTCCAGCCAATATAGACGGTCTCTAAGTCCAGGACCTGTTGTGAGATAGATGCTGGTATATATCTTGCTCTGCTCATTCTATGACTGCAATGTGGCGTTCATTGGTGGGAATTTGCAACTCCTTGCTAGAGAGTCCCCTCTGATTTTACACCAGCAAGGTTTGTTGTGGAATAGGAGATCCCCTGTAATTTAGATGGAAATCCCAGGTTGAAATTTAGGAAGAAAATTTGTTTTTTAAAAAATTATCTAAAGCCATTTATTATACTTATGTTTTAAATACGTTTGTAATACAAATATTAATTTTAAGTAGGCACGCAGCCTACGAAGTAAGGGAATGCCCCTAACTTTAGCTCCTGTCCTGTCCAAGGCTGATTGGGTGTTCTGAGGTTGCAATGGGATATAAACAGAGGCCTATCCAGCTCAGAAGCTTCACTTCCCCTCACCAAGTGTTGGCCGCCATTTCTGGAGATGGGTTGATTCCGGTTTGTTCAGATGCAATACAATCCTGAGAATGGTACTTGTTAGATTTAATAGTTTGAGCAGTCAGTTCACAGCATAACTGTAGACTTAAACAAGACCTGCTGTGTAAGGATGAGGTTAATATTGAAAACTATTTTTGTACTTCTAATTTGCAGGTGAAAATTGAACTTCCAACTCAGCTGAATGAGAAACATCACATTCTTTTTTCATTTTATCACATCAGTTGTGACCTTGCTACAAAAGGTGGCTCCAAAAAGAAGGAAGCATTAGAAACACAGGGTGAAGTATCTGATTTGTCATGGCTTCCTCTAATAAGCTCTTTTCTCTAAAACACTGCAACTTAAAGATCAGATTTCTTTTGTAGAAAGATTTCCTTTTAAATTCTTATTAAATTTTGTAGATGCTTGAAAGCAGCACATAATTAGTCTGTGAAAATGGTATCAGATTATATTGGAGAGGGAAAAGAATAGTGTTCAGTAAAAATCTAATGGAGCTAGCTTGAACAAACATACGTTTTACAGACTTATATCTTTTAGAAAATATTTACTAACTTTTCTTCACTTAAACATTAATTTATTAGTTCTTTTACGGGAGAGCTGGATTTCCACATCTTGATCCTACGTCATCACGTGACGTCCCCCAGACTTATATCTTTATAAACGACCTGTTAATGAAAAGAATATTGAATAATTTTGAACCAAGCAACATGTGACTTTTAAAATTGTTTGCTGAAGTACTTTGCTTAGCATAGAACAACACGTATGAAAATTACCTTACATCGTCTGGCAATATGAAGATCAACGTTCTTACTTGTTTTCTCTCTACTTTGTAGTTGGATATGCCTGGCTACCTCTCTTGAAAGATGGCAGACTTGCATCACTAGAACATTCCATACTTGTAGCAGCCAGTCTTCCAGCTGGCTATCTCAGTTATCAAAACATTACACCAGGGAAGGTAAGAACAAAGGAAAGATATCATTCAACCCAAAGGATTATGAATGGTGAATATCTATAACACTTTCCTTATGGGAAACAAGATATTATTGACAAGGATGGATAAGGGAATGCACAAATGTGTGCATTCTGACAGTCAGGCTCCAGAAAATAGTTTGCATTAACTGGCTGTAAAGTATGATCTCCGCATTATGATCTAGCCAGGGCATCAAAGGTTATGGTGAGAAGGCGAGGGAGTGGGAGTAAATGGGAGAATGGATCAGCTCATGATAAAATGGCGGAGCAGACTCGATGGGCCCAATGGCTGACTTCTGCTCCTTTGTCTTATGGTCTATTAGAACAGAAGTGTCAGGTTCATAAAATTTTGGGCCTTGACTCTCACTCATATTAGAATGTGAGCTTTAGGCACCCAGTCGGTCATTCTTAGATAGCTTGCTAATAATGATGATATGAATTTTGAGCTACTTGGACTACTAAGGCTATTCCTTCCTAATAGTTCCTAACAGAGAGGAGGAATACACTAGAGGTAGGGAGATATGACCAAAAGAGGAAGGAAACAAGTGAGGAGGTCACTAATCTATGTTTGATTTTTACACAGACAAATGGACCTGATATTAAGTGGGTTGATGGAGGGAAGCCACTCTTCAAAGTCTCTGTGCATGTTGTATCTACAATCTATACGCAGGTATGAACCAATGTGACACTCTACCGTGAATGTACTTTTCATCTTTCAGTTTACCTTTGCCTGATCGAATGTTCCCAGTAAGGAATAAGTGATAATAACAAACTCCCTTAAATTCACTTATGTGGTAAATAAAAAAAATAATGAAGATCTGTGGACCCATAAACTTCCCAGTCAGTGTAGCTCTGTGAGGCACTATTGCTGTCTAGAGCTATTTGATGGAAAACCAGCCCTTTCCATGTGGTAAGATTAAGAATGTCTGCATTCTGTTTCTTTTTATTAGGATGAAAGACTAAATAACTACTTTCAGGAGTGCCAAAAAATAGAAAGTGGAGAATCAAAGACTTCATCTTCAGAATTTATCAGGAGCGCAGAGGTTTGATCATTCAAAGTTCAACTAGATGTAAAATTGAAATAATTGCATAATTAAGGACTATTAAAAGCTATATGTATTTTTAATACTTCAATTGCTCCCTCAGAATGTAAAGAAAATAACTATTAATCCCCTAAATTTGGAAATAATAATTTTGTTCATAAGTAACATCAATACACCTGTATATGAAATCGTGTTAACAAGCAGAGATGTTTCTGCGTATAAGTGATATGCTTTGAAATAGACTGCAGCCCTGTAAAGTTAGCATCTGGTTAAATGTAATACCAATAATGTTATAACGTGGGACTGATTCTTAATTTACCTAGGTTTATTGATAACCATGTGTATGAAAGATTTTAATTTTTAAGCTATTTTTGATCATTTCAGGGTCTTCTTGGCATAGAAAAGATCCACGTGATTGTACATTTCCTTCCTGTTCTTCTGAATCAGCTGCTCTATAACTTAGTGCAGACAGAAGAAAATCTAGTTTCTACTGCCACCATCAGGTAAGCATATTAAAGCTGCTGATTTATCAAAATGAGTCTCATTGCAACCATGCAGCTATGTAACACATTAAGCAATAATCTTTTAAATGCAAGTGGCTTCATTTTGAGAACAATAGTAGAATATGTGTACCACAGTCTCTCTGGGGACTGCTAGTCCATGTCATGAACTGTTGCCAATCAGGAATTCCAGAAGTGCACGTAGTTCTGTATCCTGTGCCTTTGGAAGAGTGAAATCTTATAACCAAGTGTCACTTGAGAAGTGCCACCAGAGATACATAATCTCTCAGCATGTCAGAGGCTCAAACATGGTGATTCTGAGCTGTTGTTCCAAGTATAGTGGACAGATTTCAATGCCCAGATTAGGTGTGGGCACAGCACATGTTCAACAAAGGACAGGGCATCATAGATATACAAAATGTTTTGGAGTACTCAGTACCGCACCCTAGTCAAAGAAAAAATGTTTTTCACTGAAAGTGGAGACAGTTGATCCACAGCCATGGCAGAAAAAGATATTGATTCAGGTTAAGATGGACCTTTACTACAGTTTTCAGTAGGTCCTCATTCTTCTTTTAAAACCCATGGTTTTAGTCCAATCCAGTGTAGTTTCTTCTGGATGTGGTTGCAATAATGCCATTGCTCTGTGCCCAGCACCCTTCTGCACCTTTGAATGAGGGCAGTGAGTCAATTTCTCATTACTTGGAAGACCCATTCACACCTTGTGAAGGTTTTTCTCTCAAATGAAAACACTCGTGCTCATGCTTGAACTTTTGCCTGAGAAATACAGACAATCACTTTAGAATTTGGCTTTAGGCCTTCACAGTCATGGCTGGAATGAAAACCAGGGTTGGGGGATTTTTAAATGTTTGCCATGTCATCCCAAGAAACGATCCAATGTCTTATTAAAGCAGTGTTTGTTGGGACCTGGAAACAAAGGCCTCAAAGTCTGATGTACAACACCTTGCTGTGCACTAAAGCGTTCATTTTCTTTTTCAAGGGCTATTGTTGACATTGTTGCCAAGTGCAATGAAGAACAGCTTGACAATTATCTCCGCTCATACATTAAGGTAGAAAACATTGACAAAGCAATGACAATTATAATGCTGATTATTTATTTCGCTACTCAAAATGTATACAGAAATATACACAAATATTGTCATTAAATTTATTTTGAAAGCAAAAATTATTCTCTGGGCCTTGCTTGGGACTTCGTACTAGCAGCTCTCTGGAAGGGGAGGTGGAAATCACATTAGCAGCTGTCAAACTTGACTGCGGCTATTTAAAAATAAATGATTGCGTCTGGGAGTAAAAGCTCTTTGAGGCTTTAAAAAGCTGTAAGTATTTGCAATGCACTTTCAGTCTTTACATTACAAATTTGTCATTTAGTCCTCTGTGGGACCAGTGCTGGCAGATGCATCTGGAAAGGGTCTGAACTTCTTAGTTTTATTGGTATAACAACGGAATACTGAGCTCAGGATTTGAGTAAAGAGAATCAAACTACGTTTATAAATATTTCAAGCTGAACACCCTTCATCAGAACTGTAAAAGAGAGAAAACAAGTTGCTTTTCAGTTTTTCAAGAGAGCAAGAAAGAAATATTTCTAGTAAGGGAGACAGGTTATCATGCCAATAAGCCATGTGATTGAGACATAAACAAGTGAAGTTATAGAAAAAAGAATTCTAAGGCATGTCAAAGCTGTGTGAGGCAGGTTAGAGCTGTAGGAGTTGGCCAGCAGGTCAAGCAGTGGCAAAGAAGTGAAAATACAGGTTACAGATATGAAACCTAAAGCAGATATGACCAATTCTCAAACAGAATCAGAAGCACTGACATACTTTATGGAATTCTTTGTTTTGTGGTAGCAGTGGAGTGTAATGCATCAAAAATTACTGTTACAGTACAGATAAAATAAATAAATAGCACAAAAGAGGAATAGTGAGGCAGTGTTCATGGGTTCATGGACCTCTCAGAAATCTGTGAGAAAGAAACTGTTCCTAAAATGTTGAGTGTGAGTCGTCAAACTCTTGTACCTTTTCACTGATGGTAGCAATGAAAAGAAAGCATGTCCTAGATGGTGAAGATCCTTAATGATGAATGCCTTTTTAAGATGTTCTTGATGGCGGGGATGCTTGTGCCCATGTTGGAGCTGGCTGAGTCTGCAACCTCTTTTGCAGCCTCTTTTGATTTTGTGCATTGGAGCCTTCATTCTTGGTGGTAATGCAATCAGTCAGAATGTTCTCCGTGGTACATTTCTAAAAATTTTCTCCAGGCTTTGATGACGTACAAAATCTCCTCAAACTCCTAATGAAGGATAGCCACTGATGTGTCTTCTTTGTGATTGCATCAGTATGTTGCGTTCAGGGTAGGTCCTCTAATATATTGACATCCTGGAACTCGAAGCTGCTCACCTTGACACCTTGATGAGGACTAGTGTGTGTTCTCTCAACTTCCCCTTCCTGAAATCTACAACCAGTTCTTTGGTCTTGCTGATACTGCATGCAAGGTCGTTGTTGTGACACCGCTCAACAACCATTCTGTCACTCCTGTACACCTCCTTGTCGCCATGTGAAATTCTGCCACAAAATAGTGGAGTCACCATCAGATAGTGTTTGAACTATGCCTAGCCACACATTCATAGTGTGGAGAGAGTAGAGCAAAGGGCTATGCCACACTTCCTTGAAGTATGCCAGTGTTGATTGCCAGCAAGGAGGTGTTTCTCCCGATCTGCACTGATTGTCGGCTCCTGATCAGGAAGTCAGGGCTCCAGTTGCAGAAGGAGGAAAAGAGGCCTTGTTTTGAAATTTATGAATTAGTTCTGATGGTATTGAATGGTGAGCTGCAATCAAAATATAAGAAATCTGATGTAGGTATTGCTGTTGTCCAGGTAGTCCAAGGCCAAGTGAAGTCAATGAGATTGTATCTGCTGTCGACTTGGTGTGGCAGTTAGCAAATTGCAGTAGGTCAATGTCCTTGCTCAAGCACTTCCTAACAACAGATGTAATTACTACAGGGCAATAGATGTTGAGGCTGGGCACCCTACTCTTCATGGACCCTTTCAGAGCAGATAGGAATCTCTGTCTGCAGCAGTGAGGTTGAAGATGCCCTTGAACTCTCCAGGCTGTTGATTGGCACTAGTTTTCATTACCCTGCCAGGTACACCACCAGGGCCATCAGAAGCAAGGGTTCACCCTCCTGAAGGATGTTCTGATATTGGCCTCCAAGACAGAGATCGCAATGTCTGAGATGCTCTGGGGATATACAGTGATGTAGCTTTACTCTCGCTTTCAAAATTCACCTAAAAAGTGTTGAGCTCATTGGGCAAAGAAGCATTAATGTTGTTAGGTTTCACCTTATAGGAAGTAATAGCAGGCAAACCCTGCCACTGATGCCATGCATCTGATTGTGTCTCTAACTTCACAAGGAATTGCCTTTTTGCTCTCATAATGGCCTTCCATAGGTCATGCCTGGACTTCTTGTACAATTCAGGATTACCAATCTTGAACACCACAGATCTAGCCCTAAGTAGACCGTGAATCTTCTGGTTTATCCAGGGCTTCTGGTTTGGGTATGTCCAGTATGTTTTCAAAGGCACACACTCACCTCACAGGCCTTGTGATTGTGCACCACAATCTTCCTCTTCTTCTTCGGCTGTCCATCGATTTCGATGTTGACTGTGCTGAGAGTTTAGTCTCTGCAGGCACGTTTATTCAGATTCAGATTCAGTTTATTGTCATTTAGAAACCACAAATGCAATGCAGTTAAAAAATGAGACAACGTTCCCCCAGAATGATATCACAAAAGTATGTGACAAAACAGACTACACCAGAAAATCCACATAACGTTTGGCAATCCCGAATCCAGAGTTCAGAGAGGCTGCTGCATATGAATATCGCGCTACCATCTAGCGCGTTCCCCGGAAAGGAGCTCCAAATCCACCAGACAAAACGACCAAAAACTAAAGCTGTAAGACCTGCACAAAACCACATAATTACACCATATAGTTACAACAGTGCAAACAATAGCATAATTGATAAAAAAAAACAGACCTTGGGCATAGTAAAAATAGTCCAAGATGTTAAAGGACTGTAAGTTCAAAAGAAATCACCATAGTTTCCACAAGTCCCCAGGGTCCCAACAGACTCGCCATCCCACACTGGCGGCAGAAGGGAATACCCCCGCTATGGATTTCCAAGGTGCCGCCCAACTCAGCCTCGCAGACGCAGCACACAATGAAAGCTCTGTCGAAACCAGCCTCGCAGACGCAGCACACACCGAAAGTGACCTGAGTCCGTCGAACCTCCAAGCCGACAATCATCCCCTCCGGCACAGCTTCTCTGAGCACCATCCTCTGCCGAGCGTATGAAGACGGCCCCGCCAACGGCCATTGGCAACACAACCCTGAGGACTGGGGACCTTTTCTTCCCAGCAGAGTCCCGGACCTCACAGCAGCAGCAGCAACGAAGAAGGTCTTTCCTGATGTTCCTCTGTGCTCCCACGTCCGTTTTCAATCGATTATGATTGTGCATGGCAGCCCACCCCACTTCACAAATAACAGATAATCAGTTCCAGAGTGGCCGCTGCAAGTTTCATCACGCCACCATCTTGGATAAAAATGGGCCACAAGACCAGCATTAGATCGGCACTGTCTCCCACATCGGTTGCATTTGTGACTTGACTGGTCTAGCACCGAATGTCTGCGTTCATGACCTGCTTCATATTTCTTCTGCCTTTTCTCCTCGATAGCTGGGATTGACTTCTTGACAATGCAGTGCCAACTTCTTCTGGCCAAAGCATCTTTCTCCCAGGTGTTGACATTCATGTCAGTGTTCTTCATATGGTGCTTGAGCACATCTTGGTAGCGCAGCTTCTGACTACCATGCTTCCTCTTTCCTTATGTAGCTCGCCACAGAAAACAGCTGTGGTTAAACGATCATTGTTCATTCTTGTAACATGACCAGTCCAACGCAGCTGAGAAGCTGTGATGAGTGATTCTGCGCTGACTGTCCCAGCACGTTTGAGCACCTCCACATCTGGTACCCTCTCTTACCACTTGATGTGTAATATTTGGCGTAAATGTCTGAGTTGTGTCTTCGTCAATTTCTTGATGTACTTCCGATACAATGTCATCGCTTCAGCTGAATAAAGCAGAGATGGTAAAATAGCTGTGTTATACACTTTGACCTTGGTTGCCATTTTAATGTCGTGGCGAGACCAAAGTCACTTCTGCAAAGCACCAAAGACTTTTGTAGCTGATTGAATTCTCCTCTCAACTTCCAGATCTGATGAGTTGGTGTTGATCACAGCACTTCCTAAGTATGAGAAAGAGTCAGAACATTTCAGCGCTACCCCATTGACCGATATGACTGGTGGCTGGGTCTCACTGGGACTACACAGAGGAGGAGGCTGGTACAGAAGTTCAGTTTTGGAGATATTGATTCTGAGGCCAAAGAGAGTGGCAGAAAATGAGAAGTGGTCTACAATTTCTTGAATCACATTAACATTGGTAGCAACCAGGGCTGAGTCGTCTGCATACAGAAGATCTCTGACACATATATCTCTTGATTTGGTTGAGGCTTTGAGTCTTGACCGGTTGAACAATTTTCCATCTGAGCGTGTTCTGATGTACACACCTTTGTCCAAATTATGGTCCATTATTTCCAAAACTGCAGCAAGATATAGTGTGAACAAAGCTGGAGCAAGAACACATCCCTGTTTTACCCCGTGGTTGATGGTGAAGGCTTCATTGATGTCTCCTCCGATAGATACTTTGCCAGGCATGTTCTCATGAAACAACTTGATCATCGTAATCAGTCTATCTGGACAGCCATAAGTTTTGAGCACTTCCCAGAGTGTTCTTCTGTCCACCGTATCAAGTGCTTGTGAGAAATCAACAAAGACAATGTACAATGGTTGTTGCTGTTCTACCCCCTTCTCCTGGAGTTGCCTCAAAGTGAAAATCATGTCAGTGGTTGCTCTTCCAGCCCTAAAGCCTTTCAGGAAGCTCATCTTCTGAGATGATCTTGAGCCGGCTGAGCAGTATCTTTGCCATAATCTTGCCAGCTGTGGACGGAAGGGAGATTCCTCTGTGGTTTCCACAAACACTACAATTGCCTTTCTTCTTGCAGATGGTGTCAATCAGCGCATCTTTGAAGTCCTGAGGAAGACATTGATTCTGCCAACAAACATTATATAAGTTCAACAGTTCAGTCTTCGGGGCAGGACCACCTTGCTTCAGTACAGCTGATGGAATGCCATCTTTCCCGGGAACTTTACCACTTCTGGTATCTTTTAAAGCCTTATTAAGTTCTGTCATAGTGACAGGACTGAAAGCTATCTATGGTCCAAGAAGCAATACAGTGGCTTAGTAAAAACTGCAGATGGGAGCAAGCTATGCACTAACAGGAAAGACATCATGAAGCGATGGAGGGAACACGTCTGTAACCTTCTAAACCAACAAGGTTCAGCTGACCGCAATGCATGCACGGTGCACCACAATGAGTTAGTCATGAAGCACACGTCACCGCTTCAGACTTTGCCTGAAGCCACCCTTAGGCTGGAGTGCTTTTCTGAAGTGCTGGGTTTGAGCCATGTCTCTATGAAGCAGAGTGCACAGTAGTCCCTCATGTCTCTCTGGTTCCTAACAGAGGCAGCAAGCAAACTGAAGTTATTGTATTGAGTACTGAATCCTGGTTTTATCCTTCCTTATGCTTACCTTTATGGAAGCATAAACTGATGGTGTAACAATAATTCCTTTTGGTGACCTGAATAAATGATTCTGTCATTTAGATATGTTCTTTGTATGTCTCACCAATTTTCTTGAACTTAGCAATTCCTTGGAAGCCATTAAATTATCCCTTTGGACAAAAACTAACGAGCAAAATTAGAATAAATGAGAGGAACTGATTTGTTTTCATTTCTAGAAATTACATTTCTTAATTAGTCTGCATTCTTTGTGTGTTCGTGATTTGTTAATTTTCTCTTCTACCTCACCACTGAATGATTTTTCATCTTTAAGTCGATTGGTAGAAAACAGAGCGGAGAGAATGAAGTGATACTTGCCACTGTGTTTTAGCCTTTAAAGTATAATTATAGTGTAGACCTGGAAAAGTGATTTCTTCAAGTAAAATAGCCTTTCAAAAAATACAAACGTTAATATTGAATATATTTATTCACTACCATTGTGTGCTGTTGCCATTGTTAGGTGTTTGAATCTGACTGAATTTCTCTCTCAATCTTTATTTGATGCAGTTTGTTTTCAAGGCTGAATACTCTGAATTGAACCAGAAAACGATTCATGAAGAGCTTTTGAAAGGTATCACGGAAGTCTTGACATCTACAGAGGTCGCTGATGTTAAACGGATGCTGAAGGTAAATCCTGAATAGTGACCAATCATATTTCATGCCAATGTATCTACGTGAGTGTAACCTGAATAGTGACATTCACAGTGAAAACAGGAAGGAAATTAAAGGAAATATTCAGCAGGTTGAAGAGCATCTGTAGAAGGAGAAACAGTTTTAATATTTCAGTCTTTTTTTCTTTAGAAAAGTTCACCATCTTGGAAGAGTGAACTAGAATTTGAAGAAAAGCAGCAACAGTTCTTAACCAAATTGCTGGCAGTTCTCAGGTTAAGTTGCCCATATTTGGGACTTCAGTATGAACAAAGGAGTCCCCAAAATGCTGCCCATCTTTTGTGTGGGTTTCACCGACTGTGCTCTGACTTTGATCTACCTGTGGGGAATTGGCCTGCTAAAACTGTGCAAGGTTAGATTTAACAGAGGAGCAGCAGGTCCATTCACTTTAATGGTGGGCAACTGCTACAAGGACAAGGGCCATAGCAATGCACTGAAAGCCCTTGGTACCTCCATGGCTGGCTAAGTCTGCAGCATAATTTATCTGGTTGTCATAGACTTTTCCACCTCTTTCAGCAATGTAACTTGAGACCCTGCTACTACACAGGCTTTGTCATTTAGGACCATGTCTTCCTGAAGTTCAACACAGGCAAATCTAGAAAAAGTGGAATTTGCTTTTAACACAAGTTATCAAAGAATAGGACTAATGCTGGTCCAATGATTATTTCTCTACACTGGCAGCTTGATCTCCTGAGTATGTCCAGCATTTGTTTGGTGTTTTCCAGGTTTTCAAATCCATTGTAATTTGCGTTTGTATTAATGTTAATGGTAATTTAATGAAATTCCACAGTTTTGTTATTTAATGCAATATTTTGTGGTATCTTTGCTGTTTCTATAATTTTGGTCTTCCATCTGAAACAGATGCAATGACATTATTAGGGCATTAAAATCTTATCTTGTATGTATAAAGGGGAACAGATTTGAATGGCAGGATAGTAGTGATCAACTCAGTTTTATTTCTGTTGCATTAATATGTCTCCATTGTGTCAACTGTTTTCATAATACTTCACAGTTCTATTTGGTGCTTTATTATTCATCATCAACGAAACTTAAATAGTTACAGAATGATGATAAGACTATGATTGTTGTTAATAGTCATTGAAAAGTACAGCACAGAAACAGACCCTTCAGCCCATCTAAACCATGCTGAATCATTTAAGCTGCCTCGTCCCATCAACCTGAACCCAGACCATAGCCATCCATGCCCCTGCTATCTGCGTACCTATCCAAACTTCTCTTAAACATCAAAATCAAGCTCGCATGTACCACTTGGGTTGACAACTCGTTCCACACTCTCACGACCCTCTGAATGAAGATGTTCCCTTCCTGTTCACTTGTTTCCTAAGTGGGAAAATAAGTAAAGAGATGTTTTCTTCCAATAATGGCTCTTCCATTATTTATTTACTGAATTGTGAAATCAGTTTAATAGTTAATGTCATGCTCCAGCTTAATAGAAATTTAAAAATTATTGATCAAGCTTATTCTGAAACCTTACTTTTTTTTTGTATATTTTGTGTAGTTTTCAGAATTCTGATGATTTTACCACTGTTTTTCAGCATCTATGGTTCTTCTTTGAAATTGTTATAAAGTCACTGGTGCAATATCTGGTTGGTGATGAAAAGCGACTGCAGGTAGGGAGATGTGGGGAGAATGCATAAAAACAACAAAGTAATGTTTAAAAAGTACTGTGGCACATATGTCAAGATGAGTAAACATGTAAAGAATAAAAGTAAAGGAAAAACTGCATGTTATACTGAAGCTTCTCTTAAAATTACACCTGTTCATCTCAATTTAAGAATAAATGTTATTGCAACTGCTAAAATAACTTGTGTCACCACTAATAAGATCAATTTAATGACCCTTTCAGATTTTTTTAAAAAATAGTTTAAAGCTTGATCAATTTGATGTTGACAAATTTTACTATTCTGACGAGCAGAATTACAGACTTCGGGAAGTCATTGTATTCATGTTCATTATCTCTCTCTAAACTGCGTAGCTAAAGCGTACTGAGAGGTTTCCATCGTCCTATCACAGTGCGATGGAAATGCTGGTGACGGTCTTGGGAGATCTCATTTTCAAATCGTTCAAAGAAATTGAGGAAGAAACCAAGGAGGCAAACCACTATCTTGCCATGTTTGTAAAGGTAAAGCTTGTCATTCTGAAAATACTTAACACAAAAAAAACCTGATCATCATGCAAGAGCGTTGTGAGAAAGGGGAAGAGGAAATGATTATAGTTTTAGGAAGTCATTAGTAATATTATCCTAGACCTTCTTCATACCGTGTTTACATTTTCACTTCAAGTAATTACCTAGTTCTTTTTAATAAAACAGTTATATTTTTGCTCATTCTGGTAGGATGTCTTAAAATTGAAGTATGTATATTTTGGGGAATGTAAGGATTCAGTAGAATGCAATCAAAACAGATCCTGTGTCCAAATGTTAATGTTTGAGATGGACTTAGCGTTAGGCATTGGACATCCTTTCCTGTAAGCTGATTAGCTGCTGCTGAAGGTTATTTTTCTTTGTTTTAGAGAACTTTTGCTCCATTTTGGCACATCTCATTTCATAGCAAGTGTTCAACAAATATGTTCTGCAGCGTGTTACAGTTTGAAAATCTATGTACATGTACTGGATTACATTTTTTTAGATCAATTCTCCTATTCCTCATTCAGTTAAACTTGACCAGTAGGGTCAGCTATATCAGATGCTGGCAGGATGTCTCTAATTAACTTTGATGAGTGTACTTCATAAAACAGTTAAGTGGTTTTCTGTGTGAAGAACACATTCACCGAGTGGCTGCAGGGTTCAGTTACTTTAATCGGCATATTATTGTGACATTCCAGTGCTCTTTGAAGGGTGTGGGCCTTGAATACAGGAGCTAATGTAAGTCATTCCACTTCCCTGAAAGAGTCAATGATCTCTCCTGAGCACCAAAGTGGTCCTTCAAACTTCCCATTGGGGACTGATATATTAAGAGACCCCAGTCACTGGAAAAGATTCTACATTAAAGTTCATATCTCTCACCTGATGTTGAAAAAAAAATGCACAGATGGTGCAGAATTTGTGAATTTAAAGGACAAAAAAGATTGAATGTTAAATAAACTAGAATATATTTTCTGCACAGCCTTGCACAGTATTGGCATGGGTACTCCCATGCAACTACAATGGACATTTTTCTGTGCCATGTCCAAAAGTTTTGAGTTCCATCAGTGCTGCATCCTATTGGTTAATTGGTATCTAAATCAGAATCAGGTTTATTGTCACCGGCATGTGACGTAAAATTTGTTAACTTAGCAGCTGCAGTTTGATGCAATACATAATCTAGCAGACAGAGAAAAAATAATATTAAATAAAATCAAACATAATAATAAATAAACAAATAAATCAATTATGTATGTAAATCGTAACACTTAATGATTTTTACAGCGATGTTTTACCTTCATGGACAGAGGATTCGTAATGAGGCTGATCGGCAGTTATATGAACATTTTCAATGCTGGAGATCATAAGGTAAATGGCTCAGTTGTTTAAAAAAAATGAAAAACTCTAACATAATTTAGTAATACGTTGGTTATTTACTTTGCATATGATTCATCTTGCTAATCTGTCCAAATAAAAATGTCTGTTATTGCTGTAATCCAGAAACATTAACCTGAGTCTTAAGTAATCTCGTTGAGGACTCCCATGGATTTCAGAACAACTGTTTGCTAAATTCACTCTGCACTCAAATTTGGCACTTAACTGCTTAAAGGAAACTGGTGTGATTAGGTCCACCGTTCCTTTTGAAATTCTCCTATTTTTACTTCTCACATATTTACTTTACGCCACTCATTTTCTGAGATGTTACTTCTTGATATGCTGCAATACTTGTGCCAGGGGATATATTTCAAATTTTTCACCCAGTAGTCAAGAAAGTAAGAATTACGTGTATCCTTGTATAGGGTGCCACGTTAATATCACAAAGAATGAACTGAATAGCTTCAACACTAAATAGCCACTAATGATGGAAATCAGAGAAAGAGATTCTCCAGGATGATCAATCTGTCCAGTTTTTCTGTGCATTACAGCAAACACTATTGACCTATCTCTTGCATTCACATCTTAAGCTCCAGTAGCTATTGGGAATATCAGTTTGAAACCTGCATCTTCTATCTGAGTGAAAGGTTGTCATAACCATTTGGAGCACAAAGCTGATCATGGGTAGTTGGAATTCAAGCATTTGAGATGGTTAGAATGAGGGAACATTTTTTAAAAAGCAAGACGAAAAGAAAGACAAGATCACCGGCAGTAGCCGATTTATATTGCTGTATGTACAAAGGTGACAAATTGAAAATCTTTCCTCTGGTGTTAGTTTTTCATGTTGGTGCAAAGTAAGGTATAAAACACTGGACTAAGACGTGTTGCATTATGCAGAAAGCATCCGTGCATTATCCGAGAACTTCTTCTATGCTTTATGGCCCGACATTATTTTCTCAGGGCCGTTAGTGACATGAAATAAATACAAGGAAAGTAAAATTAGGCAGGATGTAAAATGAGCAGTAGAGCTGACGCTGCAAATTTCTCTTGGTGTGTCTTGTGAGAAATTTGCAAAAGAAGTGCTAGATTTAAAGGCAGGTTATCAGTTCTGAGAGTTATGTATTTATAGATCTGTGGGAAGAGTTGTATTTTGGTACTCGTTTACCCATTAAAGTCTATTAGATCATTTTGTATTAATGACAATATGTTATTTTAATATACTTTAATTGCAGACTCTCTTTGAATACAAGTTTGACTTCCTGCATGAAATTTGCAACCATGAACATTTCATTCCTCTCAACTTGCCAGTACTATTTTTAAAGAATAGATCAGGAAATAAAGGTAAGTTAACTTTTCTCTTCTGGATTAGGCTTGCCAATGGAGTGAAGGGAAGGCCTGTGAATTTTTTAGGGTGAAATTTTTCTTTTGTTGACACAAGTAATCAGTGTTTAATGTTTTTGGAAAGGCTCTCATATGCATGACGAGGTGAAGTGGATTAAACATCAGACCCTACAGCTCTGTTGGGGAAAGTTTCACATCATTGCCAAATGAATGAAAGAATTTGCACTCCATCTCAAATCACTGAATCAATACAACACGAAAGGCTATTCAGCCCATTGAATCTGTGCCAGCTCTTTGTCAACTAATCAAATCAGTTCTATTCCTCTACTCTTTCACCACATTTTTGTCAATTATCCCCTTTATGTCCACTCATTTCACTTTTGAAAATCTGATTCACTTTATTTCTATCATCTCTGGAGGGAGAATTTATAACGGTTCTGTACATAAAAAAGTTTTTCTTCACTTCCCTTCTGTCTTTTGCCCAGTAATTTGAACCTCTCTAATTTCTGGTCTCCCTGCCAAGGGAAATGGATTCTTCCTGTTCATTCTGTCTCAATGTCTCAAATTTTATTCACCTGAACTAAATATTCACCCAGTCACCTTTATTCCAGTCCAGGCATTCCAATTTATATATTAGTTATGTACCTGGACACAGAGATATTTGACTATATACAGCAATTGTTCATAAGAAAACATTGTTGGAATATTAACAATCTGTACAACTCATAATTTTGAGACATAATAGACTACAGATTCTGGAATCTGGAGCAGAAGCATTCTGCTGGAGGAATTCAACAGGTCGAGCAACTCTCTGGGGGAAAATAATTGTTGACATTTTGGGTTGAAACACTGCATCAGAATGCGGCCAAAATGTCTGCGATTCCTCCCCCTCCAGCCAAAACAGATGCGGCTTAGCCTGCAGAGCTCCTGCAGCAGATTGTCTGTACCCCATAATTTTGTTTCATTTCCTAAGATGTACATTTTGTATTCATTGGGGGAAGTCTCATGTCTTTGTTCATTATTTCCAATTTCCCTTGAACTATGTGATTTGCAAGTTCATATCACGCCTGGAGTTTACCCCAAATGGAAAGTATTAGTTATGAGTAAAGACTGGCAAGACTGGTGTGTTTTTTTTTTGGAATAAAGGGGACTGTATGGAGACTTAATTAAGATATATCAAATTTGAGACACCAAGTTAGAAAGAACAGGTAGAACCTATTTCCCTTAGCAAGGATGCAAGAAAGTAGAGCACGTAGATTAAAGTTAATTGGTTTAAGCAATATGAAGTAATTAGAAAAAGATTTTTCACCAAATAGGTAATGGGGTATGGAGCTCTTGCCTGGTGGTTAAGACAGAAAAAAACATAGAAAAGGGCAAGATCATAAAGGGACATAAACTACAGGACTATAGATCAAGCAATGAATGGAATGATTGGCTGAAAAGCTTTTACTTAAATTTCTCTGATCTCACGAATGTATGTGCGAGAGAAATATTGAATGTGCTCTTAGTTTTTCGCAAGCTAAACCTGGACCTATTACAACCAGTAAATCAAGAAGAAGTTGAATGTTTTGGTTTGTTTAATAGTGAAATCACATGATGGGTGGGATTTTACAGTAGTGCAAGGAACTCAGTCAACTGTTTTATTGATCTGGATTTAGAATTTTTCTCAAATAGTTGCAAGGTGAATGTCATTTGATGATTTTGTTTGCCTGCATTTACCATTCGTTAGTTAAAATGAAATAATTAATTTTCATAACCTTTTTTAATAAAAAAGATGGGGAAATGATAATACTGAGGCCAATAAAATCCCAAAGAAAGCTATAAAATGGACAAATAATTTTTCACATTAATGGGGACACACCCAGGCAAATGGAAGGCTCCACTTGAAAATCGGAGACAATGTTTGTGGTATTCTTCAAATGCTTAGGATATGCAAACAATCTCTGGGTTAACTTAATTTAGATATGTATAAATTTGATTTGTATGCATTTTGTTGTTGAAAATGTACTTTTTTTTTGTAGACACACTGCCAGAACATACTCTGACAAATGAATTTTGTCGTAACCATTTTCTTGTTGGCTTGTTGCTTCGTGAAGTTGCATTTGCACTTCAGGAAGACCAAGATGTTAGACATCTTGCAATTGCTATCCTTAAGAACCTGCTGGCCAAGCATTCATTTGATGACAGATATTCAGGAAAAGTAAGTAACATACTGTATCTTTTTATGGTACATTGAAAGTACGAACTCTGCTGCTTTGTGACATTCTTTAAAACTTACAGCCTCATAATTCAGTTGGAAATCATTTGTTGTATAGGCACTGAAAGACAAATTAGCAATAGGCTGAATACCTCCACTGACCTTCTCCAACATCTCCTGACCCCTCTCCCACCTCCACTACACCACATTGCCTCTGACAGTAAGTGTTCTTAGCCGAGCCCTAGGAAACATAGACCATTTCCCATATCCTCGATGTTTCAGCAAAGGCAGATACCATTCACCACCATCGTCAATGTGCAAACAGAACATTTGATTGATTGATACAAAAAGTATTTGAAAATCGAGACTTCAGACCTAGCATAGAACTCATGGTACACTAGGCAGCACTCCGATCTACTTCTGCGTCTAGCATCGCAATTACTTGAATAATATCACCAACAATGTCTCTGCAAGTCTGCAACGTCAGCATCCATTCCCACCACTGAGGGACCAGTTGCTCTCAGACAGCTAAACTGGGAAAGCTTCATTGTTTGCCATGTTCCTGAAGCAGTCTGCTTATTCTGAGGCTATTCACAAAAAAACGTTCAGAATAAGCTGACTTCCGGAAATAGGATGAGGTAGAGGATAAATGCATGACTAACGGATTGGAGCAGGGGGCAAGGATTCTAATTTCTGGATCATTGGGACCTCTTTTGGGGCAAGTGTGACCTGTACAAAAAGGACCGGATGCACTTGAATCCCAGCGGGACCAATATATTGGTGGGGAGGTTTGCTAAGGCTGCTGGGGAGAGTTTAAACTAGAATCATTGGGGGGTGGGAACCGAACTGAAGAGACTGGGGAAGAGGAGGTTGGCTCACGAATAGAGAAAGCTTGTAGACAGTGCGAGAGGGAGGATAGGCAGGTGATAGAGAAGGGACGCGCTCAGACTGAAGGTTTGAGGTGTGTCTATTTTAACGCAAGGAGTGTTGTGAACAAAGTGGATGAGCTTAGAGCATGGATCAGTACTTGGAGATATGATGTGGTGGCCATTACAGACACTTGGATGCTCAGGGACAGGAATGGTTACTTCAAGTGCCAGGTTTCAGATGTTTCAGAAAGGACAGGGAAGGAGGCAAAAGAGGTAGGGGCGTGGCACTGTTGATCAGAGATAGTGTTAAGGCTGCAGAAAAGGCAGACTCCATGGAGGGATTGTCTATGGAGTGTCTGTGGGTGAAGGTTAGGAACAGGAAGGGATCAATAAATCTACTGGGTGTTTTTTTATAGACTGCCCAATAGTAACAGGGATTTCGAGGAGCAGATAGGGAAACAGATCCTGGAAAGGTGTAATAATAACAGAATTGTTGTGATGGGAGAAGTTAATTTCCCAAATATCGATTGGCATCTCCCTAGAGCAAGGGGTTTAGTTGGGGTGGAGTTTGTTAGGTGTGTTCAGAAGGTTTCTTGACACAATATGTAGATATGCCTACAAGAGGAGAGGCTGTACTTGATATGGTATTGGGAAATGAACCTGGTCAGGTGTCAGATCTCTCAGTGGGAGAGCATTTTGGAGATAGTGATCATAATGCTGTCTCATTTACAATAGCATTGGAGAGAGATAGGAACAGACAAGTTAGAAAAGTGTTTAATTGGAGTAAGGGAATTATGAGGCAATCAGGCAAGAAATTGGAGGCTTAAATTGGACACAGTTGTTCTCAGGGAAAAGTACAGAATAAATGTGGCAAATATTTGGGGATATTTGTGTAGAGTTCTGTAAAGGTACATTCCAATGAGACGGGGAAGTGATGGTAGGGTACAGGAACCGTGGTGTACAAAGGCTGTAATAAATCTAGCCAAGAAGAAAAGCTTACAAAAGGTTCAGAGAACTAGGTAATGTTAGAGATCTAGAAGATTATAAGGCTAATCGAAAGGAGCTTAAAAAAGGAAATTAGGAGAGCCAAAAGTGGCCATGAGAAGGCCTTGGCTGGCACGATTAAGGAAAACCCCAAGGCATTCTGCAAGTATGTGAAGAGCAAGAGGATAAGACATGAAAGAATAGGACCTATCAAGTGTGACAGTGGGAAAGTGTGTATGGAACTGGAGCAAATAGCAGAGGTACTTAATGAATACTTTACTTCAGTATTCACTATGGAAAAGGATATTGGTATTGTAGTGATGACTTGCAGCAGACTGAAAAGCTTGAGCATGTAGATATTAAGAAAGAGGATGTGCTGGAGCTTTGGGAAAGCATCAAGTTGTATAAGTTGCCGGGACCAGATGAGATGTACCCCAGACTACTGTGGGAGGCGAGGGAGGAGATTGCTGAGCCTCTGACGATGATCTTTGCATCATCAATAGGAACGGGAGAGGTTCTGGAGGACTGGGGGGTTGCGAATGTTGTTCCTTTACTCAAGAAAGGGAGTAGTGATAGCCCAGGAAATTACAGACCAGTGAGTCTTATTTCAGTTGTTGGTAAGTTGATGGAGAAAGTCCTGAGAGGCAGGATTTATGAACATCTGGAGAGGTATAATATGGTTAGGAGTAGTCAGCGTGGCTTTGTCAAGGGTAGGTCACACCTTACGAGCCTGATTGAATTTTTTGAGGATGTGACTAAACACGTTGATGAAGGAAGAGCAGTAGATGTAGTATATATGGATTTCAGCAAGACATTTGATAAGGTACCCTGTGCAAGGCTTGAGAAAGTAAAGAGGCACGGGGCACCTTATCAAATGCCATTGTGGGCATTGCTTTGTGGATCCAGAACTGGCTTGCCCACAGGAGGCAAAGAGTAGTTGTAGACGGGTCATATTCTGCATGGAGGTCTATCATCAGTGGGGTGCCTCAGGGATCTGTTCTGGGACCCTTACTCTTCGTGATTTTTATAAATGGCCTGGATGAGGAAGTGGAGGGATGGGTTAGTAAGTTTGCTGATGACACAAAGGCTAGAGGTGTTGTAGATAGTGTGGAGGGCTGTCAGAAGTTACAGTGGGACATTAATAGGGTGCAAAACTGGGCAGATGGAGTTCAACCCAGATAAGTGTGAAGTGGTTCATTTTGGTAGGTCAAATATGATGGCAGAATATAGTATTAATGGTAAGACTCTTGGCAGTGTGGAGGATCAGAGGGATCTTGGGGTCCGAGTCCATAGGACGCTCAAAGCAGCTGTGCAGGTTGACTCTGTGGTTAAGAAGGCATACAGTGTATTGGCCTTCATCAATTGTGGAATTGAATTTAGGAGCTGAGAGGTAATGTTACAGCTATATTGGACCCTGGTCAGACCCCACTTGGAGTACTGTGCTCAGTTCTGGTCGCTTCACTACAGGAAGGATGTGGAAGCCATAGAAATGGTGCAGAGCAGATTTACAAGGATGTTGCCTGGGCTGGGGAGCATGCCTTACAAGAATAGGTTGAGTGAACTCAGCCTTTTCACCTTGGAGCAATGGAGGATGAGGGGTGACCTGATAGAGGTGTATAAGATGATAAGAGGCATTGATCATGTGGATCATCAGAGGCTTTTCCCCAGGGTTGAAATAGTTGCCACAAGAGGACACAGGTTTAAGGTGCTGGGGAGACGGTACAGAGGAGATGTTAGGGGTAATTTTTTTACTCAGAGAGTGGGGAGTGCGTGGAATGGGCTGCCGGCAATGGTGGTGGAGGCGGATATGATAAGGTCTTTTAAGAGACTTTTGAATAGGTACATGGGGCTTAGAAAAATAGAGGGCTATGGGTAACTCTAGTAATTCCTAAGGTAGGGACATGTTCGGCACAGCTTGTGGGCCGAAGGGCCTGTATTGTGCTGTAGGTTTTCTGTTTCTGTGTTTTCTTCAGGTAGATGGGAAGAATGACTCAGCATCCTCACAGTCTCCATGTTATTTCTAGACCAAAGTTGCAAAGGAACGTTTGGAATGGCATTGCGAAGGTCAAGGCTCATACATCAGGAGCATGTTAAAGCCTTCCATGTGTAGCAGAAGAGTACTCCAGCTCACCCACCACCACTCTGATACAGCTACATGTCAATGCAGGGTATATCACAAACGGAAAAGATTATTGTCCCTAAATGTCAAGCTGGTGTGTGATAATACAGTTTCTGCTGCCACAGCCTGGATTGATTTAGTACCAGTTAGAGATTTGGTTCTTAGAAGAGGGAAGGAAGTGTTAGTGAACAAAGTGCCTTGGTCTGTTCTTGAAATTCATACAAGCTCTCTGTGTAACTCCATTGCCATGCAGTTCTGAGGCACTATCACTTGTCACTTATAAGCTAATGCCTAAGTTGCTCTTAAAAGAGCAAGGGCCAAGTGTTGCATAATATTATAGACATTTATATACTACTTCATTGAAATATGTCATTTTGATTAATAACTATTTTTTCTATGCAGAGTCAACAGGAACTCCTAGCCACTTTGTACCTGCCATTGTATGGAATAATTCTTGACAACCTTCCGCGGATTTTTATGAAGGACATGTTCCCATTCAATCTCAGTTCCTCTAATCCGGTAGGTGTTACATCAGGAGTAACCATTACTGGAACAATGATGATTAACACTTCAGTGACTTAACATAACAAATTTAAAGAAATTGTCACACTGTATTTGCCCTAGTGTATACTCTGTTAGTTACTTATTCATCCATTCATCTACCTTCCTACCGAGCTAGTTAGTGAAACAGCACAGAATAAACTCTTCTGGCCCTGTGAGTAGCAACCCCAATTTAACCCTAGCTTAACTACAGGATAATTTACAATGACTTTGGACTGTGGGTGGAAACCAGAGCACCTAGCAGAATCCCATGCATTCCCTGGGGAGGACGTACAAACTTCTTATAGAGGGTGCCAGAAATGAACTCCAGACTCAGATGCCCAAGCTGTATTATTGTCACGGTAACTGCTGTGCTACTGTGGTGCCCTCTCAGTATATCATGCTGGAAATATTATTGGATTGATAAATTGTATTTTGTAGAAACTTATGCAGTTATTAGATCTAGACTGTATGCCTCATTAACTCTACATATATCCAATTGTGATAATAACTGGAAGCTATGTTAAAGTGTGTACTCTGAATTACAGGGTTCCAGGGATGACTTGAGTACTGCTGGTGGCTCGCAGCATCAGTCAGCAACACCAACAAGGAATACAAATTCATTAGAAAGTTCAGTCTCTAAAGATGTTTTGAATTCAATAGCAGGTAAATCCTTCCAAACTGTTCTTTTCTTTAACAGCCAAGTGCCATCCTAAGTACTGATGACAATTTTGAAACTTAGACCATTTTACGGTATCAGCATGTAATTATAAAAATGTATTTTTTTAAAAAATATGTATCACATTGTTAGTTGAGTGCAAATAACATTAATGGTGCTATTTTTAGTTTTTTCATCTGTGGCTATCTCAACGGTGTCCCACGAAGACTCCAGAGGGTCACATGGTAGTCTGGATTCTACCTCTGGTACCTGTGAGAGAATAAGTGACAGACCTGACTCCTCTGAAAAGGTATCATTTTGAAAAAGTGTTCAGTATTGCAGTTTTTATGAAGTGGAAAGACCCATTTTATTCAATCCTATCATAACAGGGAAAGGAACCTAGCATCCGTGCCACCTTTCCTTTGTAAAATCCAGACCCATCACTATGTTTGATCATGAACAGTCTCCTTAGTTCAGAGCCAATATGCAAGGACAAATAAACTAAAATATTTCATCTGTTTATGTTATTTAAGATAGAGTCAAGTAGAGCTGTATTTCTGAAATGTTTGCCTTGTTGGGATTTGTCAATAGTTTATATAGTCTATTCCAAGATACGCCATTGATATTGTTTTCCTGTCCCAGAGGCCAATCAAGTTTGGGCAATTTCTTTATCCTTCAATGCCTTTGTAAATGGTGCACATTACTGGCAAATATTAAGCTCTTTTCAAGGGATATTTGTTTGTTTCCATCAGTTACCCAGGCCACTCATAAGTGAGGGTATAATATTAATCCGCCGAAGCAGATGAGTTTGCTTCAACTAGGCAGTTAAAATGCAACAAGTCTGAATCCTATCTGCCCTCATAGCCTTAGCAGAACTGAAATGAGATGGAGAGCTGACCACTTACTCTTCTACCAGACACTGCTTCTTCCTGTCACACAGGACAATTAATCTTTCCTTTCATATCTGCCTGTTCTCAAATTTGAAGTGCTCTATGTTTTCCTTCCTTGTGGACAGTCAAACTGTCCATCAGATTGGCTTTGGTTGGGAATGTGTTGGAAATAAATTTAAAGACAATAGAAAGTTTGGGATACTTGGGAACTCCATAAGCCCATTCATAACACAACACTCCTTTCCCCATCATGCTGGAGATAAGGTTGAGCCTGTGGGTTCTCTTCAGTGCAGTGCTCGCAGGTGACTCATTGGTCATGAAACTCTGCCATGAAACATGACAGAAGTTCATCAAGTCTGCAAGTATACCGGTACTTGGTATGCCTTAGACCCAGGTTAACACAGGACACAATTGACATTCCAGTTACAGATAATAGTTTGTGGCTTACAAACAATTCTGTCCACTTGACTATGAGTTTTATTCTATTCCTCCACAATATTATTGGAATTTGCATTCAGGAATAACAAAATGCATTGAATTAAAGGAGATAGAAAAGGTGAATGTGTAAAAGTGGCATTTAGTTCAACTTGTTTGTATGATTGGAAGCCAGTGTTTTTCCCTGTTGTAAAAGATAGAATGTCAATTAAAGGCCAATGGCCAAATAAATACAGCTCAAACACACATTACTTTAGTAACAACGTTTCTAACTCTCCAGGCTTATTCAAGACCATTATCTTTAATTGGATCTGCTACTCGATTTGACAAATTAGATCAAGCTGAATTGAAAAGTCTGCTCACATGTTTCCTTCACATCATGAAAACTATTTCTGAGGGTAAGACTCAATTTCCTGACATAACGTGGCAGTGTCTCAGACAACTGACTCCTTTCTGTTACTCATAGATCAATTTATTTAGTACTCTAATTTCATTGTGCGTATAAGTAGTGTTTTGTAATATTTAACTAAAGGGGAGAAGATGTAATTTCTCCCTTTACTGTAGCCGCTTTGGTTGCAATCATCTTTTTTTATTAAATAGGTTACGACGTAAGATGAATAAGTAAATTGATGTTGGTGTAGTCAGAAAGAAGTATTTTTCAATCAACTGTGAATTCCAGCCTTAGAATAATGGACATTTATAATATGTTCACGTCATGGTAAAATACTGGATTTGTTAATTTCAGAGACTCTCAAAGCCTACTGGTCCAAATCACCATTTTCAGAACTGACAGATTTCTTCAACATTTTAGAGTAAGTGGAAAACATTAAATTCTCAATTAGTCAAGGTTACCTGATCAGCACTAAAGAACAGACTCAATCAGAAAATGTAAACAGGGATTTGAGAGAAATGTGTAAAGAGTTGTTTCAAATACCTGTTATACTGCAGCTCCATGAAATATTTAGACTTAAAACAGAATGTTTGCACACTGCTTCATTGTATTAACCTACTGCACATTTACCTCTGTGCACATTTATCTGTGCTAGTACACAGTGATGTTAAAGAAAGGTTGGATCTTGTTCGCAAGGTGGAGAGAATCTCCTAGTGGCCACTTATAAAATGACAATACCTACTGCTTGGCCAGCTTGGAATGGAATGGAGACAGATATAGGTTTAAAACAAATGGTAACAACTGAAGTCTGGGAAGAGATGTATATATAAAAGGAATTCAATAAGAACTAAATATTAGTGGATAAGAAAAATAAAATTGTATTCCATGCATTGTATTCATATCTTTCAATGAAGGTTAAACAAATACAAAACTGAAAGCAAAGGCATCTATTTTTTTCAGGTAAATTACACTGACTGATCATTACTGTTTAAAGCCCTTTTCTTTGTTTTCTTTCAGAGTTTGTATTCAACATTTCAAATTCTTGGGAAAGAGACAAGTGGCAAGGTAATGCACAATGTTGTGAGTTTGCAGACTAAGAATTGAATTTGTAATGTAGCTTTAATGAGAAATTTCCCATGTTGCCTCACAAGGGAACTTCCAAACAAAAACTGATACCAAGTCAAATAAAGTGATATCGGGACAGATGACTAAATTTCAGTTGGAACCTTGTTTTTGAGTGCAGATTAACGAAGGAAATAGGGGTGGATGTATGGAGTGAAAATGAAGAACCTTGGATTTGGACTGCCCTTGATCAGATGCAGTATAGAGAAAGGAATGTCTTCATTTATGACTGAGATTTTACAGCCTGTGAAGTTCTTTCAGGTTGTTTAACAGTATGTTATAGTAGTACTGTTATGTTTCTGCTATTGAGTAAATTTATAAATATAACTTTAATATACTCACCCAAAAGCAGTCTACTATTTGAATTTGTAAATTGACTGCAACTGCATGCCTTTCAGCTGTTGATGTGATATATGATAAAATGGGCAGAAAGATGTGGAAATTAAATTACAATCATGTCAACAATATTAGGTATAATTGGAAAGAATGGTGAGAATGGCTAATATTAATGAGAGAAACCTCCATAGCTCCCTTACATTTGTTACTGGAGATTAGGAAAAGGTATCAAGGGCTGGACAACTGAAGGCAGCAGAATTGGTAAACCTTATGGTTAAGAAGGCAAATGGAATGCTTGCTTTCATGAGTTGGGAGGTTTTGATGCAAGAGTATAAAACCTTGTTTAGCTAAGCTGGAGCACTCAGTGTGGTTCTGGTCACCACACCATAAGAAGGATGTGAGTGCTCTAGAAGAGATTCACTCGAGTATTTCCTGGGTCAGAATGTTTTAGCTATGAAGAGTTGAGAAAGGCCAAGATTCCTTATCTTAGAGCAGAGTAAACTAAGAGGAGATTGAATTAATAGGGTATCATTAATAGGATAGATGGATGGGAAAGTTATTCCCATGCACACGTGTTGATAATTAGAGGACATTGACTTAAGGTAAAATTCGGAGATTTAGATGGGATTTGAAGTAGAATATTTCCATCCAGAGATGTTTAAAATTTGGAACTCTTACTGAGGGAATGGTGGAAGCATGTATTCTCACAACATTTAACCAGTATTTAGATGAGCGTTAGGAATCTTGTGACGTACCGTATATATGGTTAGAGAGCTGGAAATTAGAATTAATATAGATGGTATAGATTCCTCAACCATCAGGCTTCTGAACCAAAGGGGATAACTTCACTCAACTTCACTTGCCCCATCACTGAAATGGTCCCAGAACCTGTGGACTCACTTTCATAGACACGTCATCTCATGTTCTCGATATTTATTGCTTATTTATTAATTAATATTATTTAATTCTTTTTGTAATTGCACAGTTGGTTGTCTTTTGCACACTAGTTGATCGCCCAAATTGGTGAGGTCTTTCATTGATTCTATTATGGTTATTACTCTGTTATGGATTTATTGACTACTCCCTCAAGAAAATGAATCTCAGGGTTGCTTACGGTGACATATGGCATATGTACTTGGATTATTAATTTATTTTGAACTTTGAACTTTGAGGTACTTGGTAGCATGGACACAGTGGGGCAAAGAGATATTGTTTTGACTACATGAATCAATGAGTCAGTGAGGTTTTGGAGATAGCTAATTGAAAGGAACAGAAGCTGGATCTTCTATCCAGAATGATCCTAAAATTTTAGACTGCTGCAGCATGACAGAACAAGGCTTAATGGCACTGGTGTTTAGCTGGGACATGCAATGGATAGCTAAACCAGTTACTGTACATAACAAGCATGTCAACTTTGGACCTTGAGGTGAAGGGAATAAACATTGTATTTTCAAGTGGCTTTTCACTTACCAGATGATGAGGTACAGTAAATGTAGCAACATCAATTTGTTTGCTTTGTTAAAAATTTGAAACATAGTATTGCTTTATGTGACTACTTTTTTTTGCCTAATTTGTCTTTATATTCTCTTTTGTTCTTGTTCTTATACACAACATTAATTTTATTATTTTTAATTGGATCAGGAAGTTAGCTGCTGCAGCCAAACTTGCTCAAGCCAGCCAAAGTAATGGAACACTTAAAGGATCTAACCCTACTCAAAGTTCTGGCCTTCTCTCTCAATGGTAATAGCTTTCATAATTTTATTGTTATAAGCCTCATGAGATAATTAATGATTTGTTAAAGAAGCCACATGAGGATGAGTTAAAATGTATATTCCACAACTGATTGTAAAATGTTGACGTCAAGAACAACCATTTTTGGAAGATGTTCCTGACCTCACACCTACTAAGCTTTACTTAATCATTACATTTCAATTTCATATTTTGCATGCATTTGACAAAAGGTTTAATATAATTGAGAAGATTAATTGGAAGAAAAGACATATTTTCCTAAAATATTAAGACAATTGTGTGCTGATCTGGTTGCCTCACTACAGGAAGGATGTCTTTGCACTGGAGAGAGCACAGAGGAGATTCACCGGGGTATTGCCAGAATGGAAGGACTTTAGCTCTGGAAAGAGATTAAATGGGCTGGGTTTGTTTCCACTAGAGCGGATCAAAATAAAGCATGACCTCAGAAGTTCATAAGATTATGAAAGTCATCCATACAGTAGATCTTAAAATCTTTTATCTGTGTTAGGGGTGTCAAAAACAAGAGGTATAGTCTTAAGGAGATTTAACGGGGATCTTAGGGGTAAGACTTTAAGCACAGAGTGATTGGTAACTGGAATGTGCAGCCAGAGGAGGTTGTTAAATCAGATGCAATGACTGCATCTAAGAGCCATCTAGACAGACGTTTATAGTAAATAAGCAAGGCATAGAAGGATATGGACTTTAATGGAGGCAAATTAGATTAGTATAGAAGAGTGAAGTAGTTGGCATGGATAAGGTGGGCTGAAAGAATTGTTTCTGTGCTGTACAATTCTATTTTTTATGGAGATTTAAATTTTAGTAGAATAAATATGTATTGATTCATAACAAAATTAATAGCATGTTGGGTAAAAGCAGATGTAAAAAAAAGGACAAAGTATTTTGTATTCAAATTCTATTATCTCTTCTCATTGGCCAGGATGCATTCAAGCCATGATGGCCATAGGCATGGAAGGTCGCAGACCATGCCAATAATACGTGGAAAAAATGCATTATCACACCCAAAGCTATTACAACTGATGGATGCCTCCAATATAATGATCAGTAAGTAATCAGACACACCTGTGTTAAATTTTCCTCTTTTACACAAGTGGAAACTCTTTCATTTCTAACACCTTTACAATTAATGTAAAATACGCACTTATAATGAAAACAGAAAATGCTGAAAATACTCAACAAGTGAGGCAACATCTGTAGAGGAATAAATGGATTTAATGTTTCGAGATTGAGTAATCCTACAATATTTATGCAAAATCCCAGACCTGAAAATTTATTGTGTTTCTGTTTTAGTACATCCTGACCTGTTGATTATTCACAAGATTTTCTGTTTTAATTCCAGATTTCCAGCATCTCAAGTTTAATGCTACTTTCTATTTGGTGATTTTCTACAAACCACCAAAATATTACAATCTAATTCACAAATAACTTTATTCTAAAATTTACAAATGCATCTGAATGAATATTTGAATTGTCAAGGCATTGTAGGATTGCACTGGCACATGAGATTAGTAGAGATTGGTACTTGATGGTGGGCATAATAGCCTGTTTCTGTGTTGTTTGACCATGACCAATTGGGATAAGATTTCTGCCTTAGTTAGATGTTGGCAGACATGTATAGGCATACCTAAATAAATAGTTTTTATAGATTATTTCTGAGGATCTAAAAGTCAGTAAGATTAGAATTCCAGTGTATGGGCAAAATGGTTAAAGGTGGTTGGGAATGTAAAACAGAGTCAAGTTTAAAAAATCTAATGGTGCACCAGAAATGTTAGGAATTGTATGTCAGACTGAAGGAATGATAAATTAAATATTTAGCTCGTTCAAAATTGAAATGGTCTAAGACTTAGAAGAATGAAATTGCAATGTAATTTATGCAGAGCATTGCAACTGCTCGGAATAGACTTATCAGCAATGTGTCCTTCAGCTAAGTAGCTGAGCAAAATTTGTTCACATTTGGTTGGTTTCTTGTTTTCTGTTTCCTGCTATGTCCATGATTAAAAGTTAATAGTAAATTTTGTAAAGGACTTTGGCTGAAGCAGATAACTATCAACTGTGGGTGAATTTGTTATCTTTTACTGTCTGCAGACCCTAGAAGGCAAATAGATTGAAACACTCAGTTTTGTCCTGATTCAGTTCAATGCACCAGAATATACAATTAAGATGATAACAAAATTGTTAGGACCACCACCTTTGTACTGCCAAGCTGGCAGTGAACTCTGTTGTTCATATACATGTTATGTATTACGCAGATAAATTTGTGAGCCCACAATACCAGTGCAGAGCCTTGCTAGGGGAAGGCAAGTTTGCAGAATTAGCGCAGTCTTATTTGGACTTTAGTTGAATTATGGTCTTATTTATTGTCACAAAATTACCTGTATTAATTGAAACTTATTTGAAATTAATACCAACTTTGTATTGATATAATAACTACTTATGATCTTCCAATTATGTAGATGGTGGTCCTACTGAGACAGATACCATGCATCTCATTGATGTGGAAGCAAATATTGCAACAGAAGTCAGCATTACAGTGTTAGAAATCATCTGTCTTTTCACTCAGAACCATCAGGTAATGATAATGAACTCCATATTTGTTTGATGAATGAATTCCAATTATATTGCACTAACAGATGTTGTTTTATATTTATACTTTTAGCACTACATCTTTAATTTTATGTAGCATATGATAAATGCTTTGCTACTATGTAACCGTTTTTAAGCTGAAGCTATGGAAAACCGTATGTTTCAAATAATCCCAAGTATTAATTCTGCAATGTTCAATTCTCCGCTTTTACCAGTTCCTTTTAAACTCTAAGTTATCTGTTCTATGTAACTAGACAAGGAGAAACTTATTGCTTTTATCTATCATAGAAGCTGATTTGTGACCCAGTGAAATTGTGTGACTTGTATTTGGATGCATGTGATATAAAATTTAAACGTTGCATCATATATATAATTAACTAATTGCCGGGATTTCACTCAGGAATGCCTAGTCTGTCCAATCTGCAAGCAGTTCTTGTTTTAGTAATCACTGTAATTTGTAGACTGCAACTCTATACATTTTTCATTAGCATACAACAATAATCTTTTATCTGGTTTAACAGCGGCAACTGCAACAGGATGAAGGACAGAATTCCATGATGAAGAAAGTCTTTGACACTTATTTGCTCTTCCTGCAAGTCAATCAGTCGACGTTTGCTTTGAAGCATGTCTTTGGAGCTCTCCGGCTGTTTGTTACCAAGGTGCAGATACTGTATATTATTTTGGTGGCAAGGTTTTTCCACAGTAATTTACAAATCTGAAGAATATTTTCCTATTTTTTTTTACAATTTCTGATAAAAGTAATAGGGAATAAATTTGTAATAATGGTCAAAAATTACAGCAGTTCCATTCCAAATGACAGTAACTCACTGCATGTAAGTCACCATTTAGGATTCCCATGTGCAGTGGAAGTCCAGAACATTCTGGTAGCTCCTTCCAGGTGATTCCATGACTGGACAGCACTCTGACATTGATCAATGCATGAAGCCCAGCAGCAGGGACAATTTTGCTGCAGTTTCCTCATACTTCCTCTGAGATACTGCCTGCTGAATCTGTGCCTGGTTAGCCATAACTCTGAAACAAGGCCACACATTTGAATAAGGAGAAACAACTGTAAGGGAGCTAGGTAATTTTAAGAGTTATTAAACATTATTTGTGTTGAGGTGCGTTTTTCTTAAGACTGTATTTGTGTTAATTTTGAAAGTTGCTGAATTCTAGAACCTGCAGAAATATTCAGGATTTCCTGACAGCTGGATAAGCATTTATGGTTTATCCAGATGTCAAGGTTCTCCAGATGTTTTGCATGCAGCCATGCTGTAGCCCACCCAATGGCATTGTGTTGCAAAAGTCTCTGCTGATGAGTAGGGCCTTGACATTGTCAATCAGAGCAGCATTTATCAGCAGATCTGTGAAAAGTAAACGTGCATTACTGCATGAGTAATCAGCAAACAAAACTGATTTACTGCTGGTAGTAAATTCTGGACTTTTAATATAAAAAAATTCATGTCTATGAGGATGCAGAATGCCACCAATCTAAGTCTCACTACTTTATCATATCTTTAGATATGCTTACAATTTGAATTACTCTTCCAGCTGAAATGTCAACCACTGCAAATGGGTAGAATTTCATCATCTTCTTTACATCTTGTATGATTTTTGAACTATAGAACCATAGAACACTACAGCACAGTACAGGCCCTTCAGTCCTTCATGTTGTTCTGACCCATATAATCCTTTAAAAAAAGTGCTAAACCCACACTACCCCATAACCCTCCATCTTTCTTTCATCCATGTGCCTGTCCAAGAGGCTCTTAAATACCCCTAATGATTTAGCCTCCACCACCATCCCTGGCAAGTCATTCCAGGCACTCACATCCTGGGAGTTGAACTCTTTTGAAATTAGTTGAAATGGGTTATGTGTTGAAGATATGTGATATTATAGAATGTTGTAGTACTAAATGGCTTCATTTCTCATCAGTTCCCTTCAGCCTTTTTCCAAGGGCGAGCAGAACTTTGCGGCGCACTCTGTTACGAAATCCTAAAGTGTTGCAACCACAGATCGAGTTCAACCCAAAATGAGGCTTGTGCCTTGCTTTATCTTTTTATGAGGAAGAATTTTGAATTTACGAAAGGAAAATCAATCGTCAGATCACACCTTCAGGTTAGTGTTATTGCTATTATTTTACAAAATGATGTAGAAACTTTCAAAATTCTGCGTGAATTAAAAGTACTCAAAAAAAAAAGTTCTTACCAAATATCAACAGCAAATTGCACATCAAACAAAGTTAATGTATAATTTCTGGAACTTAATTATATTTGAAACTTGGAATGAAAGCAAATGATTAACATTGTTAATGTAAAGAACGGTTGTCTGCGCTTCTGCATAATGAAACACTCAACATTGTTATCACTGTTATCAAAACGAAACACCATTTTATGCCCACTCTACTGTATAAATATTAATTATTGTGTTACTCAGCCAAGACATTTTCAGGCATTAAACAGTTGACAAAAGTGGCTAACACTGTAGAAGGCTCCTGCGCTTGTGATTGAAAAAGACATTTCAACACCTACCTCTCCACCCAGCCAGTGATCATTGCTTTTTACTCATTTAATCACTCCCCACCACACCCAGGAAATGCCTGACCAAATTTCAGAATTTGATCCAGGTTGAATCTCTTGCTTTCTTGCCCTGATGCAAATTAGGCTTAGTGCTCATTATTGGGTAGCTGTTGCACCTGGCAAAGATGAATTATTTCACCAATGCCTCTTGATGTCTGGCAGGTGAATCACTCAAGTCCTTTTACACTATTCCACCAAGGAAATGCTTCTTGATATTTCTTGATTTGATTAATTTTTGACTGTTATTTTTCTTTCTTGATTTTGATTTGACCAATATTTCTTGAGCTTGAAGATAGAAACCTGTCAATACTATAATTACAACAAAAAACACAGGATTTGATTTTTCCAATAAATTTGTATGCACTGTAAAACTCAGAACAACCACTAAAATGTACTTTAAATATTTTTAGCCTCATTTAGTGAATAGGTATATTCATATTGTCATCAACCACAAAAGCAGATCTTTTGGCCCTTTTTGTTATACTGCTCACAGTGTATCGATCCACACCAATCAAATGGATGTATGAGAACTTGAGTGGTCGCCTTCTGTGGACTGGTAATTTAGGTGCTCATCCAGGTGCTGATTAAATGTTGTGACAGTACCTGCCTCCACCAGCTTCTCAGGCAGTGTGCTCCAGATTGCCACCACCCCCTCTTTGGAAAAAAAAAATCCTCAGATCCCCATATAAATCCTTATTTTAAACCTACGCTCTCTAATTTTTAGGCTTCTTTATCAAAGGCATTTCTATTCCTGTCTATATTAACTACACCTACCTCTCCACCCAGCCTTTACTATTCCATCCTCCTGTTACTTCTCATAATTTTACATACTCCTATCAGAACCCCCTCAGCCTCCTCCACTCCAAGTAATTCAAACTTGTATCTTATACCTTCTTAAATCCAAAGCATTCCATCCAGTCAACATTGCACACTCTCCTCACCATGGTTTGGCAATCAGGACTGCACACAATATTCCAGCTGTAGTATAACTAAGGTTTTATAAAGCTGTACCATTATTACTATATTACACGCTATGGCCCAGGTAATGAGGTCAAGCATTCCATATGTCTTCTTCACCCCCTACCAGTTCTACCATCTTTAGGGATATAGGAATTTATGGACCAGAGTATCTTTGGTTCCTCAGAACTCCTTAGAGCCCTGTCACCTATGGTATCTGCTTTCTTTTTTGGACCTCTCAAAATGCATCCCTGCACACTTATTGGTTTTAACGTCCATCTGTCATTGCTCTGCCCAAATTATCAGCTGATCAAGGTCATTTTATAGCTTAAAACATCACTCATTATTAATAACAACCCAAATTTTCATGTCATCTGCAGACTTACTAACCATACCAAGTAATCCACATCGAAGTCATTAATGTACTGTATATAACAAAAAATGATAAGGGTTTCATCACTGATCCTAGTAGTACATCATTGGACATACACATCCAATCAAAAAATCAGCCCTTGACCTTCACACTTTGCCTTCTATCATTAAGCCAATTTGGGGTTCAATTTGCCAATTGGATCCTCACATTCCAAGCCATTGCCTGATCATCATTAACATGTAATTCACCTTTTGCCTGCATAATTTTTTCCCTTATGTCCTTGAATTGAAGCAATTTTATTTATGTCACCAATTCAGTATTAGATTACTTAAAAATTCGTTACACTGACATTTGGTGATGAAAAATTATATTCATGATTATTTACTAAAACAAATAAATACAAATTACATGTCTATATGTTTTGTAAAAGTGTACATACATTACTGCTGAGAACCCATCTAATCTGCTGTTATTCTTTTATTTTTGTTTTTAAACAGTTACTAAATCCATTAGGGTTGAGTTGGAATGCAACCCGATGTTCAGGATATTTTAAAAGTTATCAAGATTTTGATGGTTTAATTCTTAAAACAATTAACATAGCATAATCAGTGTTTTATATTGAAATATATGTTCATGTTTAATTGATACATCTTATCTCCCTTGCAGCTTATCAAAGCCGTTAGTCAACTGATAGCAGATGTGGGAATGGGAGGCACTCGATTCCAGCATTCACTAGCAATAATTAACAATTTTGCAAATGGAGATAAGCCTATGAAAGTAAGGATATGTTGGTGAAGTTATTTTAAGCTTCTGTTGTAAACATGACATTTAATGTTTATTCTCTCCAGGTATGTGGAATCAAAGTCAGGGACAATAATAGATAGCAGGCATTCTTACCATTTCATGTATCATCCTTGCACTCCATAAACATAGATGAAATATTGTTATAAACTTTACAGGCTTTGGAATTAAACTACCATAGGCCTTATCTCCAAATCACAGGTATTTATCTCCACACACAATACTCATCACTTCTCCATGTAAGTGGCATCAGGTTTGGAATTCCCACCCGTAAGTGGAAGGCCTGAACTTGCTGGCCTCACGGAACCCAGTGGCTCACGACAAATGCGTGGTGGTTCTCCAGCACCTGATGCTGGGGAATCTGCCTGCTGAATTTGTGCCAGGTAAGGTATGTGCAGGAACAGTGACTACCTCTGTTTCAATGGAGTGAAATGGTCCAAAGGAAACAGGCTCATTAAATTTACTTAACACTTATATTGTTTTAAAATGTATTCTTGTCTTTTTGTTCACTTTTAACATTCAGTTTAATTTTTGAGTGTTTTAAATGCTAGAGATTTAGTTATGCGAGCTTTTAACTTGTTAGACAGCCACACAATATGATGACGGTGGTTCAGTCAGTTTTCACTGTTGTCACTATTTTGTATGCAGAGCTTTTTGTACTGTTCTCTCTCCACACGTACTGCTAGTAAGGCTGAAAATCAATGGAGGACATCAACACTGATGACAGGAGCAGTTTGCAAGTACAAGTTTACAATGGCCAATTGGCAACATTGATGTTAAATTTGTACTTATTGCAGATAAGCAGTTATCTTGGATTGGGCAACAGTAAGTTAGGCAGGAAATTTAGGGTCAATTATGGTATATTTAACTCTTTTCCTCCAAGTTTCTTAGGCCTACATAATCTGAAGCTGTCAGAACAGATGTTTGAACATTGCAAATGATGCAATACATTATCATTTGATCAGGTCTATATACAATATGAGCTATCATTTAGCCTGTTCCATATAAGTCACTGATGGTTAAATCTGACTTTAAGTTACTTTTCCTTTGCTTCAAATCCTGTAGAACACGTTGTTTCCTGTGGAAGTGAAAGATTTGACGAAGCGAATAAGAACAGTGCTAATGGCCACAGCACAGATGAAAGAGCATGAGAAGGATCCAGAAATGCTGATTGACCTCCAGTACAGCTTGGCAAACTCATATGCCAGCACTCCTGAACTGCGAATGACCTGGCTTGAGAGCATGGCAAAGATTCATATCCGAAATGGAGATGTATCTGAGGTGATTTACACAGTTTTTTATTTTTGGAGGCATTTTGTTTCTTCTTTCTACCGAACATTTAACTTACCACATTATATTATTCAAGATTCTGGTGAAGAAGGATAATGAAAGAATGCACACATGTAAACCCAAAATGTGCATTTTTTTTGCTGCCTTGTTTGACTAGTCTTTTCCTTTGGGAGATCAAGGTTAGATTCAAACTTGAGTAATAACTAGGCCAGAAGCATTCTGAGCAAAGCAGTATTGGAAACATCTTGTTATTGGAAATTGAATTACAGTATTTGGCGCACTCTGGCCTAAAAGAAATGTGATTTAATTTCCAAAATTATTGTGAATATTTGCATCTTCAAGCTCATTTAAAAATTCAAAATACTTGCAATAACAAATTAATTTAACTTTGTACAGCTTAAAGAATTCTGCTGCAGAAAGCACTTAAGATGAGAAAAATATTAATAATCAAAGGAATAATCATGCTGATATTAGCTGTTGTTCTAAATAGAAGTAGAATTATGTAGAAATACATGGAGCTACAACATAACCAACAAGTGCTCCATCAATCACAAAATAATTGCATTAAAGAATTCTGTGCAATATATTGGGGTGTAAGTTATTTATCAGACTAATTCCTGTTGTTTATATCACCTGTGCAAAATTAGAAAGCAGGACCCACAACCATGGCAGCATAACTTATATCTATGCAGGCATCAGATTTTATGCAGTAATGTTTGTTCCATATTAACATTTGAAAACGCAAGTATGGTCCAGATTCAACTGAAAGATGTCCCAGCAAATTTTCATTCCCTAATTTAACCGTTGGTTCTGTCCTGCAAGCAGGACTATGTAGGATGGAATTATCTAGGTAGCTACAGCTTGGCCCCTGGAAGCTCCTTCCAAACCCAGGAGGAAGGTTTGGCTGGCTGACCAGCACTATGTTTGCAGTAGTAAATATACTACCTTGAGGGGTTTTTTTTCTCAGGTTTGCCGTTCTGATTTATATTTTCTGTATTACAGGCCGCAATGTGTTACATTCATATAGCTGCTCTTATATCAGAGTATCTGAAAAGAAGAGGTAAGTGAATAAATCAAAAGTAAATCTTGAACTTATCAATCAACGACTGTGTAATAATTCAAATTGCCAATACACCACAAAATAATATCACAACTGTTTATAAATGTAAGCTATTTAATATCAAAATGAAGAAAAAATTATTCTTGCTGATTGTTGTGAATACTTGGAATTCTCCATCTAGAGGGCAATTTATATTCAGCTATTGAATATATTCAAGACGGTGGTTGAAACATTTTGGATACAAAGAGAATCAAGGGATACGAAGTTAAGCAGGAAATTGAAAACAAAATCTCAACTACAATTATACTGATGGGTGGATCATACACAAGGAGCCATTTGGCTACTACTTCCTGTATTCTAGTCATTAGTGATTATACTGATTGGGTGAATCCCAATTAGTGTAGATAGCAGATGGATTTGTTGAGTGGAAGATAAGCAGTTCCCAGAGATAAGGCAGGGCAGATATAGTCATTAACATGTCACAAGAGCCACTATTCCAAAGGTAATGAGCAACAAAAAGCTCCACTGGGAAAGGTGGAAGAGGTGACCATCTTTTGATAATAAGTGAGAAAATACTTAAAAAGTAAAATAACTAATTCATGCCCAACAAGAAAAAGTTCAGGTAATGTAACATAATTGATATCAGATTTTTATTCCTTCAGAAAGTTCAAGGGGTAAAAGTTAATTTCATAGAAAACCCCCCAGAATATGAAGCATCAACTGAGCTTGCTTTGCAAGCATTGGTTTAGTGTTAGCCACTGAGATGAGGTAACAATCTTACTGCTGCAGTGCTAGACATTGCAATTTCAGCCTATAGATAACGATTTGTTCACCTCCTACAGATACCCTTGGGCTTCCAATTCCTTCAGCCCTTGCAGAAATGTCAGAAGAGTCAAAACTTAGGGTTAAGATTCTGTGTTCAATAGAAACACCAGTGACAGTAAGCAATGAATAGATTACATTAGAAATATTGTACAGAGGAAGAAGAAAGTCATCAACTTCTTTCTAACTTAGAGTTAAGGCATTTGCAAGGCTTTTATTTTCTTCTTGATAAACAGAACATAGTTTCTCTGTTAGTCTTCCTCCAGTTTTCCTCCTCAGATAAATTCAGGGTTTGCTCTCATTCCCTAGCATATTTTATGAAAACAAATCCCTAAGCTCATTTTGTGCAGTACTACAGAACATTTTTACAGATGTTCAAACAATGAAACTCTTGTTTTAAAGTATCCATCTGAGTTCTATTAACAGTGTGATTTCAGCTGAAGCTCCCTTTTTCATCTGGGCCTCAAATTCTGATACAGTTCATGAGAAAAGCAATGTTTAGTGTAAGCCTGCATCCAGCATTACAGGATTTGAAGAATTGAGGACTATTGGGGGATGAATGAATGAGGTATGTCCAGAGTCAGGGAAACTGGGCATCCTTTTTATCAGTGTCCATGCTCAATTTGCCCATTCATAAAATGGATGCTGTCCCTTTGGCATTTTGGTCTATGATCTACTAAATCTGTGGAGATTCAAATATGTGAGCTCTCTGCTTTAACAGCCCTTCTTCCGTGGGGAAGTGCTGAAATAACACTTAGGAAAGAGCCTGAGCTTTTAGCCTGATGGAGTTGTTCACACAAAACTGTTCTATTCAATTTATGTCCCTTTTCTCATGTTGAAGAAGCCCAGAGGCATAAAGCAAGACAGCGCATTGATCTTCACAAACAAGGCAATGTTGTGCCTATGTATTGTTTCAGCTGGTGCTACAACTGATGGTTATAGTTCACTCATTTCCATCATGATTCAACTGGACACACAGACCCTCTGCCACATACAATGTTATCAATGTAGTTCAGAATTAGATATGGCATCAGTGACTTAAATAGAATGAAATTTGTTGTTCTATTGTTTTTGAGAGTGCAGTACAGTATAGTGTTGAGGGGTTTTTCCTTCTTTCACTATATTCCAAACTATAACTCCTTCATGGCTATGGCTACCCCTCCTCTTCATCCTCCAGTGCAGTTCAAGCCACGTCATCTAAAATTGTTTGAAAGGCAGCCATCATAAAACATACAGGACCTTTTTGAACTCCAATCTGATTCAAATTGCAGCTATAGATGAAATGACCAGAAACTGGGTAAAATCAAGCTGCCAAAACAGAAAACTGAACCTGAGATTTACCTTGATGGAAATGAAAAGAAAGCCCTTTGAATTGAGAGTGCACAGCCTGATCTCCATGATTTGCTGAGCAAGCAAATGAATGAATGTCAGTCACTGTCACCTACCAAGGTTTCAGAATGGTGCTGAAGCAGACACAAGGCCCTCATTCTCAATAGACCCTGCCTCTTTGGACAGCTGCCCAGGACACAGAAAAAGTTTGGTAATTGTCTTGCTCTAAGGAGACCAAACCTGGGAGACTGTGGTCTGATTTTTAAAAAATTTTTATGCATGCATGAACTTGAATTCTTTGACATGGATTAATATAATGCATTTGCATCCTTGAGAGTGTGTGTGTGTTTGTGTTTTGTAAACAATAGTCATATGATAATGATGCCTTGCTGTAGGTTATTGGAAAACAGAATGGACCCGTTTATCAACATTGTCTGAGGAATCAGATAACCTTGACTGTAACCAATTACTAATATCACACCAAGGAAGAAGTGAGTGATCTAACAACACTTATTGTTGAATGCAAGAGTAAATCTATGGATATTCCATTAACTCTAGCATTTGTCTGTCTTTGTATATTGCTTCATAATCTCTTTAAGTATTACAATTTAACATGCATGCACTAAACCTTTGTCTAGTTCACATTTTTTGTTATTTGTGCTTCATTAACAGATTTTTTAAAACTTCAGTTTGCTTCTGTCAGTCATCCTTCTAATTTATTTTCTTCTTTGTTCGTGCTTGTAAGAAGCAGATGGCTGTTGTCAATTGCCCGAAGTAGCAAATGTCAGTTGTATCTTAACTACTTGAGAGCGCACTTAGTTTGGGATTGAAGACTTAATCTAGAATCTTGAACACAGAAATCTACCACTAAAGTCCGGTGCCGTGGAAGTTCAATCATTCAGTAAGGCATATCAAAGCCCCATTAACAAGTTTCACAACATATGCCAGTGATATTGAACCTGATTCTGATTCTATTTTCTCATGGACATAACGATCTCATACTTTATTTTGAGGAAGAGTAGGGTAAATATCCCATGATGCCTAGTCAATGCTAATCTCGCGTAGTAAAACGGATCATACGGTCATAATCATACCACTGTGTTAGAGCTTGCTGTGTGCACAGTGGCTGTTGTGCTTTTCTAAATTACTACTCTTCAGCTGTACGTAAAGCACTTAAGATGCCTGGCAACCAATATGTCAGTAGTCAATACAGAGATAATATTTCAGAGGTTATGTACAGGGCACCATGGTAGCGCCGGGGTTAACACAACACTATTACAGCTCAGGGCATCAGAGTTCAGAGTTCAATTCCGTTGTCCTCTGTAAGGATTTTGTACGTCCTCCCCCATGAAGCATGGCTTTCCTCTGGGTGCTCCAGTGTTCTCCCGTATTCCAGTGATCTACCTGTTAATAGGTTAATTGGTCATTCTAAATTGTCCTGTGATTAGGCTAGGATTAAATAGGTGGGTTGCTGGATAATGCACTTGTGGGGGCAGAAGGGCCTGTTCTGTGCTGTATCTCTAAATGAATAAGTAAATTAATTCCGACCAAAAGCAGGAAATGTTAAGTTATGGTATTTTCAGAAAAAGCGTCCCTAAAGGGGTGTTGCAACTCATTAAATAATGAAGAAAGTGATCTTTTCTGGCACAGTTATTGGTCATGTTATTATTGACTATTGTCAAAGTCAATGTATCAAATTGTAGTCCTTTTGCAGCCTCTTACACTGAGCAATCACAACCCTGTCATGTGCTGCAGTTATGAATGTACTGATTCTGGAATATGCGAGAAGAGTTTGAAATTTTTTGAACCATAAGTGTAATTCAATGGTTAATGTAAATAAAATGACTAGTTATTAACTATAAGCTGTGTTTCTTGTGAAGTTAGTACAATTATACTGTAAAACTTACAATAATTTTCCTGTAATTGTCTTCAATTACACTTGCTAAAATGTGCTTGTTTCCAGTATTTTGTTTAGTGTAAATATATGAATGAATTTGCCAGTATCTTTTGTCTTAGGTTTGTTTTCAATGGGATGGTCAGCCTTTCAAACAATTACCCCCAATGTGAAAGAAGAGGGAGCAATGAAGGAAGACTGTGGAATGCAGGACACCCCATATAGTGAGGTTGGTAACGTCAACACAAATTGCTTGGATTGATAATGTTGCAGAATTTTTACTTCCCATTCCAAGAAGTCAGATACTATGAGTGGAAGCTGAAAAGTTTATTTTTGATGTGCAAAGCCACATTGGACTATTGCATATGGTGCTGTCATCACTGCCATTCCGGGTTGCTGCGTCAGTGTGGTGCTGCATCATTGCATGGCAAGGCCACATTGGACTACTGCATATGGCGCTGTCATCACTGCCATTCCGGGTTGCTGCGTCAGTGTGGTGCTGCATCATTGCATGGCAAGGCCACATTGGACTACTGCATATGGCGCTGTCATCACTGCAATAAATAGAAGCAAAACTAGAAATCATTGCCACTTTTAGACATTAGGGTTGCTTTCCAATGACACATTGGCTGGCATTAACATTCACGATTGTCACCATTTACTTGAGAAAGCAAAATGCATTTTACTTGATATGGAAGCTGATTAGCATACAGATGAATTTATGAATATTGGAGTATCAGATCTTGCTATCTCTCTATCTCCATTTTGGAGGATAGCCCAGTGACAAACATCAGTTACAAGAATTACAAGTCTACAGCCTGCCTCAGCTATCCCAGCTGTATATATCTGAGATAGCTGTGACAGTCTGTAGGCTTGTAATAGATATTCTGTTATTGGGCTGTCCCTGAGATAGGGAAAGGAAAGCGGGGAATCAGGATAGATTGTCTAAAAGTGTGAACAGCATGTAAAATGGCAGTGAATGCCATGGCACTTCCAAGTTTTTTAAGTGTGCAGAAACAAGATGGTAACATAGCGCTAGAGTAGTGTTATTACAGTGCCACAATCCGTAATCGGGGTTCTATTCCTGTCAGTCATTGCCTGTAAGGAGTTCGTCTGTTCTCCCCTTGACGGCGTGGATTTCCTCCAGGTGCTCTGGTTTCCCCCACTTTCCAGGAACGGGGTGAGTTAGGGTTAGTAAGTTGTGTGCATGCTGTTTTGCTACTGCAAGTATGGTGACATTACAGGCTGCCTCTAGTTCACATTCGACTGTGGCATTGCCACAAATAATGCATTTCACTATATGTTTTGCTGTACATGTGAGAATAAAGCTAATCTTTATCACCAGTACTATATACGACGTAACTGAAGGAGGGTGCCTGAGTAGGGCCCAGACAAAGGACTGTTCTGCATAACGCACAAAAAGGCGGGTATATCTTGGATCTATAGAACTGAAGAAGTTGTTCAATGTGAAGGCGAGTTAAGCCAGAAGAATTAATGTGTTGATGGAGGGAAATTGGTTAGATTACATTCAAGGAAGAAGTGAAGAGCCTTCAGGCCTCTGGTGCAGGATGGAAGGGGTAGAGGAGCTGCACATCCAGGTTTGAGTTTCAAGAGATTACGACTGTTTCATTTGTTAATAGGATACTCTTGTGGAGCAGCTGGAAGCATGTGTTGATTACCTATGGAAATCCGAACGGCATGAACTCATTGCAGATGTCTACAAACCTGTTATCCTGGTTTATGAGAAAAAAAGAGACTTCAAGGTACTATAGGGACTTGGTTAATCTGCACTCGAAAACAAGGTGGTTTTTAATTAAGGCATTTCAAACTCATATCTTTGATGAGCAATGTTTATCAGTATTATTTTAATATGAAAAGAGCTACTATGTCGTAAAAGGTAGGAAAAGTAAAATTTTAATTTATTGATGATTCTTGCCTGAGGAAGTTCTGTTATTGAACAATTTAGACTAAGATATTGTTTGCCATGTCAAATTGCAAGATAGATAGAGTTTGATGAAATGTCAAGTTAATCCAAATAAACCCTTTTGGGGAAACTCAAGTACTATCATCCTCTTTACTAATCATTGTGCTCCAACACCGAGGCCTCAATATCTCTGTGCATCTGGATCCTCGATTTCCTCACTTGAAGACCTCAGTCAGTGTAGATTGGCAACACCATCTCCTCCAGAATCACCATCAGCACAGGTGGACCACAAGGCTGTGGGTTTGCCACCTCTCTGCTCACTTTACACCTATGATTGCATACTTAAGTACAGCTCCAATGCCATATTCAAGTTTGCTGACAACACCACTGTTGCTGGCCGAATGTAAGGTGGTGACGAATCGGCATGTCGGGGGTGGAGGGAGGAATTGAAAATCTGGTTGAATCATGCCACAACAACATCTCACTCAGCCTCAGAACTGAACAGCTGATTACCCACTACAGCAGAAGGAAGCTGAAGGTACATGAGCCAGTCCTCATTAGGGGATTGAAGGTGGAGAGAGTTGGTAACTTTAAATTCCTTGGCATTATCATATTAGAAGATCTGTCCTTGGACTAGAATGTAAGGATCAACACTTAGAAGGCATGACAGCCCTCTACTTTCTTAGAAGCTTACATAGATTTAGCATGTCATTGACAAACACCTATAGCTGCACAGTTCATATTGTGTAGAGTATATTTACTGGTTGCATCACAGCCTGGTACAGGAATGGAAAAGTTTACAGGAAGTGGGTGGATACAGACAGACAGACCTACTTTATTGATCCTGAGGGAAATTGGGTTTTGTTACAGTCGCACCAACCAAGAATAGAATAGAAATATAGCAATATAAAACCATAAATAATTACATAATAATAAGTAAATTATTCCAAGTGGAAATAAGTCCAGGACCAGCCTATTGGCTCAGGGTGTCTGACACTCCGAGGGAGGAGTTGTAAAGTTTGATGGCCACAGGCAGAAATGACTTCTTATGATGCTCAGTGTTGCATCTCAGTGGAATGAGTCTCTGGCTGAACGTACTCCTGTGCCTAACCAGTACATTATGGAGTGGATGGGAGTCATTGTCCAAGATGGCATGCAACTTGGACAGCATCCTCTTTTCAGACACCACCATCAGAGAGTCCAGTTCCACCCCCACAACATCACTGGCCTTACGAATGAGTTTGTTGATTCTGTTGGTGTCTGCTACCCTCAGCCTGCTGCCCCAGCACACAACAGCAAACATGATAGCACTGGCCACCACAAACTCGTAGAACATCCTCAGCATCGTCCGGCAGATGTTAAAGGACCTCAGTCTCCCCAGGAAGTAGAGATGGCTCTGACCCTTCTTATAGACAGCCTCAGTACATCTCAGTCCATTTCAGGCAAAGCCCTTCCCAGCATTCAGCACAATTTTAAGGAGTGCTGCCACAAGAAAGAAGCATCTATCATCAAGGACCCCAGTCATCCAGGCCATGCTCTCTTCTCACTGTTGCCGTTATGAAGGAGGTACAGGAGCCTTAGGTCCCACACCACCAGGTTTAGAAGCTACTATTACCCTACAACCATCAGGCTCCTGAACCAGCGTGGATATCTTCTTTCTGAACTAATTCCACAACCTACAGATTCACTTTCAAGGATTCTGCTATTCATTTTCTCAGTATTATTTATTTATTATTTTTATTGGCACAATTTGTCTTCTTTTGCACATTGTTTGTCAGTCTTAGTTTATGTATGGTTTTCCATATATTCTATTATATTTCTGTATTTTCCTATAAATACCTGAAAGAAAATCAATCTCAAGGTAGTATATGGCGACATATATATACCGTAATACTAAAGTTACTTTGACATTGACTTTAACTTAGATCTAAAAGTAAATTGTACAAAGTGCTGCCATTTTGAAGAAAAACATTTTCCTTCACTTCAAACTTCTGATTTTGTTTTGCTCTGCTTTATCTCCCTCTCTCCAACTCACCTTAACTCTCCTTGCATCTCTGGGAGGGTAGGAGGCGTTGGTGATATAGCAAAACACTTTCAAGTGCTTTCTAACCAAAGCTTCGTAAAGCCTCAGCATTACATCATTGCTTTTATATTCTAGTCCTTTCGAAATGAATGCTAACGCAATAGAATTTCCCTAATTCCTATCATAATCCCTCTGTGTTGTAATACTCAAATGATTCTGTGAACTGTTTGTGCTGTTCTGTCAATGTAGCTTTTTAGATAGGTACAATTGTCATATAAACATTCCACTCTTTACAGAGATTGGCAGAATTGTACTACAACATCCATCGATCCTATCTTAAGATAACAGAGGTTGCACATTCGGAAAAACGATTGTTTGGAAGATACTACCGAGTTGCTTTTTATGGACAGGTAAGTGCAACGTGCTCATGTGACAGAGCAGATCCTGGTTCAAGACATCACTCACATTCAGTTTGGTTCTGTAGCAGGCTTCATTTCAAATGCAATTTCAACCTGTCAGCAATTTTATTTTACCTTCATTCTGATGGCTAAAATCTGCACAAATACTTTGTGCAAAAACTTTGTAAAAGTTTTGATTCTATGTTGAACTTATCTTAACATTTCCTACTTAATGCTACCCTATTTAAAAAAAAAATGAGATTTTTTTCTTCATAATTTGCATTTTCTCTAAATGGGCCATTTTCTCCACGGTTAACTATAACTGTCCTGTAATAGCACAGAAGTTGTGATCTAAGACAAACTGTAGTCATTACATTTCCCAGTATATGATACAGAAGTACTGGATCATGTTGAGCATCTCACATTAGATTCTCTATGATCCTGTAAAACCTATTGCTTTCCATGAGCATTTTGGATATTCATATTATCATTTATAGAGCACAATTTTAAGAATTATGGTAGAATTCTTTAAATAGTATCGTAAAGTTGGTATAATGTAAAAGTGAGTCTGAAAAGGGTCATAAGTGTAACAGCACTGAAAAGAGGGTTATTGGAAAAGAATATATCGTATGGTAAGTAATAATTTAATTTTATTAAATATCTGTAACTAAATATCGACTATTGATTAAAAAGAATAGTTAACTAATTGAAACTTGCTCCAATAGAGCTTCTAAGTCTCTCTTTGTCGAACCTTCCAATCTAGTTTTTTGGACTTTGTAAAATATTACCATTGAAAATACTGTCAAATCATCACTTCCTTTTCTCACCAGTAAATCCCACAGAGTCCTGCATACTTGTTTGGTATGCTTATGCAACAATGTATATATTTTGTTTAATATGTTATTTTTCCCTTTTTTTCCAAATACCTCAAGGCTGTGGTAAGTTTTTTCCTCTCTGTTGCTCTTTCTTTCAAAACCCATCGACATCAAGCTTCCCCTTAACATCTTCTGTAAATAACCCGTCATTGGCTAATAATTTATGTTGTTGAATATTATGATGATCATCATTTTGAGATATGAAATTACTATTCATCTTAGATTTCAATGTTGTATTTCTTTATTAAAATCTATATGTGTTGACCATTTCTAATAACTTTTATATTTTTAACAAATCATATTTAATTAAGTCTAGGAGTGTCCAGCTCATCCATAACATGATGCCACTACTCAAAGTACACACCCGTAGTTAATATCACACATCCAGTGTTTGTTTTAGAGTCATTGAACACTACAGTACAGAAACAGGCCCTTCAGCCCATCTAGTCTGTGCTAAACCATTGATCTGCCTTGTCCCATTGAACTGAACCTGGGCCATAGCCCTCCATTTCCCTCCTATCTATCCCTACCCATATAAATTTCCCTTAAATGTAGAAATCAACCACGTACCCACCACTTGCGCTGGCAGCTCATTCTGCACTCTCACCACCCTCTGAGTGAAGAAGATCCCCCTCACCCATGGCTAAGGGTGTTTTAAATACCTCTGCTAGGGCCTCTGCAATTTCTGCAGTAGTCTCCCAGAGGTTCCAGGGGAACACTTCGTCGGGTCCTGAGGATTTATCCACTCTCTTCTTCTTGAAGCATATGCTGTCCATCACTTTTATATTCATTTGTATATGTACTGTGTGTTATTCTTTACAAAAATCATCAGTGCTCATTATTTAATACAATCACACTAACAACTAAGTTTTTTGAACTAGACTAAGATGATATTAAAAAGCTGTGGTTGGTGATCCTAGCATTTCACCCAGACATGTGTCTTGCTGTCACACAAGTGAGGAGCAATGTAGTGCTAATATTTTGTTACATTCATTAACCATCAAATAATATTCAAATTTTGCTCACTTGCAAGAATTATGGGTTGAATGATGCTTAAAGAGCAGAATTTTCCACAATAACTTTTACTTCCGAATAATTTTAGCTATGATTTTGTGTGTGTACACCTTGTTTTTTCCACAATAAGCTTGCAGTTTAATGTCTCTCCTCTCAGTGCAACTTGGGCTAAGTAGGAAACAATCTTAAAATGATTTGCAAATACATAACCACGTAATCATCATCTTCTAAGAACAAAATTTCCGGTGTGCCTTTTCAAAGTTTTAGCAGAGCTTCTCTCCAAGTGAAGCACCAAAAATATTTCATACAACATATAGGAAATTTCATTTCTGCATTTTGCCATCATGCTTTGCCCATAATTTCCCATTAATATTTCCTATATGCAATGATAAACATGACATGCTGCTTCCACCAGCTAAATTTACAGCTCAAACATCTTAATGAATTATTTAAAAAAAGAGAGAATCTGCAGGTGCTGGAAATCCAACCAACACACACAAAATGCTGGAGGAACTCAGCAGGCCAGGCAGTATCTGTGGAAAAGAGTATAGTCGATGTTTCAAGCCTAGACCGTTTGGCAGGACTGGAGAAAAAAAAGATGAGTAAATTTAAAAGTGGGGGATGGGAAAGAGAAACACAAGGTAATGGGTAAAATGGGAGGGGGAGAGATGAAGTAAAGAGCTGGGAAGTTGATTGGGGAGAATGATACACAGCTGGAAAAGGGGGAGTCTGATAGGAGAGGACAGAAGGCCGTGGAAGAAAGAAAAGGGGGGGGGAGCACCAGAGGGAGGTGATGGGCAGGCAAGGAGATAAGGTGAGAGAGGGAAAAGGGGATCAGGAATAATGAAGAGGGGGACTTTACCAGCAGTTCGAGAATTTGATTTTTTTTTTGCCATTAATTTGGAGGCTATCTAGATGGAATATAAGGTGTTGTTCCGCCAACCTGAGTATGGCCTGATTTTCTCAATGAGTGACATAACGTCCCAATTAATTGCCTATCTCACAAGATTCTAACCATTTCATTGCAAATAACAAAGCATGGTATGAATGTGAGGGCCAAATCCATGACATTTTATCCTCACATAATAAGGATTATGCACCTGTATCCTTTCCAAATGATCTCTCTTTTCTAATCCCACATCATTCAAACTGTGGATTGGTCGATTTCGCAGAAGGTAAACTACAAACTTCTAGCATTTCTACCTTTTAATCTTCAGTAAGTTTTCACTTTAAATGAGCAACAGGTGTTTGAGGAAGACAATTCATATAAAGCTATTTTATGGTCTTTTTAAAAACGTCTGTGCCTCTTGTTATCTTGGTGAATAGTGGAAATATTCTGATGTTACTTATTTCTCATACTTCTTCACTTACAAAGCCTATCTTCATGCATAATTTTAATTTTCAAAATATTATATTAGTCCTACAAATTATTTCAAAGATCATACATTTCAAATAAATTATTTTTTAAAATCTATAAAATCTAATATCTCATTCACCTTAACCATTAACCATCATTAACATCAACAGATGATATACCTTGGCATCAGTATAAACATGCCTCACCCTGATGGGATGTTCCATTCTTCTAAGTGAATGGAAATTGCTAGTGTACACCATCCATTGTTGTATGGTTGTTGGTGAATTGCCAGCTAACACCCCTGAGATGGCTGGAACTTCGAAGACGGTCCATTTTGTTTCAGCTTTGCTAATAGCAAGTAGATGAGCACTTGAACACCATCACATACAGGTCATGGACTGAGCGCTAGGAAATAGGATTAGTATTGATAGGTAATTGATTACCAGAATGGACACAGGGACCCAAGGGCCTGTTTCAATGAGCCCTTAGGCCTGTGTGATCTTAGGGCTCTTAGGGCCTGTGTGATTTTAGGATTCCTGTGTTCATTTTTTCCAAGTAGACTCTTTCATGTAATATCCAGAATAGACCACATGGTGTCAGTATTTATCATGAATGTGTGTCAAGACAATGTTCTATTTGAAATGCTATTCTAAGGTAACACTACCATGGCATATGCATATTTTTTAAGTGAATTGTATTTCACTGGTTTTACATGACTAATGTCTGACCTAAACTCAACTTAAAAGACAGGGCCAATTCTAAAACAAAAATGTATGAAAAATTAAAGTCCTAGTGAAATAACTTTTCATTGTCGCAATTAAAATTACTTCCCTAATTTACAGAAATTTCTGACCATTTTGTGCAAACTTTCTTTTGAGGAAAATATATTGATGATCTATAATTTACATACCATAATAATTCAAGAATTGCAGTCATTTCTACTCCATTTTGTAAATCCTGTCACGAATGTCTATAATTAGTCACAACAACCTGGGCTAGTGAGGAAAGACAGCAGCAGAGACTGCTCGTACTCCCCATGACTACGTGCCAGTAGCAGTGTTATCTCTGTGCAATGTCTATTAATTTTGTTGCCCAAACACTGTATACTGATATGTGATGATGAAGCAAACTGGGTTAGGGAAAGCCCAACCAGGGATGAACTGTCCTGTGATTATTTCAGTGAAGCAAGTGAAGTAACCTCTGAAATTCTCACTTGTCCTTTCTGTAAGGAGAGGGTAATGATTACTTTAATTTTAACCCAGGTGTCCTCTGCCACCTATTGTTTAAAAGCTGCCAAATTGGCTCCCAATTTTGAACTTTTAACTGAAGAATCCACACCTTTGGAGATTATGTTTTAAATTTTAAACTTCTCTTGCAACTAGTTTTATTTTCAAGCATTTTTCTTTTTTTTTGCATGATGTTATACAGATGGCATGGAATTCATTATATTTTCTCAAGGCACTGTACGTCATGTAATTAAGTTGCTTCCCTCCCTCCCTCCTCTGGTTTAGACCACAATTCATACTGGTCCCTCAAAGAGTACTTTTATCACACGTTTACAAACATGCAAAGATGTCCAGGCTATTAACTCTAATTGGAATGCATACTTTGGAAGTGGGACTCAAATCATAGCTTTCCTATAAGGTGTAAAATAAATTTAATGTGAGTTAAGTATAAACTTGGGTCTCCTTTTTGAAAGTCGATTTGTAACAAAACAATTTCTGAATAAGTGAATTTGGAGCAAATGTGTCGTGTGAACAGAATTGTTACCTCCGTTACATAAATGGGAAATGGACTGATTGCTAAATTCTGCAATAAATGAATTTTATAATTTGCCACTTTCCTGGTTTGTCATTAATGAGCTGTCAGGATAAATACACAAACAACCAAATAACTTCATCAACAATTAATAATATAGGATAATTACTTGAGACATTTTGTTGGCTTCGTCCTTTAAGTAAAAATCAAAATACTCTTGACATACCTTTCATATTTAATAAATGACATGGTCAATTAGTATTTGAATAATGGCTTCAATGTTGAGGAATGTCAAAGAGAGTTTCACAAAGTTGTAATGAAGGAAATGAGTCATAAAAGAAGTGATTATGAGCAGTGGCCAAAGTCTTCAAAATGAAGTCTCTTTCAAGGAAGATAGTGGAGCAGAAGTGTATATAGGAGACATTTAAGAAAGGATATCCAAAGAGTGAATTTTGCTGTGAAAGTCATAGTTGCCATGGGTGGGAACGGATGCCTGTTGATTTCAGGCTAGTCTTTGTATCAGGCATCGGAGTGTGAAATGGGATGCTGTAGTTTATTGCTTGGGTGCTGTGGGTGCAGACACCCTAATTATTTGCAGGTTTGTTGGTGATTGGAATTTGAGGTGATTGTGGAGAAATTATTTAGATGATGATTTTAATATGTCATAAAGATACGTTATGGCTGAAATCTAAATTAAATCATTCCATTTTGGTGCAGTCAGGGAAAATTACATCAAACTCTTCATCACAAGGAGTCATCCTGGGTAAGAAACTGACGGAAAGCTTCTATAACTTTTATTCAAGAGAGCTGGAGCCGATAGTAATAATGGTGTAGCTGTGGGTGGTGTCCTGCTGCCATTTCAGGCCTTCCTAGTTTAATGTCACAAACAGAGCTGCTGTAGCTTTTGGTGGATAATAAGTTTGCATTTTTTAAAGTTAGTTCCTGGTCTTTATCTGATGCCCACAGAGTTTTAAGAGTTTTCAAGTCACTTTTAGTTTTCTGTAGAAAAGGAGTTGGATCCACACATCATTTCTGTGACAGTTCTGAACTTTCACCTTCTATCTAATGTAGCAGCATAAGATTAATATCAATGAATGCATATAGTAGCTGGTAAAATAAAGCGAAATTCTGATCAATTAAGCCAAATTATGTCAAACTGGACAATTGCCTACAAAGGAGTTTTCTAAGGCTGGAAGCTCCTCTAAGGTTGTGGTTATTTGATGTATCAGATGTATTGTTAACTCACATGCGTTCAGCTGAGTTAGGCAATCACCTTTTTCACTGTCCAAGATCAATATAGTGTTAACAATTCTGAAGAGTGGGGATGAAACAAATACGTTACCAATTCTGATTTGAAAGGTGAATAAAATCTGCATTAATTTTCAACAGGAATCATTTAGATACAGAAGCCAGGAACAACAACCATGGATAAATTTCCTACAACTTCCTAACCCAGGAATGCTAAAATATTAGATACTTTTTTTGCAGTCCAACTGGAAAGAGGGACTAAACCACCAACATTCTGCTTTTTTATAGCAGCATTGCCACTAACCACATTATTGTAGAATTGTTTTAATTTTTGTATTTGTTTTATTGGTCAGACATTCTTTGAGGAAGATGACAGCAAGGAATATATTTATAAAGAGCCCAAACTGACTGGACTTTCAGAAATTTCTCAGAGATTGTTGAAGCTGTATTCTGATAAATATGGTGCCGAGAATGTGAAAATGATTCAAGATTCTAACAAGGTAAAGCTGGCAAACACAATCTGGCCAACTTTTGAATAAATTGGATCTTTTAAATAAATAAAATCTGTTTACTATTTTTTAAAATATAGGGTTATATATTAAATATGTAGTCACTAACAAATTCTACCTACCTTCAGCTTAAATTTACAACATGATATGCAAATATTTTGATGAAAATATCACTAATTCTGAAACTATTTCTTTCTACACAAGTAGAAAAAGCAAGCAGTAATTGTTTATCTTTTCACTCAGGTCAATCCCAAAGATTTGGATCCAAAATTTGCCTATATCCAGGTTACTTTTGTTACGCCATATTTTGATGAAAAAGAACTGGCTGAAAGAAGAACAGATTTTGAGAAACATCACAACATCAAACGTTTTGTATTTGAGACACCTTTTACCCTGTCTGGAAAAAAACATGGGGGAGTAGAAGAACAGTGCAAGAGAAGGACAATCTTAACAAGTGAGTATGAGTTTCAAAGTAGTAAAACAAACTCAAGTTTATTGGATTTGGTAATCAAAATATTTCTCAAAATAAACAAACAATCTAAAATAAAAATGCTTAGAAAATCATTAGCATTTGGTTGCTCCCAACCACCTATACAGAAATATTTGCATCTGCTTCTAAAATATAGATCTACTGATGTCAAATTAATAATTATTTTATATCTAACTTCCCCTGATATGAAAACCAAGTCCAACAACAATATCTTCTTTCCCCACACTGGGTCTGCTGAGAATTTGCAGCAACTTCTGTTTTTTTTAATCCATGTACAATTTTCAATTTGATGACCAAATTAAATCAATAAATTATTCATTAATTATAGGATCTGTTTGTAGACCTCAACCTGTTTTGATCTGTTCACTAGTTATATTTCTGCAAGTGCATCCCATTTTCCAGCTCTGGCCCTGCTCAGCTGCTTTTATGACATCTCTGATTCTGCCAAAGGTGCAATAGAAAATTACACAAATATATAGAAATTTCTGACAATGAAAAGCTGCTTCAGTGTCAGAAACTAATTACTGTAGATCCAAATAGAAAATATTTGATTAGTTGAACTGACTGGAATATATTTAGTTTGCACAGATCTCTTATACCATATGAAATTGTTGGTATATTGAGTAAACACAATATTTTAACATTAATGAATGAAAAGCTATAAAACAAGGGTAAATAGATTACAATGCATTCAGTTTGCAAGAGTAAAATTTGTAGTAAGTGGTCTAGTTTTGCATCATGCTTTTACTCAGCCTCATGTTGAAGAGTACCTCTAAATTGTCCAGGGAACTTCACTAAATGGTTGTCTGCACTTGTCAGTAGAATCATTAAGTAATACAGCATAGAAATGGGCCCTCTGGCTCTACTTGTCCATGCCAATCAAGCTGCCTAAGTTATTGACCCCTTTCCATGTACCAGTCCAAATGTCTTTTAGACGTTCCTGCCTCAACCATTTCCATTCATTCCGTTTACGTGCCACCCTCTGTGTGGAAAGCTTGCCCCTGAGGTTCCCCTTACATCTTATGATTGGGTTATAATTAGCAATGATGTTTAATGTTCATTTGTAACCCTGATGCCTTGCTGAACGTACTTCACCTGCTTTTATTCTTCTCCATGATCGGGGTGTATGATGTCTAAACTAGGTTCTCTGCCAGGAAAAGTCACTAGATAATGGAAATGGAGCTGGGATTACACTTTCTCTTTCTAACATGAAACACTAGAATGAACTGAATTGCCCACTGTTGTCGCAATTATATTGGTTTATTTCCACGGGTCAGGAATTGAATAGAAAATGCTGGAAACTCTCAGGAAGTCAGGCAGCACCAATAGGCTTCTGGTTTCCATTGAAACTAAAAAGTTCTTTCTTACCTTACAGTAATGCTCGTATAATGATAAGACTTCTCGTTTCCATATTTTGTGCAAATGAACGTAAATGAAGCTTCTTAATCTCAGAAGTGTTTTTGGTTTGTTACTGCAGCTAGCCAGACATTTCCATATGTTAAGAAGAGGATTCAAGTTATTAACCAACACAGTACAGAACTGAACCCCATTGAGGTGGCAATTGATGAAATGTCGAGGAAGGTTTCAGAACTCAATCACTTGTGCTCGATGAGTGAAGTGGACATGATTCGCCTTCAACTCAAATTACAAGGAAGTGTCAGCGCCAAGGTAATGTTATCACAGTCGAAGGAAGTATCCTTTCTTTTTTCCAGCTGTGAGAGTACTGCATTTGCAATGAGTTCACCAAACGTGTAGGTTGAGAAGTTGTATTGATTTTAATGCAAGAGAAAGGACTACAAGTTATATATTACCAAGAAGGCATCAAAATGCAGCTGAGAATGAACCTGTGTCAGTTTTGTCTGAGGTGGCTGGGGAATGATTTTAAAAATTCATGAGGTTTGCAAGCAGTGATTGACATGAGGAGACCAGTTTGTAGTTCATCTGTGTAACTGTGAGAACTAATTGCCATAATTTGGGGAGTCACATGTGAATTTCAAACCTACTTGCGGAGCTTGTTTGTTGTGTTTGGTTCAATGGTTCAAAGAATGTATCCAGATGCTCTTAAAGTGACAAATTTCATCTGGAAGAGCTGTTCAAATTAGTGAAGTGGCTTGGGATGATCCGATGCAGGGAACGTTGTGTTGGGCAACATCCTTGGGCATCCTGCTTCCCTGCTGCTAGATCAAATGAGGTAGTGAGTGCCCAGGAAGAGAGTCAAAACATCAGAACACTCACCATAAAAAAGAAAGCCTTACCAGGAAAATACTTAGAACATTACACCAGTTGTTGTCTTCTGCAAAAGTATGAGTGATGCCTACACTTCAAAGAGCATTTGAAGCGAACTTTTCCGTCCTCTTTGGCATGCCTTCTTAGATAAGATTCTGTCAGTTTCCACATCTCATATCCAAAGTCTAATGTTTAAACAGGGATGCCAAGATCTGCTTCCTGCTAGCAATCTTTTATGCTTAGGCCACATGGAACTGTGCACTTTGTCCTCTCAGTCTAGGATTTTCTTTTTACTTCAAGTCAGTTGTATAAAACATATTTTACACAATTAAATTTTGGGTAGATAATTTTACCTTATGATGAAAAATACTTTCCCAATCTGTAGTTACAGCCTCCTGACTAGAAGAGAACTGCATAACATGTGAGAATAGAAAATATATTTGGGATTATAGATGATGCCCAACAGGTCCTTGAGGAACTATGGGTTTTACTTGCAAGGAGATATTTATAGCTAATCAAGTGACAGCCCTCACTAAACTATAGCAGTTCTTACGGCAATGCTCTTCCCATCATGAAATTTAAAAAGGAATCCCATAATGCAGTTCAGTGAAAATCCAGTTGCTATGATGAATGACCTGGAGTGGAGCTTTAATTAATGATCCTCTGAAGACATTGCCTCTCTTTATTTCTCAGTGTATGAACAATGTATTGCAAGGAAACACAGAAAACATACAGCACAGTACAGGCCCTTCAGCCAACAAAGTTGTGCCGAACATGTCCCTACCTTAGAACTACCAAGGCTTACCCATAGTCCTCTATTCCTCTAAGCTCCATGTAGCCATCCAGGATTCTCTTAAAAGACTCTATCATTTCCGCCGCCACCGGCAGCCGGCAGCCCATTCCACACACTCACCACTCTCTGCGTAAAAAAACTTACCCCTGACATCTCCTCTGTACTTACTTCCAAGGGCCTTAAAACTGTGCCCTCTCATGCTAGCCAGTTCAGCCCTGGGAAAAAGCCTCTGATTATCCACATGATCAAAGCCTCTCATTATCTTGTACACCTCGATCAGGTCACCTCTCATCCTCCATCACTCCAAGAAGAAAAGGCCGAGTTCACTCACCCTTTTCTCATAAGGCATGCTCCCCAATCCAGGCAACATCCTTGTAAATCTCCACTGCATCCTTTCTATGGTTTCCACATCCTTCCTGTAGTGAGGTGACCAGAATTGAGCACAGTACTCCAAGTGGATTCTGACCAGGGTCCTATATAGCTGCAACATTACCTCTCGGCTCTTAAACTCAATCCCACGATTGATGAAGACCAATGCACCATATGCTTCCTTAACCACGGAGTCAACCTGCACAGCAGCTTTGAGTGTCCTATGGACACAGACCCCAAGATCCCTCTGATCCTCCACACTGCCAAGAGTCTTACCATTAACACTATATTCTGCCATCATATTTGACCTATCAGAATGAACCACTTTACACTTAGCTGGGTTGAACTCCATCTGCCACTTCTCAGCCCAGTTTTGTATCCTATCAGTGTACCATTGTAACCTCTGACAGCCCTCCACATTATCCACAACACCCCAAACCTTTGTGTCATCAGCAAATTTACTAACCCATCCCTCCACTTCCTCATCTAGGTCATTTATAAAAATCGCAAAGAGAAAGGTTCCAGAACAGATCCCTGAGGCACACCACAGGTCACCGAACTCCATGCAGAATATAACCCATCTACAACCACTCTTTGCCTTTTGTGGGCAAGCCAGTTCTGGATCCACAAAGCAATGTCCCCTTGGATCCCATGCCTCCTTACTTTCTCAATAGTCCTTGCATGGGGTACCTTATCAAATGCCTTGCTAAAATCCATATACACTACGTCTACGGCTCTACCTTCATCCATGTGTTTAGTCACATCCTCAAAAAATTCATTCAGGCTCGTAAGGCACAACCTGCCTTTGACAAAGCCATGCTGACTATTCCTAATCATATTATGCCTCTCCAAATGTTCATAAATCCTGCCTCTCAGGATCTTCTCTATCAACTTACCAACCACTGAAGTAAGACTGACTGGCCAATAATTTCCTGGGCTGTTCCTATGCCCTTTCTTGAATGAGGGAACAACATCTGCAGTCTTCCAATCCTCCGGAACCTCTCCTGTCCTCATTGTTGATGCAAAGATCATTGCCAGAGGCTCAGCAATCTCCTCCCTCACCTCTCACAGTAGCCTGGGGTACATCCCATCTGTTCCCGGTGATTTATCCAATTTGAAGTTTTCCAAAACCTCCAGCACACCCCCTTACTTAATATCTACATTCTCAAGCTTTCAGTCCACTGCAAGTCATCACTACAATCTCCAAGATCCTTTTCCGTAGTGAATACTGAAGCAAAGTATTCATTAAGTACCTCTGCTGTTTCCTCCAATTCCATACACACTTCTCCATTGTCACACTTGATTGGTCCTATTCTCTCACATCTTATCCTCTTGCTCTTTGCATACTTGTAGAATGCCTTGGTGTTTTCTTTAATCCTGTCCACCAAGGCCTTCTCATGGCCCCTTCTGGCTCTCCTAATTTCATAAGCTCCTTCCTGCTAGCCTTATAATCTTCTAGATTCATATCATTACCTAGTTTTTTGAACCTTTCGTAAGCTCTTCTTTTCTTCTTGACTAGATTTACAGCATTTGTGCACCACAGATCTTGTACCCTACCATCCTTTCCATGTCTCATCGGAACATACCTACTGAGAACTCCACACAAATATCCCCTGAACATTTGCCACATTTCTTCCGTACGTTTCCCTGAGAACATCTGCTTCCAACTTATGCTTCCAAGTTCCTACCTGATAGCCTCATATTTCCCCTTCCTCCAATTAAACATTTCCCTAACGTGTCTGTTCCTATCCCTCTCCAATGCTCTGGTAAAGGAGATAGAATTTTGATCACTATCTCCAAAATGCTCTCCCACTGAGACACCTGACACCTGACCAGGTTCATTTCCCAATACCAGATCAAGTACAGCCTCTCGTTCTTGTAGGCTTATCTACACATTTTGTCAAGAAACCTTCCTGAACACACCTAACTAACTCCACCCCATCTAAAACCCTCACTCTAGGGAGATGGCAATCAATATTTGGGAAATTAAAATCTCCCACCACAACAACCATGTTATTATTACTCCTTTCCAGAATCTGTCTCCCTATCTGCTCCTCAATGTCCCTGTTACTATTGGGTGGTCTATAAAAAACATCCAGTGGAGTTATTGATCCCTTCCTATCCCTAATTTCACACACAGAGACTCCGTAGACAACCCCTCCATGACTTCCTCCTTTTCTGCAGCCGTGACACTATCTCTGAACAACAGTGCCACACCCCCACCTTGATTTCTTCCCTCTCTATCCTTTCTGTAACATCCAAAACCCAGCACTTGAAGTAGCCATTTCTGCCCTTGAGCCATCCAAGCCTCTGTAATGGCCACAACATCATAGCTCCAAGTGCTGATCCACGCTCTAAGCTCATCCGCTTTATTCATGATACTCCTCGCATTAAAATAGACACATCTCAAACCATCAGACTGAGTGCATCCCTTCTCTATCACCTGCCTGTCCTTCCTTTCGCACTGTCTACAAACTTTCTCTATTTGTGAGCCAACCTCCCTTTCCTCTGTCACTTCAGTTCATTTCCCACCACCCAGCAATTCTACCTTAAACTCTCCCCAATAGCCTTAGCAAACCTTCCCGCCAGGATACTGTTCCCTCTGGGATTCAAGTGCAACCCATCCTTTTTGCACAGGTCACACCTGCTCCAGAAGAGGTCACAATGATCCAGAAATCTGAATTCCTGCCTCCTGCTCCAATCCCTCAGCCATTATTTATCCTCTGCCTCATTCTATTCCTATACTGTCACGTGGCACAGGCAGTAATCCCAAGATTACTACCTTTGAGGTCCTGCTTCTCAACTTCTTTCCTAACTCCCTGGAGTCTTTTTTCAGGACCTCCTCCCTTTTCCTACCTTTGTCATTGGTACCAATATGTACCAAGACCTCTGGCTCTTCTCCTTCCCACTTCAAGGTATTGCAGATGCGATCAGAAACATCCCAGACCTTGGCACCTGGGAGGCAAACTACCATCTGAGTTTCTCTCCTGCGTCCACAGAATCGCCTATCTGACCCCCTAACTATAGAGTCCCCTATCATTGCTGCCATCCTCTTCCTTTCCCTACCCATCTGAGCCACAGAGCCAGACTCTGTGCCAGAGGCACGGCCACTGTCGCTTCCCCCAGGTAGGCCACCCTCCCCCCCAACAGTACTCAAACAGGAGTACTTATTGTTCAGGGGGACAGCCACAGGGGTACTCTCTAGTACCTGCTTCTTGCCCTTCGCTTTCCTGACTGTTACCCACTTCTCTGTCTCCTGTGGTCCCGGTGTGACTACCTGCCTATAGCTCCTCTCTATCACCTCCTCACTCTCCCTGACCAGACGAAGGTCATCGAACTGCAGCTCCAGATCCCTAACGCGGTCCAGTCCCTAAGGAGCTGCAGCTCGACACACCTGATGCAGATGTAGTCGTCCAGGAGGCTGGGAGTCTCCAGGACCTCTGATACCGAGCACAGGAAAACCGGCCTCGCGCACATACTTTGTCTGTATTTTAAAGAGATAACCTACCTGGCCACAACCCTTTATCACCGAAGCCCCATTGAGCCAAAGCCTTCCTACTCTGTCTCCCTCTACTCCGTCGCCTGCTCCTCCGATGCCCGCTCTGTAAATCTGTCTTCATTTTAAACTCCTCCCGCTGTTCTTACTGGCCGACCTCCACACGCTTGCGCAGTCGTGCTCCGTCCAAACCGCTGAAGAAATAACTGTCACCCTTTCAACTCTGCTTGCTTTTGAACTCTTCCCGCTGTTCTTACTGGCCGACCTCCACGTGCTGGCACAATCGTGCCCCGTTCAAACCGCTGAAGAAATAATATCATGTCTAATCTAAACAATGTATAGCCAACCTTCAACAACAATTGGTCTAAAAATTGACCAAAAGTTCTATCCCAATATGCTTTGAGGAACCACAGGGCAATGTAACATTTTACCACATAGTTTTCTATAAAATCTTCTGTTACATTAAAGTTGCAGTGCTTGTAGTTTATTTGTGTGGCTTGCTCAGTTTTAATAAAAGTTAGAAGTGTTCTTGACCACACTGCTGTGAGCTTTGATTAGTTTGAGCCTTGCAGACAGGCTCATGCTAAATTTACAAAGATAATTACCAACAATGTACAGCAGTCTCTCAGTACAATATTAAAGTAGCTGTGTAGATTATCTGTGCATGCCTCTAGAGTAGATCTAAAACTCCTGGATTTTCAAATAGGTGGAAGTGAGTACCATTGATCAGTAATAATTTATTTATTAATAAACCATCCCCTGATATAATTTTACATTCCATTCAATCCTTCCATCACTTGGCTGTACATGTACATTCTTGCCACTTTACAACATAAACAAAAACCTCCACAGGCAAAATTGGGCATAAAATGATTACATTAAGTATCATTACGTACAATACATGGTGCAGTACTTCTATGGCAGAATGCCAGATAGAGATTGGTTAACAAAATAAACACCCCGAGTAAATCCAAATTTACTATAGGGAAATTATCTTCTCCACAAATTGTTTAAGAGGGGGCATTATAGATTAATTCTTTACATAAAGTAAGTGCAATAGCCACAATTGAATCAATGATTACGTTGAAAGTTACATTGTAGCTTAGGAAAAAGAAAGCATTTTTATCTTCAAGTTACTTTCTTTGAATGTGAGTGCAAAGTTTAAGAGGACAAGAATCATAGCTCTCAACTTCAAGTGGAGCTGTTAGGTTAAATCTCAAAAAAAAACTGCTGGCTCTATGGAGCATTAAAAAAAATTATTGTGTTAAACATTGGATGTTAGATATTTACAGTATAACTTAAATGCAGAAATGGGCGATCAAATACCGGTACTCATTGTATTTACAAAGTCCCTCAGTTTTTTAGATAATGTGAACAAGACTTGTAGACAGAAACTAGTTCAGTTGGATTAAAGGACATCATGGTACAGACATGTATTAGAATTACGTTACCTTAAAGATTTTAATTGCTTACCCTTGGTTAGTCAAGTAATTGGGATTTCATGAAAACAGGTGAGTTATTTCGGGAAGGACTGAACTTGAAGTTTTGTTTGTGTTAATCTCTTCTATACAGTGATTCTAAATTCATACAATGTGCTTATAGTACCACACCCATTTCTTTTGACTTTCTGCGTATTTTACTAATTTGCTGTAGTTCTTATCAAGTCATATCCTTGTTTGTTCAGGTAAATGCAGGACCTATGGCTTATGCTTGGGCTTTTCTTGAGGAAACAAATGCAAAAAAATATCCAGACAACCAAGTAAAGCTCCTGAAAGAAATTTTCAGGTAAGCTTTGTGGCAAGTTCAATATTGGACTACTGAAGATTAATTTTCTTGATTATTCTCACACACTCTCCTGATTAGAAATGAAGCAAACAGATCCCCCCATTGACGGAGCATTCCAGAACCTCGCAGTAAGAAGGCAACACCTGTGGAAAGGAAAGCTCCCATTATTCCATTGGACTCACCCAATCAGAGATATTTCCTTTGCTATATTCATATCTCCCCCACCACCTTTACTGCCAAAAACAAACTTGTTTTTCTTTCATCCTAGTCTTGATGAAAGTCCCCAAACTGAAATATTAACTGTTATTAACCGTTTCTCTTTGCACAGATACTGCCTGACTAGCTGTGTGATTCCAGATCTTTGCTGTTTTTTTTAAATTTCAGATTTGCAGGTTTTGTTGTTTAGACATATACCGGTATATTATTTTTTCCTCTGGTGCTGTTGACTTGAAAAGAAAGATGTCTTTATATAGTATAAGGATCTAAGCCTGCTTGGGAAATTCCATCTTTGTCTATGCAATAACTAACTAAATATTTTAACATGTTAGAAAGTAGGAATAATTAGTCTGGAAGAGGAAGGAAAACAAGAAGGCTTGGCATCATATTGATAACCAGACAAAAACTGCAGATGAAGGAAATCTGGAAAATAAAGACCAGAAGTGTTGGGAAATACTCAGCAAATCAGAGAGCATCTGTAGATAGAGAAAACAAATTAATCTTTCAGATCACTAACATTGCTCCAAAGATACTATCTAACTGCTAAGTATTTCCAGTAATCTATTTTTATATCAGATTTCTAGCACATCCCAAATTTATAATGTACTGGAAATTAGCATAAGAATTGATTACTTTAGCAACTATGAAGCAATATAGAATATGCAGATCTGGGGATGTTACTTCAAAAATGAACTATGATTTTAGAGAACTGGAAAGGTATAATAATAAGAGTTGTTGTGATGGGAGATTTTAATTTCCCAAATATCGATTGGCATCTCCATAGAGCGAGGGGTTTAGATAGGGTGGAGTTTGTTAAGTGTGTTCAGGAAGGTTTCTTGACACGGTATGTAGATAAGCCTACAAGAGGAGAGGCTGTACTTGGTTTGGTATTGGGAAGTGAACCTGGTCAGCTGTCAGGTCTCTCAGTGGGAGAGCATTTTGGAGATCACAATCACAATTCTGTCTCCTTTACCATAGCATTGGAGAGGGATAGGAGCAGACAAGTTAGGAAAGCATTTAATTGGATAAGTCACTGGGACCGGATGAAATGTACCCCAGGCCGCTGTGAAAGGCGAGGGAGGAGGTTACTGAACCTCTGGCGATGATCTTTGCATCATCAATGGGAACAGGAGAGGTTCCGGAGGATTGGAGGGTTGCAGATGTTGTTCCTTTATTCAAGAAAGGGAGTAGAGATAGCCCAGGAAATTATAGACCAGTGAGTCTTACCTCAGTGATTGGTAAGTTGATGGAGAAGATCCTGAGAGGCAGGATTTATAAACATTTGGAGAGGTATAATATGATTAGGAGTAGTCAGCATGGCTTTGTCAAGGGCAGGTCATGCCTTACGAGCTCATGCCTTACCCCATGAAAGGTTTATTGAGCAAGTAAGGAGGCATGGGATCCAAGGGGACATTGCTTTGTGGATCCAGAACTGGCTTGCCCACAGAAGGCAAAGAGTGGTTGTAGACGGGTTATATTCTGCATGGAGGTCGGTCACCAGTGGAGTGCCTCAGGGATCTGTTTTGGGACCCTTACTCTTCGTGATTTTTATAAATGACCTAGATGAGGAAGTGGAGGGATGGGTTAGTAAGTTTGCTGATGATACAAATGTTGGAGGAGGTGTGGATAGTGTGGAGGGCGGTCAGAGGTTACAGTGGGACATTAATATGATGCAAAACTGGGCTGAGAAGTGGCAGATGGAGTTCAACCCAGATAAGTGTGAAGTGGTTCATTTTGGTAAGTCAAATATGATGGCACAATATAGTATTAATGGTAAGACTCTTGGCAGTGTGGAGGATCAGAGGGATCTTGGGGTCTGAGTCCACAGGATGCTCAAAGCTGCTGCGTAGGTTGACTCTGTGGTTAAGAAGGCATACAGTGTATTGGCCTTCATCAATCGTGGAATTGAATTTAGGAGCAGAGAGGTAATGTTGCAGCTGTACAGCACCCTGGTCAGACCCCACTTGGAGTATTGTGCTCAGTTCTGATCGCCTCACTACAAGAAGGATGTGGAAGCCATAGAAAGGATGCAGAGGAGATTTACAAGGACGTTGCCTGGATTGGGGAGCATTCCTTATGAGAAAAGGTTGAGTGAACTCGGCCTTTCCTCCTTGGAGCAACGGAGGATGAGAGGTAACCTGATAGAGGTGTACAAGATGATGAGAGGCATTGATCATGTGGATCGTCAGAGGCTTTTCCCCAGGGCTGAAATAGTTGCCACAAGAGGACACAAGTTTAAGGTGCTGGGGAGTAGGTACAGAGGAGATGTCAGGGGTAAGTTTTTTACTCAGAGAGTGGTGAGTGCGTGGAACAGGCTGCTGGCAACCATGGTGGAGGCAGATGCAATAGGGTTTTTTAAGAGGCTTTTAGATAGGTACACGGAGCTTAGTAAAATAGAGGGCTATAGGTAAACCTAGTAATTTCTGAGGTAGGGTAATGTTCGGCATAACTTTGTAGGCTGAAGGGCCTGTATTGTGCTGTACCAAGTCAGTTCTGGGGCTCTAGTCATCGTATCAGTGTGTCTCGTGTGGATCTCCAGACAGCAGAGCTGAAAAGTGAATCATAAAAAAATTTGAGAGCACTTCATTTTCTCTTGGCCACACAAAATCCTACTCTTTGTGTCATTTCAGCATTTGTTATAACTCAAGCCTTCTGATTCAAAGAGATTATTTCATGTTTTAACCATCTATCCTGAAAGCTTAAAAATTGAGTGTAGTATATTGAAGAGCCAATGGCTATAGTGGGCTCATGTTGACATGCACTGTGCTAGACCTATATCCCTCATATCAGGTTTACACACAAAACTTTTATACATCTACAGCATTGGACCTGCGACAATATAGTTGTCAGCAACGGAAATGACACCTATAATGAACAATGTTTGCTGCGTCTCTTAGATCAGCCTCTGATCAAACTTCTTTTATTGTTCGTATTGTACAATCTACATTGATATAACTTCTTTGATAAGCAACCAATTTCCTTCTCTCTATAAAGTTATCGAAATTTTTTTGTTCATAAAATTTTATAAGAGCTAATTAACTTGCTGATGGAGCTATAATCCCAATCCCTCGCAACAATTGATTATTTGTTTGCAAAGCAATTAGATCACTGAAGATGTACCAGAAGTCATTGAGAAGAAAATTAGTAATTAGCTCAGTAATTTTGTCTTTGATCTTGTCCACACAGACAATTTGCAGCTGCATGTGGGCATGCTCTGGAGGTTAACGAACGGCTAATTAAAGAAGACCAATTAGAGTACCAGGAAGAGATGAAATCTCACTATAGAGATCTGCTCAGTGAGTTGTCTACAGTCATGAATGAGCAGGTTAGTATTACTGCTGTAACTCATGCCATCCTGTAAGCTACACTGTTTATCCTGTTCCATATATGCATGGACTTCATACCAGGAATGGTGGCTACAGAGGGAAGTTTGGGATTTTGGAAATATTGCTTAAAGTTAATAGTTTTGTTATTATTAACAGCCAGTTCCGAAGGTGGGAAATTGGGAAGTAAAAATAAAGTGAAGGTTGCCCCAGGTTGATGGTAAGAGTCAAAAAACAGATACAAAAGTAGCAAGTAGTTTTTCTACAGGACCTTAGAACACCAAAGGCAAAGTTGGAAGTCTTAATTCCTTGGTTTCTGGGAAAAGGGAAGGTAACTGACTTTCATCAGTTAGTGTGTTTAAAATCATCACTGCATATTTTGACCCGAAAACCAAATTCTGTACCAACTTTCTTTCGGTTAGAACTCTTAGTCTAGACTAGAGCAATGTCTTTCTAAATAATTGTCCCTAGTAGGATAGAGATCTATAGTATGTGATCACTTCTTGTAAGTTTTCCTATTTGGCATGTTTAGCAATCAGTTTAAAAGCAAACTGAATGGATACGAAAAATACCACCATCTCCTTTAGATTTTATGCCCATCAACCTTAAGTGAATAATCAGAATGCAGCATAAAATATACAAAGGTCTATTAATTCAAGCATTTCTGTTTTCAATTATCACATTTCTAACTATTTATTCAACTAATGACAATTTTACCAAGGAGACAAGTATTATGTTCTGTAGTCATTAATCTCTTCCGTCAATTTCAACTTTAAATAGTTATGTAAATTCATGGTATCTAAATACTATGCATCTACTCTTCTGTTCAAACTTGCAATCAGCTTTTTATTTAATGCTTCGGTTAATTTAGCTATAGTATTCAAAATCAGAAGAAAACTACTAAACTATAATGAAAAGAGCTATTTAGTCATAACTCTGAAAAGGAAATACTTGAAAAATTTACAAAGAACACTCCTTTTGACATATTCTCCATAATGCAAATCAAAAACCTCCATATTATAGCATTAATGATAGAAAGGGAAATCAGTAAAGACCCCTTTCTCTCTCAGGTCTCCATGGCAACCCAAATTGGCTAGAATGTGCAGCAGAAACTCCAGTTCCCCGATTTGGTGTGGTCAAAATTAAAGTGATGGCTTGAAGCTTTGTCTGGTGGCCTGGAATGGATCAACAGGTTGATCAGCTTGCCACATACTGTACAGGATGCCTACATGTCCAGAAAAAAAAGGCGTCCATAGCTGTCAGGACCACTTCCTGCGGTCCTAGAGTCAACTCCTACAACCAGAGCCTGGGATTGTTTCACAGTCTCAAGCCTCACTTGCCAAGTAGAGTGACCACCCACTCATGAAATACATTATCCCACAAGAGGAAGACATCCTCCACAACAATTAAATCTTTAGCCCTGAATGGGACAATTTGAAATTTACTAACTTATGGATGTCTATGTAGTAATTATATTTTATAGTTCACTGTGTATATAGTTGAGATACATTCTATATTGAGTTGGAGTTTATAGCTAAGCAGGGAGGAAAGTTTTGCATTTAATTGTTCAGTAATATTGTAAATATATTGTTTGATTAAGCATTCTTTATTTACATAATTCATTATGAATTCTGTGTAAAAGTATGTGAATGGCAAATGTCATGATGCCACCACATCATATATATGAACTTAATTAAAGTGACAATGAGTTAGACACATTTTCCCAAGCTCCCATGTTTTTCTATTGATTAATGTCTGGAGTACAAAACCTAACACTCTGCACTGATGATAAATTTAGGGATATTTCTAACTTTAAAATTAAAAGAAAAGTTCTGTATTAAATGATCATGCATTATTTACCTTCTCTTTTGCAAAGTTAATGTTTTAGAAGAGTGTAAAAAAGTATGGCAAATAGGTGCAGACCATTTACTTCATCTGCACTTTTAGAAGTTCTCAGTGTAGTCTTGCACTTGTCCAGGCAAGGGATAGGAAGAAGAAAAATTGCCAACTCTACTAGGCACAATGTATTCAATTCCTTTGTGATTGGCAGATTTGAATTCTAGGAAAGGCAATAATTACTTCAGTTTGCAGTCTGAACAGAAGAAGTAAAATGGCTGTTCATTACTTGCAGGAATCACACCTCAGAAAATGATAGGGGGGGAAACTGGTTTTGTTAGTGAAATCTAGAACTGCAGCCATAAAATGTTTTAAGAGGAGGGAGAGATATTTAGTTGGACACTTGCGATTCATACTTTTATTGGATAACTGGTAGTACTTCGCAAGGAGCAAGTCTGCATTTTTAAAAATATGAACGTTTGTAATTTAAACATCAAACTATTTGTAATATGATATTTGAACACCAATAGAACACATTTACTCAATTTATGTTTATTTCTCTCTGGCAGCTGAATTCTGATTTCACTTTCTCAAGCTTCTACTCTTCTCAGTCTATTATCTCCTTCACTACTGCTCCCAATACTGGTATGTCTCTTTCCTCTTTGTGGGTCATTTCTTACTGTCTGTGATTTCTGGATTTGTACTTGAACTTCTCTTTTCATTTCTTTATTTAATGATGACTCAAAAAGAAAAATCACATGACAGAATTGCATGGATCTTTTGACATTGTTCACTTTCAAACAGTTCAAGGTACAGTATTGAAAGTAGTGTCTCCTTGAGTTTAGTACTTAGCTAGTGTGCTGTTCACATTTAAAAGTTCAGCTGTCAGCAAAGCAGCTTGAGGGGTTTTGTGAGTAAAGGTTCATCATTGTTATCATCAAATACATAATTTTAATGGTGAAGTTACTGGCCACTGAACAAGTGCATGTTCAGTCAATTATGAGTTGATATTTGCATTGCCGGGGTATGAAGCAGCTTTTGTCTTGATAAGTATACGATTATATCTGTATGGGTATCTAGTTATATGTGCAACCATAATATTATGTGGAATGGATGGCTTGTCACAAAATGTCAAACTTGAAATAGAAATATCAATTTTACAGTTAAGATGTTGGTTCTAGGAAGTTTATACATATTATAATTTGAGTTCCACGGTAGGCAATATGCCATTTCTTGTCTCCAAACTTCTGCAAATATATGGTATTATCACTTGAGTTAAAAAGGTGCTTTCATTCTTATTTGTTAAGCAGGTTGTATACGGGGAGGATACGACAAAACAACAAGGAATGGAACGACAGCACATGCTCAGAGTAATCAGTAGAACTACCGTCTCCAACCATTTACAAGGAGTAACAGTGACATCAAATTCAGAGTAACACCAGTTTCTCTTTAGTAAACTCTTATGAAATTGATGTCAGATTTATAATATGGGAAAAGTTAGAAGTATCAAATTAAATGTATGATGTACAAAGATTGTTTTATTTTCCTGAAGTTACAATTGCAAACTAGTGTTACAAACTGAACTTGTAATTTGTCTTTGCATCATTCCTGCAATATATGCACTATTACATATTTTTTATTGTTCTGCGACTTTTATTACACCATTGGGTATGTATAATAGAGACAGTATAAATGTACAGTGCTTTCAGTAAACTATTTCATATCTAACATTTTGTTTGCTAGTACTGTTTTAAATGGAAATATTGGTATTTTATAACCTTTATTGGCTATTTTAATTGTAAATATTGACATTCATGTGTAAAATAGATCTTTTGCAGTGAAATTAAATGGACATACTGGTGAAATAAATTTAACAGTAAAGTAACAATGTTTTTAATAAAATATGTAAAATTTTGAGTAAATATATTGGAAGTTTTTTAGAAACATGTTTTACAAATGCTTATTGTTGGAAACAATAGGGATGCTGTCAAAAAATAGCACCATAAATCATAAGCCTTGATAGTGATGAGGCACTACCATCACCAGACTTCCAAGTGAATATATAAAAGAGTAACACATAATGAGCATGGATTTACAAGCTGAAAATTGTTAATTAATTTATCAACATACAGCAGGGAATAGGCCCTTCTGGCCCTTCGAGCTGCCCCCGATTTAATCCTAGACTAATCAAAGGACAATTTACAATGTCCAGTTAACCACCAATTAGTATGACTTTGGATTGTGAGAGGAAACTGGAGTACCCGGAGGAAACCCACGTGGTACAAACTCCTACAGGCAGCAGCGGGAATTGAATCCCGGTTGCTGATACTGTAAAATGTTGTGCTAACCACCATGCTACTCTGCTGACCTTCTAAATTTAAAGGTAGAATTCAGCTGGATTGGTAAATCTCTTGGTCCAAACCCCTAGGTTTTAAAAGCAATCTGAATTCCATTCCCACATTTGGGTTTCCTTAAATACTTTTGCGTGTTTACACAGCTTGGATCTGAAATTCAGTCACACAGCTCCTAATAAAATGCTGCATGCTGTCAAAAAGAGAACACAAATTCATATATATATTTCTGAGTTTCTTTGTGCCTGCTTTTTTTGTGGGCTTTCCATCTGATCTACCAATTTTATTCAACAAAAAAGCTAACTCCAAAGGATGTGAATAGAAGAGCATTGTGAAAAATCTGTCTCCCATGATATTTCAAGCTGACTAGAATTGAAAAGAGAAGTTGTTACTGGACCAACAGACAACTTTGTTTTGCTCACCCGTAAAAGGTTCATCTTCTCTGCAGCTCGTAACTTGATGGTGCTAAATTTTGCTTTGCACACAGATATGAAATGCTTTGACTGTGCGTCAAGATTACCATCTAGGTCATTTCTCTACTCTCAGAATCATTTCAGACTGATGCTGCTCTCAGATTACTGCTCATCACCACACCCAAACTCCTTTATCTAAGAGAGAAGACTTCTGCTTATTTTCAAGCCACAAGAACAGTCAGAGCTGAAAAGGACATACCCTGCGTTTAAGCTTCCTGAAATTGCTGGAGTTAGTGAGACTTGACTCATATCCTTTCAGACACCCCCCCCCCCCCCAGGCAAACTCTTGTCAAAGGTACTTACGTGTTACAAAACCAGTATGCTTCCTTAGGGTATTGTTCTTTATTTGCATGTGCAGTTCCCTTTAATCTCTGGGGCAGCTCCCCAAACAGCTTCATCAATTGCAGCATCTATTAGCAGCTGTAGCAGAATATCTCCATAGGAGCTGGCTGCGGAGACCATGCCGGCGAGACTAAATGCCAGCCCTAGGCCCAGAAATGAAATGCCACACCAATGCCTATGCTGTCATTTCCAGTGTGGGACTCCTCCAACAATGTTCTGCACACTTTGCAGTTAGGCATCCTGATATTCATGCAGCTTTTGTGGGTAACCCAGAAGGTTATTTTAAGGCCATTAGAGGATGTAAGATGATTTCCAGCCTCATGTATTTACACTTTTTAATTTTTTTAAAACCTATCCCAGATCATCTAACAGGTCTAACTTAGCTATGCTTTATATTTAAAATCCATTCTGACCTAGAGACCTATCTGGCAACAGAGCATGATAAGGTGTTCTTTTATCCTTGTGCTTGGCAGCATTTACATTTATTTAAACAAGTGCTGTGGTTCTAATATTACTGGTTATGCTTATCTTCTCACCAGTTATGACAATGATAAAATAATCCAGAATGATTTCTTTATGTTAGGTTTTCAAGTTTTTCTTCTTTGATCTTACAGTTATACTCTGTTATTCATCTGAGTCTGCCAGATAATTCATGAGATTCTCAATGAAGTATCTGTATCAACTGATTTAGTGCTGCATCAATTATCACAGAGAGCTGCATGTGTGTAAAGTCACACAGTCAGATCATAGAATCATACAGCACGAAACAAACCCACCAGCTCCCTCTGTCCAAACAGACTGTGATGTTAAAACCAAGTGGAGACTTTATCTCTTTTTTGAAGTAACCCACACCTCTGGTGTGCTGCTTGCTTCATTCTCTTTACTTGCTCAGTTTCCGGAGTTTCATCACAGCTACCGGAACCAACTTGCTCAGTCTCCTGGATGGCCTTAGCCCATGAGATCTTTAATCTCCTGTTCATTCTTTTTCTCATACCACATCTCCAGATGATAGAGGATGCAGAACATTGTTCAATGCCCACCTTAACAATCTTAACATGCTGGCCTGTGAAATTCAGACCTTGGTCAGAGTCTGGATTCCTGACAACACAATAACCACTTCAGCCAGATCATCTTGGTTCTTTACTTCAGTGTATGTACATGGTGGTGAACTGATCAATAACTGCTGCACAATGTCATTTATCTGTTGACTTTGGCAATGGTCCAGTGAAATTGATCTGTAACTACTCATCAGACCCCCTGTGCTGTGCTTGGGAGACATACTGTACATACTGTTAAACCCTTCCTGGGGTCACCTCGGGTGTACAAAGTATACTGTTGGCAAAGTCACACAACATTTCTTCCTAAACCTCACCAATACCAGTCAAGGGAGATATTGCTTATCATGACATTTCATCCAACATGGCAACCATGTGACCTTTCTTTAAGTTTATCTATCTTTTCAGCTACATTCAAGGGAGAAGAGTCATCATCAGGGCTCGTACGCTAAAAAAAATTGAGGCAATAAGCATTGAGATTCTATCCCAGTAAGCTCAAACTACTTCCTAATTTATCAATTCAGTCTTTACAGTTTTTAATAAAATGTGTGAATATGAATGTCATATTCTGAACTCGAGTTCCTGCATAATCCCCAAAGCTGGCTATAATTACAGATGACTATTGTGGAATTCCAGTCAGAGTCCATCCAATACTTGTTCAAATCAACATTTGTAAAGGAGGCAAAAGGGAACAGAAAGGAGATCTTAAAAGAAATTGAGCTTAAAGCAAGGAGACAAGCACATCCAGACTTGTATTTTCTCTTTATAAGAAACTGCAAATAATTGTAAACTTAAAATAAGGTCTATTTTCACAGTGAAGTAAAGCTTTAACTTGCTTGCCAAAGAAAATATGAAAGAGAGAGAGTAGATAGTGTCTCACACAGTTCCTGTATTTACACAGCTTTTTAAAAAGACATTGCCACTTTCATAACTTTTAGCAGTTTTCACTCACATGTACTATTTCTCTCTCACTCTGCCATATAACCAGTTCACAGTGTGTTGTTCAGTAACTGTAATCCTCAGTACAAGTTCACCATGCATTTCCAGAACTATTTGCCTGCCTCACAATCAATCAAGTGTTCACATACCAGTGCACTGTCCTAATACCACATCTACATTATGTGTACTTGTCAATGCAAGCCGACTTGTGGCTTTCATAGATGAGAGCACTAGCTTCTCCAAGGGATAATAAATATCAGCCATTCTTAAATTAATTCCTAACTCAAAATTCAAAAAACAATTCATATCCGTTGATGAAATTAATAATCCTAGATGGGTCCTAATATATCCTCTTTTATTGTTCTTTCTCTCATTTCCAAACTAGAAGCAAATCTAATTGTACAGATTGTATCTATTTGAATCACCATGACAAATGAAAAGAAGTGATCCATTAGTTATATGCAGCACATAAAGTACAGAATTAAAATACTGAGCAAATACAGTATATTACTACTCGGCTCATACTGGAAGTGACCTGTAGTACTCTGGAGAGTATGGTCAGATTCATCTTTGCTATGCAATTATGCCATCCCAAGAAACGTCATTTGTACAACTGTCCTCACGCTGATTACCACATTATGTCTCATCGAGACCCACTTCCAAACTATCCTCTAATTACTGATACTTGGATGTTCTTATGGTTGCAAAATTGAATAATGATTGTTCTTCATCACCACCATCTCCTCACTTCCCTTGCTGTTCTCTTCCATCATTGTTCAGACAGCCTGCAGTTCCTATGTACCTGAAAGGACTAAAACCCATGGTTAAAGGTGTAGGAGAATAGTGATGGCAAGGGAATGTCAAAGGTGACAGCTCACATAAGTTGCAGCTTTTCACTCAGGTGAGATCAAGAGATGAGGGGGCGGTATGATTTCAGAAAGAGAAATAAATCTAAAAGTGGATCTATTCCCATCCTTTCCGATAGTGAGCATCATCGTGTCTCCTGTAATAAAAGGAAGCATGTGTGCCTATCTACCAACTGTTTATCTGGTGCTGCAAAGCCCTGTTGAGAGTGGTAACGTCATAAAATGTGTTCAGGCAATATACACTGGCATGTATTGACTACTAGCCAAGTGCAAGCTCTGCAGGCATATAAAGCATGTGAAATCTAGGTGTGAATACTGATCAACTGAGATTGATGGGAAACAGCTAGGGGAATGATCGAGCTATTGATGTGGTTATTGGGACAATGGTAGTCCATCAAATTTAAGATGCATTGCTCAGTGTTGACAACACAAATTCATTGTTTTTTTTTGGGACACTATATCTGATCTCTGGGGCTTGATTTCTTGCATTGACTCTATAATTATACATTCCCACTATCTCTGAGGTTTTCTATGGGAAGAAACTGTTCCTGAATTGTTCAGTGAGTGTCTTCAGGCTCCTGTACCTTCTCCTTGATGGTAGCAATGACAAGAGGACATATCCTGGGTGTTGGGGGTCCTTAATGATGGATGCCACCTTTTGGAGGCATCACCTTTTGAAGGTGTCCTCGATACTGGGAGCGCTAGTGCTTAAGACAGAGCTGGCTGACTACAACTTTCTACAACTTTTTCTGATCCTGTGCAGTGACCGCTCCATACCAGGTGGTGATGCAAGCAGTTAGTATGCTCTTGGCAGTAGAGCTGTAGAAATTTAGGACAGTCTTTGGCAACATATCAATTCTCCTCAAACTCCTAATGAAATGTGGCTGCTGTCATGCCTTCTTTGTGAACGCATCATTATGTTGCACCCAGGATAGATCCTCAGAGATATTGACACCAGGAACTGGAAACTGCTCTCCCTTTCCACAGCTGATCCCCCTTCCTGAAGTCCACAATCAATTCCTTGGTCTTACTGATGTTGAGTGCACAGTTATTGCGGTGTCACCACTCAACCTGCTGATCTACCTCACTCCTGTTTGCCTCCTCAACACCGTCTGAAAATTTGGCGATGATAGCAATGATGGCGATGAAAATCTGCCCACCTCCAGAGCCACAAAAATCCGGCACCCTGAAGATGCACTAGTCTTCATCCTTGGCATATCAAAAAGTGGCTGGTCATGAGGCCCCGAGAACGGGTCCCATTTCCGCAAAGAACTGACGGCAGCATGTAACTCCAGGTCAGGGTCCTCAAAAGAACCTCGAAAAGGAAAAGCAGAGATAAAGATAGAAATACAGCTGTTTCTAAAGATGCAAGCAAAGGAGTCACCATTGGGTTTCACTTTGTAGGAAGCAATGACTTGCAAACCCTGCCAGACCTAATGTGTATCCGATTCTGTCTCTAACCTCAATTGGAATTACTGTTTCAGCCTTAAAATAGCCTTTTGTAGACAGTACCTGGAGTTTTTGTATTTCTGGATCACCAGGATGAATGCCACAGATCCAGGCTTCAGCTGACTACTAACCAAACTGTTTTTGGTTTGGGGATGTCCAGTATGTTTTTGAAGGCCCACATTCATGCATACAGCTGATAAATATAAAACTTTACAAAACAAATTTGATTAGCAAATAAAATGCATTCAGAGGATCAAAACTATTAGATGTTTTAAAATCAACATGTATGTTAATCCTCATTTCTTTTCATCGTACTTACAAGTAGACACCAAAAAATGTTTTGTTTTAGTCCTTTAACAATATTTCTACAAAGGAAGATCTGAATTAGCTTCAAAGAGCATAGAATTTGAATAAAAATGCAGCTACTTTCTTATGTTGGTGAAGTCAGAGACAACCGTGGCATATTCAATCAGACTCAAAGATGAATCCCTGAATATTGTCCAGTCCTTTAAGTGCTCCTCCGTTTCCCTTGACCACAGCTTCTTGGTCCTCACCACACTGATGTTATGGTCTTTAGTCTCTGCCTATACACTGGGAGTAGAAATACAACCAAGTGATCAAAGTGTGGGCATGGAATGGTGCAGTAAGTGATCAATATTAAGTGGGAGAGAGCGAGCTAGCTTTAAATGGTTGTAGGCTCTCAGCTATGGGTATCCTGCTCAGGTCTGAAAGGCACTGAACAGCATGATGTGTACAGATGCAAGCAGCATGCATATCTGTTCCTGTTGCCTACGTCAGAACTGGCTCCATTTAATATTACTTGCCATTCCTTTGTCAGTTTTCTGTATTATTGATTGTAGTCAAAATGGTGTCATTTACAGTTATTGGTATATTGAACAAAAATTTAATTCTTATATTTTAAAGCACAGATGGTGTAATTTACTAAATATTGCATTAATAAGGAAGGTAGTAATTACTTTTTCAATGACATTTTAATCCTGTGCATGTTCTGTAAGTACATCTGTTCATATTCATTGTAACTTGGTACAAATTCAATAGGTTATGTAAAAGCAAAGTTCGATGTTATGTGATCATGCAGCTTAGTTATAATTGATACCTGTACCCAGCTTGAAGCCCAAGAAGAGTTTATTAGTGTCCTCTCCGTTTAGTCCAGTGAAAGCATAAGCACATTTGAATATGAATAAACTCTTCTTTGGCTTCAAGCTGGGTACAGGAATCAATTATAACTAATGTTTCGATGACAAACTCTGCTATCTTCTTCCGGGATTATGCCTGGGCAAGTCTAGTCTGTTGGAATTTATACCCCTATATTACATCATTTCTGATTGGTTAGTCCTCATCCAATCAGGTTTCTGCTCTTCCACATTGTTTACAATTGAATTCCAGTTCTTACATAGAGCAAGACCTTCATCTTTGTTAAAATTCTTATCCTTTAGTTTTACTTCAACAGCTCTCTTTACCAGACAGTCCCAAAAGCCATTGGCATGGCACTGTAGTTTTGTGCCGCCAAATCAATCCTACGGCCATTGTGAATGCAGTGTTCTGCTACCACCGATTTCTCCGGGTAACCTAAATGAATACACCTCCTGTGCTCTTTGATGTGGGTTTACACCGCACGTCCCACCTGGCTGATATACATCACTCCACATTCACAGGGAATTGTGTAAGCACCAGCCAACCTGAATCCAGGTAATCTTTGACTCGCTTAAGCTGGGACTTGAGCTTCCTTATGGGTTTGTGGATGGTATTAATCCAGTATTTCTTTAGGATCTGGTTATCCTTCCAGAAACCATGGATATATAGGGAAGACAGGCTGTAGTGATGGGTTCCTCCTCTTTGTTAGGTTCCTTGGCTTTTCTGTCAGCCCTTTCAAAGACCCAATTGATTTCCTTCACCTTGTAGCCAATCTGTAGGAACGTCATTCATAATCATCTTATTTCCTTATGGAGACTCTCCGGGTCCAAAATAGTTTTTGCATGGTTAATCAAAGTAGGAAGAACTGCATCAAGAAGCACAGAAGGTGTATCCATTTGGGTTACTTGGAGAAATCAGCAGTAGCAGAACACTGCATTTTCAATTGGATTGACTTCCATGGCACAAAATTATTGTGCTATGCCAATGGAAGTCATTGGTAAAGGAAGTCATTGAAATAAGACTTGAAGAAAAGAATTTTAACAAAGACAAGTTCTCACTCTAAGTAAGAACATTCGAATTCAATTGTAAGCAAGGTGTGAGAGCAGAAACCTGATTGGATGGGGACTAACCAATCAGGAGGGACAGAGTACAGGTGTATAAATACCACCAGACTAGACTTGTCCAGGCATCATCCCTGAAGAAGATGGCAGAGTTTGTCATTGAAACTTTGGTTACAATCGATACCTGTACCCAGCTTGAAGCCTGAGAAGTATTTATTCATCATATATGCTGGGATCCTTTTTCACATTAGAATAATTGTGATAATTGCTTAACCCTTCACCTCAGTTCTAAAAGAAACAGCGAGAAATGTTTTTACACAATAAAGTTGTGCCTTAATTCAACCATGACACACAATGAAGAAATAGCTGAGTTCCTCTCTTTGAAATTTTAAGAAAGTAGCTGCTTTTTTATTCAAATTATGTACTCTTTGAAGCTAAGTCACAGCCTCCTTTGTAGAAATATTGGTTAAAGTACTAAAACAAAACATTCTTCGGTGTCTACTTGTAAGTATGATGAAAAGAAATGTGGATTAACATATATGTTGATTTTAAAACATCTAATAACTTTGATCCTCTGAATGCATATATTTAGTCAATTTTTTATGAAGTTTTGTATTTAGAGATTAACATGGTGAGGAGATACAAAATATGAAATCTTTACAATGATCATATGTTCTCAAGGCAAAATGGTAAATCTTCTAATTAATTTTACCATTATTTTAAGTGATACTGTTCGTTATTCTTAATCTGAAACAAGAATTCTATTGTCTACTGGTGTTGCCTTTGTTCCAATTTCAATCACAGCTCCCAAGTGTGTATTTAAAAAATGCATGCTATTTGGAAAATTATTTAGAACAGCAAGCAATGCATTTCATGCAAATACTATAGGTGTGTATGCTAAACAGCTGGTGATGTAACTATTCAGACCTTGCTGATTTGATGCCAGGATATATAATGTAGAAGCAGGCCATTTGGCCCACCAGTTCATGCTTGCCTTGATGTATCAGGCTTGAATAGCCCTTTATCTTACTGTCCTTAACCTCACAGCATATTTTAGTCCATTGTTTAGTTTGCCCTTAAATACTGTACATCTGTGCTATTCGCCTGAACAACTTCCCATTGTAATTAATACTGCACATCTGTGCTATTCACCTGAATGACTTCCCATTGTATTAAATACTGCACATCTGTACAATTCACCTGAATGACTTCCCATTGTACTAAATACTGTACATCTGTGCTATTCACCTGAACAATTTCCCATTGTAATAAATACTGTACATCTGTACTATTCACCTGAACAATTTCCCATTGTAATTAGATAGATAGATAGATAGATAGATACTTTATTCATCCCCATGGGGAAATTCAACTTTTTTCCAATGTCCCATACACTTGTTGTAGCAAAACTAATTACATACAATACTTAACTCAGTAAAAATATGATATGCATCTAAATCACTATCTCAAAAAGCATTCATAATAGCTTTTAAAAAGTTCTTAAGTCCTGGCGGTAGAGTTGTAAAGCTTAATGGCATTGGGGAGTATTGACCTCTTCATCCTGTCTGAGGAGCATTGCATCGATAGTAACCTGTCGCTGAAACTGCTTCTCTGTCTCTGGATGGTGCTATGTAGAGGATGTTCAGAGTTATCCATAATTGACCGTAGCCTACTCAGCGCCCTTCGCTCAGCTACCGATGCTAAACTCTCCAGTACTTTGTCCACAACAGAGCCCGCCTTCCTTACCAGCTTATTAAGACGTGAGGCGTCCCTCTTCTTAATGCTTCCTCCCCAACACGCCACCACAAAGAAGAGGGCGCTCTCCACAACTGACCTATAGAACATCTTCAGCATCTCACTACAGACATTGAATGACGCCAACCTTCTTAGGAAGTACATTCGACTCTGTGCCTTCCTGCACAAGGCATCTGTGTTGGCAGTCCAGTCTAGCTTCTCGTCTAACTGTACTCCCAGATACTTGTAGGTCTTAACCTGCTCCACACATTCTCCATTAATGATCACTGGCTCCATATGAGGCCTAGATCTCCTAAAGTCCACCACCATCTCCTTGGTCTTGGTGATATTGAGACGCAGGTAGTTTGAGTTGCACCATATCACAAAGTCCTGTATCAGTTTCCTATACTCCTCCTCCTGTCCATTCCTGACACACCCCACTATGGCCGTGTCATCAGCGAACTTCTGCACATGGCAGGACTCCGAGTTATATTGGAAGTCTGATGTGTACAGGGTGAACAGGACCGGAGAGAGTACGGTTCCCTGCGGCGCCCCTGTGCTGCTGACCACCGTGTCAGACCTACAGTCTCCCAACCGCACATACTGAGGTCTATCTGTCAAGTAGTCCACTATCCAATCCACCATGTGAGAGTCTACTCCCATCTCCGTTAGTTTGTGTTCACCTGAATGACTTCCCATTGTAATAAATACTGTACATCTGTCCTATTCACCTGAATGACTTCCTATTATATTAAATACTGTACATCTGTAATATTCACCTGAATGACTTCTCATCATATTGTCGGAGCCTGGGGAAAAATGCACATGCAGGGCATCAAATACTTTTTCGGGTCTTAAATCCTTCATCTGTTTTAAATGTTTCAATGCCAAAAGAGGGTATCAAAATATAACGACAAAATAAACTTCAAAATAACCAGTTCCTGCTGTTACAATCTCAGCTTAATTTCGGGCGATACCCTTGTCACATATGCAGTATGAAAATAACTAAAACAAAATATACAAAACCAATACAGTAGTGACAATTCAAAAAAAAACAATACAAACAACATTGTACCTTATACACAACATCAAAATTATGAATAAATACATCTCATTCCAAACACATATAGGCTAAACCCTGAAGCGAGTTCTCCTCGCTCACATTACGTGAACAGAGCTTAACACATTCACATTACTCTGTTACATTCACATTCAACGATGAAACAATAAATACAGAAAAATAAACTTTTACAAAAACTTTTACAATATATTGCCTTGGGGTTTAAATTAGAGAAGACTAACTTACTAGGCCGATATGGAACTTAGCACAGCTACGCTATCCAGCACTGATACCTTACTCGCGAAAATCTAAAGCATCCACATGTAAAACATGTCAAATTACCGATATTCTAGATTTACAAACAAGTGTAAATGAATTTGCATGGATATTATCAGATATTATTCACCTTTCTTCACCATACGACTGGCATTCAACATCCTTTCTAGAACCTTACGTGCATAACGACATCACCGTTTTCTCTTAAAGACACAGGCAGCTATTTCAGCATTACCTGGGTAAATACGTAAGTGTACTTTAACAATAAAAAATGATATTCAAGGGTCACCTGGTTACCATATTAAATACAGTACATCTGTATTATTCGCCTGATCTACTTCCCATTATATTAAGTACTGTTTTCTACTTTCTCACCATCTTTGGGTAACACTTGGATTTCTCAGTAAACATCTGACTTTGATAACCATGCCATCCAAGATGCCTCAACCAAGCTAGCGTCATCGCCAGCATTTGGCTCATAACCTTCAAAACATTTCCGATCCATGTAACTGTAGATATGCCTGTTTCCTCGCCAGCTTCCTCTGGCAGCTCATTCCATATTAATACCATCCTTTGTGTAAATGTGTTGCCCCTCAAATTTCTATTTCTTCAGTCTCTAACCCTGGGTAAAAGACGATGTGTTTTCACTCATTCTTACACATCTCTATAAGTTTACCTGTCAGTCTCCTACACTTCAAGAAAGAATGTCCTAACCTACCCAACCACTCCCTAATACACCGTCCCTCAAGACCTGGCAAAATCCATTAGATTATAAGACACAGGAACAGAATTAGGCCATTCAGTCCTAAACTTACAGGCTTGTATTATTTTGTTAAGTGTAGTAAGCAGCACATTTGGGAGTGGCTAGACACTCCATAATTGAGGTTGGGAATAAATAATTGCCGACTATACCAAGTCAAATAGGCCCGGGTTATTCACACATGAGTGCCAGAACGATCAGCTATCCTTTATATTTTGCAAAACATTTTGCATTCAGATTCATACTTCAGATCTTTAATATGATAATTCACAGAAGTGATTATTATTAGCAATTATTTTTGCAGTAAATCAGCACATCATTGAAGCACAAAATTATTCATAACTTTGGAGCAAACATTGATTAAAGTTAAAATAAAAGAAACCACTGAACAAAGACAAATAAGTGAATGCTATTCAAACAACCTATTCAGCTCAGTACTTTTAGATGAATAGAGACTAATTGGAAGTTGGACAATACCTCATTTCAGGATATTGTATTTTGTCTGAAAAATATCTCTCTGTGGCCAGAAGTGTGTCTATGCTCTCTGCAGCTAATAATAAATGCTTATAAAAGTGTTTCCTTAAATTAACTGTAATTGTTTCCAGATAATTTTACTTTTTCAGAAATAGTTCATATTTTAGCCATGGTTGTTCACAAGGAAAAACTAAATATGGCTAAACTTCTTATCACTTCACTAGCCAATCTTCTGCATCCAGAATAATTTGCTATAGGTCATTGCTTGTTTCCAGTTCGAGATTGTTTACTTTCTGCTGGCCTTTCCCAGACCTGCTCCCATCGTTCCCCTCTAAAGTTTGTCCTCTATTTACTGCTATAATTATGAACCGGCCTCTGATCCCCCACATCTGCCCATCATGCTGTTTCTCCTATTATTACCCATTTCATTATGTAAACAAAGTACAAAGTTATCGTGCATCATTATCCCAGTCTCAGGACTTCATTGTAAGAGTTCCTCAGAGCAGTGTCAAAGACCAAGACACCGTCAAGTTGTTTATCAGTTACCTTCCTTCTACAAAAGTGGGGATATTCAGGGATGATCTACATAGAACATAGAACAGTACAGCAAAATATTCTGCTGTATCCATGACTCGTCAGAATACGAATTAGTCCACTCCAGCATGAGTAAGACATACACAACATTGAAACATGGGTTGACAGGTAACAAGTAACATTTATGTCTAAAAGTATCAAGCAATGATCACTTTCAGCATCTAATTCTTCTCTTTCTCGTTCAATGGCAGTACCACATTGGATTTGCCACCATCAACTTCCAGACGTCACTGATGATCTGAAACGGAACTAGCCCAGCCATGTCAATATCACGATAATGGAATCAAGTCAGAGGATGGGGATTCCGTGACTCCCCTAACCTCACAAATCTTTCCAGAGTTAAGACAAAGGGAAAGGGATGTGAAGGAATATTCCTGACTTGCATCATTGATTGCAACTCCAATAGCTCTCAGAAAGCTCCACACCTCTCACGACTTTCCACCTCCCTAGATATTCATTCCCCTATGATAACTACAATATGAAAAACTCACAGCAGTTACTTGTTTAGACTGGTCCAATTGCACCTGTAAGCAGATGCACTCTACCACCAAGAATGAAAAGGGAGTGCTTTGGCAGGCCACCACCTACAGGTTCCCCACTGAGTCACACATCATCCTGAATTGGACATACACTCAGTGGCCACTTTACTGAGTACCTAATACCTAATAAAGTGGCCACTTAATGTATGTTCATGGTCTTCTGCTGCTGTAACCAGTCCACTTCAAGGTTTGACATTTTGTGCATTCAGAGATGCTCTTCTACACACCACTGTAGCAACACCTGGCTTTTTATGTTACTGTCACCTTCCTGTAAGCTTAAACCAGTCAAATCAACTCATCACTCTGCCTGCAGAGCATTGAGTGGAACCCTCCAGTTGAATGCTGAACTGCACTGCATGGTGAGGCTGAATGGTAACCAAGTCAATGATGCGTGTTACTTAACAGATAGTCAGATCCAAACGTCCTTGGTATTGACTGGATGGACAAGCTTGTTCTCTGTAGCATCTCTCTGTAGTGGTAGATAATAGTGTTATTCCTATGCCAGTCAGTTAACCACTCCCACAATGGGAGGAGCTCACACACTGTACAAACTAGATTATCAATAAAGTTCAGTCGACTATCCTGCATGTTGGCATCCTGGTGTGCTCTTCACTATCCCTCAATATCAAACACAACATAGTGTCAGAAGTGGTTTATCATCGAGGAATTAGTGCTGCAGACCAAGTGAGATCCCCAACAGTAAAAAAAAATTGCAGTAAGACTTATCTTGTTCACATGTATCTATGAAAAATATCCAGAGACTCATCAACCTAAACTTCCTCTGCTAGTTTGCAAAATGTATGCACTATGAAGCTGAGCTGAGAAAGGACCAGGGTTGCAAGGTAACAACTTCAAGCTACACCCAAAATGGATGCATTGTAATAATCTGTGGGTCACTAGCCTGGGGAAGTGCGCAGATAGAGAAGTCAGTCAAATTCTCAGGGAGAGAAAAGAAGACTTTTGCAGTCCAAATTACTTAAATAATAAATAAACAAACGAACAGGAAAATGGAGCAAATGCCTGCAGTCCTACACCTAATCACCGAACAAAGCTCCCTGACACATTTGATTTCTCTGAACCAAGGGACTTTGAGAGATGGCACAGACATTTTGAGAGATTTGGGGTTGCAAGCAATCTCACTCAGGCTTCAGAAGAGCGTCAAGTAAGCACACTGATATAGTGCATGGGAGACAAAGCAGATGACATCATGGGTAGATTAGGACTAGCAGATGCTCAGATAAAGGAGTACAAAACAGGACAAATTCAAAGAATATTTCACAAGAAAACAAAATGTGATATATGAGAGGGCAAAGTTCAACTCCAGAAAACAGGAGTCAGATGAAAGTGTAAATTGCTTCATCACAGTATTGTATGTCCTGTTAGACAATGGAAATCTGAGAGGTGAGCTTATTAGAAACAGGATTGTTATCGGGCTACTAGACACCAAATTGTTAGAGAGACTTCAGTTGTGGGCAAATCTCACACTAGGGACAATGGTCAGGCAGAGTGAGAATGCTTGTCAGCAACAGGCAGAATTCAGGCATGAAAACAATGCTGAACTGATGCTAGAATTTATACAGAAAGAAGGGTACAAATAAGGAGCAGTCAGAAAGACTACAGAAAGAGTTGACAGTAGAGCTTAACTCAGTCAAAACAGGCAAGTGAAACAAAGAGCAGGTAGAATGTCCAATGGCAGAGATTGGGCAAGTCTCCATTCCACGTCAAAGAGCATAGCTCCCTCCAGCAAAAGAAATGAAGGCCTCCAATGCAATAGAGTTGACCATTATAAAAGCCAACGTCACTCAGAAATAGTCCTTCAGGAGGTCAAAGAAGACCATGACTTAGATGAATAGAGACCTTTCCTAGGTTCAAACAAGCAAAGCTGGTGTACTACAGTCCAGTTGCAAAATGAGGCAGTGATGTTCAAAATGAGCACTGGGGCAGAAGTGACAGCCATCCCCAGATGTGTGTTCACAAAACTGGCAAAGAAAGTAGGCATTTCACTTGACTCAATGAAGAAAGTGCTCATATGGTCCAGGAAACCTGTTATGGCTCCATGCAACCAAATTTTCAGTCTCCCTTCTATATGCTGATCCCTTACCACCTTTGAATCAGCCAACTTGAATATGGCATTGAAGTTGCACTTAACCATGCAGTCACAGGTGTAAATTGAATTGAGCAGGGAGCTAAGCACACCACCTTGTGGTGCACTAGTGTGCACATTGATTGTGAAGCGTTAAGCTCTGTCCACAATTCTCTGCAGTTTCTTGCGGTCATTGGCAAAGGAGTTACCACAACAAGCTGTGATGCATCAGATAAGATGCTTTCCATAGCAGAAAATGACAGAAATCCCTCATTGGTGATGATCAAATGGGACATGTTGGATTTCCTAAGTCTCCTGAGGAAGTAGAGGCAGTGGTGCAATTCCTTGGCCATGATATCTATGTGACGTAATAGTATTAGGTTTCCTGACCGTGAAGCTCAAAAGAAAACCTGAGCCTTATCTGAAACAAATTGCCACAGGTACCCTCACCAAGATTAGGTTATACTATAACTCCCTAATCTTCAAAGACTAGTTCACTTCTCTGTTTATCCTCCATGGTGTCCAATGCCCACTTTTTGAGCAGTGAGAACTCCTCACTATCAAAGAGAAAATACTTCGGGCTAATAAAGTAATATAGATACAGCTTATTTATTTTCAGGGTTGCACATTTAAATTCAAACAACATTCTTAAAATACAATTAAATATCATAGAGAATTTCTATCTTGTAAAAGACTTCCAAATTACAAATCATTTCTAGAACACAAACGATTTCCAAAAACAGGTACAATTCCTAAAAGCTAAAGAGACATACCAACAAGCTGCAGACAAACCAGTCACTTATTGCAGAGGTCGAAGGCAGAGGAATGCATTCTAGTTCACCCCACATTTCTGTCATGCTTCTTGATGTTATGGAATCATTTCTAAAAACCTGAACTTCTGTCTTCATTTATACAAGTTCTTTCTGTCATTTGGGTGGTCTCTGTCCTTGACGCTCTAAACAGCTTTTTTATGTGCTTTGAGGCAAACAACACATGCCAGGTACAAAAGCTCCCCCCTCCCCTTCCATGTGAGTGTCCACTGTCTGTAACAGCACCAGGCATGAGAAGGACTCTGTAGAGAGCCAACAGGCCAGGCGACATTCCATGCCAAGTACTCAGGGAGTGTGCACACCAGCTCACTGACATCTTCACGGCTATCTTCAACACTTCACACAGCCAAGCTACTGTCCCCACATGCTTCAAATCAGCCACTATCACCCCTGTACCAAAAAACTCTACACGTTCAGAACTAAACATGAGCTGCCACGTGGCACTGCTGCCAATCATCAGGAACTGCTTTGAAAGGCTGGTAATGTCACATATTAAAAACTCCATTCCAGCCACACTGGACACTCATCAATATGCCTACTCACGTAACCGCTCTACGATAGATGCCATAGCATTTGGCAGGCACCTGGCCCTGACGCATCTAGAAAGGAAGCACACACATCAGAATGCCATTTCTGGATTTCACTTTGGCAATCAACATTATTGTCCCACTGACCTTGGTGAACGACTCTTACTCCTCAGTCTATATCACTACAACTAGGTGTTGGACTTCCTAGTTAACAGACCTCAGATAGACAGGATGCATGACCGCTCCTCCCTCCCCATCATCCTCAACACAGCTGCCCCCCACGGCTGTGTGCTGAGCCCATGGCTGTACACTTTGCTCACACATGATTGCATGGCTAAATATCTGAGCAATCACATCGTCAAGCTCACTAATGACATAACAGTGGTGGGGCTCATCACCAACAAGGATGAGACGGCCAACAGAGAGGAGATGGAACAGCTTGAGGTCTGGTGCCAAGTAAATAACCTCTTTCTTAATGTCAGCAAGACAAAGGAAAAGTTATCAATTCCTACTCTCCACAGACATCCTCAAAACACAAGAGCACAACAGGCACAACAGTGCCTCTTGCACCTCAGATGGTTGAGGAAGTTTGGTAGGGGCCCCCAAATCCCAAGAACTTTCTACAGGGGCACAATTGAGAGCATCCTGACTGGCTGCATCACTGCCTGGTATGGGAACTGTACTTCCCTCAATCGCATGACTGTGGTGCGGACAGCCCAGTACATCTGTAGTTGTGAACTTCCCATGATTCAGGACATTTACAAGGACAGGTGTGTAAAAAGGGCCCATAGGATCACTGGGGACCCAAGCCATCCCAACCACAATCTATTCCAGCTGCTAACATCCTGGAAGAGGTACCACAGCATAAAAGCCAGGACTACAGGCTCCAGAACAACTTCTTCCACCAGGCCATCAGACTGATGAACTCACAAGGTGCCACCTTCAACAGGACCCCACCACTAAGGACATCTTTCCCTCTCTACCCCTCTCTGCTTTTCGCAGGGATCATTCCCTCCATGACTGTCTGGTCCACACGTCCCTCCCCACAGATCTCCCACCTGGCACTTATCCCTGCAAGCGTAAGTGCTACACCTGTTCCTACATCTCATTTCTTACCACCATTCAGGGCCCCAAACAGTCCTTCCAGGTGAGGCAACACTTCTCTTGTGAGTCTGTTGGGGTCATCTATTGCATCTGGTGCTCCTGGTGCGGCCTCCTCTACATCGGCGAGATCCCACGCAGATTGGGGGACCGCTTCATCAAGCACCTACGCTCCATCTGCCACAACAGACAGGATCTCCCGGTTGCCACTCACTTCAACTCTCCTTCACATTCCCATTCAGATATGTCCATACATGGCCTCCTCTATTGCTATGATGAGGCCAAACTTCAGTTGGAGGAACAACATCTCATGTACCATCTGGGTAGTCTCCAGCCCCTTGGTATGAACATCGAATTCTCCAACTTCCGGTAATTCCCTCCCTCTCCCTTCCCCCATCCCACCTTCACTCTGTCTCCTCTTCTAGCTGCCTATCACCTCTCATTACTCTGCCTTCTTCTACTACCCATAGTGCTTTCCTCTTAGATTCCTTCTTCACCTCTCCTGCCTATCCCCTACCTGCTTCCCCTCCCCCACCCCTCGATCTTTCCTCTGATTGGTGTTCTACCCTCCCCCCACCTTCTTTATAGGGCCCCTGCCCCCTCCTTCTTTAGTCCTGACGAAAGGTCTCGACCCGAAACGTTGACTGCTTCTTTCAACAGATGCTGCCCGACCTGCTGAGTTCATCCAGCTTTTTTGTACGTCTTGATTTGACCACAGCATCTGCAGTGTACTTTGTGTTTGCTATTTCAATGTTACAGTCAGTCTAAAGAGTTGCTCTTTTATTTCAAGTTCCCCGACTCGAGAATCAGCAAATTGATTATTGACTGCAGAGCCTTTTGACAGCCACACTCAGTGTCTTCGATGTTCTGGCTCCCGCTATGCTTTAGTACACGACACTGGTGAGAGTTTGTGTCCACAGAACCATGCAGGCCCCGAAGGCGCCCAACTTTAGGCCAAATCCTGAGATGTTGAAACTTGGCTGATTGATGAGCTCCAAGAATGGCAACATCCCATGCTGCAGAACTACAGTGCTGCTGTAGATCAAAGATCCTGATAGGGACCCAGAAACCCTGAAAAGGAAAGCAGAGTCATTAGAATAGAAAAAAGTTATTTCAACGATGAGCTGGGAAAAGTTTCCCACTTGCGGCATCTTTAAGACTTACTTTTGCACAAACAGTTTTGTCACTTCCTTGATGCAAGTCTGAATCACTGGCTGATGTGGTGCATGACTTTACTCAGCTTTTCTAAAATTGAGCCTTGTAAACAAATTATTGATTGTGTTTTGCTGTCTTCTCTTGCCCAAGGATTAGTAATCTTATAGATAGATAGATAGATAGATAGATAGATACTTTATTCATCCCCATGGGGAAATTCAACATTTTTTCCAATGTCCCATACACTTGTTGTAGCAAACTAATTACATACAATACTTAACTCAGTAAAAATATGATATGCCTCTAAATCACTCTCTCAAAAAGCATTAATAATAGCTTTTAAAAAGTTCTTAAGTAGTTTACTTAAATACATTAAATACAATCAACCCCGGCACTTTAACATATCTTACTCCTGGCAGTTGAATTGTAAAGCCTAATGGCATTGGGGAGTATTGACCTCTTCATCCTGTCTGAGGAGCATTGCATCGATAGCAACCTGTCGCTGAAACTGCTTCTCTGTCTCTGGATGGTGCTATGTAGAGGATGTTCAGGGTTTTCCATAATTGACCGTAGCCTACTCAGCGCCCTTCGCTCAGCTACCGATGTTATACTCTCCAGTACTTTGCCCACGACAGAGCCCGCCTTCCTTACCAGCTTATTAAGACGTAAGGCGTCCCTCTTCTTAATGCTGCCTCCCCAACACGCCACCACAAAGAAGAGGGCGCTCTCCACAACTGACCTATAGAACATCTTCAGCATCTCACTACAGACATTGAATGACGCCAACCTTCTAAGGAAGTACAGTCGACTCTGTGCCTTCCTGCACAAAGCATCTGTGTTGGCAGTCCAGTCTAGCTTCTCGTCTAACTGTACTCCCAGATACTTGTAGGTCTTAACCTGCTCCACACATTCTCCATTAATGATCACTGGCTGCATATGAGGCCTAGATCTCCTAAAGTCCACCACCATCTCCTTGGTCTTGGTGATATTGAGACGCAGGTAGTTTGAGTTGCACCATATCGCAAAGTCCTGTATCAGTTTCCTATACTCCTCCTCCTGTCCATTCCTGACACACCCCACTATGGCCGTGTCATCAGCGAACTTCTGCACATGGCAGGACTCCGAGTTATATTGGAAGTCTGATGTGTACAGGGTGAAAAGGACCGGAGAGAGCACGGTCCCCTGCGGCGCTCCTGTGCTGCTGACCACCGTGTCAGACCTACAGTCTCCCAACCGCACATACTGAGGTCTATCTGTCAAGTAGTCCACTATCCAATCCACTATGTGAGAGTCTACTCCCATCTCCGTTAGTTTGTGCCTTAAGATCTTGGGCTGGATGGTGTTAAAGGCACTAGAGAAGTCAAGGAATGTAATCCTCACAGCACCACTGACCCCATCTAGGTGAGAGAGGGATTTGTGCAGCAAATACGTGATAGCATCCTCCACTCCCACCTTCTCCTTATACGCAAACTGAAGAGGATCCCGGGCGTGCCTGGTTTGTGGCCTCATTTTATTACAGGAAATTATTACAGGAAATTATATTCACCAATTACATAATTTCACAATGAATAATATACACAGAAACAATTATAAAGTAACCTGCCTCGATATGTACTGTATAGTGAGGCAAGGAAGAGTAAAGCTCTCCTGTTGAAGATCCTGCCTGTACTGTTAATTCTGAACATTCAGAAAAAGATGCCAGAACACTGGGGTTGGCTATGTCCTTCCCATGGGAGTGAGCACTCTGAAACCATCTATACGATCTGCACGCATTTCTTCCCCATTGTGGTGATTCTGAACTCTAGGTATAATTCTCCAGCTCTTTCCCCTTTGATAAGGATTGAGCCTGACTGAGAAGAATTGACCCATCTTCCCAGCTTTTAATTTTTCCAAGAAAACGTTAACTGAGCACGGGCTACTGAGTCAATTCTGTCAGACCATGGGATTAGAAACATAGAAACATAGAAAATAGGTGCAGGAGTAGGCCATTCGGCCCTTCAAGCCTGCACCGCCATTCAGTATGATCATGGCTGATCATCCAACTCAGAACCCTGTACCTGCTTTCTCTCCATACCCCCTGATCCCTTTAGCCACAAGGGCCATATCTAACTTCCTCTTAAATATAGCCAATGAACTGGCCTCAACTGTTTACTGTGGCAGAGAATTCCACAGATTCACCACTCTCTGTGTGAAGAAGTTTTTCCTCATCTTGGTCCTAAAAGGCTTCCCCTTTATCCTTAAACTGTGACCCCTCGTTCTGGACTTCCCCAACGTCAGAAACAATCTTCCTGCATCTAGCCTGTCCAATCCCTTTAGAATTTTATACGTTTCAATAAGATCCCCCCTCAATCTTCTTTATCAACCAAGTATACCAACTAGTCAAGTAAGACCATAAAACCATAAGACCATAAGATATAGCAGCAAAATTAACCCATTTTGCCCACTGAGTCTGTTCTGCCATTTCATCATGGCTGATCCAATTGTCCTCTCAGTACCAGTCTCCTGCCTTCTCCCCTTATCCCTTCATGCCCTGACCAATCAAGGATATATCAACCTCTGCCTTAAATATACATAAAGAATTGGCTCTACAGCTGCCTCTGGCAAAGAAATCTACAGATACAGCACTTTCTGCTTAAAGAAATTCTTCCTCATCACCATTTTAAAAGGACATCCCTCTATTCTGAGGCTGAGTCCTCCGGTCTTAGACTCTCCCACCATAGGAAACATCCTCTCCACATCCTCACCCTCAAGGCCTTTCACCATTCAATAGGTTTCAATAAGGTCACCCCTCATTTTTCTGAATATTAGTGAATACAGGACCAAAGCCATCAGAGACTCTTCATATTACAAGCCATTCAATCCTGGAATCATTTTTGTCAATCTCCTATCACCCATTCCCAATTTCAGCACATCCTTTCTAAGTGTTTTATGAAGTTTCAATGTTACATCCCTACTTTTATCCTCTAGTCCTCTTGAAATGAATGCTAACATCACATTTGCCTCCCTCACCACAGACTCAACCTGCAAATTAGCCTTTAGGTAATCCTGAACAAGGACTCCCAAGTCCCTTTGCATCTCAGTTTGTTTTGTATTTTCTCTCCATTTAGAAAATAGTCAACCCTTTCAATTCTTCTACCAAAGTGCAGGACCGTGGCGCTGTTTTCCATATGCCATTTATTTTCCCATTCTCCTAATCGGTCTAAATCCTTCTGTAGCCTCTCTACTTCCTCAAAACTACCTGCTTATCCACTTGTCTCCATATCGTCTGCAAACTTTGCAACAAATCCATCAATTCCATCATCCAAATCATTGATATATAGCATAAAAAGAATCGGTTCCATCACAGACCCCTGTGGAACACCACTAGTCACAGGCAGCCAGTCAGAAAAGGCTCCCTTTTTCCCCCACTCTTTGCCTCCTGCCTATCAGCTACTGCTCTAGACATGGTAGGATCTTTAATGTAATACCATGGGCTCGTAGCTTGTTAAGCAACTTCATGTGTGGCACCTTCTGAAAGTCCAAGTACACAACATCAAACGATTCTCCTTTGTCTATCCTGCTTGTTATCTCCTTAAGGAATTCCAACAGATTTGTCAGGCAAGATTTTCCCTTGATGAAACATTGCTGACTATGGCCTATTTTATCATGTGCCTCCAAGTGCCCTGAGACCTCATCCTTAATAATTGACTCCAACATTTTCCCGATCACTAGGTCAGACTAACCAGCCTATAGTTTCCTTTCTTCTGCTGCTCTTCCTTCTTGAAGAGTGGAGTGACATTTGCAATTTTCCAGTCTTCTGGAACCATTACAGAATCTAGTGATTCTAGAAAGATTATTACTAATGCATCCACAAACTCTTCAGTCACCTCTTTCAGATCTCTGGAGTGCACAACATCTGATCCAGGTGATTTATCTACTTTCAGACCTTTCAATTCCCCAAAAACCTTCTCTCTGGTTATGGTAAGTTCACACTCTTCATGCCCCCGCCACCTGGAACTTACACCGTACTGCTAGTGTCTTCCACAGTGAGGACTGATGAAAAATACTTATTCAGTTTGTCTGCTATTTTGTTGTACCCCATTACTACCTCTCCAGCATTGTTTTCCATTGTTTTCTTACACTTACAGTTTCTCAACACTACCCACAAGGATTCTACATCTTCCAACCTATGTCACCTCTTTGTAATGATTTAATTTCACTTTTTACTATCAGAACAATGCCACCCCCTCTGCCTTCCTGCCCATCCCTTTGATACAATGTGTATCCTCGGGCATTAACCTCTCAGCTATAATCTTTCAGTCATGATTCCATGGTGCCTACAACATCATACCTGCCGATCTGCAACTGTGCTGCAAGTTCATCTACCTTATTCCGTATACTGCGCATTCAACACCTTCAGTCCTGCATTCACCCTTTTTGATTTTGTCACACCATGCCCAACCATTTGATCCCTAACTTACTCTGAGGTCTTACCAATATCTGCCTCCAAAGACTCCCCACTAACTATTCTGGCACTCTGGTTTCCATCCCCCTGCAACTCTCATTTAAACCCCACAATGCAGCATTTACAAACATTCCTGCCAGGATATTAGTCCCCTTTCAGTTCAGGTGCAAACTGTCCCTTCTGTACAGGTCCTTCATTCCCTGGAAGAGAGCCCAGTCATCCAAAAATCTTCTGCCCTCCCTCTTACATTACATTAACTCCTTATCCACATGTTAAACTGTATAATCTAGTCTCACTAGCACATGATATGGGTAGCAATCCTGAGATCTCAATCATGGAGGTACTGCCCCTTAACTTAGCACCTCACTCCCTGAATTTCCTTTGTAGAACCTCACCCCTCTTCTTGCATACGTCATTGGTACCTACATGGACCACGACCTCTGACTGTTCACCCTTCCATTTTAGAATGCTGAGGACCCGATCCGAGATGCCCTGGACCCTGGTATCTGGGCGGCATATACCATCCAGGAAACTCATTCTCATCCACAGAATTTCTTTTCTGTTCCCCTGACTAATGAATCCCATGTGACTACAGATTTCTTCATTTCCACCTTCCCTTCTGAGTCACAGAGTCAGACACAGTGTTAGAGACTTGACCCCTGTGATTTTCCTCTGCTAGGCCATCCTCCCCCCAACAGTATCCAAAGTAACATACCTGTTGTTGGGGGGGGGTGGCAGCAGGGGTACTGTACACCATCTGTTTAACCCCTTTCCCCTTCCTGACTGGTACCAGTTTCCTGTGCCCTGCACCTTAAGTGCACCTTCCTCTCTATATGTCCTATCTATCACCCCTCAGCCTCTGGAATGTTCCAGAGTTTATCCAGATCCAGTTCCAACTCCCTAATACAGTTTGTTAGGAGTTGCAGTTGGTTGCATTTCTCGCTGTTGTAGTTGTCAGGAACACTGGAGGTCTCCCTGCCTTCTCACATACCGCAAGGGGAGCGTTTCACTATCCTGCCTGTCATCCCTACTGTCCCAGCTGAGCAGATATAAAGAAGAGAATGAAAAAAAAGAGCTTAACTTTTCTTTGATTTCTCTGAGTGAAGCCTTTCGTTGTGGAAGCCTCGAAGAGCTAAAGCCTTAAGATCACCAGTCTGATTATGTCCACTCAGATAATGGGTGCTGCAATGATGGTCACTGTGTTTGTCCCTGGTTTAATTTCCTTTAACTTATTCTTACTAATTACTCTCAAATACTTGTTGGCCTCTGGTCAAAGCTCTATTACGCTGCTGCAAACTGCTCCTGCCTTTTTACCCTCGGGTGGTGGACCTGATTGAAGCCCCTCCTCTCCAAACTTCTGATGTCCGGATTGGTCACTGGTCAATTAAGTAATCTTAAGTATAACATTCAACAGCAGTATTGGTAGGCCTAGTGGTCCTACTTGTTGCATCTAAGGAGTACCACATACACAATACAGTATATGCTTATACCCAAATAGATGGGTAGATGGAGCTCGTCAGCCTGGGAAGGCAGTCCATCTCAGAGAGGGAAAACTCTGATTTCAAAACTCCACTGCCTTGCGGCCATAATCACTCATGGGAAAGGCTTCGGGAGTAAACCCTGAGGACAAATCCAGAGCTGGAGTCCCTAAGGCAGTCCGACGTTGCCTTCACCCTCGTTCTGGCAACTCCTGCGATGAAACCAGTGCCAAGCTGTATCGGCCCTTCCCTTCCTTTGGACAACATCGGTGGCGTGGAGAGGGGAGACTCGCTGCTTGGGCAACAGCCAGTCTTCCATACAACCTTGTCCAGGCCTGCGCCCTGGAGAAGACTTTCCAGCCATAGAGCCATGGTCTCATGAGACTAACGGATGCCATACAAGTGAAGCACATTCAAATAGCTCTACCTTGTGACAAAACAATGCTTTGTCGACCTTGGAGGCCAAGGATTTGGATGACATTTCCAAAGAAATTGCAACAGATTAGGTAAAAAAGTTTTTCAGAAGAATAGCATTCCTAGGGGTAGCTACCTTTCCCCTCCTGGCAAACCTTTTACCATTGTATAACGGAACACATAAAATATAATTAGAGAAATGGTTTGAATAAAGATGATGGCATATTACCATCATCAGCAATGACCAACATAATTACAGAGAGTATTAAATAAAATCTTAGGAACCATATTATATAAAAATTATCCATGTAAATGTTATATTCTAATAGGTAAATGAAAAAGAGTTTGTTGACTCATTTTTTCATGGTATTATTCATGACAGATATATCCCAATGCCCTCTCAAGATGGGGCATGAAAAATGCACATTTGTATGGAACGTTAGTAATCAGGACTGGGAAAAAGAGAAGGTAAGAATGGTATGAAAGAAAGAATAACAATGGAAAAGCAATTGTTATTAGGTGGATCCTGCTCTTCACTCTTCCAGGGTTGAGGATGAACCAGAGGAATAGGTCAAAGAGGCAGGGTATGGCAAAGAGATAAGCCATGGAAGAGCCAGTCAGGTATTGGTGTTAGGAGTGGAACTGTTATACAAAAACAGAAATCATCAAACTTTCATCCGTTCAGGCTTCAACATTTCAACAGAAGGAGATCTAAACAAAGACTAATTCAAATGGCTAGGGGTATTGTCCATTGGAAACCTACAAAAAAAAATCTTTAACCCTATTTAAAGTTGTCCCAACCCAGCCAGAAACTGTATTTTCTGGAGCAGAAGGTAAATTTGCAATGGCTGGAAAGGTCTAAGCTGTTGTTTCAGTTAGAGTGTTAAGCCAGCCAAGGGCCCAGCATGTGTCAGCAAAGGAAACTTGGAGAGAACAGTAGTCATAGCTAGAGAAATGGATGTGTCTAACATTTTTGTAGTAAGTATGCTGGTATACTTGCTGTCATGAAAGGGACATGCAATGAAATATCCGTCTAATGCAGAAGTCTTCATTTAAAAATATGATTTTTCACGATGTTCTAGTCTAAAGATTTTGTTACGTATTCAGGCAACAATAATTATAGATGAGTTAGACGAAGGGTTTTTATAACAAATAACACGTTTATTAAACACTGATAACAAACCCCCTTCAAAAGTAAACAAACCCAAACAATGATCCAAGCTCAGCTGCTCAAACAGTCCTTAATAGCGTTGCAGTCCCAAACAGTCTTTAAAGCGGTATTGATAAGAACTCAGTTCTTTAAAACGATATGCCGACAGTTCAAAAGCTCACGGTACTTTTAAAAGGAGAGACTTTTTAAAGCGATGTAAATTCTCTTCCACGTCGATGTCCTTCGATTCCCAGCGTCGAACTCCCACGTCGAATTTTATTAAATATAACAACTTAAAGTGACTGACCTTCCTTCCACAATATTCTCAATCTCCCGCTTTTTCCAGCGGAGACTATCATGAGAATAGTAAACGAAATCCTTCCGAATGAGGATCACACAAGGTCGAAGTCAATCCATCGAAAATCGATTTTCCTCGATCTCCATTTTCCAAACTTCACTCTCCCTTAGCAAAGAAACCGTTGGCTCTGACCTTTTAAACTTTAGGCATTATACAAAACTTCATTTTTAACTAAACTGCGTCATCACATTAAATCACACAGTAACATGAAGTCATCTTGGCAAATCCAGCCACGAACTGCCCCACCTGACAGGGTGGGTCTCCCTTTTATACCCTGTAGAAAAAACCAGTCACATGACCTCTACTGGCGGGAAAATGACATCACTCCACCATTACCTCATGTCCAGTATAACTTCAACCCCAGTCACGTGACAAGGGTACCACTGTCACGTGTCACGGGTACGTAACACCTCCCTCCAAAAAAAACATTTTTGGTCTGTCAAGAACAAAAATTTTTAACAATTACTTACAAAAAAAAAAACCCAAAAAAAAACAAAGGTATAAATTATATAACATACACAATATACAATACAGTAGGAGTGTTACAATAAAAAAAACCACTCCAAAAAAAAACATTGTACATTCAACATCGAGATAGACAATCAGCAACCACATTATCTTTACCTTTAATATGAGTTATCACAATATTGTACTCTTGTAACATCAAACTCCAATTTAACAATCTTCTGTTTTTGTTTTTCATCTTACTCAGAAAAACTAACGGATTATGATCAGTGTAAACAATAAGTGGTTTTTGAGTTGCACCAACATATACCTCAAAATATTCCAAAGCTAAAACAAGAGATAACAATTCTTTCTCTATTGTTGAATAGTTTCTTTGATACTTATTAAATTTCTTAGAAAAGTAAGCTACTGGATGATCAACCTCATCACCCTCATTCCTTTGCATCAATACTGCTCCCGCAGCTTCATCACTAGCATCCACAGCTAATGAAAAAGGTTTTTCAAAGTCAGGTGCCTTAAGCACAGGTTGTTGACATATCATTGTTTTCAATTTTTCAAATGCTTCCTGACAAAACACTGTCCACACAAACTTCACATTCTTCTGCAGAAGGTTAGTTAATGGAAGGGCAACATTAGCAAAATTCTTACAAAACTTTCGATAATATCCTACCATTCCCAAAAACCTTCTGAGAGTTTTTTTCCCCGTCGGAGTGGGAATCTCTAAAATTGCCTGAACTTTTGCCTGAACAGGAGCTACCTTACCTTGACCTACAACATAACCAAGGTAAGTCACAGTAGCATGTCCAAATTCACTCTTGGCTAAATTAATAGTCAAGTTAGCTTTTGAAAGCTTTTCAAACAATTTCTCCACCGCAATTATGTGTGCTTCCCAAGTATCATTTCCTGTCACTAAATCATCAATATAAGTATCAGTATCTTTCAAACCCTGAATCACAGAATTAATCATCCTCTGAAAAGTACCTGGGGCATTCTTCATCCCAAATGGAAGAACGTTATACTCATATAACCCAGATGGAGTTACAAATGCAGAAATCTCTCTACCTCTGTCCGTTAATGGAACACACCAATACCCTTTCAATAAATCAATTTTTGTAAGGAACTTTGCTTTTCCAACTTTATCTACACAATCATCTACTCTAGGAATTGGATATGCATCTGTTTTCGTTACAGCATTCACCTTTCTATAGTCCGTACAAAACCTAATACTACCATCAGGTTTTGGCACCATAACACATGGCGAACTCCAATTCGAGTTAGAATGTCTAATAATATCATTCTCTAACATGTATTCAATTTCCTTCTCAGCAAGTTCACATTTTTCCATGTTCATCCTATATGGATGTTGTTTAATAGGTTTGGCATCTCCAACATCTACATCATGTGAAGCTATAGTAGTCCTTCTCGGAACATCTGGAAACAAATCCTTATACTTAAAAATCAATTCCTTCATCTGTTGTTTCTGCTCTAGCTGTAAATGAGCTAATTTCTCATCCATATTTTCCAAAATAGTCGAATTAGGTAACCTAACAGAAACAATGTTAGATTTAGAATGAAAGTCAGATGAATCATCTATCATGTTCCCAGTTAAATCAAACTCATTCTCACTAACCACAACAGTCACAGTATCAGATTGTTTCTCAAAATATGGTTTAATCATATTTATGTGGCAAAGTTGTGTTGACCTTCTACGATCTGGAGTTTTTATTACATAATCCACATCATTAACTCTAGACACAATTTCATAAGGTCCATGAAATCTAGCTTGTAAAGGATTTGTCTGCACTGGGAAAAGAACCAACACCTTATCTCCAGGCTTAAACATCCTCATCCTAGCTTCCTTATCATACCAAGTTTTCATTTTCTCCTGAGCCAACTTTAAATTTCCCTTGGCTAAGCTACAAGCTCTATGTAACCTGTCCTTAAATTTCAAAACATAATCCAACAAATTAGTATGCACTTCCTTACTAATCCATTGTTCCTTCAATAAAGCTAAAGGTCCTCTAACTCTATGTCCAAACACAAGTTCAAATGGACTAAAACCTAAAGATTCCTGTACCGATTCCCTTACTGCAAATAAAAGTAAGTTTATACTCTCATCCCAGTCACCTTCATTCTACACACAATATGTCCTAATCATATTCTTGAGAGTAGAATGAAACCTCTCCAAGGCACCTTGCGATTCTGGATGGTATGCAGACGAAGTGATTTGCTTAGCTCCCAATTTATAAACTATCTGTTGAAACAATCCAGACATAAAATTACTACCTTGATCAGTTTGTATTTCCTTAGGCAATCCAAAATAAGTAAAGAATTTTATAAGAGCCTTCGTCACAGTTTTAGCTTTTATATTCCTAAGTGGTACTGCCTCTGGAAACCTAGACGAAGTACACATGATAGTCAACAAATACTGATAACCAGTTTTTGTCTTTGGTAATGGACCAACACAATCTACAATAACTTTAGAAAACGGTTCACCGAATGCTGGAATAGGTTGTAATGGAGCTACTGGTGTAACCTGATTTGGCTTACCCACAATTTGACAAGTATGGCACGTCTTACAAAACATCGCCACATCTTTTCTTAAACCAGGCCAGTAAAAATGTTTTAAAATCTTGTCCACAGTTTTCCTTACCCCTTGATGTCCACCTAAAGGCACACTATGAGCTAAAGTCAAAATCTCATTCCGATAAACTTTAGGAACAACCACCTGGTAAACAACATTCCATTCCTCACTTGCAGGAATTGTAGGCGACCTCCACTTCCTCATCAACACTCCTTTTTCCAAATAATATCCTACTGACACCTTCTCAATTTCACTACCTAGTAAAGCTTGTTCCCTTAATTTTATAATCTCAGGATCTCTATTCTGCTCTGCTATCATCTCCTTCCGAGACAGAGATAAATCTTCATAGTCAGACTTACTCCCAGAATCTTGTTCAAACAACGAAGGTAAGAAAGTCTCTGACACATCCTCAAAACTCAAATCCTGAGTTGAACAGTCATGAGTAACAACCTCATTCTGCACATCAATTTTTTTAGCCATAGCTCTAGTCACAACACAAGAAAAATCTGTGTTAGAGTTCACCTCTGGTTCCTCTGACTCCATTGTCAAATGCACTTCAGGAAAAACTTGTCCACCTGCCAAGTCATTACCTAACAATAAAGAAATACCCTTCACAGGTAAGCTATGCTGTAATCCTACCTTAACAAATCCTGTAACTAACCCTGACTTTAAATTTACTTCATGTAAATGTACAGGCATAAAATCACTTCCAACACCTCTTATGTAATTCACCTCACCAGTATCACTCTCTTCATTAAACTTCAACACACTATCTAACATCAGTGATTGAGTAGCTCCAGTATCCCTAAGAATTTTTATTGGCACCAGAGTAGATCCTTCTTTCAAGGATACAAACCCTTCAGTTATAAAATGATCATATCCCTTTCTAACTTTGTCAGACTCTAACAAATCCTCATTTGTGTTTACCAAACCCTGTAACTTTACAGGTGCTTTAGTATGTTGCACACAAGCATCCGGAACTGCTTCCTTCTCTTTCTTTTTCAATTTGAAACAGTTAGCTATTACATGGCCAGGCTTCTTACAATAGTTACAAATAAGACCAAACTGTCTTTCCTTCACAGGCTTTCCTTCCTCCTTACCTCTCTCATTAACCTCTAATTTAATTTCTGATTTACCTTGAGTCTCCATATTATTTTTCCTCTTAAAAATTCTACCCTGAGGAAATTTATTCTTATGGATTAAAACATACTCATCAGCTAATCTAGCACAGTCCTGCAATTTATCAGTATCCCTCTCATTTAAGTAGGTCCTTACTTCAACAGGAATGCTTCTTTTAAATTCCTCCATCAAAATCAGCTCTTTCAAAGTCTCATAGTCATTTACATTTTTAGAAGAAACCCATCTCTCAAAACACATAGCTTTATCATAGGCAAATTCCACATAAGTCTTTTCCACGGACTTTTTCAAACTCCTGAATCTTTCCCTATAAGCTTCTGGGACCAATTCGTATGCTTTGAGAATATTTTCTTTCACAATATCATAATCTAATGCTTGCGCAGCAGTTAAAGCTGTGTAAACCTGTTGTGCCTTGCCTTTGATTACACTCTGTAATAACACTGACCATTTATCTTTCGGCCACTCTGACATCCGAGCAATAGTTTCAAAATGTTGAAAATATCTCTCCACTTCTGTTTCACTAAATGGAGGGACCAATTTAATTTCTTGGCTAGCAACAAACGGTTTTTTAGAATCAGCAGACTGTTCTACAGACCTTAATTTCTCCATTGCATATTCAAAATCTCTTTGCTTTTGTTCAGCTTCCAATTTACACCTTTCTAACATCATTTGTTCAATTTGCAACTGCATCTCCAGATTACTTATTGGAAACGATTCTTCAAAAGCACCCGAAGCCACATAGTGAGACGCGATTTTCCTCTGTATTACAGCTTTTGATGTAGTTGGCAAAATCCCTTTAAGATGCAACCGATTAGCAAGTTCAGAGACTTCAGTTTTTTTCGCCTTCGCTAACAAATCCGCGACTGGCGAATCCAGAAACTCATCAATATTCATCGTTGCCGAATACCACTCACAAGCCAATCAAACAAAAAAAAAACGAGCAATCCCCGTTACCAAAACACCGATTCAAAATTCAAAAAACTTATTAAACTCAAACAATTCAATCCCGGACGAGCCCCCATATTTAATGTTACGTATTCAGGCAACAATAATTATAGATGAGTTAGACGAAGGGTTTTTATAACAAATAACACGTTTATTAAACACTGATAACAAACCCCCTTCAAAAGTAAACAAACCCAAACAATGATCCAAGCTCAGCTGCTCAAACAGTCCTTAATAGCGTTGCAGTCCCAAACAGTCTTTAAAGCGGTATTGATAAGAACTCAGTTCTTTAAAACGATATGCCGACAGTTCAAAAGCTCACGGTACTTTTAAAAGGAGAGACTTTTTAAAGCGATGTAAATTCTCTTCCACGTCGATGTCCTTCGATTCCCAGCGTCGAACTCCCACGTCGAATTTTATTAAATATAACAACTTAAAGTGACTGACCTTCCTTCCACAATATTCTCAATCTCCCGCTTTTTCCAGCGGAGACTATCATGAGAATAGTAAACGAAATCCTTCCGAATGAGGATCACACAAGGTCGAAGTCAATCCATCGAAAATCGATTTTCCTCGATCTCCATTTTCCAAACTTCACTCTCCCTTAGCAAAGAAACCGTTGGCTCTGACCTTTTAAACTTTAGGCATTATACAAAACTTCATTTTTAACTAAACTGCGTCATCACATTAAATCACACAGTAACATGAAGTCATCTTGGCAAATCCAGCCACGAACTGCCCCACCTGACAGGGTGGGTCTCCCTTTTATACCCTGTAGAAAAAACCAGTCACATGACCTCTACTGGCGGGAAAATGACATCACTCCACCATTACCTCATGTCCAGTATAACTTCAACCCCAGTCACGTGACAAGGGTACCACTGTCACGTGTCACGGGTACGTAACAATTTCAATGTCATGTTGTCATAAGTGGGCCATTCAGCGACATAACAGTGTCTGTACATTTCTTCAAGTGAAGAGAGATCCATGTCAACAGATTCCTCAATTAGTCTACCTTCAAAATCGGGGCTGGGATCATTCAGTTTTGTTAAGGTGTCATTAATCATTTTCATAAGTGATTCTTTGCCTTCCCATGTATATGTGTTTATTTCATCTGCAATGTGGCCAGAGTAGAGTGTTCAGGTGGATAGGGACAATCACTTGGCCAGAGGTACAGACTAAAGGTTCCAGAGTATTAGTTCACATATGACCAAGGGGTAAAGGCCATTTGGCGATATTTAAATTTGAATCATCATTGCTCGCAGAACCTCTTAATCTAAAATTTTCTGCGGCATTAAGCTTTGTGATGTCTGAGCCAATTGAGATGATTTCTGTAGCAAAAGCAACTTCATCTGCTCATTTCCAACATGGAGGGGAAGGTGTCTATCATCCCACTAGGCTCTTATCTCCTTGCTATGCTTCAACTCATTGTTATTTGAGATTTGGCCCATTACAGTGGTGTCATCTACAAGCCTGTAGATGGAGATAGAGCTGAACCTCGATGTTGCCTGGATCAGAGTATCTCAATTATAAGGTGAGACTGAGTAGGCTGGGTTTGTTTTCCCTGAGGGTGAAGAGTGACCTAACAGAGGCATATAACATTTTGAGGGAGATAGGTAGGGTAGATAATAAAAGTCGTATTCCCAAGGTGGGGATACCTGAGACAAGAAGGCATAGATCTAGAATGATGTAGGAAAGAGTCAAGGGATCTGAGGTTTTTTTTTCACACAGGAAGGGGGTGGAATTTGGAATGCTTTCTCCGAGTAGGTCGTGGAGTTAGATACTTTCACAGTATTAAAGAAGCATCTAGACAGGCACCCGAATTCCCAAGACATAGAAGACTGTGGGCCTACTGTGTGTAAATGGGATTAGTAAAGACAGCTGCAACCTGGACATGGACATGGCCAGTTTATGTGCTGCCATTCTATGACCCTATGACTAATTGTGTGGAACTTGGAACATAAGGGATGTGTACCTTCTATGTGATTTCAAAGGATTGTTTAAAGAATTTGTGACTTGCACCATGATTAACCTGATGTTTCTGGGGTGATTCAAACAGCTGTAAGTTTATCGTTGGCAAAATCAGAAGGAATTTGCAGACTCCACCGTCAGGATTCTCCATGTTGATGAAGCAAATAATATTTGCATCATAGGGAGGATTACCGACAAAACCAAAAAAACTGCCCCACTCACAAATTGACTAAAACGTGACAGCTCACCAAGTTCCAGTAGCTAAGACCTTTCCGACATTTAGTTGTGTGTGGAGTTTTGAAGTTCCTGTCACAGCTGTGGAGTAACAATTGTGAATGTTGATGGCCTTTACATGATTATCCTGCAAAATCCAGTCAATAGAAGGTAAAAGAATAGTAATCTATCAACAGTGAGAACAAATTATTGAAATGCTCTTTGTCTAAAACTAGAGTTGCCTTTGTCCTGTACCACAGTAACCTACTGTACATGAGTCAACCATTGAAATCTGAAATATCTGAATAGTTCTGATACTCTCTTTTTAAAGCAAAACTTAATAGATTTGGAAAAGCAGAGATTGAGAAACTAAAGTTTAGAATGTATAATAATTTCCAATCATTTTCAAAAGCTATTAAACACATAATAAAGTCCATTCACAAAGAATATACATATTCACACATTAAAAGTATTTAAATATTCTTGAAGACTTCCATTTTTAAACTTACCAGCTATCCAAAAATCTTTTAATTTACCATTTTAACCTAATTTGCAACTATGTTATAATGCAAAGCCTTGTGTCATAATTCATACAGCAATAAAAGCCAATCACAGCAAGGGTAGAGAATTCCCTGAGCTGCTTCACACCTTACAGGGCTTTTCAGAGAGTATGAAACATGAGTGTCAGCATTGAAAAGCAAGCTCCCTCTCCATTCTGAGCCCTCATGTTAAAGCCTAGTGTAAAAGTGCAAACTGCTGCCCAGCAACAATTCATCGGCATCAGTATTGTAATGTCTGCATACTTGTGGGTGGACTTACAATATCTCTGTCGCACTTATGGAGCAGCAATTGTGAATGTTCAGTCTTAACATCATTATTCTCAAAATCCAATCAATAGAAGGTAAAAGAATAGTAATCTGATAACAGTGAGAACAGAGTATTGAAATACTGTATGTCTAAGAGTTATCTTTTTCCTGTAGTCCATATAAATCATCATAATGCGTTTGTTCAATTAAGATTAATTAAGAGTACACTTTACAAACCTAGCATTTCAAGTAACCCTTTTTTTCTGGTTAAAGTATGTAGTTGGCTCTTTTTAACATTTCAAAACCCAAAATGAAGCATGGAACAACATTGTAATAAAAAATTAATAGTCATTGTAAATTGTTTGAAGTTCAAAAGAATATATTTTCTGTAAAATGTCTTTAATTTTTCATGGCAGCTTATGAATTCTCATAAAGCTTGATGTTTACTTCCCACATTATCCCCACTTATTTCTAAGTTTATACTTTGAAACTGATTGCCTGTAATGGTCACGATATCAAATGTAGCACAGTATTACATCTAACATCTATCAATCATTTGTAGTTGGCATTGTATACATATAGAAATAAATTTCTTATTCTACAATTATTATTATTATGTTTGTGTCTCTGTGTGTCATCTTCTTGAATGGGAAAAATATTTATATATAAGTCAGTTCAACTATCAGGGCTAAGTAAAAGATCTGATAGTAAATTAAGTTACAACCCTTGAAATGATAAATTACTAAAACCTAGCTTGATGTAGAATATATAGTTGGCAGACTTGCTCACGTTTGCAGTTGTGTCTCTTTAATTTCTATTAGACTCAACAAACTTATTCATCTATCTCCATGCATTTGGATAAAGAGATTCAAATTTGCCTTCTAATAGTACTCTGACTGCAATTGGAGATACACTAATCATGATCCTTAATACTAATCATACTAATAACCATACTAATAATTATACTAATTATAATAATCATACTAATTAGTAATCATACTAATAATACTAATCATGATCCTTATACATTTAGATTTGATTCATATTGCAGCTGATCCACGTAAATTAGTCTTCAAATAGCAAAACAGTTTATTAATCAGCAAAACTTTGTACTTAAATTCTTTGCCTTAGAAAAGGAGCACAAGAAGCATTGGATAACCTATGAAGAAATCAGACCAAAAATAAAATCATATCAATGGACACAAGCAGTTGAACACAATTTAAATTTTTCAGCAAACTTGTTTTGCTCCCTTCAAATGATTTTCAATTTATGCTAATATATTCAAAAACCAAGAGGAAAATAGAAGTATATCAAGTCTTAAATACTTAACCAAGTAACTGTGGAGGAATTTGAAATCAAAATTTTAGTTGTAGCACATGACTTGTTAAGCAGAGGAAAACAAACCTATGTTCACAGAAATAAAAATGCTTCAGATTAAAATTATTTTATTGATTATTATTGATGAATTCATGTTTTTATAGTGTCATAATGTTACACAGTACCACAATAAACTCTTCAAACCAACATATCCATATTGACCAATTTGCCAACCTAAGATAGTCCTATTTGCCTGCATTTGGTCCATATCCCTATAAATCTTTCCTATCCATGTACCTGCCCAAGAGTCTTTTAAACATTATAATTGTATCCACCTGTACCACATCCTCTGGCAGCTTGTTCCTCATACTCACCCCTATCTGTGTGAAAAGCTTGCTCTTCAGTCTCCTTTAAGTGTTTTCCTCTCTCACCTTAAAAACTAACCCCTCCAGCTTTAGATGGCCCTGTCCTGAAAAAAAAGACTGCCACCTTATATATACCTCTGTTTATATGTTTCTATAACATCACCCTTCATCCTTTAACACCCCAGGATAACAGTCCCAGCCTATGCAGTCTCTCCTTATAACACAAGCCCTTCAGCCTCAGTTAATCCCTTGTGAAGCTTTATTGCACTCTTCTCAGCTAGTGCAGGTTGATTCATCCTCCTTCTCTCAGGCTACCTGTTTCCAAAACTCTTAATCCCTTCTATACAACTAGACCCAGTTCACTGTTCATATACTGTTTCCCTCCAAAATGTATGATTTTTATTGTAATGCTTCAAACATATTGATAAATGTTTGCATAAAACTACTCATACTTTGAAATATAGTTATTGATAGAGCAAGTAATCACCTAAGTATGCCCAATGATATTTTTTTCAAAAATGCAAAGCCTTTACAATGCATTTGATTTTATTTCATAATTCTACCTTTTTGTATCTCCCTGTACTTATTTCCCAATAGCAATGCAAAGTGCAATTTTGGACTTATGATTTGTGAAAATCAAGGCCTAGTGCAAAGATTATTGCCCATTTTTAATTTAAATCTGTAATTGTTTATCACAAGATAGTGCAGAATAGAGATGGAGATGGAATTGTAGGATAAGCTTATACAGTAGTTCACCAAAGTACCAGAATCTATTCAAAGCCATCCAAGTTCAGGAAATTACTTTTAAAGTGATCCTGGTTTGACATATTATGTAGTTCTGATGTAATTTGCCTGAGTTTCTTTTCAATGCCTTGGTCTTTAAAAGAAAATTCCTTTTGTGCCTTTTCAACGACCATATTTGTAAACATGCATTCCATGGTTGCTCTATTGTACTACACTTCTCAGTAGCCAATAATATATTCTGTATTTTCATTACTTGTTTGCTCTAATTTTTTTCCTGATTGAATTTCATTTGTTGTTTTTTTTTTGCTCATTCCAACTGTCCATTTTTGAAAGATTGATATCAGCAGTCTGGTCATTTTCTCAATCATCTGTAAATTGATATAAAAACTCCAACACTGAAGCCTAAATCAACAATGTATGGAAATTTTACTGAGCTCTGCAGATCTCCATTCAAATCAGAGAAACATTGTGTACTATTACACTCTGTTTTCACTGACTCTTGGATCCATCTTACTGCTTCCCTCTATATCCTAATGGTCTTTTACTTTGCTGTATAAGGCTTATACAATGTTTTGATAATCAGCAACATTAAAAAAGGCATATAAAGTTTTTAATAATAACAATCTATCTGTTGTGTATTTAATATTTCAGTAATATTTGAGTAATATAGTAAATTTATTGTTTGTTTAAGCATTCTTTGCTGTTTACGTAATGCATTGTGGGTTATATAAATGTAATGGCCAGATTAAGATTTTTACAGCTGTGCTGTAGCTATTTCAGTTTAGCAGTTTCTGCAAAAGCAATGTGTCCTGCAGGTTTTGGTTTCAGCTAAAGATAAGAAGTCCTACTGTTCAACGTAGGAATGTTGTGGCAGCCAGTTAGGATGGTGGAACTGGGAGAAAATTCCAGAGAGAGCGGGACAGAGAGAGATTTGTGACAGACAGCAGCCTCAGTCAGGGTCTTTGTGGCAGGAGCTGTGGAGAGGACAGGAAGGAAGATGCCTCGGAATGCCATGGGAAGGAGAGTCCACGTTGCAAGAAGTGATTTGTGCAGATGAATAGCTCCAAGGAGGAAGGGCAATACTCCTAAGAGAGAATGGAAGCCTGCTTACTTGAGATAGTTTTCAAGGAGTTCAAAAAGGTAGCGAGTGTTTTCACGCAGACTGTGAGTCGGAGATACACCCCCGAATGCCAGTTTGGAAGATATGAATCCACATTGTGTGCACATTTAGACTGGTTTAATTGTAAAGGGACCTTTTTCCCTATCTTTTCTTTCTTTTAATAACTGTTCAATAAAGCTGAAATTATAAAATACATTTTCTTTATAATTTCTCATGGTGTAAGATCTGTTATGTCTTGCCAACTGATATTTGTGTATGGGCAGTATTGACACAGCATTCACTCTAATTGAGGTTTCTTTAATCGGAAAACCACAATATTCCTGTTTAGTTGAACCCCGAATCATACCAAATCTAGATGTATGTTGTTTATGAAATGTGGCCTTCTCACCGCTAAGTCAAGTGGCTATTAGCAGAGGTCACTAATGAGCTAAGTTTGCTTACAAGCTTGCTGAAGGGGCTACATGTATAAGTATGAATATCATTCATCTGTTTGCCGCCATGTTATATGTGTGTGCCTCACTTATCTAAAAATGAAATTAGAGTACACAGGTTATTGCTGACTCTGCGTTTGTTGTTCAATTAGTCTTATGTTTTGGAGTTACAAAATACAACAGTACAGATGAGGACATTTTAAATGAACCTGAGACAATTACCTACCTGTTGAAGCACAGTGAGACATTTGAATTTTTTAAAACTGCAGCACTTGCTTTTTCAGGAAGGGACAGAGACAGTCAAGTTAAAGAGAGAAGGCAGAAAATGGACGAAATTCATGGGGTCATTAACAGTGAGTAATAATAATCATAATTTTAAAAAGCAGTGGCTACATTGGAAAATTAGATGCACTTGATTGTACAAAAGATAACTGGCTGATGTGTACTGAGCAAATTGAGCAGCGTTTTGAAGCAAATGAAATGGCCAATGAAAAGTGAGTGCTAGTTTTGCTGAGCATATTGGGTGGAAAGGCAGAGAGTTTGCTTAGAAATTTGACTGCTCCATCCACACCATCCAAAATGAGCTTTGCTGATATATGAAAGTATACTGCTGATGTGTTGAGAATCCTCTTCTCAAGGATTGGTGTTCCCGAACAATTAGTCAGTGACATTGGAAAATTTACTATCCTGTGGATTTCTGTATAGAGGTTTTATTACACAGTATACTGTATATATACATATATGTATGTATTTAAGTTGAGATGCATTCTATATGGAGTTGAACTTTATAGCTAAGCAGAGAGGAGTATTGTGTACTTAATATTTCAGTAATATTTGAGTAACGTAAATATAATGTTTGATTAAACCTTCTTTATTATTTACATAATGCATTGCGTGTTATATGTAAAAGTACATGAATGGCATTATTATTATTTAAATGGTAAAAACTTGCAGCATGCTGCTGTGCAGAGGGTCTTGGGAGTGCTTGTGCATGAATCACAAAAGCTTGGCTTGCAGGTACAGCAGGCTACTAAGAAGGCAAATGTCATGCTGGCCTTAATTGCTAGAGGGATTGAATTTAAGAGCATTGAGCTTATGCTGCAACTGTACAGGGTAGCGGTGATGCTGCACCTGGAATACTGCGTGCAGTTCTGGTCTCCGTACTTGAGGAAGGATATACTCACTTTGGAGGTAGTGCAGAGGAGGTTTACCACGTTAATTCCAGAGATGAGGGGAGATGGAGTTGCCTGGGATTGTACTGGCTGTAATTCAGAAAAATGAGAGGAGATCTTATAGAAATGTATAAAATTATGAAAGGGTTAGATAAGACAAAGGCAGGAAAGTTGTTTCCACTGGTAGGTGAGACTAGGACTCAGAGACATAGCCTCAAGATTCAGGGGAGTAGACTTAGGACAGAGAAGAGAAGGAACTGCTTTTCCCAGAGAGTGGTGAATCTGTGGAATTCTTTGCCCAATGGAGCAATGGAGGCTACCTCAGTAAATATATTTAAGAAAGGTTGGATATATTTTTGCATAGTAGGGGAATTAAGGGTTATGGGGAAAATGCATGTAGGTGGAGATAAGTCCATGGCCAGATCAGCCATGATCTTAATGAATGGTGCAGCAGGCTTTATGGGCACAAATGGCCTGCTCCTGCTCCTAGTTCTTATGTTCTTATGTTCTTATAGGTCATTACGTCAAATGTCATATATGCATGCCTTGCTAAAGTAAAAATGAAACAAGAATACACATATTATTCTCAGCTCTATGTTTTGCTTTCAATTAGTTTTATGTTTAGGAGTTACAAAACATAACATTGTCTTTCTCAATTCACTGAAGATGTAATCATAGAGCTTCCTCTGCACTTATGAAGCACTTGAATGAAAGCTACTAATGCCTTAGGAAGGCTACATTCTCATAGGAGTTCTCCTATGCTCTGAAGCTGGGGTTAACTTCAAAACCAGGGAACTGGCATCAGAGTACAGTAAGAAAAAATAGTTTCTGCTCATGCATCACATCTCATGACCCTGCAAAAGGCTTAGAAGACAAATAGTTTTGAAGAGCAGACACTATAGTAGGAGAGAAAACAATGTAACTTCCTCAGTCAACATCACAAAAATGAACATATCAGTTTGATATTGTCACAGAGATGTGAGCTCCCATAACAGTTACGTGACAATGATAAAGTAATCTAATTTTCTGAGATGATGATTGACGCAGTATATATTTGGCAGCAAATGGAAATGGGGGTGAAGTTCTTCTACTCTTCAGTGATTAAAGTGCCATGTAATCTATCACGTCTGCCTTTGAGGACTTGATTTAACATTACATCTGAAAGTCAACACATCCTGGAATGAAACTCAACTAAACACTGGAGCATCAGTAGGAATCTCTGCTTAAATCTCTCCTGCGAGACTTAAAACCACAATTTTCTACCTTTAAAGTAAAAATGCCATCCACTAAACCATAACTCATACACAGGTGAGACAGAAGTTCCATATTTAAATATGAAATATTTTGTGATGGTGGAAAAATAAATGAAGCATCATGTTAGGGTCTGTCCAGAAGGTGGTGAAGTATTGGAAAAATCATAAATATAGATATCAGAGAAGCATGTAGCACAAATAATGTGATTATGACTGCAGATTCTTGTTTTTCACATAGATGCAGCGAGGAAGAATGGTTTGAATAATAGAGTTTTATGGAATAAATCTCTTTTGGTACAAAAATGAGAATGAGTCCCAGCTGGTGATTTAGCAACCCTGATAACAAAGGAATGCTTTGCAAAAAGTGACAATGTGAGTTTCTGACATTTTCTACACTACATGTACCACAACTGATTACTAAATTTTACTCAGAACTGGTCTCAGCAGTTTCCTGAGCTCCACTGCATTAACTTTTACCCCATGCCCATGCTTATGTGGGGACATATTTGGGAAAGAAGAGTTGGTTTAGTTACCAGATGACTCCACTTTACTGAACTTGTCATGACAAATATGAAAAAATAACAATTAGCAAATAGAAGTAGGGTTTAGTTTACAATAAGAATATATATTTTTCTGAATATACCTTTCATCTTTAGTTTGCAAATAAGAGCAGAGATATACACAAGTCTTAAAGATGGGTTGCTTCTAAGAAAAGCATGTATAATTATGGTCCATAAATAAAAATTCTGTACATTGTATAGAGGGGATGAATTTTTCAACTATTTCTAATTTTTTATATAATATGAACCTGAAGCTACCACTTTTGTATCTGACAACTGTTGTTTGAAAATTATAGCCATTTTCCAGAACAAATGGAATTAGGGAACTGGAGTATGGTGATTGGACTCTGAGTTTGAGTGTTACATTCAACTTGTGAGGACAGGATCCATCCAAGTCCATTTACATGATCTAAACAGATTTGATGAAATTGACAACTTATATACACGAGAATAGAGCTGGGGTCATCTACTGCTGGGATTATTAGAAACCGTGAAAGGTGACAAGATTTTCAAGGTTACAAAGTTGCAAATCTTAGCCATTATTTGAGACCCTCTACTAAAAAATGGCTATTAGTTTTCCAGATCTGCTAATTTTGCAATTGTCATCATTGAACTTCTAATCTTGAGACATGTCCTTCCTTAAAGAGATTGTGATTGAACTGATCAGGTATTGTTGCATAATTTTAAGCTCAGAACTACAGTTTATTTTACTGTTGAGATATTGTGTCTCTGAACTTATATGTTGGGGCCATGAAAGACTTGCGGGCATGAAATATAGTTTTACCTTGTTAGTTTTGGCATAGCAGCCAGATTAATGAAGAGGAGGTTTAAAGAGTTGCTGCATCTTCATAATACATTTTATTATGACATTGGGATCAGATGTGTGAACCTTAAGATCCTGAAGGAGAGTGCTGAGCAGCTGTGTGGAGTTCTCCGGACCATTTTCAATCTGAGTCTCAGCCTGGAAAGGGTCCCAACTATGTGGAAAACAATGTGTGCTCCCAGTACTGAAGAAGGACTGACCAAAAGTCTTGAATGACTACTGTCCAGTGGCCCTGACCTCACACATCATGAAGTCCCAAGAGAGACTGGTCCTGGCTCACCTCCGACACCTGATCAAATCAGCCCTCGATCTCCAGCAGTTTGCCTATGAGGAACAGTTTGCCATCTACCTGCTGAACAGAGCCTACTCCCATTTGGGTAAGCAGGGCAGCACAGTGAGGATCATGTTTTTTTAATTTTCAAGTGCCTTCAATACCCTACAGCCCTCATTACTGGAGGAAAAGCTCCATTCAATGCAGGTTGGCACTTCCATTGTATCCTGGACAATGGACTTCCTGACTGACAGACCACAGTTTCTGCGGCTTCAGAGCTGTGTGTCAGACATAGCTATAAGCAGCACTGGGGCCGCACAGGGGACTATATTGTCTCGCTCCCTGTTTACCCTGTATTACTCGGAAACTCGGACACAACACTGAATCATACCATCTGCTGACATTTTCTGATGACTCAGCAATATTTGGATGTATGAATGGAGGATGGGAGGATGATTACAGGGCCCTGGTGGAGGACTTTGTCAAATGGTGCAGGCTGAATCATCTGCAGCTCAACATCAGTAAGACAAAGGAGATGGTGATGGACTGGAGGAAGACTAAACCTGCATGGCTCCCTGTTACTGTTGATGGTGAGGACGCAGATGTGGTGAGGACCTACAAGTACCTGGAGGTGCACCTGGATGACAGACTTGAGTGGAGCACCAACACAGAGGCCGTGTACAAGAAGGGCCAGAGTCACCTCTACTTCCTGAAGAGACTGAGATCCTTTGGAGTATGCAGGCCTCTCCTTCACATGTTCTACTAGTCTGTTGTCACCAATATAATCTTCTATGTGGTGGTGTGCTGGGGCAAGTGCACCAACACGGGTGATGCCTCAGGCTGAATAAACCGGTTAGAAAGGCTGGCTCTGAGTTTGGAGTCAAACTGGACACAATGAAGGACCCTATGGAAAATCCTGGCAACTCCGGACAATGTTTCTCTCCCTCTGCATGATACGTTGGATGAACAGAGCATCTCTTTTAGTAATAGACCAAGACAGCTGTACTGCTCCAAAGAGCACTATATGAGGTCATTCTTACCGTCGGCCATTAGGTTCTATAATGAGTCAACCTAAAGTAGGGGAAGTTAGACTGAGTAACTTATAGTATTATTTTTTCTTACTTCACTTCTAATATTTGTATAATTGTATATCTGTGCACTTGTAATGCTACTGTGACACTGTTATTTCCTTTGGGATCAATGAAGTATCTAACTATCTATCAATCAATCAATCAATCAAAAATAAGTCAAAATTGAATGGATGTGCGTCACAAATAAACATAGGGTTTCCAGGATTAGTTGTCATCCAACCAAGAGATTGTTGCTAAAATATTTTTATTATTTTTAAACTTACCTTAGTTGGAGCCAGAAGGAATTGGTATAGTACCCCCAGCTTCAACGATCTGTAGGCACCCCTGATCGACTTATCTGAAAACCTTTTCCCAACTTCCCAGCATTCCCAGTAGGACTGATAGATGCTGCTGGTAATATTCCAGGTTCAAAACAATCTGTTCAAGACCAGTGAGATACTGGAAGCAAAGACAATGATGACCATTCCTTTGCCTCCTCAGATTCTGTTTGATCCCCTAAGTTCTTCCAAGTGTGCTTTTTGCTCCAGATTCCAGCATTTGTGATATCTTTGTGCCTGGTTTGCTATTTCTCCCCAGAAAAGTTCATCCTTTCCTTTCTTGGAACATTTTCTGCACTAAGTAGAAAGACTTTCTGCACCTTCCTGGAAGAACAGCATGTTGCTTTTAAACTGATGTCAAGCAAACAGCATGATATGTTTCATGATCATTAATCTTTTCAACAGACAGCAAATAAATTTTTGATAAATCCCATTTCTGTGATGAATGAAGAAATCTTTATGTCCCAAAACACTACAGCATATGGTGGACTTTGAAGCGTCATCATTGTTTTATTATAAGAAATATGGCAGCAAACTTATGCACAACTAGCTCCCAATAATAGCCTCAGATAATCTATTTTTGTGACATTGGAGGAGGAAGTACTGTACACAACATGCATATTAAGTAATTAAATTGAATTAACTTTATTTCTTACATCTTTCAAATACATGAGGAGTAAAAATCTTTACATTACATCTCCGTCTAAATGTGCAATGTGCAATCGTAGTAATTTATAATAACTTATAATAAATAGAATAGTCAATGTAACATAGATAAGCGAAAAAGATATATAGAAATTTGCATGAATTGCATTAAAAGACTATTGAATTCTCACCAAAGTTGATCTATTTCTTAAATAATAAATGCCAGAAAATTCTCTGTTTTGATTGATTTTAAATACAGATCTAAAGATTAAGCTTATCCATGAAATGGATATTTGGAGATTACCTATCATTCTTTTATTCAAATGCTTTGCAAAGAAATTCTACAAAGGTCTAGATATAGAAAAATATCCCTCAACTTGCACTTATATGGTTATGTTTATTTTTGTTGTTTAAGTTATGTTAACTTATGTCATTTATATTTGTCATACTTTCAATGTAAATTGCTACTGATGCGAAAAACAGATTTTCATGGCATTTATACCCTGGATATGTATGCCTAAGACAAAAAAAAATTGAACCTGAATTATTATATCTTTTCATTAACTTGAAACCCAAACGATGACAAGGTGATATTTTAAGCCATTACTGAAAATATGGTCTTTGGCATTTAATTTGTTTATATATTCCATGATTATAATGTCATAATTGTAGGGCAATATATCACTATGTCTAAATAGTTTATTCTTGTTTTTAATTGTTGTTGGTTACATAGTCAATTTTTGTCATGTAAAATTAAGTATCCCCATGACAAAGCAGTACCAGGCTTTGTTGGTAGATTTTTGAAGAATTGCAAGCAACCAAAACTGGCATGAATGCTGCAGTTAATTAGAGTGTGTGTTACTTCACAGTAATGAAAAGCAAATGGACTTCAGCTCAGGATTACCTCAGGCTTTCACTACATTTCCATTTATGCCAGAAGTGAGAATCGATTTGAGAAACTCCAGTCATATGTAGTCTGTAAGCCATCCAGTGTGCTTATAGAAAGAAGAAACCAATGTAAAGTAATATATCTGAATAGTCGACAATTAATTTTGCTTTCATATTATATGCAACAGAATTGATTTAAACAATGTCTACTGTTAACATTAGGATTTATTGAACAGAATTATACATAATGTCTGAAAATGGAACCTGGCCTTCTTTAATTCTATAAGACCATAACACATAGGAGCAGAATTAGGACATTCAGCCTATCGAGTCTGCTCTGCCATTTCAACATGGCTAACACATTTCACTCCCAATTCCATTTTCTTGCTTTCTGCCCATAACCTTTCGCTAATTATGAACCTATCAACCTCTGCCTTAAATGCACCCAGAGACCTAGCCTCCACAGCCACCTGTGGCAACAAATACCACAGAATCACCACCTTGTGGTTAAAGAAATTCCTCCTCATATCTGTTCTAAATGGATGTCCCTCTATTTTGAGGCTGTGCCCTCTGGTCCTAGACACCTCACCAAAGGAAACATCCTCCTCACAGCCAATCTATCTCAACCTTTCAACATTCGATAGTTTTCAATGAGGTCCCCCTTCATTCTTCTAAATTCCAGTGAGTACAGGCCCTGAGCCATCTATTACTGCTCAAATAATCTTTTCATACTCATAATCATTCTCGTGTTTCTCTTCTGAACATTGTCCAATGTCAGCACATCCCTTGTCAGCAGATCAAAAACTGCTCACAATTCTCCAAGTGAGGCTCCACAGGTGCCTTATCCAGCCTCATCATTACATCCTTGCTTTTATATTCTAGTCCTCTTGAAAGGAAAGCTAAGATTACATTCACCTTCCTCACTAATTCAACCTGCAAATTAACCTTTCATGAATCCTGCACAATGACTCCCAAATTCCTTTGCATATTGGATTTTTGAAATTTCTCCGTTCAGAAAATAGTCTATGCTTTTATTCCTTCCACTGAAGTACATGACTATACACTTCCCAATACTGTATTCCATCTGCCACCACTTTGCCCATTCTCCTAATCTGTCTAAATCCTTCCACAGTCTCTCTGCTTCCTCAACACTACCTGCCCCTTCACCTATCTTTGTATCATTCGCAAACTTGGCCACAAAGCTATCAACTCCATCATCCAAATCATTGACATACAATGTACAAAGAAGCTGCCTCAAAACAGACCCCTGGGGAACACCAGCAGCCAGTCCAAAAAGGATCCCTTTAATCCCACTCTTTGCCTCCCACCAATCAGTCAATGCTTTATCCATGAACATCCTCTCCATATCCACTCTATCCAGGCCTTTCACCATTCAACAGGTTTAAATGAAGTCACCCCTCATTCTTTGGAACTCTAGTGAATTCAGGCCATCAAATGCTCTTCATATGACTCTTCATATGAAAAGAACCTTTAGGAACCAGCGATCACAATATGATTGAGTTCAACTTGAAATTTGATAGGGAGAAAGTAAAGTCTGACATAGCAGTATTTCAGTGGAGTAAGGGAAATTACAGTGGTATGAGAGAGGAGTTGACCAAAGTAAACTGGAAGGAGCTGCTGGCAGGGATGTCAGCAGAGCAGCAATGGCGTGTGTTTCTGGGAAAAATGAGGTAGGTGCAGGACATGCGTATTCCAAAAATGGAGAAGTACTCAAATAGCAAAATACTACTATGGCTATAGTGGCTGATGACGGAAGTCAAAGCTAATGTAAAAACAAAAGAGAGGGCATCCAACAAAGCAAAAATTAGTGGAAAGATAGAGGATTGGGAAGTTTTTAAAAACCTACAGAGAGCAACTAAAAGAATCATTAGAAGGGAAGAGATGAAATATGAAAGCAAACTAGCAAATAATATCGAAGTTGATAGTAAAATCTTTTTCAAGTATGTAAAAAATAAAAGAGAGATGTGAGTGGATATAGGACCACTAGAAAATGAGAGCAGGAGAAATAATAACAGGGGACACAGAAATGGATGATGAATAAAATGAGTATATTGCAGCAGACTTCACTGTGGAAGACACTAGCAATATTCCTGATGTTGTAGTGTGTGAAGGAAGAGAAGTGGGTGCAGTTACTGTTACTGAGAGAAGGTGCTCAAAAAGCTGAAAGACCTAAAGGTACAGAAGTCACCCAGACCAGAGGAACTGCACCCTAGGGCTCTGAAAGAGGTAGCATTCAAGATTGTGGCAGCATTAGAAATGATCTTCCAAAAATCACTGGACCCTGGCATGGTGCCTGAGGACTGGAAAACTGCAAATTTTTCTCTACTCTTTAAGACAGGAGGAAGGTAGCAGAAAGGAAATTGTAAACCGGTTAGCCTCACCTCAGTGGTTGGGAAGATGTTAGAGTCAATTGTTAAGGACGAGATGATAGATAACTTGGTGACACAGGACAAGATAGGACAAAGTCAGCATGATTTCTTTAAGGGAAAATCCTGCCTGGTGAACCTGTTGGAATTCTTTGAAGAGATTAGAAGTAGGATTGATAAAGGGGATACAATGGATGTTGTATATTTGGACTTTCAGAAGGCCTTTGACAAGGTGCCACACATGAGGCTGCTTACCAAGTTAACAGCCCAAGATATTACAGGAAAGTTACTAACATGGTTAGAGCATTAGCTGATTGGGAGAAGGCAGCAAGTGGGAATAAAAGGATCCTTGCCTGGTTGGCTGTCAGTGATGAGTGGTGTTCATTACCCAACACCCAATCCAGATTGTTATTCCAACAGTGGGCTCAACCACAAGCTGCTCCAAAAATCAGTTTGGAGGCATTCCACAAATTCACTCTCTTGGGATACAGCATCAGTTTGATTTCCCCAATCTATCTACATATTGAAAACCCCATGACTAATGTAACACTGTCTTTTTGACGTGGTTTTTCTATCTCCTGCTGTAACTTGTAGATCACATCCTGGCTACTTTTCAGAGGCCTGTAAATACCTCTCATCAGAGTCTTATACTTACAGTTTCTCAATGCTACCCACAAGGACTCTTCTGATCCTATTTCACCTCTTTCTAAAGAATTGTCTTCATTTTTTATCAGCAGAGACATTCCTCCTCCTCTGCCTGTCTGCCTTTTCAATAAATGTTGTACCCTTGGATATTAAGCTCCCAACTACAATTATCTTTCTACCATGACTCAATGATACCCCAAACATTATTCCTGCCAATCTTTAACTGCACTATAAGATCATCTATACTGCATGCATTCAAAATAACACCTTCAGACCTGTATTTGTCACTCTTTCCAATTTTGTCCCCCTTTTACACTGCAGCCCACCCCACTGACTGTAATTTTGCCCTATCATCTGCCTGTCCTTCTTGATAGTCTCACTATATACTAACCCTGTTTGTAAACCAGCATCTCTATCCTTAATGCTATTACTCCACTTCCCATCCCACTGCCAAGTTAGTTTAAACCTTCTCAACATTTCTAGCAAACCTGCACATGAGGATATTTGTTCTCCTTAAGTTCAGGTGTAACCCATCCCTTCTGTCCAGGTCATACCATCCCCAGAAGAGAACCCAATGATCTATAAATCTGATACCCTGACCCCTGCACCAGTTCCTCAGCCACACATCTATCTTCCAATCCATCCTGCCCTTGCCCTCACTGGCACAAGGCACAGGCAGGAATTCACAGGTTGTTACCCTGGAAGTCCCGCTTTTTAGCTTTCTACCTAGTTCTCTAAATTCTCTTAATAGGACATCCTCTCTTTTTCTAACTATCATTGGTACCAATATGCACCAAGGTGTCTGGCTGCTCACCCTCCCCATTTAGAACATCATGGACATGATCTGAGATATCCCGGCCCTGGCACCTGGAAGGCATCATACAGTCTGGGTCTCTCTATCGTGTCCTATCTACTCCAATAGCTATAGAATCTCCTATCACCACTGCATTGCTCCTCTGTCCCCTTGTCTTCTATACAATAGCACCAGGCACAGTGCCAGAGACCCATTCACTGTTGCTCCTCCCTGGTAGGCCATTCCTTCTAACAGGGTCCAAAATGGTATACTTGCTATTGAGGGGAACGGCCACAGGGGTACTCTGTACCTGCTGCCTCTCCTGACAGACACCCATGCACCTGCCTCCTGCAACCTAGGGCTGGCTACCTAGCTCCTATTTATCACTTCCTCAGTTTCTTTTTTGAACCAAGGGTCATTGAGTTGCAGTTCCAGTTCTTCAACACATTCTCTGAGAAGTTGCACCTTCGAGTACCTGCTGCAGATGTGGTTCTCTGTGATACTAGAGGTCTCCCAAAATTCCCACATCTCACAAAAGAACAAAAGGCAGCCCCTGGAGCTATCCTTATTACCCTACCTAGACACGTACAGATGAAGAATGAGCACAAAAAAGCTTACAAGATACTGTCACCCAAGCCTGTTGAGCCAAAACCTAATGTCTCCCCTCTCTAATACTGCCCCATCCAACATTGGCTGCTCTGCTTGTCCCTGCATTATTTTTATTTAACCTTGCTAATAAATCCCGAACTCCAATTGACCACTGGTCAAGCTCCAAAAAAATCTGTTATGAATCTCTCTCCTCGACCTGTGTGAAGACATTGTTTCTTTTCTCCTTCGAGCTCCAGCTGGCCACTGTTCAAGCTCTGAAATGCTCAATGCCACAGTCAATATAGTAAGACTGTATGTATTATTTGTAACTAAGCAACACCAAAGAATCAAGCCCAAGGCCTTAAATATTCAAATTAACTTTTATTGTAATATTGTTTTTGAAAATTCTGGAAACAATGTTCATAATTACTGCTGGAATAGTGTGTATTATAACTCATGGTTGTGTGCTGCATAAAGATGATTACAAACATCAATCTTATTTCCTGCCCTTTAGTGATACCAGTTTCAGAAACAACTGCTTTTCTATCACCAAAGTATATGTGAGCGATCTTCTATTATTGTGGAAGGAAATTAAAACAGTTAATCACAGTTCTAACTTGTTTTAAAAATTAAATATATGTGGTGCTGTGCTGCTCAACAAAACACATTTATTCTTAGTATGACAAATATTAGAAATACACAATTTATTTTGCATGACATACATTTTTAATATATTATGTGATCACACATTGTACAGTATATCCTTTTATGAACACTTCCAAAACATCCAATAGATTATAGGAGTATTATTTTGTTAGTCTAAATTTAAAAATTATAGAGAACTTCATACTGTATTCAGACATGTCTCTAAATCAAATTTCAAGGTGCCTGCAAAATGAAGCAAGAATTAAGCTGCTCTGCAGCCATTCAATTGGTGTCAGATGTCAGTGGGAGAACCTCAATACAACAAAGATAGAACTTGTGCCATGCAAGCTCCATCTCATTGTGGGCTGCAGCAGCTAAACCAGTGGTCTTAAAAAGTGGACCACCAGAAGAAAGTCATTTCCAGATCCAACAGCCTATAAAATTATAATGTAGTTAAGGCAGAAGATGCAGGAGTCATTAGTCCTCAGAGACAGCTCCATATACAGTTATCAGCAGCAGAGGCTGTGATAAATAAGTTGCATTCACTAAAATCATCCAAAGAATGAATGTCAGGATGATGACATCACAACTTCAAAAAAAAATCAACAAGTGAGTGGAGTTGAAGTCAACATAACCAATCCTTAAATAACATTCTGAATATCAACTCCACAGGGAGACACAATCTTCTCACAAGGCATCTATTATGCAAACCTTACTTCCTGTTTACTTTAAATGAGGCGTGTACGTATCATGTAATAGCATGATGATGTGTGCAATCATATATATAAGATATATACACAAGATTACTCAAATTTTATTGAAATATTAAATGCACAACTGCACAACTGCCATAGTGGGGTGTGTCAGGAATGGACAGGAGGAGGAGTATAGGAAACTGATACAGGACTTTGTGATATGGTGCAACTCAAACTACCTGCGTCTCAATATCACCAAGACCAAGGAGATGGTGGTGGACTTTAGGAGATCTAGGCCTCATATGGAGCCAGTGATCATTAATGGAGAATGTGTGGAGCAGGTTAAGACCTACAAGTATCTGGGAGTACAGTTAGACGAGAAGCTAGACTGGACTGCCAACACAGATGCCTTGTGCAGGAAGGCACAGAGTCGACTGTACTTCCTTAGAAGGTTGGCGTCATTCAATGTCTGTAGTGAGATGCTGAAGATGTTCTATAGGTCAGTTGTGGAGAGCGCCCTCTTCTTTGTGGTGGCGTGTTGGGGAGGAAGCATTAAGAAGAGGGACGCCTCACGTCTTAATAAGCTGGTAAGGAAGGCGGGCTCTGTCGTGGGCAAAGTACTGGAGAGTTTAACATCGGTAGCTGAGCGAAGGGCGCTGAGTAGGCTACGGTCAATTATGGAAAACTCTGAACATCCTCTACATAGCACCATCCAGAGACAGAGAAGCAGTTTCAGCGACAGGTTACTATCGATGCAATGCTCCTCAGACAGGATGAAGAGGTCAATACTCCCCAATGCCATTAGGCTTTATAATTCAACCGCCAGGACTTAAGAACTTTTAAAAAGCTATTATTAATGCTTTTTGAGATAGTGATTTAGATGCATATCATATTTTTTTTACTGAGTTAAGTATTGTATGTTATTAGTTTTGCTACAACAAGTGTATGGGACATTGGAAAAAAAGTTGAATTTCCCCATGGGGATGAATAAAGTATCTATCTATCTATCTATCTATCTATCCAGCTCTGGCTGAACCAGGCTAGACCATTTGGGAGCTTAGTGAATAGCTGCCTCCTTGTAAACACTGACTCCTGTACTAGAGCACCATTGTTTGACCTGATTAAATGGCTTTACTTCTTGGCCTCACATTGTGTTTTTCTTCTCGCCTTCACAATGGATCCCAGTAATGATAGGGCCATTGTTATATTGCTCCAGAGAACTGCCCATCTTACATTATAGAAACAAATCTTCAGAGTCAGCATCTGAGCAGCATTATCAAGGTAATAATGTAATTTAATTCAGAGAATGACAATCTCCCTCATGACCTAGATTAACTTTTTTTTATTAAGAATTGCTCATCTTTCCAGGACACCTCATCCTAATTGGCATTTCTGACTCTCAAGGTTGATGTGCTCTGTAATATTTGCTTTCCACTTCAAATTAGTCTCTGTAGTAGTTTCTTCCTTGAACGGCTTTCTTATCGCACTGTCATTGTATTTGTTTCACAAAGCCAAGTGAACATCTCTGCAGCTCTTACTGGCAGAATCTTGAACAATCAACACTACAAATCTCTGCTTTACAATACTTTAAACGACAGAGAAAATTTTCTTTTCATTGATACACTGCAACTTAATACCTTGGACCATCACTTTTCAATGTACTACAGTACTCTGCAAAAGGCTTTGGCGCATGTATATATAGCTATAGAGCCTAAGACTTTTGCACAATACTGTATTTGTCAACATGGAGTGAAGAGCAAATCTAGTGGGAACAAAGGATGTTGGGCACTGTGGGAGGGTTGTGGGACAGGTGGCAGTGAAAGAGTACCGGGGTGGGGAGTGGTGCAGGTGCAGACACACCTAAGCCAGAGACAGCAGGCAGGGTCATTTGATCATTACAGAATATCTCTCTGGTGCTTCCCGCTCCCTCCCCTTTCCCTCTCCTTTTCCCAACCATGATCCCCCCCCCCCGCCCCCTTCCCACTTTTGGTCCACAATAGAATCTGGTTTATCATCACTCAGATGCATCATGAAATGTATTTTTTATGCAGCAGCAGCAGTACAGTTCAATACATAAAATTGCTACAGTATTGTGCAGAAGTCTTAGGTACCTTAGCTCTATTCTATATGTGCCAGAGACATTTTCACTGTCCTCTCCATAGATGCAGCTTGATTTGCTGGGTTCCTTGAGCTTTTTGTTTGTGTTGTTCAAGATTTCCAGCATCTGCAGAATCTCTCGTGTTTTAGAAATATATTGAACAATATTCATCTATTAGCAATAAGTGATATGGTAAAAATATTAGTCATATATACAGTACTAATATCTAATATATTAAACCAATCTTTGGATTTCTCATTCATCTCTTTCCAAGCAGGATGATTTAGAATTGTACGTAGTCAGTTTGTGCAATTTGTACTTCAACATCTATTTATTAACTACAACCAACTGTTTCAAGGCAAATGAGTCCCTGATTTTTGTAGATACTTTTCTGAGGTTTAAATAAAATTCCACTCCCAATGGATTTTATGTACATTTTTATATATATAACCATAAGAATAATATGAGTTCATAATTTAATTTGACTGAATGGGAACAAAGGATTATTTAAAAGTTCATATACACCTCAATCTAACTCCTAAATGAGCTAAATCCAGGAGACAAGACCATCTCAGGAGGAGCCATCGGTAACAAGTTGGGTTTGTCTGATATGCATTTTATCTCACGTGATACAACACAGATGTTCTCTCTCATACTATCCTAACATTAACAACAAATGCTGATTTGAATGAGATTGACAGAAATATGATCAGAAGTGTGCTCTTACAATACCTTTCTAAGATTTACAGCTGCATTGCAACTGATCTCAGTTCAACCACTTCTTGCTGAAGCTAGGTGAATAATTTTTTTGACAAAGCCTTTACAAGACATTATAATAAACCGTGGAATATAATATATTGTGGAAATACCCCAATCCACAAAATTCTTCATTTGTGTGAAAATCAAAGATTAATGTGACATTGATTGTGGTTAATCTCTCATTTTAAGGAGTCTGAGTCCAACAGTCTCAGGGGTGAGTGTGTGAGCAATTTGCGTTCTGTAGTGTATGGTAACAAAAAAAAAATTGTGCCCATTGCTGCAAACACACATGGACAAAAAGTGTAATGCATGTCAGAAGGAAGAGGAGACCATTTGGCCCATTGTGCTTGTAATAAATTCACTACTGTACAATACACAGTTTAACTTCCAATCAACTGACTTTCAGTGACAGATGAAATGTCATTCACTGCAATTATCAGGCTCTGGTCAACTTTTCCTAATCCTGGCTACAGACATAATGCTGGAGGACAGAAAAGTGCTCTTGGAGAATTGTCATTTAAAAAGAAATAAACCAAATGTTTCCAGGCAGGTCACCTTATTACTGGTGGGCTAATTACTGGATAAAAGAGGTCAGAGATAAGAACATGTCACTGTTTAGAAAGGCACAGATTAATTAAGGATACTCATCGTGAATCTGTTGAGCAGCCATCTTAGTGATGCACCATCTTTGCTACCTTTTCAAAACAACTGAAGGCAGTATATTCAATATTGTCTGAATTAAAAAAGGTTCTAGATTGGGAATCTGATCAGAAAATATACAAAGCTCCTGGGAATCAACATGAAGGGACCAGTTAATTCCAATACTGACTCAGTGTCTATAAGCAAAGGATAGTGTTGATGGGTCTTTTTAGCAATTGGGTGGCCTTTTGCAGGATAGTTCCACAGGATTTAGTAATTGGTCCCTTTCTTTAAGAACAAGAGGATGTAAAAGAAGTTAGGCATTTGGCCCCTCATGCCAGCCCCATCATCCAATAAGATCATGGCAGATCTATCATGTCAATACCAATTTTACTGCATTGAACCCATGTCCCTGATTTCATTAAGATCTAGTAATCTGTCAATCTCCTGTTTTAAATGTACTCAACAACTAAACCTCTTGAGCAGAGAATTACAAAGATACAATTCTGGCTGGGTGAAGAAATCCCTTCTCGTCCTTGCCCAGGATTACCAAGCCCTTGTTTGGATAATGACTATACTTACATGGAGCACTGCCAGAAGGAAGTAGCATCCATCAGCAGAGACCCCTCCATCCAGGCCGTGCACTCTTTTCACTACTACTACTCAGGTAGGAGATACAGAAGTCTTAGGTCCTAGACCACCAGGTTCGGAAACATTTATTTACTTACAGACTCATTTTCGAGGACTCTTTACAACTCATGTTTTCAGTGTTATTTTTACTTGCACAGCATCTCTTCTTTTTCTCATTGGTTGTTTTTCAGTTTTTGTTTGTATTTAGTTTTTCATTGATTCTATTGTAGTTCCTTGTTTTACTGTGAGTGACTGCAAGAAAATAAATCTCAAGGTAGTTTATGGAAACATATACTCTTTGATCATCAATTTACTTTGAACTTTAACATTGTGACTGCTTGTTTCAGAATCCCTAACCAAGATAAACATCATCTGCATATACCCTTTGGAGTTCCATAAGAATCTTTATAAATCTTAATGAGATTGTATCTCATTAAACACCAGAGAGCACAGAGCCAATCTATTTCACTTCTCCTCATACAACCGACCTGCCAGCTAAGGGATCAGTCTAATACCTCCTCACAATCGCAAGCTTATTATTCAAAAAAAACAGAGAGAAAGAAAATAGTGAATAGCAGTCTAGCTAGCCTAAAATCAATACAAGAGAAAACATTGGAACTTACTACTAAGCAAGAGATAATAGGGAACTTAGGGAATATTAACATAGGATTGTGCAAATGTATCTTAGGTAAACAAACCTGTTCTTTGCACAATATTCTCAAAGCAGTTTCAACAAGTTCCCATATTTAGCAAGATTTATCCACTACTGCACTCAAATCTTCTTGCAATGAAGGCCAATATACCACTTCCCTTTTAAATGTGTGTAGAAGCCATATCCATACCTTGAAGAGATTCTTGGCAAACATTAGGTATCTTTGGACATTATCATCTTTCAAATGTCTCTTAATTTAAAAATAATCGTTATTTTTATTTTCTTCTACCAAAGTGGAATATTCACAATTATCCATATTGTTCTTCAGATGTCACATCCATTCACTTAATCAGGCCACCTTCTTCATGACCTCCATTCAGGACCCCAAACAGTCTTTCCAGGTGAGGCAACACTTCAACTGTGAATCTGTTGTGGCTGTCAACAGTAACCTGTGCTCCCGTTGTGGCCTCCTCTACACTGATGAGACCTGACATTGATTGGGGCACAACTTTGTCAAGCACTTTCAATCCATCTGCTAAAAGATCTCCCGGTTCTCAACTATTTCAGTTCCAATCCCCAGTCTCATTCTGACATGTTGGTCCTCCTCTACTGTCATGATGAAGCCACTGTCAAATTGGAGAAGCAACACCTCATATTCTATCATGGTAGCCTCCAGCCTGATGGTATGAACATCTATTTCTATAACTTCTAGCAATTTTCCCTCTTCCCTTTCTTCAATTCCCCACTCTAGGTCCCCTCAGACTTCCTTTTTTCCCCTCACCTACCTGTCACCTCCCCCAGTATCCCTCCTACTTCCCTTCTTCTCATGGTTGTCTCTTCTCACCTATCAGATTCCTTCTTCAATGGCCCATTACCTTTTCTACCTATCACCTCCCAGCTTCTTATTTCACCTGCTCCCCCACCCACCTAACTTCACCTATCACTTGCTTGCTTGTACTCGTTCCCCTCCCACATCTTCTTATTCTGGTTCCTTCCTTCTTCTTTCCAGCCCTGATGAAGGGTCTCAGCCTGAAAAGTTAACTGCTTATTCATTTCCATAGATGCTGCCTGACTTGCAGATTCCTCCAGCAATTTGTGTGTGTTGCTCTGGATTTCAAGCATCTGCAGAATCTCTTGTGTTTATCAGTCACTTAATCTGTCTATTTCTCCCTGAAGCCTCTGCACTTTTTAAATAATCTCCTATCTTTATATCTTCAACAAACTTGGATATATTGCATTTGATTCACTCATCCAGCTCACTGAGTTAATTTGTCAACAGCTGGTGTCCCACGACCAACCCCCGAGGCACCCCACTAGTGATGATCCCCCATCCAGACAAGGGCTTGTTTATTCCCTCTCTCTGTTTTCCATCTGTTAACAAGTCTTTAGTTGAAGCCAATATATTACACTCAATACTGTGCTCTGAATTTTGTTGGATAATCTCATTTGTGATATCTTATCAAAAACCTTATGAAACTCTAAATATGCCATACCCATGAGGTTGCCCTTGTCTAGTCTGTCAGAGACAAACTCAAGATAATCTAACAGCTTTGGCTGTGTTGGATCTGCTCGATTCAATATTATTATTTTTCTATGTTGTTTAATAATAGGTTCCAGCATTTCCCTGGTACTGATTTTGGACTAGGTAGTCTGCAGTACAGTACTTTCCCTCTCCCCTCATTCTTAATTAACACATTTGTAGTTGCTGCCTTCTAATCCAAGAGAATCATTCTGGAATCTCTAGAACTGAGGAATTATATTGACCCACTGCATAGCCATTCTTCAAAATTCTTGGCCGCAGGTCATCAGGTTCTGGGGATTTATCACTTATCGGTCCAATACCTTCTCCAATACTATCATTTTATTGAAGCAAACTTCTTAGAACTCCTCATTCACATGAAACAACTATGTTTCTCTACTTCTCTGAACTTTTCCATATCTTTTTCCATTAAGGCAGCCACCAAATTTTGTGAATTTTCTCTGTCCTTTCTTAATTCTTTTTTGATTAGTTCTCCAGCTTCAGACTATAATGAACCCATAATAACATTTACTAATCTTTTCCTTTTCATATGTTTAAAGTAACTTTTACAGCCTATTTTTATAGACTATTGATTATAGTGTTATGTGGCATGAAAACTATTCAATCAGCCCATTGAATCCATATCAACAATCAAACACACATTTTCATTTATTTTAAATTTTTCCTACATTCTTATCAACACCCTGCCCTTCAGTTCTATTACTCACCCATACACAAGGGGCCTTTTACGACAGATTGCAAAAACCCATGTGATCACAAGGATAATGTGCAAACTCTATAAATGTGGCATCCAAGTTAAGGTTTGAATCTGGATCTCTGGTGGTGTGAAGCAATCATTTCATGAGTTATGACACTGTGTCATCATTTCACAAGTTTTATTCTTACATTTTATTTTCTCTTTCCTTATCAGTATCTTGCAGATCTTTTACTGAATTCTGAAATGTTCCCATTTCTCGGCCTCACTGCACTTTTTTGGAAACCTTTAACCTTTTCTTTGGTTGAACACAATCTTTAACATCCTTTAATATCCATAGCCTTTGCCTTAGAGGAGCATAATTTCTCCAACAGTTTATGTCAATGGTTCAGTCCTACAGGTGACCGGAGCTCTGACAAGTGACCAGTTGGAGATCAGAAACTTGAGAGGACGTAATTCACTTAGGTTCGCTGATTGACTATTGAAGGCAGCGACTGGCATCAGATTTTTGGAGCTTTTGAGCAACAGGCAATCAGCATTTGGGATTGATTAGCAAGCACAAATTAAAGTAAGGCAGGGGCAAGTAGAGCAGCCATCATCGGAGTGGACAAAGTCAGAGTGGAGATTTTGAGGCTTTAGCTTTTCGAGACTTCAGCGAAGAGAGGCTTCAGTCAGAGAAGGCAAAAACAAAAAGCAGTGGTAGAGGTTTTTTTTCCTCCTCTTCTTTACATTTGCTCAGTTAGTGCAGTAGAAAAGCCAGGCAAGATAGTAGAATGATCCTCTTGCTGGATGTGGGAATGCAGGGAGACTTCCACTATCCCTAACAACAAAACATTGAGCAGGGTGCGACTAATGTTCTGAGCTACATGAATTTCAATGCAAGAATGTTGTAGGAGCGGCAGGTGAGCTCAGGGCATGGATTAAGACCTGACATAATGCTACTGTAGCCATTAGTGATTCTGGGTTGTGGGTGGGGCAGGATTTATTCCGGGGTTCTGTTGTTTTAGACATGACCGAATGGGAGGGATTAAATGAGGATGGCTGCTGCTACTCATCAGCTGTACTCAGTCAGGACAAACTGGCAAGCTCATCTAGTGAGGTGTTACGGGTGGAACTGAGAAATAAGAAAAGTTTGGCCCTAGCCCAATTAACATAGTCTCCTTATGTTAATGTCTCCTTAGTGACAGGAGAGATACCAGAGGACTGGAGGATAGCCAATGTTGTTCAACTATTTAAGAAAGGCTTAAAACGTAAATCAAGAAATTATAGGCCGGTGAGCCTGACATCAGTTGAAGGAAAGTTATTGGAAAATATTCTAAGGGACCAGATATACAAGTATTTGGATAGACCAGGACTGATTAAGGATAGTCAGCATGGCTCTGTGCTGGTAGGGTGTGTTTAACCAAACTTTTAAAGTTTTTGAGGAAGATACCAGGAATGTTAATGAAGGCAAGGCAGTGGATGTTGCCTAAATGGAATTTAGCAGGGAATTTGACAAGGTCCCACATAGCAAGTTGATCAAGAAGGTTCAGTTGCTCATGATCTAAGATGAAGTATTGAATTAGAAATCGGCTTTGTGGGAAAAGCCAGAGAGTGGCTGTAGAGGGTTGCCTCTCTGACTGGAGGCCTGTGACTAGTGGAGTGCTGCAGGGATCGGTGCTTGTTGTTTGTCATCTGTATCAATAATCTGGGTGATAGTGTGGTTAACTAGATCAGTAACTTTGCAGATAACACCAAGGTTGGGGGTGTAGTAGAAAGTAAGGAAGGCCATCATAGCTAGCGGACGGATTTGCAGCAGTTGGGAAAATGGACTGAAAAATGGTAGAAGGAACTTCCTGCAGACAAGTGTGAGGTGTTGTACTTCTAAAGGATATAGGTCTTACACAGTGAATGGTAGGGAACTGCAGAGTGCTGTAGAGCAAAGGGATCTGGGAGTACAGGTCTGCAATTTATTGAAAGTGGTGTCTCAAGTAGATAGGGTTGTAAAAAAAATGTTTGGCACCTTGGCCTTCTTAAATGAAGTATTGATTATAGGAGGTGGGATGTTATGTTGAACTTGTACAAGATGCTGATCAGGCCTAATTTGGAGTATTGTGTGCAGTTTTGGTCACCTACCTACAGGAAAGATGTAGAGAACGTTAAAAGAGTACAGAGAAAATTTACAAGAATGTTGCTAGAAAAGGAGGACCTGGGCTATAAGAAAAGATTCAATAAATTAGAGCTTTTTGCTAGGGAATGTAGAGGATTGAGGGGAGATTTGATAGAGGTAGACAAAAGTATGAGGGGTACAGATAGGGTAAATGCAAGCAAGCTATTCCACTGAGGTTAGGTGGGACTACAACTAGGGGTCATGGGATAAGGATGAAAAGTGAAAAGTTTAAAGGGAACATGAGGGGAAACTTCCTCATTCAGAGGGTTGTGAGCATGTGGAATGAACTGCCAGTGCACATGGTACATGCAAGCTCAATTTCAATGTTTAAGAGAAGCTTGGATAGGTATGTGGATGGTAGGGGTGCTTAGTGTTATGGCCCCAGTGCTGGTCAATGGGAGTAGGCAGTTTAACTACTTTCAGCATGGACTAGATCGGCTGAAGGGCCTGTTTCTGTGTTCTACTTCTCTATGACTCTATGATGAAAATGGTTGCTGAAGACACATAATGCACTTGATCATAGGTCTTCCATTTTGTTCTTTGACTCCTACTCTCTACAATTTCCTGTATCTTAAATCTTGTTCTCTTGGTTTTTCCAAAGCTGCTGGAAGGTCAGCCATATGAAACAATTGTGCAATGATCTGGAGGCGACAAGAGAGCTTAAGGTTAAGGAGCCCTTAGGGAACAGTGATTACAATTTGATCAAGTTCACATTGAAATTTGAGATGGAAAAATTAAAATCCAATGTGTCAATATTTCAGTGGAATAAAGGAAATTACAATGGCATGAGAGGGAACTGGCTGAAGTTGACTGGAAAGGGACATTTACAGGAAAGACAGCAGAGCAGCAATTGCAGGAGTGTCTGCAAAAAATGAGGCAAGTGCAAGACAGATATATTCCAAATAAGAAGAAATTCTCAAAGGTAAGCAGGACACTACCATGGCAGACAAGTGAAGTCAGAGCCAAAGTAAAAACAAAAGAGACGGCATACAAGGAAGCCAGAGCTAGTCGGAAGATAGAGGATTGGGAAACTTTTAAAAACTTGCAGAAAGAAACTAAGAAGGACATTCAGAAGGAAAAGATGAATTATGAGAGGAAGCTGGTGACTAATATCAAAGAAGATACTAAAATCTTTTTTAAGTATATAAGGGGTAAAAAAGAATCAAAGGTAAATATAGGACCAATACAAAATGACGCTGGAGATATTGTAATGAGAGTTGCAGAGATGGCAGAGGAACTGAATGTGTATTTTGCATCAGTCTTCACAGTGGAAGAGTTCTACAGTATACCGGACATTCAAGAGTGTCAGGGAAGTGAAGTAGGTGCAGTGAAAATTACAACTGATAAGTTGTTCAGGAAGCTTAATGGTCTGAGGGTGGATAAATCTACTGGACCTGATGGAATGCACCCTTGGGTTCTAAAGGAAGTAGCTGGAGAGACTACGGAAGCATTAACAATGATCTTTCAAGAATCGATCGATTCTGGCATTGTACTGGATGACTAGAAAATTACTTCACTATTTAAGATAGATGGGAGGAAGCAGAAAGGAAACTATAGATCTGTTAGCCTGACATCAGTGGTTGGAAAGTTGTTGGAATCAATTGTTAGGGATGAGATTACAGAGTACCTGGAGGCACATGACAAGATGGGCCAAAGCCAGCATGATTTCCTGAAAGGAAAATTCTGCCTGACCAACCTACTGCAATTCTTTAAGGAAATTACAAGCAGTGTAGATAAAGGAGATGCAGTAGATGATAGCTTAGGGGAATGGGCAAAGAAGTGGCAAATGAAATACAAATGTTAGAAAGTGTATGGTCATACACTTCGGTGGAAGAAATAAATGGGCAGACTATTATTTAGATGAGGAGAGATTTCAAAATGCAGAGATGCAAAGAGTCTTGGTAGTCCTTGTGCAAGATACCCTAAAGGTTAACCTCCAAGTTGAGTCAGTTGTGAAGAAGGCAAATGCAATGTTGGCATTCATTTCTATAGGTATAGAACATAATAGCAAGGATGTGATGTTGAGGCTCTAAAAGGCACTCGTGAGACCACATTTGGAATAATGCGTGCAGTTTTGGGCTTCTTATTTTAGAAAGGATATATTAACATTGGAGGGAGTTCAGAGAAGATTCACGAGAATTATTTCAGGAATGAAAGAGTTACCGTACGAGGAACATCTGGTAGCTCTTGGGCTGTATTCCCTGGAGTTCAAGAGAATGAGGAGGGATCTCATTGAATCATTCCAAATGTTAAAAGGCCTGAACAGATTAGATATGGCAAAGTTATTTCCCATAGTAGGGGATTCTAGGACAAGAGAACACGGCTTCAGGATTGAAGGATGTCCTTTTAGAACTGAGATGCAAAGAAATTACTTTAGTCAGAGGGTAGTAAATCTGTGTAATTTGTTGCTACAAGCTGCTGTAGAGGCCAATTCATTCAGTGTATTTAAGGCCAGGGCATCAAAGGGTATGCAGTGAAAGCAGGGGAGTGGGGATAACTGGAAGAATTAAATGGCAGATCAGACTCAATGGGCCAAATGGCCTACTTCTGATCCTATATCTTATGGTCTCAGTGACCAGCAAAACAGCATATGGCATGTATTTGTCCTCAAAACTTGTCTTCTTTAACCAAGAATGTCAATCTTGTTGGTTCAACTGGGTTATGAATGTCTTAAACATTTAACTTGGCTTTGTCAGAATTAGCCCCATGCAGAAAACTCCTCCAAGAATCTTTTCATAGACAACAAAGACAAACCCCAGTATTTATACCATTCAAGGTTCTCAAGATTTCTTTTAATATTGTTGGTAGTTGAAATTCTTCATGATCAAATACAACTAAATCTAAGCCATTAATTCTTTCAACCAAAGCTGTGTGAATACCCAGAACATTTTTTGCTTTGCCAGCAAAGGTAATGTTTTGCAGAAGGAGCCTATTCAGTCCAATCTGTGTTGCATGGATTACTTTACTTTGTATGGCTTACCATAGGTTAATTACCAAGTGAAGCATTGATGAATGAGGTGCTTTGTGAGTCATCCAAAAATTGAGACAAAAGCCTAGATCAGTAATGGAGATGTTAGTTGAAGATAAAACCAAACACCTCCTAATGGTGACAGCATGAGATCTACATAATTTCAGCTCCTCTGCCCCAAGCACCTGGTAATTGTCAGGTGTCCCTGGTAACTGGCAGGATGCGAGAGTCACTAAGATAGAAATGTCAGGAAGCAGGTTTGTATCTGTGAAGGCATTTTAGAAAGGTCTTTCAGTTGAGAAAGGGAAGAAGAAAAATGGTGGAGTGCTTCAACATACCCCTCGTCTGGCTGCTCTTCCCATCAGTTTTATCTGGTAGAAACACAAAAAAAGTCTTCTCAGACTAACCATTGGTAAAAGTAGGAGACTGGTCCAAGGGTTGTCATTGCAACCCTTTGTATATTGTAAAGAAGGACTCCAACAGACCCCCTTGCTGCCTTTTTAGAAAAGGTCAGAATTGAAGAATGTAAGGAAACTGCAGCTGAGTCTTCACTGATCTTTGAGCTAATGTTACTCCTAAAACATTTATATTTAGTGTGAAGTCCTGTTGTGCTTGTGATTATTCTGATAACATTTGCTTTCATTTTTACAAAAGTTGCAAATGAAAAATAGTATAAAATTTGTAGTTAATCATTGAAGGATTAGAAATTAACAAATGCCTTGAACTTCTATAAAGTACGCTTGAACTCATTATTCAGTGCACATTTTTAATTACATACCTTGAGAATTTTTGCAGCAGCTTACTGCACAATAGAGGCTAGGCTGCTTGCCATTTCTAACTGTTACAAGAGCTTCACTTTATTAATACATTGCTCAACTGAACAAAACAATGGCATTCACTCATGTTGGGAGCTATGGAACAACATAATGAGACTGCTGACAGACTCTATCAAAATAAGAGATCGGTACAATTGAGCTAAGATAGGATTCTAATAGAGCCGTGGAATCATAGAAAAGTACAGCCAGAAACAGGCCCTTTGGCCCGTCTAGTATGTGTTAAACAATTTAAACTGCCCACTCCCATCAGGCTGCACCGGGACCATAGCCCTCCATACCCCTATCATCCTCGTACCTGTCTAAATTTGTCTTTAACATTGAAATCAAGTTTGCATTCACCACTTACACTGACAGCTCTTTCCACACTCTCATGACCCTCAGATTAAAGAAGTTTCCCTCATGTTCTCCTTAAACTTTTCACCTTTCACCTTTAACCCATGACCTCTAGTTGTAGTCCTACCTAGCTTCAGTGGAAAAAGCCTGTCTATACCCCTCATAATTTTGCAAACCTCTATCAAATCCCCCCTCAGTCTTCTATGTTCCAAGGAATAAAGTCCTAACTTATTCAATCTTTCCTCATAACTCACATCCTCCAAACCCAGCAACAGCTTTGTAACGTTATTTACTCTTTCAACCACATTTGCATCTTTCCTGTAAGTAGGTGACCAAAACTGCACACAACACTCCAGAATAGACCTCATCAACTTCTTACACAACTTCAACATAGCATCAGATCTCTAGTACTCAGTACTTTGATTTATGAAGGCCAATGAGCCAAAAGCATTCTTTACAACCCTATCTAGCTGTGATACCACTTTCAATGAATTATAGACCTATATTTCCAGATCCCTTTGTTCCATAGCACTTCTCAATGCCCTACCCTTCACTGTGTAAGACCTACTCTGGTTGGTCTGCATTAAGTTCCATCTGCCATTTTGTAGCCCATTTTTCAAGCTGGTCCAGATCTGATAGTCTTCCTTTCTGTCCACTACAACCCGCAGTTCTGGTGTTATCTGCAAATTTGCTGATCTAGTTAACCATCTTATCATCCAGATCATTGAGATAGATAACAAACAACAAACCCAGCACTGATTCCTGTGGCACACCACTAGTCACAGGCCTCCAGCCACTGAGCCTCTAATTTCCTGGTTTACTTTTAGAGGTTTGCTTAAACAGTGAAGCAACATTTACTATCCTTAAATCCTCTGGTACCTCACCTGTCGCTAAGAATGATTTAAATATCTCTGATCAGGCCGCTGCAATTTCTGCACACCTCCTACAGTGTCTGAGAGAACATCTCGTCAGGCCTGGGGTTTATCCACGCTAATTTGCTTCAGGATTGCAAACACATCCTCCCCTATGATCTGTATAGGGTCTATGAATTTGATGCTGCTTTGCCTAACTTGTATGGACTTTATGCCCATTTCCTGAATAAATGCAGATGCAAAAAATCCATTTAAGATCTCCCCCATATCTTTTGGCATCACACATGGATTACCATTCTGATCATCCAGAAGGACCAATTTTATCCCTTGTAATCCTTTTGCTCTGAACATATCTGTAGGAGCCCTTAAGATTCTCCTTCACCTTCTCTGCTAGGGGAACCTCCTGTCTTCTTTTAGCCCTCCTGATTTTATCCCCAAGTGTTTTCTTGCATTTCTTATACTCCCTAAGTACCTCATTTGTTCCTACATGCCAATGCCTGCTATGCACCTCCTCAGTATCTCTTGAAAACCAAAGTTCCCTGAACCTGTTATCTTTACCTTTAATTCTGACCGGCATATACAAGCTTTGTACACTCAAAAGTTCACTTTTGACGGCCTCCCAATTACCATGTACACCGTTGCCTGGAAACAGCCTGTTCCAATCCACACTTGACAGATCCTTTTAGATATCATCAAAATTGGCCTTTCTCCAACTTAGATTCTCAATCCACGTACCAGACCTATTTTTCCATATTTACCTTTAATGGCATTGCGATTATTAGATGCAAAGTGTTCCCCTACACAAACTTCTGTCACATGCCCTGTCTCATTCCGAATAGCAGATCAAATATTGCACACTCTCTCATTAGGGCTTCTATGTGCTGATTAAGGAAACTTTCCTGAACACATTTGACAAACTCAATCCCATCTAGTCCTAGATGTACAGTATAGGAGTACCAGTCGATATGTGGAAAGTTAAAATCACCACTATAACAGCATTTCTTGCAACTGTCTGTGATCTCTCTGCAAATTTGTTCCTCTCAAACTTTCTGACTTTTGGTGGTCTGTAAAATAGCCCCATTAACTTGGCTGCTCATGCCTTTTTTATTCAACGGTTCCTCCATAACTCATCACACGTTCTCCAGTCTCTCCTGACTGAGCACTGCTGTGACATTTTCCCTGACAAATAAAGCCATCTCTCCTCCTTTAATCCTTTCTGCTTTGTCATGTCTAAAACAAGGGAACCCCAGAATTTTGAGCTGATAGTCCTGCCCATCCTGCAACCAAGTCTCCCTAATGGCTACATTATCAAAATTCCATGTATTGATCCATGCTCTGAGTGCATTTGTCTTTCCTACGATACTTCTAGCATTGAAATATATACAATTCACGACATTAGTAACATCTTTTGATTCCTGACTTTGTCTGAGGTCTTAACATCTGTCGCTACAATTTTTCTAGCACTCTGGTTCCCGCCCCCCGCATCTCTAGTTTAAAACCCCGGTGCAGCACGAGTAAACAATCCCTGCCAGGATACTAGTTCCCCCTAGTTCAGGTGCAAACTGTCTCTTCTGTACAGGTCCCACCTTCCCTGGAAGAGAGACCAATGATCCAAAAAATCTGACATCCTCCCTCCTATCCCAACTCCTTAGCCACATATTAAACTGTATAATCTTCCTGTTTCTGGTCTCACTAGCTCGTAGCATGTGTAGCAATCCTGAGATCACAATCCTGGAGGTCCTGCCCCTTAACTTAACACCTAACTTGCTGAACTCACTTTACAGAATCTCGTCCTACCCATGCCATTGGTACCTAAATTGACCACAACCTCTGGCTGTTCACCCGCCTACATAAGAATACTGAGGACTTGATCCGAGATGTCTTGGACCCTAGGAGGCAACGTACTATCTGGGAATCTCATTCTCGTCCACAGAACCACTTTTCTGTTCCCCAAACAGCTATCACCACAGCCCACCTCTTCTTTCCCCTTCCCTTCTGAGTCACAGAGCCAGACTCAGTGGCAGAGACCTGACCCCTGTGACTTTTGTCCACCAGGACATCTCCCCCCAAAGCAGTATACCTGTTGTTGAGGCGGATACCCACAAAAGTATCATCAATGATGCCCTCACCCGCATCTCCTCCATTCCCCGCACTTCAACCCTCACCCCATCCTCCCGTCACCACAACAGCTACCGTGTTCTCATTGTCCTCACCTACCACCCCACCAGCCTCCAGATCCAGCATATTATCCTCCGCAACTTCCGCCACCTTCAACAGGACCCCACCACTAAGGACATCTTTCCCTCTCTACCCCTCTCTGCTTTTCGCAGGGATCATTCCCTCCGTGACTGCCTGGTCCACACGTCCCTCCCCACAGATCTCCCACCTGGTACTTACCCCTGCAAGCGTAAGTGCTACACTTGTCCCTACACCTCCTCTCTTACCACCATTCAGGGCCCCAAACAGTCCTTCCAGGTGAGGCAACACTTCTCTTGTGAGTCTGTTAGGGTAATCTATTCCATCCGGTGCTCCCGGTACGGCCTCCTCTACATTGGCGAGACCCGACGCAGATTGGGGGGCCGCTTCGTCGAGCACCTCCGCTCCGTCCACCACAACAGACAGGATCTCCCGGTTGCCACCCACTTCAACTCTGCTTCACATTCCCATTCAGATTCGTCCATACATGGCCTCCACTACTGCCATGATGAGGCCAAACTCCGTCTGGGTAGTCTCCATCTCCATGGTATGAACATCAAATTCTCAAACTTCCGGTAATTCCCTCCCTCTCCCTCCATCCCACTTTCACTCTGCCTCCTCTTCTAGCTGCCTATCACCTCTCTAATGATTCTGCCTTCTTCTACTACCCATAGTGCTTTCCCCTTACATTCCTTCTTCACCTCTCCTGCCTATCCCCTCCCTGCTTCCTCACCCCCACCCCTTGATCTTTCCTCAGATTGGTTTTTCAACCTCCCCCCACCTTCTTTAAAGGGGCCCTGCCCCCTCCTTCTTCAGTCCTGACGAAGGGTCTCGGCCCGAAACGTTGACTGCTCGTTTCAACGGATGCTGTCCGACCTGCTGAGTTCATCCAGCTTGTTTGTACATGTTTATTTGACCCCAGCATCTGCAGTGCACTTTGTGTTTACCCACAAAGGTACTCTGCACTGGCTGTTTAACCTCTTTCCCTTCCTGACTGGCACCCAATGAAATGATATTAGCAAAACACTCTGCTGATAAATACATGAAAAATCTAACACGTAAACCCTGGAAGAAAAAGTCAATGAATCCATGGATGAATATCACTGCTATATTTTTAAAAAATGGAAGTTCAAGGTTCTGTCATCATGTTATCTTTTCAATACAGTTGTAATAGTGATAAGCATCATAATTATCTATTTGCTCTTTCTATTTAAATATATAGGTATGTGTACTCATTCGCACATGCACATATTTATTTAAATAAATATAGCAAAAAATGATTATGTGATTCTTATATAAGCACCAGCACATACTATGATCAATTTGATCAGTTCCAGTAACTCTCTAATTTCTCAGTGAAATAGAATGAAATATGTATAAGAGCTGAACTCAGATTCTACATTTTTGCAGCCCATTTGACTCTCAATTTTTTTTTCTATTATTATGAATCCAATTTAGGAAGTGCAGCTGCTTTAATTTTGAAATAAACTGCCGAAATGGATGAAAGACAAACTGTAATTTAATGTTCAAGTGAAAACAAAAGCTCATCTCTTTGCTGCTATTAAGATTGACGAGCAGTGCATATTATCTGGGTGGAAGGGTATCTTTGATAATGGATATTGACAGAAGACACCAGACACGTGCGCTGCTGCAAAGCAACTAATTCAGCTTCAATAATGTTTGCCTATAAAGGCTGACTTAAATAAATGAAGAGGATGAACAAGGATGAGGTTGACAGCCACTTGAGAAGTATAAGGTTCTGCTTTTGAAATGTCATTCAAAAAAATCAAAAGCTTTTAAAGAGGCATTTTCCTGAAATAGATATATGTCGTAGCTGTACGGTAAGCAGTATTGAGACAAAATATATCCTTTACTGCTTCATTGCTCTAAATTATATTTCTCACATATATTTAACCCAGTCTGATCATTCAAAATGAAAATTTAAGAGATTTAATATCTGCAATACGATCCTTGAAATGTCATTTATTTATCTATGGAAGGAAAGTATTGTAAGCAAAAATAATATTTGTGTTCGTCCCAGAGTAACCTAAAACAAGAGTATCACACTAGATCTTATCAGGGAGCTGTTAACAGTGAACCTTACTGCTGTGGGTCTGGAGTCATGTATCAGATTTCATTCTCCAAACAATTGTTTAATTTTATGGCATTTTAATAGTTCAATGGTCATCATAGATGGAAACGAATGAAACCAACATATATTAAAAAACGGACAGTCCAGAGTGTAGCAGTGCTGCAAGGCATTTTTCGGATACAATGTTACACCCCTGCTTGGGGAGCCACAGTAGCCATGGCCAGCTCTTACGTGCTCCCTAAAGTAATCCCTCGCTTGTCACGGCAATTTAACCAATTATCCCTTGATCTCATAGAAACATAGAAAACCCACAGCGCAATACAGGCCCTTCAGCCCACAAAGCTGTGACGGACATGTCTTTACCTGAGAAATTACCTAGGGTTACCCATAGCCCTCTATTTTCCTGAGCTCCATATACCTATCCAGGAGTCTCTTAAAAGACTCTCTCGTATCCGCCTCCACCACCATTGCCGGAAGCCCATTCCACGCACTCACCACTCTGTGTAAAAAAACTTACCCCAACAACTCCTCTGTATCTACTTCCAGGCACCTTAAAACGATGCCCTCTCACGTTAGCCATTTCAGCCCTGGGAAAAAGCCTCTTATCATCTTATACACCTCTATCAGGTCACCTCTCATCCTCTGTTGCTCCATCTCCTTCTACACCTGCTTTCTTTCATGAATACTGATCTGTGAATTCATCCCTTTCCTTCATATCCCCACTTCCTAAACCCTTTCCTAATTCATGTACTTTGTTCATCTCCCAGGTCCAATATACGCCTCAGCTTAATGGTGTGAGATGCCTTGTCATCACCAATAAAATAGTTTAATGTGAGAGAAAAACATCTCATAGGAAAGCATGTGTACTTATAATAAGGGATTCAATTAGAAAAGGGGATTTGTACTATAGAAAATTGTTTTATGGACAATTGCCTAGGAATGCAACCCTTCTATAAATGTGGAGTTAACTTTTATCACAATATTCTTAAATCTATGTAAATGACTGACCAAATAACTTGTGAAGTACATCCCTCCACTATCCTAAGTTAGACCTCCAGTACATTTGGTGCCCCATTTTAACTTGTATCAACATAATCAAAAATAGAATGTTTAAATATTCTCTGGGCATAAAGCACAAATAAATTGATCTTTTTGTTTCAGTAACAAAATTATCAGATTTATCTTTAGTTATTTTGTTTATTTCAAATATTACCTTCTTTTGTTGGTTGTATTGTTCCCACATCTGATACACTCAAAAAGTAGCTCATACTGCATATCACAGAAACAATATGACCTATTTAAAGCTCATGAGCTTAAACAGATTTCAAAGCTTAATCTGAAAGAATACTTCATTCATTGTGTCACCAAAATTCCAAGTATATTTTCTTTTGAAGAGGATTTGCTTAGTTAAATGCCCAGTACATCAAAGGCACATTCCTCACCTAGCAGGCAGTATCTATGGGAGAAATGCAATCTAGAAGGCAATATCTATCATCGGAGATCCCCTCCATCCAGGACATGCCATCTTTTCTCAGTCACCATTGAGCAGGATGTACAGAGGCCTAAAGGCACTTCACTTGAACCAATGGACAAAACCCTAATCACTATAGTTTAGTAACACTATAACTACTTTGAACACAAAGATGGACTTTTTTGTTCCGATTGTATTTTCATGTATAATTTATATTCAATTTATGTTTTTCATGTAAATGCACCTCATCTGCCTGTGATGCTGTTGCAAGTATATTTTTCATTACACCTGTGCATGCATGGACTTGTGCATATGAAAATAAACTCAGCTTCGCTTTTGATGTATTTTGTTTTCAGGAAGCTTGAAGAGTATTTATATGTAGCAATAAATTAATTCCCAAATGTAAGTTGCATATTTTCCATTGCAGACTGAATTTGCAAGGTTTATTTGGGTGTGAAAATCGCATTGTATCACTTTACACCTTTGTACATTATCTTTACCAACTTTAAGTCGGTTGTTTTTTTGTTGAGAAGTGTCTTTAAAAGGAGGTATCAAAACAACGAATGTGCAAAAAGGAAATTGCAATTTAGATATTTATCTATATTTTGTACTTTATTGTTGTAATTAGTCTGTCATCTGTTGTTTGTCTAGAACTGAGTTCAAAAATAATTAAATAGATGCAATGCTTTCACCAGGTCTTTATTTTTTTCTTGGTCATTGTTAACTAAAATGTAAATATGAGATCCGGTGAATTAGTGATGAGAAGCACATAGCCTTATAAAACAGTCAGGAGAATACTAAGTAAGTTGCAGCTCTATTTCAAAAGATCAAAGTAAATGTTAGTATCAAAATACACATATATCACCATATACAACTCTAAGGTTCATTTTCTTGTGGCCATACACAACAAATCTATAGAATAGTAACTCTAACAGAATGAAAGACCGGCCAACTAGAGCGTTTGACCAGAGTGCAGAAGAAAACAAACTGCAAATGAAAATAAAAATAAATAGCAATAAATGGCAAGAATGTTGAGATGAAGAGTCCTTGAAAGTGTATCCGTTGGTTGTGGGAACATTTCAATGACAAGGCAAGTGAAGATGAGTGAATTCATCCCCTTTGGTTCAAGAGCCTAATGGTTGAGGGGTAGTAACTGTTCTTAAACATGGTGGTGTGAGTCCTGAGGGTCTGGTACCTTCTTCCTGAAGGCAGCAGTGAGAAGATATCATGCCCTAGGTGTGGGGGATCCCTGATGATGGATGCTGTTTTCCTACATCAGTGTTTCATGTAGATGTGCTCAGTGGTTAGGAAGGCTTTTCCTGTGCTAGTCAGGGCTGAATCCACTATTTTTTGCAGGATTTTCCAATCGAGCACATTGGTGTTTCCATACCCGGCTCTGATGTGGCCAGTCAGTAAGCTCTCTACTACACATATATAGATGTTTATCAAAGCTTTAGATGTCATGCCGAATCTCCACAAACTCCTAAGGAAGTAGAGTTGCTGCCGTACTTTATTCATAATTGCACTTACATGTTCGGCCCAGGACAGGTCCTCTGAAATAGTAAAACCTAGAAATTTAAAGTTGCAAACCCTCACACCTCTGATCTTCTGATGAGGACTGGCTCGTGGACCTCTGGTCTCCCTCTCCTGAAGTCTACAATCAGTTCCTTGGTCTTGCTGACATTAAGTGAGAGGTTGTTGTTATGACATCACTCAGCAGATTGTCAACCTCCCTTCTATGTACTGATTCATCACCATCTTTGATTCGGTCTAGGACAGTGGTGCCACCAGCAAAATTCAATATGGCATTGGAGCTGTGCTTAGCCACACATTCATAAGTATAAAGAGAGCAGAGCAGGGGGCTAAGCACACAGCCTTGTGGTGTACCTCTGTTGATAGATATTCTGGAAGAGCTGTTGTTGCCAATTCAAACTGAGTGGGGACTGCAAGTGAGGAAAATACAGATTCTATTTTGCAAGGAAGTACTAAGGCCAACATCTTGAAGCTCATTGATTAGTTTTGAGGGAATGATAGTATTGAATGCTGATCTGCAGTTGATAGGGAGCATCCCGATGTATGCATCTTTGTTGTCCAGATGTTCTAGGGTTGAGTGAAGAGCCAATAGATATCATGTACTGTAGACGTGTTGCTCCAGTAGACAAATTTGAACAGATCCAAGTTGCTTATCAGACAGGAGTTGATAAATTTTATCATCAACCTTTGAAAACAACTCATTACTGAGGATGTAAGTGTAATCGGATGATAGTCATTGAGGCAGGACAGCACTCTCTTCTTGGGTACCAGTATATTTAAAGCCTGCTTGAAGCAGGTGGGTACCACACACTGCCAAAGTAAGAGGTTAAAGATCTCAGTGCACACACCAGTCAGCTGATTAGCACAGGTCTTTAGTATGTGGTCAGGTACCTCTTCATTCCAGATGCTTTCCATAGTTTCACCCTCCTGAAAACAGCCCGCACTTTGACTTCAGAGTCTGAGATCCTAGAATCATAGGAGTTTGCGATGGTTCCTCGATATTCTGGTGGTCAACCCGAGCATTGAAGCCATTGAGCTCAGCTGGGAGTAAGGCCCTGCTGGCTCCATGTTACTTGAATTAACTTTATAGAAGATGATAGCATTCAGGCCCTGTCACAACTGCTGAGCATCCGTTGTTAATTCAGATTTGGTACGGAATTTCCACTTTGCCCATGAGATAACTTTCCAGAGATCATACCTAGTCCTCTTGTAACTTTCTTGGTCTCTACACTTCAGTGCCTCTGATCTGGTCCTCAGATTTTGGATCTCCTGGTTCATCCTGGGCCCCTGATAGGGGAAGACTCTGAATGACTCTACATTCATCTACAGCCATTGTAATGAGGTTTGTTACAACCATGATGTATTCATTCAGATCCACAGATGAGTGCTTGAAGAATGCCCAGTCTACTGACACAAGGCAATTCCATAACTGCTCGTCTCCCTCGTGCATCTGCCTCTTTGTTGCCCTAATCTCTCAAGCTCTGCATATATTTCAGAAGAATACACATACAAATACTTCATTCATATACAACACTGTGTGGCATCAGTATCTACCCACTGCTGGCAGGCTTTTCATCATCACCTTCCCTTACTTACTAATATTCAATATGTTATGAAAATCTGGCATTATAAAGCTATTGCAATAAGACTGAAATATTGATGAAAACACAAAGCAGGTTAAAGTGATCAAAGGTCATCATACAGTCTAGTTTTCAAGATATCTATAAGGCACAAGCCAGCATTCTGATGGAATATTCTCCAATTATCTGGATGATTTGAGCTCTAATAATACTAACAAGGCCTGAATCTATCCAAGACAAAACTGTTTACTTGATCAACTCAATCCTTCATTCCCTCTACAAATGACATGCAATGGCTGTAGTTCTTGCCATTATTTCACTAAGACTTCTTGAGAAACAAGCTCCCTAGCTTGAGCAAGACAAATGCAATAGAAAATTTATCCCCTTTATATCCTTTCCCAAGTTACACACCAATCTGACTTGAAAAATGGATCACCATTACTTCAGCAAAATTTTGCTAAACTCTTAAGTTCCCTCAGACAGCATGGTAGGCCCACCATAAACTCATGGACAAGATGGCTCACCATCATTTTTCAAGGATAATAGAAACAGACAATGTTTATTGTCTGTGACTGTTTTGATGGATTAAACATAAACAAAAAATAAGACAATGTGACAATTACTGACTGAAAGTGAACAAATAGGAATGAATCCTAAACGCTCTGACCTCTTATCTCTTCTCACCTGCCTATCATCTCCTCCGGGTCCCCTCCTCCTTCCTTTTCTCCTATGGTCCACTCGCCTCTCTTATAAGATGCCTCCATCTCCAGCCCTTTACCTTTCATACCCACCTGGCTTCAACGATCACCTTCTGGCGATTCTACTTCCCCTCCCCCCACCTCTTTATTCTAGCATCTTCCTTTCCAGTCCTGATGAAGGGTCTTGGCCCGAAACATAGACTATTTATTTATTTCCATAGATGCTGCCTGACCTGCTGAATTCCTCCAGCCCACTCTGTGTGTGTTGAAATAGAAATTAAACTCTAAAGCAATACACCTAAATGCAATGGAGAGACCATTCTTACCCAATCAGCTCGACTTGACTGTTGGAGTTTGATGTTATAAAAAAAGAAATTTCTGAACAATTTTGATACAAGTTGATAATTAGGAATATGGGAATAAAAGCCAGAACATTATCAGTCAGAAAGGAATGTGCTACCTGAACCTATTTCCTTTCCAATTTCTGAACGCTCCATGCTCTAAATACTTCCCTATTTCTCAGAAAAAAAATCACTGATACCCCTATTAACTTGAACAATATATATGTAAATAACTAAGCCTTTAAATTGACACTTTCCTTCTTTTCATGTTAATCTAAATGCAATTTGACAATTAGAAACAGTTTCCATTTCTGCAATAAGAAGGTACTAAAACTTAAATTTAATAATTCTGGAACTTATCTCTAGGTGATAAAATAACATTATTGTTTGCACATTTTCTTTGCTTATCTTAATTGTAACTTCAGAATGGATTTTCTTACTTGTGCTTCTTTGGAGTGAGAGTCAAAGGAATAAAAAATTTTCTTAAAGATTTACTTAATATTGGACAAATAAATGCTAGACATAGATTAATTCTGAGTGATTGTAGGCTGGTAGTGAGCATACCTTTTGTTTTTTCCATGATAAACCAATATAATGGTCTGAGAAAGTGTTAAAAATATTCTTGTGAATTTACACTTATAATGTGTATTACAAATGCTTGGAGCTTCTTGAGAAATGTAATTGTTACACTTGCAACTTCAGTCATTTGTCCTCTTTAAAACTAATAGGGAATGTTCATTTCCTGGGGTTTTGTGCACTATGCTCCAGAGTGAGACTCTTCTTCAAGAAGCAAAACTAACTGCAAGCCTTTGTCCTTATGGGGGAACAAATCCATTGAGGGTAATCAGAACAGGCCAGGAGCAAGATTAGCAATTTCCTGAATCTTGTTTGTCTTAAATTGACTTGTTGGGATATTAAATTAATTAATTTCAAGATGTATTTATGGTCTTTCATGGACACCTTTCTTACTGACTGTTAAGAGGTTGTTACCAAGAAACTAATAACAGGTCTGATTTTGAATTGTGTATCTATATTTTCCCACTGATGAATAAGTTTCCCAAGGTAAATATTTGTTGTAAGCGTTTCTCAGACACAGTAATCTCAGTACCTCGAATTCTGTTATGTCTGTCCCTTGTGTGGCAGTGTGAGAGCCATAACCAGGTAAATTGGTTCACTCTTCCTACTAAAGCAGCTCAGATGAACATAAAAGAACATGGTAGTGACGAATGTTCCATTCTGTTTAATGGTGTTTTGATTTAATGGATAAATGATCAGAAGTAGTAATTTTTATATTAGATACTTCATTCTTATTGAATATATTAAGTTATCAATGCAGTAAAGGGTGAATTACAGTAAGTCGAAGTAAGAGGAAAACATGCAGGTTTAGAAACTTGATCATTAAACAGATGTTTTTTTAAAAACATTGTTAGGAAGGAGTGCATTAAATGGATTGTAATTCAATCTCTGGAAGATTTTTTCAGAAACATGGCAATAATTTAGCATGAAATTATGGAATTCCCCTTCTTAACACCTATAAGCTCAGGAGCTGTTAACAAACATGAAAATGCAGAATATCCTAACAGATTTTTATTGGCAAGTACCCACCTGTGCTGTAACATTAGAGTTCATCACTGGAGAGCAAATTTCTTGCGGTTCAATAATACTTCTATCAAATTGATTAGGCAGGTGTAATGGACACTCAATACTTGCCATGTTTTGCAGATCAGGTCTCAGAAGTAGAAAGCAATTCTAGAACCTGAGTTTAATCTTCTGTACACTGAGAATAGGAGGAGATGGAAGTCTTCCTCACAAGAGCTTTGTAGGAGCCATGTATCTATTTTTTGTCTCTCTGTATTGTATTTTGTGATGCATGTTTTATGGGCTGTGGTAGTTTATTACATGGCTTCAGGCATGATAGAAGCAAATGAATGAGGTTAACTATCCACACTTTGTCCTAGTTAGTTAGAGGCAGCCAGGGACATGGCTAATTTTTTTTGGTTGAAGGTTAATTACTCTTCTGCTTATTTTGTCATTTCGCTGATTTTGGTTATGCTTATTTTTAATACCACTACAAGATCATTTACCTTTGCTGGTTTTGTAATAATGGATTAAACATATTTTCTTTCAACTTGGAACTACTTGGAGGGGCATCATACAGTGTTGATTCCCTCACTCAGTCTCTGCGCAGTTTGGTTTGTTTTCAAGTAACCTTTCCAAGCTTGAAGGAGCAAGAGAAAGGATTTGGCATAATCTCTCCCCAGGTATTTAAAGTGTATTGTTGTTACTTCTTTTGAGAAGAAACAGACAGAGGCTTAGATTTTCAAAGACATGGTGTTTGGGCATTGCTGGTTTCCTGATAGTTTGGGTATAGAATCACTGAATAGCTGAGGATCTATCCTAGGCCCAGCATATTGATGCATTTACAAAGAAAGCACAACAGTGGCTATATTTCATTAGGAGTTTGAGGAGACTTAGTATGTCACCAAAGATACTTGCAAATTTCTACAGATATTTCATGGAGAGCATTCTAACTAGATCTATCACTGTCTAGTATGGAGTGGCCACTGTACAGGATTGGAAAAAGTTGAAGAAAATTGTAAACTCAGTCAGCTCCATTATGGGCACTAGCCTCCCCAGCATCCCATACATCTTCAAAAGTTGATGCTCATAAAAAGGAGGTATGTATCATTAAGGATCCCCATCACCTAAGACATGCCCTGCTCTCATTGCTGCCTTCAAGGACGAGGTACAGGAACCTGAAGACATAATTTCAATGTTTCAGGGACAGTTTCTTTCCCAATGACATCAGATTTCTGAATGGACAATCAACCCATGAGCACTTCCTCAGTATATTTTCCCTCTCGTTTTGCACTACTTGTTTACTATATACACACACGCACTTACTGTTTATAGTTTTTATTAGTATGTATTGAAATATACTGCTGCAGCAAAACAAGTTTGAAGTAAATTTGTATGTCACTGTATACAACCCAAAGATTCATTTTCTTGTGGGCATACTCAATAAATCCATAATAAAATAATAACCATAACAGAATCAATGAAAGACTACACCAACTTGGCTGTTACACCAGTGGGCAAAAGAGAACAAACTGCATAATTACAAATATAAATAATGATAAATAAGACCATAAGATATAGGAGCAGAATTCAGCTATTTGGCCCTTCAAGCCTGCTCTGCCATCTCATCATGGCTGATCTAATTTTCCTCTCAGCCCCAGTCTCCTGCCTTCTCCCCATATCCTTTCATGCTCTGACTAGTCAAGAATCTATCAACCTCTGCTTTAAATATTCATAAAGACTTGAACTCCACGGCTGCCTGTGGCAGGCAAAGGATTCCACAGATCCACCACTCCCTGGCTAAAGAAATTCCTCCTCATCTCTGTTCTAAAAGGATGACCCTCTATTCTAAGGTTCTTGTCTTAGACTCCCCCACCATAGGAAACATCCTCGCCACATCCTCACCATCAAGGCCTTTCATCATTCAATAGGTTTCAATGAGGTCACCCCTTATTGTTCTGAATTCTAGTGAATATAGGCCAGAGCAATCAAACACTCTTCATATAACAAGCTATTCAATCCTGGAATCATTATCATGAACATCCTTTAAACCTTCTCCAGTTTCAGCACATCCTTTCAAATATAAGGGGCTTAAAACTGCTCACATTACTCCAAGTGAGGCCTCACCAGTGCTTTACATCCTTGCTTTTATATTCTAGTCCTCTTGAAATGAATGTTAATATTGTATTTGCTTTCCTTGCCATAGACTCAACCTACAAATTAAGCTTTAGGAAATCCTGCACAAGGGCTGCCGAGTCCCATTGCACATCAGTTTTTTTTCTGTATTTTCTCTCCATTTAGAGAATAGTCAAACCTTTCATTTTTTCTACAGAAGTGCATGACCATACACTTCCTGACACTGCATTCCATCTGCCATTTCTTTGCCCATTCTCCTAATCTGTGCAAGTCCTTCTGTAGCCTCTCTACTTCTTCAAAACTACCTGCCCCACCACCTATCTTCATATCATCTGCAAACCTTGCAACAAAGCCATCAATTTCATCATCTAAGTTACTGACATATAATGTTAAAAGAATCTGTCCCAACACAGACCCCTGTGGAACTCCACTAGTCACTGGCAGCCAATCAGAAAAGGCTCCCTTTATTCCCTTTGCCTTCTGCCAATCAGCATCTGCTTTATACATGCAAGAATCTTTCCTGTAATATCATGGGCTCGTAGCTTGTTATGTACTGACATGTGTAGCATCTTGTCAAAGGCCTTCTGAAAATCCAAGTACACAATATCAAGTGATTCTTCTTTGTCTATCCTGCTTTCCAACAGATTTGCCAGGCACAATTTTTCCTTGAGGATACCATGCTGACTACAGCTTATTTTATCATGTGCCTCCAAGTACCATGAGACCTTATCTTTATTAATCAACTCCAACATCTTCCCAACCATTGAAGTTTCCTTTCTTCTATCTCTGTCTCTTCTTGGAGTAGAGTATCATTTGCAATTTTCCAGCCTTCTAGAACTATTACAGAACCTAGTGATTCTTGAAAGATCATTACTAATGCCTCCACGATCTCTTCAGCCACATCTTTCAGATCCCTGAGGTGTACACCATCTGGTCCAGGTGACTTAACTACCTTCAGACCTTTCAATTTCCTAGGAAACTTCTCTCTAGTAATGGTAACTTCACACACTTCATGATCCCTAACACCCTGGAACTTCCACCATAGTTCTAGTGTCTTCCAGAGTGAAGACTAGTGCAAAATACTTATTCAGTTCATCCACTATTTCATTGTCCCCATTACTATCTCTTCAGGATCATCTTCCAGTGTTCCAATATCCACTTTCACTTTCCTTTTACACTTCATGTACCTGAAGAAATCTTTATTACCCTCTTTACTATGGTTGGTTAGCTTAATTTCACATTCCATATTTACCATCTTAATGACTTTTTTAGTTGCCTGTTGCAAGGACGAGGCTGAAGACAAACCTAAGTGCAGGACACAGGCACGGAGGCAGAGTCATGAGGCATTAGCACCGTCACAAATGAGGAACCGGTATCCAGGAGAGCCTTCACACAGAGACAAGGTTTATGTAGATTATCCAGAAAATGATGCAGTGCTTAGAACTGACAATCAGGAAACGAGGTTTACTCACACTAGAGTCAACCAACGAACTGGCAAAGCATGGTTGTGACTCCCGAGTTTTATCCTATGTTCGCTAATGGGAACCAGGTGTCCTGTATTTAGTGGAACTGGAAATGATTGGAAATTAGACGAGGGGATTAAGGCCCCATTAAGGAGGTAATAGCAAGATGGGGAATTGCCAGATGGGACCATGGCATTGCCTTCTGTTGGTTCCTCTAACTTCCCACTTTTGCTCTATTATATTCCCTCCTTTGGCTTTTATGTTGGCTTTGGTTTCTCCTGTAAGCTACACTTGTGTCATCTTTCCTTTAGAATACTTCTTCCTCTTTGGGGTGTATCTGTTCTGTACCTTCTGAATTGCTTCCAGAAATTCCAGCCATTGCTGCTCTGCTATCATTCCTGCCAATGTTGTTTTCCAATCAATTCTGGCCAACTCCTCTCTCATGCCTCTGTAATTCCCATTACTCCACTGTATAACTGATACATCTGACTTTAGCTACGCCTTCTCAAATTTCATAGTGTATTCGATCATATTTGATCAGTTTCCCATCAGGATCCTTTCACCTTCAGCTCTTTAATCAATTCCACTTAATTGCACAACACCCAATCCAGAATAGCTGATCCTCTAGTGGGCTCAACAATGAGCTGTTCTAAAAAGCCATCTCTTGTAATCCAGCACCAACCTGATTTTCCCAATCTACCAGATTGAAGTCCCCCATGACTACTGCAACATTGCCCTTTTTGGCATGCATTTTCTATCTCCCATTGTAAGTTGTAGATCACACCTTTACTGTTGTTTGGAGGTCTGCATACATCTTCCATCAGGGTCTTTTTACCCTTGCAGTTCGTTAGCTCCATCCATAATAATTCAATACCTTCCAACCCTATGTCACCACTTTCTAATGATTTGATTTCATTTTTACCAACAGAGCATCACCACCCCCTCTGCCATCCTGCCCATCCTTTTGAAAAAATATGTGTTCTTGGACGTTAAGCTCCCAGCTATAATCTTCTTTCAGCCATGGATTCAGTGATGCCACAAAGTCATACCTGCCAATCTGCAACTGTACTGCAAGTTCATCTGTCTTTTTCTGTATACTGTGCTCATTCAGATATTACACCTTCAGTCCTGTGTTCACTTTTTTCGATTTTGTCTGCCTTTTACACTGCAACTCATCCTGCTGAGTACAATTTTGCCTCTCCTCACTACACACTGCCTCTGCTGGTAAGCCAGCTCACCTCATCTTCAACACTATTATCCGCCTTTCCTATGATACTTCTTGCATTGAAGTATACGCAGCTCAGGACACTAGTCACACCATGAACAACCTTTTGATTACTAACTTTGTCTGAGGTCTTACCAATATCTGCCTTCACAACCTCTCCACTAACTGTTCTGGCACGCTGCTTCCTATCCACCTGCAACTCTAATTGAAACCCCATTGTGCATCATTAACAAACTTCCCCACCAGGATATTAGTCCCCCTCCAGTTTAGGAGCAATTTGTGCTTTCAATACAGGTCCAACCTTCTCTGTAAGAGAGCCCAATGATCCAAAAATCTTATGCCTTCCCTGCTACAACATCTCCTTAGCCACATATTAAACTGTGTAATCTTTCTAGACCTGGCCTTACTAACGTGTGGCATGAGATCACAACCTTGGAGGTCCTGCTCTTGAATTTAGCACCTAACACGCTGAACTCCCTATGTAGCACCTCATCACTTGTCCTACCCATGTCATTGATACCTACATGGACCACAGCTTCAAGCTGTTCACTCTTCCACTTAAGAATGCCAAGGACTTGACCTGAGATATCCCAGACTCCAGCACCTGGGTGGCATCATACCATTCAGGACTCTCATTCTCATCCACAGAATCTACTGTCCATTCCCCTACTAATGAATCCCCTATAACCACAATGTGCTTCTTTTCCCTTCCTTCCGACCTGATCACTGTGACTTTCCTTTGTTAGGTCATTCCATCCGACATAATCCAAAGAGATATACCTGTTGTTGAGGCGGATGGGCACATGGGCATTCTGCACTGGCTCCTCAACCCCTTTCTCCTTCCTAGCTGACACCCAGTTTCCTGGGTCCTGCACCTTGGGTGTAACTACATCTCTATATGTCCTATCTGTCATCCTCTCAGCCTCGCCAATGATCTGGAAATCTTCCAGTTCAAGCTTCAACTCCTTAACGCAGATTGTTAGAAGCTGAAGCTGGATGCACTTCTCGCAGTTATAGTCGTCAGGGACACTGGCGGTCTCCCTACCTGCCAGCATCCCGCAAGAGGAACATTCAACTATCCTACCTAGAATTTCTACTATCCTAGCTAAGCAGATATAAAGAAAGGAAGGGGAAAAACTTAACCTTGAGCTTTGCTTTTCTTTGCCTTCTCTGATTGAAGCTGCTCTTCATTGAAGTCTCAAAGAGTTTAAGCTTCTAGATCATATATGTCAAACTCAAGGCCCGCGGGCCAAATCCGGCCCGCGGTGGAATTATCTTTGGCCCGCGAGATAATATCTAATTACTATTAAAGCTGGCCCCAGTAATCGAAGCGCCTATGGCGTATGATATGGCTAATGCTGAGTTTATTCAGGTACCAGGTTTTCAGGGTTTTTAGTGTTTATTCGGCAGTCTTGCTCAGCAGTCTTCTTCATAAGAAACGGAATTTGTAAAGTGAAACACTTTGTAGTTATAGCAGAGACTGAGACACATGAGAGCAGGCTGAAAAAACGGAGGCAACGAAAGCTGCGTTCGCACGCGTCTTACTGATCCGGCCCGCATGAAGCTGCATTTTGCTCAATCCGGCCCGTGACCTAAAATGAGTTTGACACCCCTGGCCTAGATCACCACTCTGACTCTCTCTACTCATTTGATGGCCACTGTGCTTGCCTTCCTTTAATTTGCTCTTGCTAATCAATTCTAAACATTGACTGGCCACTAGTCAAAGCTCGTTTTCACTATAAAGACCTGCTGCTGCCATTTGTACTTTGGTGGTGACCTGACTGAATTCTCCCCATCCCAAAACTTCCGATGTCTGGATTGGCTGCTGGTCAAAACTCTATTTTGCTGCAGTGACCCACTGCTGCTGTTTCTGCTCGGGCAGTGGACCCAATTCAAGTTAGCTCCTCTCCAAACTTCAAATGTCTGGATTGGCTGTTGGTCAAGGCTCTTTTTAAATAAATAACAATAAATATCAAGAACATGAGATGAGAATTCCTTGAAAATGAGTCCATTGGTTGTGGGAGAATTTCAATGATGGGGCAAGTGAAGTTGAGTGGTTATCCCCTTTGGTTCAAAAGCCTCATGTTTGAAGGCTAATAACTGTTCCTGTATCTGGTAGTGTGAGTCCTAAGGCTCCTGTACCCTCTTCTTGATGGCAGCAGTGAGAAAAGAGCATGACATGGGTGGTGAGGATCCATGATGATGTATGCAGCTTTCCTGCAACAGCACATCATGTGGAGTGCTCAGTGGTGGGGAGAGCTTTACCATCATGGACTGGGCCTTATCTAGTACTTTTTGTAAGATTTTCTGCTCAAGGGCATTGGTGTTTCCTTACTAGGCTCTGATGCAGGCAGTCAATAAAGTCTCCACCACACAACTATAGAAGTTGGTCAAAGTTTTAGATGTCATGCTGGATCTTTGCAAACTCCTAAGGAAGTAGAGGTGCTGCTGTGCTTTCTTCATAATTGCATTTACAGGCTGGGCCTAAGACAAATTCTCCAAAATGATAGCACCGAGGTATTTAAAGTTGCTGACCCTCTCCAACTCTGATCCTCCAATGAGGACATTTGCCTGTGATGTTAAACTGGATTCGGAATGGTTACAGCAATGAAGGAGGCCACTTGACTAATCAATTTCATACCAGTTATTTGCAATAACAATCCATCTGATTCTGTACTCCTGCCCTCTCCTCATAGCCTGTAAATTCCTGAAGCTATAGATGAATCTGCCTCCACTACTGACCTTGCCTTCAATCCAGAACTTAACCTCTCATTCAGAAATTTTATTTTTTTATCTTTTATCTTTTGTTCTTTATCATTCTTCTTCCATGTTCCCTAGTTCTTGATTCTTCCGCAGCGGGGAGCAATTTCCCTCCATCTGCTTTGTCTGCACTCTTCATGATCTTAAATGACTCCCTGCAATCTCCTCTAATCCACAGAAAAGAATCAAATCTATTCCAGTTGATCTACATAGCTGAAGTCCGTCATCTCTGGATTAATATTGGTAAATACTTTCTACGCCCTTTTTGATGTATGAGTGAGGACAGGTTATTCCTCTATTATCTTGAACATACCAAAAGCATTGGGTCACCTGTGCATCTTTACTCTCCTTTCCTTCATAAACATATATTTGTTCTCTCTACGGCTCTACTCTATGCAACTTTTAAAAATGTCCACTTTCACTATTCTTAGTCTGATAAAGAGTCATTGATCTGAACTATTAACTTTGTTTCTTTCTCCTCAGGCCCTACCTAACTTCCTAATCATTTGCGATATTTCTTAAGTGAAACTAGATATCAACAAGCTCTTTCTTTGCCTCATTTAGATTTTCCTAAATGTTATCTACAATGATGCTTGGTGAGTCTGAGATAAATATGCATGCTTTTAAAATGTAACAACTATTTTGTTCATCAATGTAATTTCAAAATACTATGTGTTATGCCTTAATTTTATAATCATGGTCCTATTTCCTAATGAGTATGTAAACAGGGTACACATTGGCCCCACACCCACAATATTTCCAATCAGGAGTTCATTTGACTCTCAGCACACTCTGGTATTGAATTCTGTCAGTGGAATAAAAGATTAATCACTTTTATCACCAAGTTTTATATCACGGGAATTTGTAGCCTTCTTAAAGCACCATTCTTGATTGCTGCCGCAGTCCTCTAAATGAGGAATTTTGAATTTCAAACTTCTTATCATGATGTATTTCTGAAGTGTATCCTAATTTTCTTTGACAAAGAGAAATAATGCATGAATCATTAATCTTCTGCTACTGAAATAAAGTGAGTTCTCTGCAAGAATTACTATAATCTTTAGTATACGATCATAAATGTCATTAATATAAATTATATCACTACAGCAGGATTAAGGAAGAAATAATATAAAGTGTTAGTGAGGAAATGGCTAGTAATGTGATTTGGAGCATTTTTTTTCACCTCTGCTTGCATTAAATCTAGATTGATGGAATGGAAATTATCATTCCTTTTTCAGCACAAAGGGTTTTAAATGAAATGAGTTGATGCAATCTCAGATTAGTTCCTATTGGGCATGAAAGCTACTCATTATTCTAACATGTTCTAAGTTGATATTTCATTAAAACCTTGGTGAAAATGGGATGAAGATAAAGTGAATTTGCCCTGCAAGTTGAGAAGAGAAAAGGGATTAATTGTATATGTTTGATCATATACAATCAATCCTTTTTATTATAACTTCGAGGTTTAGCCAGAGCTGTAAACTTCCAGAACTCTAAGGCAAAAATATTATGGGGAAAAAGTCCATTTAAGTGAACCATTCCATCAGTTTGTTAACAGTCCCACATATCAGCTAACATCATCCTTTCAACTATTGGATGTTTTCTTCCTTATTGAGCTCCATCAAGCTAAAGTAAATAAAATATATGAAAATTAACTTGATATTTTCTTCTTGCTAAGCTGTCAGCTATTTTATATTTCATTAAATTGGTACATATTTAATATCATTCAATATTTGTATGCTCGCTACTTACCAGCTCTTCCAGCAGCTGATGCTCCTCTATTTATGTCTATCTGACACTACAACTTCTTTGATCTACTTATGGAAAGAGGTTGCACTGCAGAGAACATGTTATGCTTGCCTCTTGCCTGAAGCAGGAGGAAGGTATGAATTTCTTGTACTACAAAACTTCCTCTCTAACTGATCCCATCTACCCACGCATGGACAATATTCCTTTGCCCCCTGCCTATTCCTGTTTCCATCTACATACTTCTTAAATGTTGCAAGCTATGTCAATCTGAAATGCAATACCTCCCACTTATCTGAATTAATTTCCACCTGCCATTTTTCTGCCCAAGTTTCTAAATGACCCTTGTTCTGTTTTATCTTTTGACAACCTTCCTCACTATTCTCCACTCCACCAATTTTTGTATCATCTGCAAAATTGCTCAGCAGGCAACTTTCTTCACTCTTCACCCTTGCAGTTCCAGTCTGCAGTCAGAGAAACATCTCCTCCTCCCAGAGAAGGTAGTTTACTTCTCAAGGCCAATTACAGGTGAAAAGTTAATGATGGTCATAACAGTGACACCTCCTGTTTTGACTATTTTTTTTAAACTCCCACTTAATGGATGATTACATACATGAAACAATTGCCAGATAATTATGGCTAAAATACCTTTGTTTTAAAGATTGAAATTTTATTAACATAAGAAATTGTTTTCCCTTGAATTGTATTAAATGGTGCACCAGACTGTTAATCCAAATCACGTTGAAATTGTTCTTGTTATACTGACTGATGACTGAAGAGGCTAAATGTAGTTGCAGTATGAGAGAAGTATACGATTGTTCTATGGTGATGTTGAAGTAATCCATTTAATTCAAATTTAATACCTTGCAATGGAAATCAAAAACTGTAAATGCTAGAAATCAAAACCAAAATCAAAAAGTACTGGCAGCATCTATGCAAAGAGAATAGGAATCATGTTTCAGTTCAGTGTAATATTTGGCAACATTATTAAGCAGGTGTGTTCATTTTTGAGGTGGAAAAACTGATATAGCTTAATTGGTAAAATCAAAGTTGTTCTTTTTCATGTTGCTGAAGGCTAAATCGTTCTCATTAGTTTATATTGGTACCTAAACTTTAGAGGATTGGGGTGCAGAATGTTTTCTTTAAATGCAAATACCCTTATATGCCACCAAACATGTTGTTCCAATGGGGTATAATGCTCTTGGGTTTACTTCAAAAAATCCTGGTAGCATGCAATAGCTATATCTTTCTCTGTGGTTGTAAAAATCGGAAGATCTCACATTCCAGAGGAAAGCAATGAAATATCTCGTCTCTTTAGTTTGATATCACCAATTCAGTTTGTAAATAATGAGCAGAATGATTCATTTATTTGCTCTGATACTTTATCAATTGCTTCAGATGCTTTCCAAATTCGAAAGTGAACTTGCCATCTCCTTTGGTGCACGGGCAATCTATTCTGCAAGAAACGTTAAGCACCATGTCTGTACAGAGCATGAAACACAGATCATAGTCACTGACGTCTGCACTGCAAACAAACAGAGCATGCAATATTAAACGCCGGAACGTGGCATCTCAAATTTACCCACCACTTTTCTATTCTCATGTCTTAGTGAATATATGGAAGGTAGCATTGATCATGAAGTAGCACGGTGAATAGCTTAAAGAGTAGGTACTTCATACGTCCTAAATCAGTTTATAGCAAGGTATTGTTGCATAATATAAATACACAGGGTTGCATTGGATCCTTGGAAAGTATGAATAATTGAGAATCTGAGTTGGAGAAAAGAAACACTTTGACATACGGAATGGTCCATTTTCCTGTCAAGATTTATAAAGGCATTTGAGTGATGAAGTACTAAAATGGAAGTTACCACGTGGAAAACAAAAATGGAAACCTGACGTGTACAATGTGGCTGCTCTCTGACACGGTAGATTTTTACAGAGCAGCGAAGTTATCAGAGAAATGCATCAAATTTGTAAATAAAAAGACAAGTCCAACAATGCTGCGTGTCACGTTACACTTGTCATTTGGTTAAACTTACAAACCAGTGTCAGACTGAAAACTGAAACCATCTGAATTCGCAAATAAATTATTGAAAAGGTTTTGTGTCTCTTTACTCGAACCTATTGATCACCAGCTGATAAATGTGACCTTCTGGCGTGTGAAGCTGGATTCATTGATAGGTTGGACGAGGAGTGAATATTGAAAATTGCTCAGTGTGAACGAACACAGCCATAGGGACGCGAGTTTGAATGTGTAGCCGCCTGGTGCGCTGTCAGGTTTCAGCACCATGGAAAGCAACAAGCGCCTCAGGCAGATCATCAAAGAAATGCGCTCCGACTTGAAAAAATTGGAGTCAGAAAACAAGGCCCTCCGAGTGAAGTTAAGTCAGAACGGTAAACGAACAGAAACGTTGGATGAAGCAACAATTTCGGCTCTGCACCAGCAGCTAAAATCCGAGGAGGCGTTAACGCACGCTAACCTGCGCAGGAATATCTCGGCCCCCGTACTGGAAGAAGAACCCCGAGGTACACAGAACAAGTGAAATGGGAAATATTTTATTCTGCATTTACTCATGGTCGCTATCATTTTCAATGTTCGGCTATTTCCTAACTTTCCATACTTAAACGCCATTCCTCAGTTTGAAGATGTGTAGATTCCATGTGAAAATTTTCCGGCTAGTACTGTACACCAACTTAAATTTATTAAGTCAAGTAACGCTTTCCTTTTACCCCTGCAATAGATGGCCACTTACGTCAGTCTGTGATTTTAGTTCTTTTTTTTCTCTACACTAATGTAGCCGGGCCTGCTGGACAAATCCCAGCATCAAATAATCTGGGCAAAGAAGAATTATGTTCCACTAACTACTGGATTACTCCTTTTGGTCCTATCGTATCAGATCTATTTCCTCTGCTCAATTCCTTCCTCCCCACCTTCTTATCAACTAAAAACTCTTTTTTCCCTTCCCCAGTTCTGAGGAAGGTTCCTCAACCTGAAATGGTAGCATTGTTTCTCTTCCCACTCACCCTGCCTAACTTGCTGAGTATTTCCAGTCACTTCTGTTTTTTATTAAATTTTCAGATTTCCAGCATCTGTAGGGGGTTTGATTTCCTGTCCACTTACTATCTCAGTTTCTAAACCTTGTGCTGTTTATCAACATTATCAGCATATTCCAATATTCTTCCATCTTCAACAAATTTGGTAATTTGCTTCATTCTAATATAAGCAGACAAACAAAAGTGGAACAGATGTATGATTTATGTTAAAAAGAAACATGTTTTACCAGAATACATTCTGGTATTCTTAGATGCAATGAATTGTACTCTGGAGACACAAGAGATTGCTAACGCTGGAATCCGGAGTAAAAATGTGCTGGAGGAATTCTATGGCTGAAGCAGCATCCATGGAGTCAAAAGAATGGTTTACCTTCCAGAATCAGACGCTGCATTCGTTGCCCATCTATGTAGTTATATTATGAAAATGTTTTCCTAGAATTCTCCAAAAAAATCTATTCCAGTGTGAAATAAAGTGATCTCATTAAAATGATGCACATTCTGATCCTGGGAATGTTTAGAGCACAGCATACAGAACAATAGTGTCTCTTTCAGAAGGTTTACACTCAAAGTGTATAAGGGGTCAATACCAGTTAGTAAATTGCTATTACAGGTGTCCTCCACCTTACAAAGGTAGAGTGCTCCTATGAAACATTTCTTAAGCCGAAATGGCGTAAAGCGAAGAACCATTAACTTATATGGGAAAAATTTTTGTAAAAGTGAAAATCCTCTTTGTAATGCAAAAACAGGTTACTAAATGTAGGTCTTTTGTAAAATCAAAAGATTTTACAAATCAAAAATCAAAACATAAAATAAAACAAACATTCGTTAAGCGGGGGACACCTGTACCTACAGAGTATTACTTGTCTTCGAACACAAGAGGAATGACAGCAGGATCCACTTGTGTGTTTCAACAAGTCTAGTTATTGCATTGGATATAACTGATATTCGTTTACAGATAACAGGATGACAGTGCGACGCTACTCCATATCTTCTTTACATGCCTTCACAATTGGTAATAAATGTCACAAAGCTCCCGATCAAAATCAAACCCATCAAAGGAGTGAACAAGAGGGACCAGATTCAGCTGCAAACAATCACTCTTGCACAATAATGAAAGTCATGAAAGGCCAGGGGATTCTTGCTGAATTGCCAACTGCTGAAAGCTCTGAAGAGAAACGTCCTCAAGATGCACCATTCCAAGAATATGAACATAAGTGCAAGTAAGCATTAAAAGACAATGCTCCTTAGATCAAAGATATAAACAATGTTGCAAAAATAACTCTTCATATTAGACCAATTTTTGCATATAAAGTTCAGAAGAATGTAATGATTTCATAAAATAAATCAATTAGAGTCTATATAATATTAGTTAAGTTTGTATATTTAAAAAAGGTATCTACAGTAAATATGAAACATGCATTCAAATAATGATGTAGAGCTGAAGTTAGTTGTGTCTTGAGTGGGTATGTTGAAACTGGAAATCTAGCAGAAAATGCTCCAGACACACACCAACTCAATCAGTAGCTGTGGAGCAGCAAAAGTAGGTGACAGTTAATTCACATTTTGCATATGTTTCCTCTTGTAAATCAAATTTTTATTCAAAATGTCTGCAATAAGCAAACAAACATACAACCACAGAAATATACAGCACAGAAACAGGCCCTTCTGGTGATTCCTATGCACACTATTGCCATTATTATGATATTATGCCTGTATGCCCCAATACCTCTCCTGTGCAAGTGTACTTTAAAGGTTTTAATTGCTTCTGCCTCTAACTCCTCTTCAGGTGGTTCATTTCAGATAACCACCACCATCTGCATGAAATCTGACCCATCAGATCTCCTTTAAGTTTCTCTCCTTTCACCTTAAACCTGTGTTGTCTATTTCTAGATTCCCCTACCCTGGAGAAAAAGACTATTTATTCTACCTCTGCCCTTTATAATTTATTAAACCTCTAGTCTGGTCACCTTTTGGCCTCCTACATTCCACTAGATAAACCCTGTTTATCCAGTCCCTCCCTATAACTACAGCCCTTCATTCCAGGCAGCATCCAGGTGAAGCTTCTGCACTCTTTCTGTGGCTACCACATTCTCCCTGTGGTCTGGCAAGCAGAACTGTACACAGTACTCGAGATGTGATCCAACATGTGATCTGTACAGATTCAACATCATGTGCCAGCTCCTGGCTGATTCAAGCTATGAAGATGAGCATACAAAAATGCTTCTTTTTACTACCTAATCCATTTGTGTCACTACCTTCACTGAGTGATAGATTTCACCCCGGGATCCATCAGTATTCCTAAGATTCTTGCCATTTACTCTATGTGCCTACCAGAATTTACTTGCCAAATAGTAATACATCACACTTGTCTGGATTAAATTCCATTTGCTGCCACTCTGTCCAACTGTCCCACTGATCTGTCCCACTATATTCTTGGACAAATACCTTTGTTATATCTGATTCCACCAGCTTTTGTACCATCTGCCAACTATGTCGAATCACCTGCATTCGAACCATCTAATTTATATATATACTACAATAAAAGCATCCTAGACGTATGTCATCTATTACAGACTTCCAGTTAGATCCCCTGCACAAAATCATGCTGTCACCTTCTATTCAGTCTCTTTCTTTCCAAGTAATCATACATCCTGTCTCTCAGAATCTTCTCCAACAACATTCCTACCATGGTTGTAAAGCTTCCAGCCTGTGGTTTACATATCCTTACTGAGTATAGTATTAGCTATTCTCCAGTCTTCTGATACCTCATCCCAGGCTAAAGAAGATGCAAAAACCTCTGTCAAGACATAGCACTCCTCTCCCTTGCTTCCCTTAGCATCCTGGGTAGACCCTATAAGGCAGAGCAGATTTATCTGCTCTAAAGTGCTCCAGTATTTCGAATACTTCCTTCTTCCTTACATAGACTGTTCCAGAATATCAGCATTCCCCTTGCTTCATCCTCCACAGCCTTCTCTCTGGTGAATACCAATGGTATTCATTTAGCTCCTTGCTTATATCCCCAGGCTCCACTCATAGACTACCCTTTGGTTCCTGATGAGACCCATTTCTGCCTCAGCTAACGTCTTGCTTCTAATACACTTATGAAAAGTTTTCAGTTTCTCCTTAATCCAACCTATCAAGGTCAATTTATGGTCCTTTTTAGCCCTTCTAATTTCTTATGAAGGAATATAGGATATAGAACTGCAGTAAGTTCTTTCTTAAATCCCCTATAGACTTTAAACCATTAACATTCTTTCTTAACCAAGGGTCCCTAAACTTATCATCTTTGCTCCTAACTCTTGCAGTGAAATTCTGACTCTGAACTCTCACTATTTCACTTTTAAGCACATGCCACTTATCAGATGATAACACAACGTAGATTAGCATGCAAAAGCATAATTGTTAAATGAACTGTGTACAGTAGTAGTTAGAAAAGATATGGAGCAAATTCAACCATTTGAAATATACAAAAATACAACCATTGCCTTGAATTTACACAATCCTAATGTAAGTCTGTATTTATGTTCAGCCATTATTTTTTTTAAAAAAGCGCTCAGCAAACAGGCAGTTCCTCTGGAAAGAAGCAAAGTTTTAGATTGAAGACCCTTCAACAAAGTTCCCCGCATTTTCTGTTTTAATTTCATATTTCCAACCTAGAATTTTCTAATTTCAAACTTGTTTAAATGTTATGATCCAACTTAAATCTGTTAGATATACACTGACACCTGTTCAGAGACAACCACAAATAGATTATCGTCGCAAAGTAAAGAAAAGCAGTCTATTCTATATAGAGTCCTAATCAGATTTATTGGTATTTTTTCAACAGGTATAAAATGAAGTCGGTAACATTCCTTTTGCCAGTTGATGTTGTATCCCATTCTGAAAATCAAGGCTCTTCCCAGTGTTCAGGGTATCAGAATTGTGATCAGCTGCCTCCTATTCAGGAAGTCGACTTCTAAGTGATTTATTTTCCATTTGAACTGTTTTACAAACATGTTTGCAAAGAATTATTCTGTTTTTTTACTAATGGTTTTCATAAAGGTCAAGATGCCGTTATTAGGTCTGTGATACATGCATTTCCATGACTGATTTAACATGGTTCAAATGTACATCTTCAGTATACAATGTACTAAGGAAATTCTTTATGTGTGATGCCACTGATAAGAATTTCAAATTTACTAAAGCTGTGGTAAAGTGTGAATAAGAAGCCCAAAATATAATTATTCAATTCAGTTGAGGAGAATTCTGTGATTACACCATATATGTGCCTTTTATTTACCATTCAAAATTATTTCTGTAAGTGTATGTTGGGAAAATGGCATTAGAAAAACATTTGCATTATTTTTAGGAACTGTGGCACTTGCATAGCCAGACGTACTTTCTCCTTCCAAAATTGAAATAATGAATGTATTTTCTGAATACTGGTGAGTCAAACACACTACGCATTAATGGGTCAACAAGAGAAATGTTAGTTTTTAAGCTGAGGTAATAATGATGTTTAGCACACTTGCCGAACAGCATAGTAAAGCAGATGTGACTAAATTTTCAAAGGTGGGTTGTATATTTAAAAGGCAGACAAAACCTTTGAGAGTTCAGTGGAAAGAGAATAATTGCATTACACTTTCAAGGAAGTGACTTAAACCACCTCAGCCTCAGGATCATCAACCCTTGCTATAGAAGAAGGAGGAAACCATTATATCTGGGAGTCATGTTGAACTGGGACAACACAGTCTTTAACATGTGGAACATTTTTAATGCTGCATAAATATGAATGTTCATTTTACATAATGTCTTCAGTTAAAATTGTTTAAAGTTTCTAAAAATATTAAAATTGCATTGTCATCTGGCTGTATATACATGGCCGTCTCTGGATTCTTGAAACATAAATACTGTGTATTACATTTTTAAAATTCACACGGTGTCAGAATGTGCTGTTCATTAAAAATTGCAATTTAACTAACAATATTAAACAAATGTTAAAACTCTAGCTGTGAATTTGTATATCATGATCCATTTTTTATTTGACATTTGGAAAATTTAGACTGACGATTTCGCACAACACATAGCTTTGTGAAAACTAAGAAGTCGTAGTAATATTTTGTTCTTATTTGGAGCATTTATTGTAAAATACATAAGTTTGACTTCACTTTCTTCTGATTGTGTTTCCCTGTTGCTTGTTCATTGAGATCTTTTGGAATCTGATTCACATCACATGACTGCTGAGTGATATGGACACTGTGGAAGCTCCCGTAACTTTCTGAGTCATGTGTCCTTCCTGTGAATGAGAAATAAATCTCAATATGTCATGCCTTTCCAACAAGTCGATGGTTTATTGAAAAAGCTGCAGTGTACCTGTGCAGTGTTTTGTTGCTGGATAATAGTTTTCAGGGACATCCTCGTGTGTACTGTTGTATTTCATTAAAACTGTGGATTGCCGATCCTGGGATTCACTGCATTTAGCAACTAACCAAAAGAAAAATACTTCTGAAAAAGGCAATACCATATATTCAAACATAAATTCTAGAAACTGAGCAACTAAAAAGTGCTTCTCCTGGAAGAGTTCTTAGAAACAGCTCAAAAGTATGAAACTACCTTTTCTAAGGGTAAGGATATGATCACCATAATTATGAGGTTACATATCATTATTTAATAAGACATAACATTGTTGTTTTTTACAATGAAGAGTGAAAGAGGATGAAATTTATGCTATTGTACAAATTCTGCAATTAATGTCTTAGCGAAGACTATGACAGTACTGACAGCAACATCCAGATATATTTAACAGCCCAGTTGATGTCAATTGCAAAGTTTATCAACATAAAACACAGACATTTTTACAATCATAACTACAAATTTCCAGGATTATATTTATTTTGCATGAGAACTCCAAGTCTGAAGCCTCAATCCTCCCTAATTTAGGATGTTAATATTATATTTTATATTTTTTGACTTATGAATTAATATATACCTTTATGACTGGCACCTTCTGTGTTTGATTCAAACAGAGACAAGACAGAGTCTTGGCCGGAATCTGATTCCCTTTGTGGCCTTCCCAGGATTTCATTTTCTGATGCCTTCAAATTTCTAATGAGGAAATAAGTGCACATCTTCCCTTTCCCTTTAACATCAATCTCACCTCTTTCATGTATTTCAAAGCTTTTATCTTTGAGTGCACTGAAACAGAAACCAAATAAAATTAAATCTCAGTTTTTCATTGAAGCTAGGGTCCTCATCGCTTCAATGGAAATTTGCCGTAAGGCTAGCTACCTTTTTGGTTTTTTTAAACACTGCAGGACTTCTTATGCATATTATTACATTTATGCTACAAATATATTGAATTGCATATCTTACTTGAAAGCACTGGGACTGAGGTGAATTTTGTTTGGCACTCCATGACTTTCCATTCTGGAAGCTGTGTTGACTGTGTCTCCAAAAAGGCAATATCGAGGCATCTTTTCCCCAACGACTCCAGCCAAGACTGGGCCTGTTGTTACTCCAACTCTTATCTTTATAAAAAAGAGAGGCATTTGTATTCATATAACTAATAAGATCAATCAAAAGTATCCCCTTTCATATGATCTAATATTTAGCAGAATCCAATGTATTGATCAATAAGTATTTCATTTTTAATAAAATTCAAATTTAAAATAAGATACCTGGATAGGTTTTCCAGTCACAGGATTTGTTACACCTTTAGCTGCTATGATCATTGCCAAGCTAAAATTTGCTACCCTTTCAGCGTGAGAAGAAACTGGAACAGGAACTCCTCCGACTACCATGTAAGCATCTCCTACTGTCTCTACCTTTGCAATTTGGAACAAAGATATTTCATTAATACCATATTTAATGTTTCAGCTTAATATCAGAGAATGTATACGGTATACAACCTGAAATTCTTACTCTTTGCAGACGTCCAGAAAATGGAAAAAAAGCCCAAAGAATGACTGACAAAAAGGTCAGAACCCCAAAACTACCTCCCCACCCCCCCGCCTTCCACGCACAAGCAGCAGCAAAAACATCAACCGTCCTCCTCCTCCCCTTACTTGCACCAGCAAAAGCACTTATCAGGGCACTTCAATATACTAATGAGACTAAACTAAAATTGTCATTCTGAATTAGTGACATCTTTTTTTATGTGGCAGTTTAGATGTTAATGAAATTTTAACTTTGTACAGTACAGCATTAACCCTACTGTTGAAGAAATAACACATATTATTGCCTTCCTTTACAATCAATGAATGAAGAATCGTGATACCTTGTAAACATCATGAACTGTGGTTAACCTGTCAAACTTTAGGTACACGGTGTTAAGCATAACCACTATTTGAATTGGTTCACATTGAGCACAAATACTAGTGAATGCCACAACGTCACTGAACAGTATGGTGCACTCTTTGAATTCACCTACAGTAGAATAAAAAAAACATAACATCAGCAATAATCTCACTAAGTTCCTGAAAACAATGTTTATGTTATTCATTCATGAAACTCGAAGTTTGACTGTTTCTCTGCAAAGGCAGTATCAAGGTATTTTTCCCCTACCTACTTTAGCTAGGAATGGCCTTTTCTTTTTTTTTTATTAAACTTTTTTTATTGTGTTTTCAAGTAGTTACAGAATAAAAGTGTATGAAAAAGAAAATGTATGTTACCCATCCCCCCTCCCCTTAACTCCTCCCCCCTAACATCCCTATAGAAAAAAAAAGAAGAAAGAAAAAAAAAAGAAGGAATGCCTGGATATCGGAAGATCCCCACATGCTCCATGGAGTTCGTAATAACTTTAGTATATATATTTATTTCTTTCCCCAAGTAACCAATTATTTCATCTTCGGAGCACTTATATATTTAATCCTATCTTTTGTAAATAAGGGCGCCAAATTTTCAAAAATATTTCATATTTATCTCTTAAATTATAAGTATTTTTTTCAAGTGGAATACAGCCATAAATTTCTTTCTTCCAACGATCTATACTTAAATATGTATCCAATTTCCAAGTAACTGCAATAGCCTTTTTGGCTACTGCCAATGCAATTTTTATAAATTCTTTCTGATATTTATTCAATTTGGATATCGGTTTTTGGAATGGCCTTTTCAACAACCTTTCATATTTTTTTCAACACGTACTGCATTTGTCATATATATACTTTCGCAGTCTACTTCTCTAAATCAGCTTGAAGCCGCTCTATATTCTGCTCAGAAATTACAATCCAACTCTTATATTTATAACCTAGGGGCTGAAGGCCATTGTACTCATATAACTAATAAGATCAATTAAGGTGCAGCCACATCGTAATTTTTTATTTAGCAGGTTCTAATTTGCATTGATCAAGGTGATTATCATTGATTTGCATTGATCAAGGTGGTTAAAGTTCAGATGGTTTGGTTTCTCGCTGATGGCATTGGACAGGCCAAGTGACCACACTGCCCTCTAAATGCGCCATGGATGAAACTTCCCTGGGAAGTTGTCTGCTTCAACTAAGCCCCCTTGGAAATTATTCCTTAAACTATTCTTTTATGTAAATTACTTAATTTAGTCCTTAAATTACTGAAAAGACATTTGCTTAATATTTTTCTCATTTGTCTTTATAATAGTTAATTGAGAGACAGACATAGTTGCAATATATTTCAATGGAAGAATATATCTGAAAGAAATGTACTTCAACTTGGCAAAACCGAAGAATACTGTGATAGTTACTAAAGTTTAATTTCATGAGGTAATTGAATAAGTGCTTCTTACACCAATTTTTATCAATTTTTCAGGTCATTCAGGTTAATTGAGGCAGCTGCCTATTTCGCACAAATACTAAAGAACAAAATCTAATCAACAAAATAGCTGGTATTCGCTTCATTTTTTTTGGGACACTATGCTACTTAATCGGCCGGGTGTCTCTACCTAGTTGCTGAAGTTTCCAGCTAGCATCAGTTGCATGCATGTGTGCTTAGAGCATGGTGTTTAGTGATCACACAAGTCACTGAAGTTTCTAACTAGTATTAGTCACATGCACGTGTGCTTAGAGCACAGCGTGATGTGTAGCGCCTCATAAGTGCACGCCACTAACACCAAATATCGTCTGTTGTGTGTCAGTCAAGTAGCGGCAGGCGCTAGCTAAGTAGCATCAATTGTGTAGGTTTCTGTTCAAATATAGTGAGTTTTGTCACTGCTGGCAACAAATAAGCAGAAGAACATTTTGGAACTGATTTGCTCACTGTGGTTTCAAACATTCAGGCTTGGAGATTTCAGAAATGGCTGGCAATGAAAATGAAATGATTTCACTACTTCATCAAGTTAGGAGCTACAAAGAATTTGAAGGTTTTGACAATCTTGAATATTACAATGAAAATGGAGGAGTCAAACTTTGAATGCATTATATGAAGGCAGTCCGTTATCTGCACCAGATGTCAGCACTGATATATTGTAGGTAGTAGGCCTCCGTTAGTCTCGATAGACCATGGATTTGCACCTTGGGAAGGTTATTTTTTTATGGAAGACTGGCAATTGCCCAAGCTGCAAGTCTCCCCTCTCCACACTGCTGATGTCGTCCAAGGGAAGGGCATTAGGACCCATACAGCTTGGCACCGGTGTCGTCACAGAGCAATGTATGGTTAAGTGCTTTGCTCAAGGACACACACGCAGCCTCAGCCAAGGCTTTAACTAGTGACCTTCAGATCACTAGGCGAACACCTTAACCACTTGGCCAAGCGCCAACACACTGATATATTAATAGGTCAATCAAAAGAACACAGCAGTGTACACTGTGGATGAATTCCTCAACTGATAACTATTAAGAAATAGTTTTATAGAACTGTAATATTATTGCTAGTGTTCTAATTTGTTCTGTATTTCATTAAAATTCATAATTTGTTACTCAGTTAAATGGTAGTTTGTTTTTTTTATAATTTTTAAACTATTTCCATGAAACTTCAGCTAATTCAGGCAGCCGCTTGGCTGGGCCAAAATATACTGATCCTCAAGTATCCCAATTAAGCAGAATCCACTGTACTTGCAAATTTATAGATATTCTTAATTATAGCTATCTTGTAAGTGTAAATTAATGACACTTCTTCTGTAGCAACTTACATGTTAATGAAATTTGAAACTTCATACAATATAAATAACTTATTTATTTAACCCTATTGTTAAATAAATAACATAAAAACTGTAGAAGTTGTCAACCTGAAATAGAATCAGAAAATGCTGGAAATATCCATTGCATTGAATCTTTGATTCCATTATTCTTTCCTGATTATGCTAATCATGGCAAAATACTCTGTTTTGATTTCACAGCTTTTAAAAAAATTTGACGGAAGAGCTCCCACTATTTGAAATGGATAATTTTAACTTATAATGCATGGTTGGGAACATACAGCCCATTTTAAACAATGCAACACACACAAAATGCTGGAGGAACTCAGCAGGTCAGGCAGCATCTATGGAAATGGATAGATTGTTGACTTTTCGGGCCAAGCCCCCAAAAACATCGACTATTTATTTCCATAGGTGCTAACTGACCTGTTGAGTTCCTCCAGCATTTTGTGTGTGTTGCTTTGGATTTCCAGCATCTGCAGAATTTCTCATATTTACATTTTAAACTACACCAGAATGGGCGAGGAATACTGTTGACAAACATTTAGTTACTCAACTTACATTATATATATTAATGAGGCACCTGTCTTTATAATGCTGTCCATTTTTAATCCCAGTTAATAATCATCAGAGGTTGGGTAGCTCATGTGCAGTAGTTTTATTAATAAAACCTGAGTCCATTTTTAATCTTGTATTTGAAGCCTACTTCATTTATTATCAGAAACATGAGAATGTCTGCAGATGCTGAGAATCTAAAGCAACACACACAAAATGCTGGAGGAACTCAGCAGGTCAGGCAGCATCTATGGAAATGAATAAACAATTGACGTTTTGGGTCAAGACCCTTGCTCAGGACTGAAAAGGAAGGGCGAGGTACCAGAATAAGAAGGTGGGGAAGGGGGGGGGGGGCTAGATTTATTCTCATTACCTGATGTTCTAATTACCATTTTTGAAATTTGACAGTGTATTAGCTCCCCAGAGTCAATAGATTACTTTAATATTCATTTTAACTGCTTCAAATCTATTCACCTGCCTCGACTTTTTTGCCTTCTTTGAGTTGGTTAGCCACATGTTTCGGAAGCATTGCATAGAGCAATGCTTCCGTTTTCATTTTCTCTTCCTCTAGATGCTTGGAGAGGATCCGCAGTTCTTCTTTCTTTCTTTCGAGCTGATTGGATAATTCCATCTCAGCAAGCCTCTGCTGATTCAGAAGAATAAGATCCCTGGTCACATCATGAGCGGCAATATCCGCAACGTGCATATGTCTTTCTTCGAGCTCCTGTAAATTGCGCAAAAGAGGAGAGCACAGATACAACATGCATTGACAGTGATCCATCCACACCATTTGACCTGGAAAAAAAGATAAAAATCAGTGTAAGAAGCACTTATTCGATTACCTAATGAGAATTAAACCTTAGTAACTGTCACAATACTCTTTGGTTTTACCAGGTTTAAGTACATTTCTCTCAGATGTATTTGTCTATTGAAATATATTGTGTCTAAGCCTGACTCCCTTAAAATTGTTGGTATATTCCTCTACATGTGCTTTAAAGTGGTACGTGTAAAAAATTCCAGAAATCTCTCTACTTAACGATGCAACTTCTAGAATTTCTCGAGTTCAGTGCAAGATGGCACCGGTGAACCACAGCGACGTTCTGCGGGCTACATATAATGCCAAAGGCAGATTCTTTTAGAACTGACCATTGTCAAAGGTACATTTATGGTGTAAATTGAGAGGAAAAGCTTTGCAAATTTCAAACAAGAATCTGATGGAGATGTATTTCAGATTTAAATAATATTTAATTTCTATATAAGACATAAAATAAAGAGGCACTATCCATACATGGTATACATAAACCTAAAAGGTGAAAGCTTAGAACCATTGGGGTTGAGTTTGAATACCTAATTAATAACAGCTAACACTTTTTGCATTAACACAGTGCATGAGTTCTGTAGGATAACACTTTCTCACTTGTTAACTGAATGTTGATGAAAGTAGACCTGCTTAAGTATAATTGGAAATGTTTCTGCTTGCCCAGCAAGTTTCCATGGGCTGCAGCAGAATGAATGAAAGTGGGGAAATTTTAATCACTGGTGTCACTGATGAGGTAACATATGTGGTATCAGAGCGTACAATCTCACATTTGATATGTAGGGATTGTGGCCTGGGGAAGGAAGTCCAAATGGGTCTCTCACAGCATTAAAACAAAGCTGAAATCATAATTACCCTGTCAAAGTCAAAGATGTCTCAGAAATGAACAAATGATGAAAGTCATTTGAGAAAACAGACAAAATAACAGATCTGTACAAACAATACAACATAAAATAGTTTTAAGGAAAATGACTAGTTCAGTGCTTGCCCACGTGAAAGTGGATTAATGAATACTTAAGAGTCACAAACTTCAAAGTAAAGAAATAACTCTGCATTTCCACATTAAGGACGTTGCCTCATTCTGAAATGTGGCATTAGTTATCTGTTGTATATCTTACTGTACATACTATTACAAATTACTATAATTTGCACGTTGCACATTCAGATGGAGACACAAAATAAAGATTTTTATTCCTCATGTTTATGAAGGATGTAAGAAATAAATTCAGTTCAATTCAATTCAATTCAATTCAGTAGTTGCAAATAATCTCACAAGATTGTTCTCTGACTTAAATGGTCGAATAAAGCAAAATCCATTCCAATATTTTCTGTTAGCATCTCCCATTACAGGGCACCTTTTTGTGAGAAAAGTACAGATTTAATAATTATGTTGACTGTAAAATATATGCTCTCATTCAGTTTTGTTGGAAGTGGAAGCCTTTCAATATGGCAAGAGTCATGTGTAACTATTTCATGCATTGTAAGGAATGGTGGAGTATGTTAAATGTTGATTTGCAGACTCAAAGGCTGCTCAGAACAAAATAACCAAAGCCTGGAACACATTAGATCAAGTTGTGGCGTACAAGCATAACTATGTGACTAACATGGTCCAAATCATGTTCACTTGACTGTGAACTCAACAGGTCAGTTAGCATCTATGGAAATAAATAGTCGATGTTTTTGGGGGCTTGGCCCGAAAAGTCAACAATCTATCCATTTCCATAGATGCTGCCTGACCTGCTGAGTTCCTCCAGCATTTTGTGTGTGTTGCATTGTTTAAAATGGGCTGTACGTTCCCAACCATGCATTATAAGTTATAATTATCCATTTCAAATGGTGGGAGCTCTTCAGTCAAATTTTTTTAAAAGCTGTGAAATCAAAACAGAGAATTTTGCCATGATTAGCATAATCAGGAAAGAAAAATGGAATCAAAGATTCAATGCAATGGATATTTCCAGCATTTTCTGATTCTATTTCAGGTTGACAACTTCTACAGTTTTTATGTTATTTATTTAACAATAGGGTTAAATAAATAAGTTATTTATATTGTATGAAGTTTCAAATTTCATTAACATGTAAGTTGCTACAGAAGAAGTGTCATTAATTTACACTTACAAGATAGCTATAATTAAGAATATCTATAAATTTGCAAGTACAGTGGATTCTGCTTAATTGGGATACTTGAGGATCAGTACATTTTGGCCCAGCCAAGCGGCTGCCTGAATTAGCTGAAGTTTCATGGAAATAGTTTAAAAATTATTTTAAAAAAACAAACTACCATTTAACTGAGTAACAAATTATGAATTTTAATGAAATACAGAACAAATTAGAACACTAGCAAAAATATTACAGTTCTATAAAACTATTTCTTAATAGTTATCAGTTGAGGAATTCATCCACAGTGTACACTGCTGTGTCCCATGCTCTAGCTCTTAATCTGGTTAACATTTGGTCTTTTGAGGTTCCCAATATGCAAAGCTTCTCGTAGTGGATTTTGTTACATTTTCATCACACACCGTTTGCTGCAAATACCGTGAAAAGAATTAAAAACAAGATACACCAGAACCTTGATTTATCCAGGATTGCGACATGTTAGCATTCTGTGCAAGGTATTTTTAGTGCTTGCTTACGCAACACGTTAATGCCAGAATAGTAGAATTTGAGAATAAAATCATGCAAAGAGTTCCAGAACTATTGGCAATCAATCTTTCCTCATAGCTTAACCCCTCTCAATTCCAAAATGAGCCTGGTGAACTCCCTGTTCTTAAGGATGCCACAATGGCACTGGGCAGTCAATCTGATGTCTGGATATCAGCAAAATATCTGTTCTTATAAAATGCTTATCATCCTAAATGAAAAAATTACATGAGATTAACTCAGTGGGCCAGGCAGTCTCTATGGAGGAAAATGAAAAAGTCAACAGTTCGAATTGAGGTCCTACATCAGGGTGGGAAGAAAGAGGGCAGAAGCAAGAATAAAAGGGCAGGTGGGGAAGAGGGAGCAGCACAGGTGATAGGTGAATCCACTTAAGGTGGCAGGGGGAAAGGAAATGATGTAGAAAACTGGATGACTGTTGATGGAAGAGGCAAAGGGTTGAAGAAGAAGGAATCTGGTAGATGAGAACAGTTGGTCATGGAATAAAAGGAACAGGGTGGGAAACGAGAAGGAGAAAAGAGCGGGTGATGGGCAAGTGAAGAGGGAGAGAAAGGGGGAAAAAAAGCATTAAAGGGCCAGAGGGATAAGTGAAAAGAAATGTGGGTGCAGAGAGAGAAGGGAGTACTGTAGTTACCAGAAGTTAGAGAAAACAATGTTGAAACCATTAGGTGGAAACCACTAAGATGGAATAGATAGATAGATAGATAGATAGATAGATAGATACTTTATTCATCCCCATGGGGAAATTCAACTTTTTTTTCCAATGTCCCATACACTTGTTGTAGCAAAACTACTTACATACAATACTTAACTCAGTAAAAAAAATATGATATGCATCTAAATCACTATCTCAAAAAGCATTAATAATAGCTTTTAAAAAGTTCTTAAGTCCTGGCGGTAGAATTGTAAAGCCTAATGGCATTGGGGAGTATTGACCTCTTCATCCTGTCTGAGGAGCATTGCATCGATAGTAACCTGTCGCTGAAACTGCTTCTCTGTCTCTGGATGGTGCTATGTAGAGGATGTTCAGAGTTATCCATAATTGACCGTAGCCTACTCAGCGCCCTTCGCTCAGCTACCGATGTTAAACTCTCCAGTACTTTGCCCACGACAGAGCCCGCCTTCCTTACCAGCTTATTAAGACGTGAGGCGTCCCTCTTCTTAATGCTTCCTCCCCAACACGCCACCACAAAGAAGAGGGCGCTCTCCACAACTGACCTATAGAACATCTTCAGCATCTCACTACAGACATTGAATGACGCCAACCTTCTTAGGAAGTACAGTCGACTCTATGCCTTCCTGCACAAGGCATCTGTGTTGGCAGTCCAGTCTAGCTTCTCGTCTAACTGTACTCCCAGATACTTGTAGGTCTTAACCTGCTCCACACATTCTCCATTAATGATCACTGGCTCCATATGAGGCCTAGATCTCCTAAAATAAGAAGTGTTTCTCCTCTAGTCTACATCTGGGCTCAACATGGCAGTAGAGGAGGGGGTTATAGATTGACATGTCAATGTGGGAATAAGAAGTGGAATTAAAATGGATGGTGACTGGGAGATCCTGGCTTTATGATATATGGAGCGAAGGTTGTCGACAAAGCAATCCCTCTAACTTCTTATCAAATTAGAAAGAAAGCATTCTAAAACTGAGCATTGGCAATGCAGTTTGTAGAACATATTGCTTTGGTTGCAACTTAAAATGCTTTAAGATTTTTGATTTGCTCATATTAACAACATGTATTTATATCACAATAGCAACAACTGGAGACGCCTCAAACTTCAAACTTCTTCGTAAGTTCAGGCAAGGAAAGCATATGACAAGGCTAGAAAAGAAAAGAAGGAGAACAATAAAACCCTTTGTCAAAGAAGATGGATGTGTAAGGTAAAAAGAGAGACAGGTGCTCTGAGGCATAATGGTGCAGTGATTAGGACACAGGAAATGCAAACATTTGACACAAAGTGTGGTTCAAAATGTAGGGAAGCCACACATAGCAGTAGGAAACTATTTTTGGTCATTATCAAATAAGGACTTTAGTATCAACCATCTAAAGTATATCCATCCCAGAGTTAGATTTCACTGAATTAAATGGAATTAAAATCAGGAGGAGTTAGGTGGTTGATACCCAAACACCATAAGACGTAGGAGTAGAATTAGGCCATTCGGCCCATTGTGTCCGCTCCACCATTCCGTAATAGCAATGTTATTATCCCCCTCAACTCCATTCTCCTGCTTCTCCCCATAACTTCTAATACCCTTACTTATCAAGAGCCTATCAACCTACACTTTAAATATACCCAATGACTTGGCCTCCACAGCCACCCATGGCAAAGAAGTTCACAGATTCACCACCCTCTGGATAATGAAATTCCACCTCATCCTATTAATAGTGATGAATTCTCATTACAATATTCAGGAAAAGCCATCATGTAGGAAGAGATTATATGAGAATGTCAAAATCGGAAAGCAGGTGAGGTGCAGATATGTGATCAGGTATAGGATAGCAGAAATAAATTATATTGGGAAGAGTTGTGATTTGTAAATTCAATTATAGTTTTTCTCATTAAACTTACATTGCAACCTATATTTAACTTTAGACTTATATCTTCTACTCCTTGTTTTTCTCACACACCTCTTAGTTCCAGCATTGGACAATGCTTCCATGATTCTAGCATCATTGCCTGTTTCGTTCTTAACAGGAATGGGCTATTAATAAATTTCCGTATAGTTGAAATGTTGAATGTTACTTCTGGGTGAACGATGGTGAAATATGCATCAAGTTGGATGTCCATTGTTGCAAGACCTGGGACAATCTTCTGTATTTTGGTTCCTGCTTGCTTTACTCTAAGCTTAAAAGACAAGCAAAGTATTAACCAGAATATATTACAAAAGTCCATATACAATTTGCATAATAAGTATGCACTGATAACACAAGTCAATAGCACTGATAAATCAGTTAAATTTAATACATTTTGGTTAACAGGAAATGAAAATTCCCAACTTGTTTTGTCAAAAGTAGGATATGATAAAACATTTGATCTTGTAAGGAAAGTACTTGGTAGAAAACTTGTTCTGGCCCATTGAAAGAACTGATGAATTTGTTGAACATAACCAAATTTCTCCCTTGACCCTACAAATGAGTCTTTTTTCAATGTGTCCAGTTGTGCTTTGGAAGTTTTCTGGAATATGATTCCACCACTATCAGGTAGTTACAGAATCTCAGATATTAACCACAATCTGTGTGGCAATTATTCTCCTCATGTAAGATACAGGAGCTGAAGTCGGGCCTCTAGGTCATCAAACCTGTTCTACCATGCAATCAGATCGCAGCTGAACTGGCTGTGGACTCAGCTCCACCGCTTGCCTTTTCCCTTTAACCCTTAATTTTCCTGCTGTGCAAAAAATCTAACCAATTTTGTCTTAAATATGTTTAATGAGGTAGTTTCTACTTCTTCCCTGGAAAACAAATTTCAAAGATACACGATTTTCTGGGAAAAGCTGTTTGTCCTCATTGCCATCCTAATTTGATTCCTGCTAATCTTGACCTATGTTCCCTAGCTCTAATCTCACCTACCGGTGGAAACAACTTTCCTGCCTCTACGTTACGTATTGCTTTATAATTTTTTATGTTTCTACAAGACCCCCTCTCATCGGGTCGGGTTGTCGGCGACTAAACCGGCACAGCCCCTGGTGCACTTCGGTTAACCAGGGAGAAGGGTGCATAAGCGCCGAGCAAGACTAAAAACAAAACCTGTCAAAGGGCCGATGAACTCCTTGTGAGTCAGCGGCCACCTACTGTCTGTGTTAGGAGTGGCGCACCGCACAGTCTTTCGTTTCGCACCTTGTAAGGCATGAAAGTGCCGAACGCCGACCTCCTGGGCCTGAGTCAACATAGTAGTAGTCTTATTCTTCTGAATTTCAGTAAGCATAGTCCCAGCCGAGTCAATCTCTCTTCATAAGTTAACCCCCTCTTCTCTAGAATCAACCTCATAAACCTCCCCTGCACTACCTCCAAAGGTAGTATATCTTTCCTCAAGCAAGGAGACCAGAATTGCATGCAGTATTCCAGGCGGGGCCTCGCCAGCACCCAGTACAGTTAAGCATAACTTCCCTGTCTTAAATTTACTCCCTCGAGCAATGAAGGCCAACATTCCATTTGCCTTCTTGATAACCTGTTGCACCTGCAAACCAGCCTTTCGTGATTCATGCATTCCCAAGCTTCTCTGCACAACAGCATGTTGCAATCTTTCACTATTTAAATAATAATCATATCTTCTGTTTTTCCTTCCAAAGTGCATCACCTTGCATTTACCAATATTGTACTCCATCTGCCAGACCCTTGCTCATTCACTTAATCTATCTATATGTCTGTGCAGAATCTCCCCATCTTCTGCACAATATGTTTTTCCATTCAATTTAATGTCATCAGCAAACTTAGATACACTACACTCGGTCCTCTATTCCAAATCGTTAATGTATATTGTGAAGAACTGTGGGCCCACCACTGACTCCTGTGACACTCCACACACCACTGACTGCCAAACAGAGAAACATCTATTTATCCCAGCTCTCTGCCTTCTAGCGGTTAACCTATCCTCTACCCATGCTAATACATTACACCCAACTCTATGCATCTTTATCTTATGCATAAGTCTTTTACGTGGCATCTTATTGAATGCCTTCTAGAAATCCAAGTATGCAACATCCACCTGTCCTCTTCTATCCATTGGTGATCGTAATCAACACCAAAGGCAGGGTTAATAATTTTTCTTACTTAATTACAGTGAGTTACCAGAGTCGAAAAGAGCTTTGACTGGTTTCCCATTAACTTTGGCTATTATAAACATAGGCTCTTTCTCCTCACATTCTGCTTGTTTTCCATTAACATGCTAACAATCATTACATTTATTATCACCATCATCATGTTCTTTGTCTCTTGGTACCTTGCACATAACTGAAAATTTGGGCTTCTTGAGAGGACACACAGAGGACTTATGACCTGGCTGCTGACAATGGTAACAAATGAAAGTCTTAGAAGGAACTACCAAAGGTTCTTTGCCCTCTTTTCTTCTTCCCCCCCCCCCCCCCCCACCACTTCTGAAGAGTTGCCCTGAGAGTCCTTGGAGGGTTAGGGTCTCTGGTGCTTCAGAATGATGGTCATAATGGCGCCCTCTAGTGGGCATTGAGGTACTGCAGGGCAAGTCAGGCTGAGCCGTTCTGCTGGCTCGTGCTCTTGAACCCATGTCCTGCTGTCTGGAGGAAGAACCAACAGCAGCTGCTCCAGAATAATGGCTTCCTTAATCTCCTCCTTGGATTTCTGCTCTGGTTGAATCTATTGACGGTAGAGACACCTCAGGTGGGTGACTCCCCTGGTGGTAGAGTACTGGAACAGAAGCATTGGTGATAGGTTTCTGCTGAAATTTAGCCAGCAGCACCTCCTTCAGGTCAGGATAGTTGTGGACCTCTCTTCATCCATTGCAGTGCAGGCTATGAAAGCTCTACCCATCCAAAGTGACACTAGCTGGCAGACCCACTCCTCCTCTGGCCATTCCCATATCCGGGCCACGCCCTCGCGACCTGAGGAAAAGTTCCCAAAATCATCACCCTATTTGATAAGAAGGCATCCTGAGACCCTTCCACAGGCTTTGAAGTTCCTTTCTCATAGTATCATCTCTCCTCTGCTGGGCAGACAGAAAGTCTCGGTACAGATTTTCCAGGGAGGGTTTAGAGCTGGTGCTACTGGAAGGCCCTTTTGCTTCTGGCCTGAGCTTGGCCCTGGGCTGAAGTTCTTCCTCCTCTGAGATCTCTGCTGTTTCCTGGGCATCTGCTCCATATTTAGCCTCAGGGGTTTGGCTGGGTTGGGACCACAATTCCACCTTCCCCCAAGTTAATGCACCATCTTGCAACTGGCCATCCCACCACTGCCACCATATGTTAGATACATGGGTTGTGACCAAAGGAAAAATGGAGTTGCTTAGCACGTTCACGCAAGGATGTTTATTCAATGCGTCAAAAATCAAACTTACAAAAATTAGCGAAAATAGTGAAAACTGCCAATATTTACCAAAAAGGTATCTACCAGAAAACACAATAATAGCTCCATTCTTATTCTTATCCAGCTTGAACACTTGGCAGCACCTATCTCTTTCCCCTGATGAGGGCAATCATCTTCCTTTTGTTTTAACACAAGAACATACCATCTTTAATTGCCAACAAAGTTAACTTAAGACATGAATTAGAATATGATGTGCCCCACAATGTTGCTACAATTATATTCCAAAATAATCAGAAGTATCTATGTTAAATACAGTATTCAAACAACATAATACATATTTACATATCCCCATTACTAAAGAAATTGCATATTCCCCGTGTCTGGTGGGAAAGGCACCATAAAGCCAACCCAAGCACATCAGCTCAGTTTAGGACCCATTAAAAGAATAGATCAGCTCAGCAGAACAATAAGGCAATGTTTGCTTGCGTGTGAATGCATTTGTGTAAGGAGTGTGCTTACCAAGTGCTCCCCGTCACGGAGGACTTTATCTGTGATGGACTGGATCATATTCCCTACTTTTTGTAGGATTCGCCATTCAAGGGCATTGGTGTTACTATACCAGGCCTTGATCCAACCAGCCAATATACTCCCCAGCACACCTTCATTGAAGTTTGTCAAAGTTTTAGATTTCATGCCGAATCTTGGCAAACTTCTAAGGAAGTAGATGCACTGCTGTGCTTTCTTTGTAATTGCACCTATTCGCTGGGCCCAGGTCAAATCCTCTGAGATGATAACACCGAGGAATCTAAAGACGCTGACCCTCTTCACTTCTGATCCCCACTGAGGACTGGCTCATGGATCTCTGGTTTCCTCTTCCTGAACTCAATAATCAGCTCCTTGGTCCTGCTGACATTATTGTTGTTGTTGTTGTTGTTATGGCACCACTCAGCCAGATTTTTGATCTCCCTCCTATATCCTTTATGCTGATTTGTCGCCACCTTTGATTCGGCCAGTGACAGTGGAGTCATCAGCAAGCTTAAATATCGCATTGGAGCTGTGCTGATGGATGTTGTTGCCAATCCAAACTGATTGTCGTCTGCAAGTGAGGAAATTGAGGATTCAATTGCACAAGGAGGTACTGAGGCCAAGGTCTTGAAGCTTATTGGTTAGTTTTGAGAGGATGAGAATATTCAATGCTGAGCTTTAATCGATAAAGAGCATCTTGATGCATGCATCTACTATCCAGATGTTCCAGGGTTGAATTGGGTTTCTAATTTTGCTGCTGCTAGCAAGTGATCCTACATGAACTTGCATAAGAATAATAGAATTCAGGGTGAATTATTTCATGGCATGTACACATGGAAAGTAGTCATCTTTAAACTTGGATCATGTAATGCTTTGTTATTCTTTATTATGCAATTGCATGTTTTAAAAAAACTAAATATAGTTAAGGTAAAATAAGTAGAGATTTATGTGAAATGCATACAATCTACAGTTTTATTTCAGCTCTTTCAGACACCTGATGCCAAATGCACAAGGTGACGATACATACATGGTGGCCTATCCATCAGCAACCCCTCTCCCGCCCCTGGCAACTGACATCTTCCCTAATTCCTCGAACAATTTATCTCCCACCCCTTATCCTTCTCATCACCCTTAACATCATGCCTGTCCTGAATCCTGACCACCTCCACCACTAACCTCTCTCGACCATGATCTCCATTTTTTCTACTAGATCTTTCCATGTTGAGCAATGGCAAAGCAGGTGAGGAGCATCTTCCTTGGTGCAAGATTTTGTCAATAGCTCTGGACCTGTGCACAACTGAAATTTCAATTACTGGGCTTTCAGATGAAATATTCTTGGCCTACTGTCCAACAACTGTATGATGTTCTTAATTTCTAGGTAACTATGTCTTCAGAAAAGAAATGTGACAACTCAGAAGAAAATATGGTTTAATAGTCATGCAAAGAGTTGCTCAGAAACAATTGAAAGAACAAATAGAATGAAAACCCACCTCCTGGTTGAAGACAATGTGAAAAGGAAAAGAATTACAAAATGTTGTTGCCTCTATCCACAGTTTGTCAGGATAAACTGGTTCAAAATCTCTTAACAGTCTTCCTATGAAGAAAAAGGAATTCAATATTCAAGAGACTACTGCATAATATATTGTAAAACCATTTGAAGTTACAAATACGTAATTAAAAATTGCTGAAGCTGATTAGAGATCACTCAAAACATAGATGAATGAAACTGACAGACATTACTACATCGTTACTCCTCAATTTCTGAAACAAAGCTTTACAACACATGAAAAGTAATTGTTTGTATACAGGTTAGATTTAACACCACTTGTTGCTTTCTACTGGGGGACAACAGTACAAGTATTACCTTTTCCTGATTTGACAATCCAACGAATTGTATCCCAGTGGTTTATCTTGGCAGGGCTTCTAGAGTTACAAGTTTTGTTCGTGCCTCTGTTCATCGTTTTTTCTACTTCCTGAAACACATGGACTTGTTGAATATCCACTTAATACATTTTTTAAGTTTTTGATCATTTAAATATGTGGCACAAAAAATCAATGGTTAATCAAACTGCGTGATACAATTAGATTTATTTCTCTATCCTCTGTAACAAACTTGTAAACTTAAAGCATACTTTCTGTCAAAAATTGCAATGTACATCATAAAAACACAAGAGTATGGGAGTATAATGACCTCATTATTGGGCAAGCATCCAAAGATCCAGACTTTTGATAAGGTAGAATAAATTTGAATCACACTGAGGAATTGAAATCCAAGTATATGAATAGATCTAGCATAAAACACTGGCCTTGTGACAACATTGACAATGTGTGAATGAATAATAACAGAAAAGAAAAAGGAAGAAAATGGCAGCCTGAGTTATACAAATATGTATTAAATCCATCATTAAATAGGTAGATGTTGTCTCAAAGTAGCTAAAAGAAAATTAGAGATAGAGGGTATGAGTACCAATGGAGGAGTAAACACAGACCAAATTACAGGAATAGTAAGATCAAGGCTGAAGGAGGTTATAACAATGACATCACTGGTGAAAATATATCTAAAAATGTTCATCTTTAATTAACAATATTGTAGATGGGATTCGTGCCATATTTATCTCTCTAGAGGTTTTGGGTGGGACCAGAATATAAACAGCAAACGTATATGTAAAGTGATATTTACTGGTGTGGAGAATGCCTGAGTGGTGAGGAAAGCACTATTTATCTTGAGGTCTACAGTAAAAAATCATGCAATATTTATACAATTAAACACAGCACTCATGGCCATTTTATTAGGTATGGCTTTACACTTGCACAATAATGCAAATATCTAATCAGCCAATTGTGTTTGTATGTTGCAGCAACTCAATGCATTAAGGCATGCAGACATGATCAAGAGGTTCAGTGGACACTTTATTAGGTACTGCTGTAGCTAGTAAAGTGGCCACTGAGTGTACATTCCCAGTGATACAAGTGTCAAAATTGTCCTTCTGTATGTTAAAGAGGATTATGGAGCTGACCATGCATCTCAAGAGTTGGCTGTGCTTAAAGCAAAGGATTGGGGTGTAGTGAGTTTGATAGGAAAAATGTGAAGTTTCCAGCAGAGTTGAACTTAATGCCTTTAGTCTTTCCTAAGTGGTGGACACATAAAGTGGATCTTTCACGGACTCAAAGTTTAAATTGGCTTGTTACTGCAATATCAATAGAACTGTGAACCTACCATTTTATTTAACTGTTTTTCACTTTGGTTGTGAGTCTCAGCCAAGTGCTGTGGGATTGTAGACAATTTGCCAAGTTTCTTTGAATAAATTGGCTTCTGAGAAACCAAAAATACAACATGCTCCTTTTTACCCGTTTGCTCTTCTTCTTCCATATGTCTCACAATTTCCATGGTGACTTCACTGTTAAAGAAGTCCATTGCTGCTGCTCTGATTATCCCTGTGGAAGATAAGCAGATTTTTGTGCAATGTTATGGAGGCTATATGTTCTCTTGAAAAAAACTGAAAATTGAAAACTGAAAACTGAAAAACTGAAAACATAAATAAACAAGAATTTGGGGATACAAAGGAAAAGTACAATAAAAGTGGTACAAGGGTTTCCAGCAAACATTACATTACCCAGGTTCAAGAACACTTATAGTGTACAAAATATTTAAACTCTGTCTTCTACGAAGTTTTGCACAGATCAAAAGACCATCCTGAGATGAGCCAAAACAGCTGTCATAAATATCAGCAATAAATAAGCAGCAGGAAATTGTGAGGCAGTACACTTAAAAGTCACGTCCCTATTTTTTGTCTTTTTTTTTTGCCTCATAGCACATTATATAGAGATGGCCATCTATGGACTAAATCCTAAGAGCTCATTCTATTGAGAGCCAGGAATGGGATAGGGTCATCACGGATCGTGAAGCAGTCTTGCCAATTGGAAGGAACACTTCAAAAGCACTCCCTACACCCACACAACTGTGTTGCTAAGCACAGCTCTAAAGCCATCTTCAAGTTCACTGATGACACTGCTGGTGATGGATGAATCACATGTGGTGATTGTAATGTGTTGTAACCTCAGAACATTAAACTAATTCAAAGGAAGACATGGGAGTCTGAAATGCAGGTCTAACTTCATGTTTACTTTAAGGGAGGTGCACACGTTTCACGTGGTAGCATGATGACATATGCAATCCACATATTTATAAGTATAACTTGTAATCAGTTATTTAATTGAACAAGGATACTTAATTGACCAAAATATAGATTACTCAAATTTTACTTAAATACTAAATACACAACATTCCTCCCCGCTTAACTATAAACTCTAACTCAACAGAAAATACATCTCAAAAATATACACAGTACACCATATTATACAATTACTATACAGCATTGTAAAGTTTAAGTTGTCCCATTCAGGCCTAAAGATTTAATTGCTGTGGAGGATTTCTTAGTCATCATGGATAACTCCTTTCCTGACAAGGGGGTTCACTCTGCTTGGCAGGTGAGACTTGAGACTGTGAACGTACAGTATCTCAATACTAAATACATAACAGTGTTGAATCCGCTTACCGGAACGTGTTACTCATGTGGTTGAGTGGAGCCACAAAAACAATCCCTCACTCATTGTCAGCAAAACTCAAAAGCTGATTGTTGATTTCAGCAAGGGGGAGGAGCGCGGACATGCACCAGTTTACATTGGGGTGATCAGTTGTGATGAGATTCAACAAGTTTAATTGCCTGGATTTTAACATATTGGGTAACCTGTCCTAGACCCAGCACATAGATGCAATCATAAAGAAACCTCACCAGCATCTTTACTTTCCTATGAGGATAAGGAGGTTTGGTTTGTCATTGAGAGGTGCTGTTGAGAGTATCCTCACTGGCTGCATCATGATCTGGTATGGCAATTCAAATGCATGCAATGTAAGAAGCTGTAGAGAGTAGGGACTCTGCCCAATACATTTTGGGCACAACCATGGCCCTCCATTGGTAATATCTACAGGAGGCACTGCATCCAGAAAGCGACATTTATCATCAAAAATCCTCACCAACCAGGCTATGCCATCAGGCAGAAGGTATGGAAACCTGAAGCTACACACCACCAAGTTCGAAAACAGCTGCTTCCCCTCAACCAATAATTCTTGAACCAACCATCAAACCCTCATCACTACAGTTTCATAAAACTATGACCATTTGGAGCAAATTGCACTAATATAAACTTGGCATATTTTGTTTTAAGAGCAAACACGAGGAAATCTGCAGATGCTGGAAATTCAAACAACAACACACACAAAATGCTGGTGGAACACAGCAGGCCAGGCAGCATCTATAGGGAGAAGCGTTGTCGACGTTTCAGGCCGAGACCCTTCGTCAGGACTAACCGAAAGGAAAGATAGTAAGAGGTTTGAAAGTAGTGGGGGGAGGGGGAAATGCGAAATGATAGGAGAAGACTGGAGGGGGTGGGATGAAGCTAAGAGCTGGAAAGGTGATTGGCAAAAGTGATACAGAGCTGGAGAAGGGAAAGGATCATGGGACGGGAGGCCTCAGGAGAAAGAAAAGGGGGGGAGCACCAGAGGGAGATGGAGAACAGGCAAACAACTAAATGGGGTAAGAAGGGGAGGAGGGGCATTAACGGAAGTTAGAGAAGTCAATGTTCATGCCATCAGGTTGGAGGCTACCCAGCCGGTATATAAGGTTTTGTTCCTCCAACCTGAGTTTGGATTCATTTTGACAATAGAGGAGGCCATGGATAGACATATCAGAATGGGAATGGGACGTGGAATTAAAATGTGTGGCCACTGGGAGATCCTGCTTTTTCTGGCGAACCGAGCGTAGGTGTTCCGCAAAACGGTCTCCCAGTCTGCGTCGGGTCTCACCAATATGTAAAAGGCCACACCAGGAGCACCGGACGCAGTATACCACACCAGCCGACTCACAGGTGAATTGTCGCCTCACCTGGAAGGACTGTCTGGGGCCCTGAATGGTGGTGAGGGAGGAAGTGTAAGGGCAGGTGTAGCACTTGTTCTGTTTACAAGGATAAGTGCCAGGAGGGAGATCGGTGGGAAGGGATGGGGAGGTCAAGTGGACAAGGGAGTCGCATAGGGAGCGATGCCTGCGAAAAGCAGAAAGGGGGGGGGAGGGAAAAATGTGTTCAGTAGTGGGATCCCGTTGGAGGTGGCGGAAGTTACGGAGAATTATATGTTGGACCTGGAGGCTGGTGGGGTGGTGGGTAAGGACAAGGGGAATCCTATCCCGAGTGGGGTAGCGGGTGGATGGAGTGAGGGCAGATGTGCGGGAAATGGGAGAGATGCGTTTATATCTACTATAAGCCTACAGACTCTCACAGCTACCTGGACTATTCCTCTTCCCACCCTGTCTCTTACAAAAATGTTATCCCCTTCTCACAATTCCTCCATCTCTGCCGCATCTGCTCTCAGGATGAGGCTTTTCTTTCCAGGATGAAGGAGATGTCTTCCTTTTTTAAACAAAGGGGCTTCCCTTCTTCCACCATCAACTCTGCTCTCAAACGCATCGCCCCCATTTCCCGCAAATCTGCCCTCACCCCATCCACCCGACACCCCACTCGTGATAGGGTTCCCCTTGTCGCCCCCCCCCCCCATCCCTTCCCACCGATCTCCTTCCTGGCACTTATCCTTGTAAACAGAACAAGTGCTACACCTGCCCTTACACTTCCTCCCTCACCACCATTCAGGGCCCCAGACAGTCCTTCCAGGTGAGGCGACACTTCACCTGTGAGTCGGCTGGTGTGGTATACTGTGTCCGGTGCTCCCAGTGTGGCCTTTTACATATTGGTGAGACCCGACGCAGACTGGGAGACCCTTTCGCAGAACACCTACGCTCGGTCTGCCAGAAAAAGCAGGATCTCCCAGTGGCCACCCCTTCTTACCCCATCCCTGACATATTTAGTTGTTTGCCTGTTCTCCATCTCCCTCTTGTGCTCCCCCCACTCCTTCTTTCTCCTGAGGCCTCCCGTCCCATGATCCTTTCGCTTCTCCAGCTCTGTATCACTTTTGCCAATCACCTTTCCAGCTCTTAGCTTCATTCCACCCCCTCCGGTCTTCTCCTATCATTTCGCATTTCCCCCTTCCCCCCACTACTTTCAAACCTCTTACTATCTTTCCTTTCGGTTAGTCCTGACGAAGGGTCTCGGCCTGAAACGTCGACAGCGCTTCTCCCTATAGATGCTGCCTGGCCTGCTGTGTTCCACCAGCATTTTGTGTGTGTTATATTTTGTTCTAATTTTGTTTCCTTCTATACATAGTGTATAATTAACATGTAATTCATGTTTTGCATGTGAATACTGCTTATATGATGCCATATACAAGTAAGCCTTCCATTGCAGTTCTGCATATGTGCATTTGGGTATGTGACAATAAGCTCAGAATTTTGAAAAAAAACTACTCTTTCCTCTTTTGCTTGTAGGTGCATTTGCATATATCCGTTTCACGCTTAATTATTTGCCTGCCTGCATGCTCACATTCAGTATTTTATGGAAAAGGACTGTCAAGTCCATCTGAATATCTTCATTGTTCAATCTCTCACCATTTAAAGACAATTCTGTTTTTCTATCTTGTTCTATCAAAACAAGTTTTACTGCATTATATTCTACCAGCCATCTTTCCTTTCTCACCTCTGGATACTCCTCAAAATTCACACTACCACTGAGCTTGGGTGGAATATTATCAGTAAACTCACATGTTAATTACAAATAATGTTGGATCATTCAGCATATCAGCAGCACTTGTAGAAAGAGATAGAGATAATATTTCAGGTTAAAGACCTTCCATTAGATTCTTAAAGTTAAATCTGACTTTCTTTCTACAGGCACACTCAAGGTGTGATTTTTAACATTCACATTTTCTTGATTTGTGGTGTGCCCTGCTCTAAGTCTCACCCAAAACAATCCTAATGTAATTATCATTGTCTCATTCTTCACTGAAATAAATCACAGAATTCATCTTGCATTTTGAGAGGGAGAAACTAAAGTTAGATGTGTCAGTATTACAGTGGAGTGAAGCGAAGGAGGGATGAGAGAGTCATGAGACAAGAGCTAGCCAATGTTGACTGGAAGGGGACACCTACAGGGATGACTGCTGAGCAGCAATGGCTGGAATCTCTGGCAGCAATTCCGAAGACACAGGGTATATACATACATTCCAAAGAGGAAGAAATATTCTAAAGGCAGGATAGTACAACCCTGGCTGACAAATGAAGTCAAAGCAAATTAAAAACAAAAGAGAAGGCAAATAGTAGAGCAAAATTAGTGGGAAGCTAGAGGATTGGTCAACTTTTAAAAATCAACAGGAGGCAACTAAAAAGCCATCAGGAAAGAAAAGATGAAATATGAAGGTAAGCTAGCCAATAACATCAAAGAGGATACCATAAGTTTTTTTCAGATCTATTATAAAGAATAAAAGAGAGGCAAGAGGAGATATGAGTCTGCTGGAAACAAAGTGGTGATGGCAGACAAGGAAATGGTGGATGAACTGAATAAGATGTTGCATCATTCTTCACTGTGGAAGAGACTAGCAGTATGTTGGATATTCAAGAGTGTCAGGAGGCAGAAGTGAATACAGTTGCTATTACTAGGGACTAAGTGCTTAGGAAACTGAAAGGTCTGAAGGTAAATAAGTCACCTGGACCAAATGAACTGAAAGAGTTAGCTGAAAAGATTGTGGAGGTATTAGTAATGATTGTTCAAGAATCACTAGACTCTGGCATGTTTCCAGAGGATTGAAAAATTGCAAGTGTCACTTCACTCTTCAAGAAGGGGGGAAGTCAGAAGAAAGGAAGTTACAGGTTAATTTATCTGGCCTCAGGAGTTGGGAAGATGTGGGAGTCAATTGTTAAAGGTATGATTTCTGGGTACTTAGAGGCACAGAATAAAGTAGGCCAAAGTCAGCATGATTTCCTTAAGGAAAAGTCTTGCCTGACAAATCTGTTGGAATTATTTGAAAGAAAAACAAGTAGGAATGACAAAGGAGAATCGGTAAGATGATGTGTACTTGGATTTTCGGAAGGCCTTTGTTAATGTGCCACACATGAGGCTGCTTAATAAGATAAAAACCCATGGTATTGCAGGAAAGATAATACCATGGATATAGCATGGCTGAATGGCAGGAGAAAAGGTGTGTGTATAAAAAGGAGCCTTTTCCGATTGGCTGCCAGTGACTAGTGTTATTCCCCAGAGCTTGGTGTTAGGACCGCTTCTTTTTAAGTTGTATGCCAATGATTTGAATGACATAATTGATGGCTTTATGGCCAAGTCTGCGGACAATACAAAGATAGGTGGAGTGGCATGTAGTGTTGAGAAAGCAGGGAGGCTGCAGAAGAAGTCAGATAGATTAGGAGAATGAGCAAAGAGGTGGCAGATGGAATGCAGTGTTGGTAAGTGTATGGAAATGTACTTTAGTAGAAGGAAAGTGGACCATTTACTAAATGGGGAGAAAATTCAAAAATATGAGGGCAAAAGGATTTTGGAATCCTCGTGCAGAATTCCCTAAAGTCTAACTTGAAGGCTGAGCTGGTGGTGAGGAAGGCAAATGCAACGTCAGCATTCACTTTGAGAGAACTAGAATATACAAGCAAGAATGCAATGCTGGGGCTTTGTATGGCACTGGTGAGGCCCCACTTGGAGAATTGTGGCCTAATTTTGCTCATATGTCTTATGTTCTTATGGTCTATCTTGTTGTGTGTGGCCCTTCAGGGAACAACCATAAGTTAATAGAATTCTTCACTACAGTGGAGTGCAGTACTAAAATCAAATACTGGATTCTTGTATCAGAAGAAAAGAAAATATAGAATATAAGGCATAACTGGTGAGGATAGGCTCTGAAACTTCACTAAATGAGTTGAATATGAGTAGGAAATAGATATTTAAAGAGAGCATATGTAAATTACAGCAATGATTCATTCTTATCTGGCATAAAATAGTCCCAGGAAAGAGGGTTCAACTATAGAATTTCCAGAAAAAAACCAGCTGGTTTAAGGACTGGAGAAGTTTAGAATTCAGCACAGTAGAGATAAAAAACCACAATAAGAGGGGAAAGGTGGAGAATGAGAAGAGACATGCAGAGAATTTTAAAAGTCTCCAAAAGTATCTTTAACTAGGTGAATAGAAAAATATCCCACGTTTCCGAGTGTTGGGAGCTGCACTTTTTCGATGCAACTTTCTACCTTCAGAAAGATGGGAAATTAGTATTGTGAATAAAGAAATTTCAAAACCATTGATTCTTTCTTCAGTGCCTGGGCTCTAACTTTTCATCCAATACACATCAATAGATTAGTAAGGAAACTAAATAATACATACTGCAGTTTACAGATGACAAAAAACTGGAGCGAGAGCTGTGAGGGGGATGCAAGGACGTTCCAAAGTGATATGGACAAGTGGATGAACAACTGTATGGTGGAAATATGAGATTATCCACTTAGATTCTAAAAATAGAAAGGCAAATTACTATCTAAATGGTGATAGATAGGAAAAAGGAAAGGTACGAGAGGCCTGGTCTATTTCCCTTAGAGTGAAGGGGGCTGAGAGGTCAAAAGACAGGTGTGGTGAACTACATATACCTGTCTGGACACGCCCCCCCCCCCCCACTGACTGCTCCTGTGGCTCCTCCCACAGACCCCGGTATAAAGGCGATTGGAGCCACAGACCCTTCCTCAGTCTCCAGGATGTCGTGTGGTGGTCACTTGCTGCTTGTGCTTTCTTCCAGCCAATAAAAACCTACCTTAACCCACGTCTCAGAGTTATTGATGGTGCATCAACAGCGGTGTATAAAACTATGAGAGAGATAGACGGGATAGATACTCACTGCCTGAATTCCATGGTAGAGGTAGCTAAGACTAGAGATTACAGGTTTAAGGTGAGTTGGGGGGGGGGGATGTTTAAAGGGGATTTAAGGGATAAACTGTTCACACGAAGATTATTTGGTATCTAAAATGAGTTGCCAGAAATGATGTAGCCAATTACAGTAACAACATTTAGGTGGCATCCTGACAATTACTTAAATAAACATGTCATAGAGAAATATGGGATTAATACAGGAAAATGGGATGAATATAGGCAGGCATGATAGACATGATGAGCCCATTCCAACATGTTCACCTCTATAACCCAAACGCTGACATACAAAGAGAGTTGGATCAATGAGGTCTATATTCACTTTTCAGAAGAGAATGTGGGAGTTTCATAGAAAACCATTGGCCTTATAAACAAGATAGTGGGAAGGTGTGCTGTCCAGAACCAAAGGTCACATTCTCAGGATTCAGTTTATACCAGAACAGGAGAATTTTTTTTCACACCAGAGAACAGATAGCAGAGTACACTATCAAGATACATATTTAAGGAGGTGAAAAAAATTTTTAGTGCCAAAGTTATCAAGGGACATGGGAAGGTGGAAGCAGTACTAAATTGGGCAGTCAGCTATGGCCATGTTGAATAAAGAAGCAGACCCAAGGTAAACTGGGTCTGAGGATACAGATGGACATGGACCTTCTGGAAGAACTCAAGAGGCTCTATGTTTGTCTTTAATGAAAACTGAACTGATATTGTTTGAATACACCACATTGTCCCTGTTGTAATAAATTTTCTAAATTTGCAATGTCAATCACAAAAGGGTAAAATGAAAATTAATTTTCTGTTGCCCTTCCAAAATTGGTGTCAAGGAACATTGTCACAGAAAAGATATTTTACCTGCATTTATTTGTATCGTGCTTGCTGCTGTCACTGTATGTCAAAAACTGAAGCTTTTATCTATTTTTAACTATTTTCTGACACTAAATAATTATTAGGTGCAACTGAATTTGACACTAATAAAATCATCACCTTCTAACAATTCATAGTGCATCACAGACATTTTCTAATTTTATTAAATTATTACACAATAACTTCTGACTTTGATTTTGATGTGGAGAACAACTACTAAAAAGTATTATTTGAAACTCTGGCATGACTGTTTTGTTTTATCATTTAAATAAATTTCTAGACAATCATGGAGAATTTACTTCTCAAATTTCAGTAAAGTTGCTAGGAGACAAGAAGAGTAGCCCAGCTAAAATTCCATAAAATGCTCATTTGGTTTGCAATTTGTTTGCTCGTCAAAAATTATCTTTTTAAATCAATTGCATTTTAAAATTCACTTTTTTAAAAGATCTGGGCATTGTTGGCAAAGCCAAAATTTATTACCCATCCTTAATTGCCCTTCAGAAGGTGAAGGTGAGCAGCCACCTTGAACTACTGCACTTTTTGGTAAGGTACTTATATAAATTATGTAGGTACATCATTATGAACTATCTGGCAAATGCCTTTCTCATCCTAATGATATGCCTCAAGATGCTGCTTCTTGTGCTTTGAATGGAAACAATGTAAGGTGATGGGCTATCACCCATACAAAATCAACTTCAGTCAACTGGCTAAGCCACAGTCCAAGGCTTAACTGTCTGTCAGTTTTGTCAAGGACTGTTTACATTTCCAAACACCTTCAATTCTTGTATTCCAATGAATTCTTCCTCAATGTTAGGTACCTCTTCGATATCTTCACCCCTCCACCACTCCCCCCCCCCCCCCCACCTGCTTTGGTATCATTTGTAAAATTAACCCTTCCTTTAAGAGATAGATACATGGTTTGGAGGGGTTTGGATGGACATGGTGTTGACGCGGGTAGAAGGGACTAGGCAGAAGATCAGGTTGGAAAGAACTAGATGGACTGAGGGGCCTGTTACTGTGCTATGACTCTATTTCTTATTCTTTTACTCACAAGAATAAGAGGTGAGCTCATAGAAGTTTAGCAAGTCATGAGGGGTATGCATCAGGTGGCTGACCATAGTCTTTACCTCATGTTGGGGAGTCTGAAACAAGACAACACAGTTACAAGATAAGACAGGAGAGATTTAAAAGAGACTCGAGAGGCAACTTCTTTACACCGAAAGTAATGAGTGCTCAGAGTGAGCTGCCAGAAGTGGTCAAAGTGGGTACTATTGCAACATTTAAGATACATTTGAATAGGTACATGGATGGTTATGCGCTTAGCACAGAAAATAGGACAAGCAGGGAAAAAGCTGTGGTCAGCATGGAGCAATTGGGCCAAAAAGCCTGTTTCAATGCTTTCTACGACTGTAATAGGTTTTAAAGATGTGCTCCTTGTGGCCCTTGGTTTTCAGAAACATTCAAAAACTATTCAAAATTTAAAACAGGATTATGTTAAAAATTAAGATCATAAGTCAAGTCAAGTCAAATTTATTTATATAGCACATTTAAGAACAATCCACATTGACCATAGTGCCGTACAGATCAGAGCAGATAGCTAAAATCACAAATACAAGAAACGGAGACATAACCGACAAAGAAAACTGCTTATAGGCACAAAAGAGACAGCACAAGGGTATAGGCACCAGCCAAAAATCAACCACATCAGGAGGATTCAAACGCTAGTGAATAAAAGTAAGTTTTGAGCCTGGATTTACAAGAATCGATGGGGGGGGGGCAGATCTGATAGGGAGGGGAATGTTGTTCCACAGTCTGGGGCTACAATAGCAAAAGCACGGTCACCAAAAGACATAAACATAACTAAATTAAACAATTAAAAGTCAAGCTAAACATTTACCCTTGCCCGTCATCTTTTTTCCTCCACTCACATTGAAAGTCTTGCTGTTCCCGTACACAAGTTTAAGAGGAAAACATTCCAGTCTTTGTGGGATGGAAATGAAGCAAGTTCATATTGGACTCCTCAAGGAATCTCTTTCTGAGTGCATTCAGCAGAACCACAAAAGCAGTTGACATCGAGTTAGGATTTCAACCTTCCAGTGGGAACCCTAACTTAATGTCATTTGACACAGAAAAATGTCAAAATCCAGTACAAATTAGCCAGGATTTCTCAGCCTGTTCAGAGCCAAGTTGAAACTAATTACCAATGCTTGCAATATGTAGAAATCTTGAGTTGTGCAAAAGATTGAATATCTATACCATGAAATTCACGTATAGTGGTTGGTTGCCATGAAGATGATATGTTATCTTCTACTTGATACTCATTTTAATGATTTCTGCATTGAGAGAGCTTCAAGTGCATTGTTGGTCGGCAGAATGCATCTGCAAGATCAATGTAGTGAGCGACTAGAAAGCCAGCTTGTGTTATTTGTGAACAAGACTGAAGAAGAGACATTGTGCCTGGTGCATAAATAAAGTCATTCTAGAACAAAAAAAACACTGGGAAAACTCAGTGGCTCCAGCAGCATCTATGGAGGCATAAGGTATGAGTTAACAATTCAGGACTGAGGAAAGAGGAAAGATTAACAGTATAAGAGGATGGTAGATAATATCTGGAACCGGATGAGGAAGGGATGATGAGTGGATGGAGCCCAGTGGAGGGGGCAGGAGTCTTGGGAGAAGTGAACAAAGGGGAGAATGAAACAAGACGGGCAGGTGAATGTGTGTGTGGGGATGTTGTTATACAACATAGAATACTACAGCACAGGAACAGGGTCTTTGGCACACAATGTTGTCCCAGGCTAATTAAATAGTAATTAAGATGTAGAAAAAAGCTGGATGAACTCAGCAGGTCGGGCAGCATCCATTGAAATGTACACATTTCAACGGATGCTGCCCGACCTGCTGAGTTCATCCAGTTTTTTTGTATGTTTTGATTTGGCCACAGCATCTGCAGTGTACTTTGTGTAAACGAGTAATTAGATGCCTAACTATACTAATCGGTTCTGCCTGCACAATGTTGACAACCCTCCACTGTTTGCACATTTATGTACCTATCTAAAAGCCTCTTAAATGCCCTATTGTACTTGCATCCACTATCGCTCCTGGCAGCACAATCCAGGCACCCATTATGGTGGGTGTAATAAACATGTCCCACACTTCTCTGAATTTAACCCCAGTCACCTTCAAGACATGCCCTCTAATATTAGACATTTCAACTCTGGGAAAAAGATACTCTATCTATGTCTCTCATAATCTTGTAAACTTCTGTCAGGTTTCCCCTCAGCCCCCACTGCCCCAGAGTAAACAACCCAAGTGCAGGTCTGTGTGGTGTTTGCATGTTCTCTCTGTGGCCATGTTGTTTTCCTTATCTTACCCTGGTTTCTTCACACATCCCCAGGACATATGGGCTGTTAGATTAATTGGCCACAGCAAATTGCTCTTAGTCTGTATGTAAGTGTATAATCTAGGAGTAGTTGTTGAGAATGTGGGGATAATAAAAATTGGGATTATTGAAGCATCAGTATAGATAGATAGTTCCCAGTCCGCACAATTTTGGCAGGCTGAAGAGCCTGTGTCTATGCTGCATATCCTTATGACTCTCACCTTCTGGGTTGACTCCTCACTCTTATTTCTTCTATTTAATCTCATGTTCCTCTTATTCAGCTGCTTGCTTTTATGAGGTTTGGTGATGTGTTCGCCGGTCAACTGGACTCTGACCACTTACATAGAAACGTAGAAAACCTACAACGTAATACAGGCCTTTCAGCCCACAAAGTTGTGCCAAACACATCCCTACCTTAGAAATTACTAGGCTTACCTATAGCCCTCTATTTTACTAAGCTCTATGTACCTATCTAAAAACCTCTTAAAAGACCCTATCATATCCACCTCCACCACCGTTGCCAGCAGCCCATTCCACACACTCACCACTCTCTGAGTAAAAAACTTACCCCTGATTTCTCCTCTGTACCTACGCCACAGCACCTTAAACCTGTGTTCTCTTGTTGCAACCATTTCTGCCCTAGGAAAAAGCCTCTGACAATCCACACAATCAGCGCCTCTCATCATCTTGTACACCTCTATCAGCTCACCTCTCATCCTCCTTCACTCCAAGGACAAAAGGCCGAGTTCACTCAACTTATTCTCATAAGGCATGCTCCCCAATCCAGGCAACATCCTTGTAAATCTCCTCTGCACCCTTTCTATGGTTTCCACATCCTTCCTGTAGTGAGGCAACCAGAACTGAGCACAGTACTCCAAGTGGAGTCTGACCAGGGTCCTATGTAGCTGCAACATTACATATCAGCTCCTAAATTCAATTCCACAATTGATAAAGGCCAATACACCATATGCCTTCTGAACCACAGAGTCAACCTGCGCAGCTGCTTTGAGCGTCCTATGGACTCGGACCCCAAGATCCCTCTGATCCTCCACACTGCCAAGAGTTTTACCATTAATACTATATTCTGGTATACACTTGCTCTTGTTCCTCAACCATACTTTATTTACTTGTGCGCAAGAACAGCATGGCCCATGTCACTAAACCGTTTTGAAGTTTGAACAAAGAAATGCCATTTTTATACAGCTGATGAAGGGCCTCTGCCCGAAACCTCGACTGCTTATTCCCCTCCATAGATGATGTTTGATTTGCAGATATCTTCCATCATTTTGCATGTGTTGCTCAAGATTTCCAGCATCTCGTGTGCTTGCTGTATATGAGGTGAACTGATGATCTGTCTACTCTCCACTGTGCATGATAATGCCCATATAATATGGGATCCAGCAAGATTCACTCTACAAATATGCAATATCACTATTCTCTAACCCCCACCCTACCCCCCCCCCCAACTTCCCTCCAAAAAATGGATTTACTGTCCTGGACTAGTTTAATCCAAGTAGACACTGGAAAGTAAAATTGGGATGGATAGAAAAGCAGGCATTCCATCTGATCCCATAGGTTTCCAGTTGGCAAACTGGTCACAATTTTCTCCCATGCTCCTCAGAAGTTTTACACATGACCTGGAGACATTGGAACATATCTGCACTTGCAATAGACAGAGGTCAAATACCTAAATAAGCTGACAGGATATTTTCCCAATCTTGATTTTAACACTGTCCATCAAGTTGGAAACCAGAGAAGCTGGCAGCAGATGCCAGCGTTGACCAGAGTTATACCAAGTTCTTTTTTCATTGAAGCACCAAGCTGTAAAGGAGTAACACTGTAGCATTTGTCAGAAGAAGCAAGATCAGCAGTCAAGCCTGCAGCGGTACCAAAAAAAATGTCATCCCAAAATTTTCATACAGGATTTCTTATGCAAGAACTACTGTAATGGAGTGCAGTCCTTCAGTAACAGCAGTTACCGACTTAACGTCAACTTGTGCTCTTCCGTAGTGTGTGCTGGAAACAGCACATTGTTTTCTTTGCGAGAGTAACACACCTTGCTGCAGCAAAGCTGATCAGAGCACACAGATAATAAATGTCTGTTCAGCATATCTGTTACGTTCCTAATTTTATTGAAGTTCCAGCAGACCTCTGCTCACCCGTTACAAAGCAAATAAAACCCAGGTGTGACTTAAGAGCCGAGAGTATACATGCAGCAGTTCTCCATATCCCTTTATTCCTTGATCTACCAAATAGCTCCACTATAAATACTTTTAACTGCTCCTAATAGTCCAGGTTTCACAACTGCCAGGGTAGAGAATTCTATAGATTCACTAACCTCTGCAAGACATTTCTCAGTACCTCAGCTTTAAATGATTGGCCCCCGATCTTATAGTCATGTCCCCTTGTTTGAGATCCTCCCATAAGTGAAAACATCCTAACATCTACCATATGAAGCCCCTTAAGATCAGAAGTGCTCAGAAAAAGGTCACGGCTTATTCTTCCAAGTTCCAAGGAATACATGAACAAACTATTAATCTCTCTTGATCAGACAATCCTCTCACCTCAGGAACAACAATCAGAATCAGGTTTATTATCACTGATCTATGTTTGCCATGGAATTTGTAGTTTTGCGTTAACAAGGCTCCATTGTACTGCCTCCAATATTAATCTATCTCTTTTCTGGTTAGAAAACTAAAACTATTCAGATATTCCATGTGAGGCCCCAACCAAAACCACATACAACTGCAATAAAACCTCCCTATTTTTAAACTCCTACTCCTTTGCAGTGAAGGGAATATATCAATTGCCTTCTTAACCACTTTCTGGTTCTGCCTACCAGCTTTTTGTGACACACGCACTAAAAGTGCATGAAGGTTGGTGCTATTCTTGCAAAGCAGTCACCAAGTTAACACAGGTGGTAGAACAATATTTTCAACTATTTATCATTCTGAATGATAAACTAGTGTACTTTACTGTAGAGTCTTGAATAGTTAAAATGACCTAACCATTCATTAAGTGCAGAGACAGATTCTAACCTCACCTCTTTAAATGGCTAGTTCCAATCACCATGACATAAAGGAAACCTTTAGATCGGAAGTGGGTTGTGGTGAAAAATCACGTGACAGTCTAATCTTAGTGCCAATAGTTTAAATTTTTAAAAAGCTGAGAAAAGATTGCATGCTTCAGCATAAGTACAACCTATATTCTTTAAGTAGTGCATCACTTCATTTGCATTTGAAATGTAATGCTGCATAAAAGTGTCATATAATACACGCTCAACAGAATGCTCATGTGAATTGGTATGGACAAAAATGTTTCCATCTTTATTTTTGTATTAATTGATACAATCTTTATTAAATTGTGCACTGTGATAAAAAATAATATCTGACCATTCTTACCAGGGACAATGTGATATAGTCCTCTCCTGTCAGAGTAATAGTGCAATAGCATGGAATTGTCTTCATTTTTTTCCACCCTGAAGGATGGTGCATTCATCTCCTAATAATATGAATAAAGTATTAAAACTGAATATTTGTCAGATTGCATTTATTAATTAGATTAATTCCAACATTACTCTCAGTAATAAAGTCATACTTAATCCCAAAGGACTGTCGGGATTAAAATCTAATACATTGCTCCTTGTTACCAAAAGAAACATTTCTGATTAAAGAATATCAAGTGCACTCCTAATACATATAAATTAAATGTCAAATCTAACAATTCACAAGGAATATTATGAGATTACATATGCTTCACAGGTTGCTCAGATATATAACAACATTACTGGATGAGCTCAGTAGATTGAGCAGCATTTGTAAAGGAAAAGAAATTGTTAATGCCTTGGGTTGAAACCCTACATCTAGCCCTGATGCAGACTTTCAACCTGAAATGTTAACAATTCCTCGCCTCCCGCTCCTTCCACCATAGATGCTGCTCAACCCCCTAAGCTCTACCAACAGATTGGTGGTTGCTCCAGATTCCAGTATCTACCAGCGCATGGTTGGGACATGAAAGGAAACTGGAGCAGCCAGTGGAAAGCCATGTGGTTACAGGGAGAACCTATAATTGATCCATCTGAGAATAGGATTGAATCCAGGTTCCTACACATTGTTCAAGGACTTTCATCCAAAGGGTTTTACAATATTTACAAAGACTCAAATGTAAAGCATCCAGCCTTTCTTTAGCAGATCTTTCTTGTCATATCACATTATTTTTTCACAAATATGAAAAAAATATGCAGATGCTGACAATCCAAAGCAAACACACAAAAAGCTGGAAGAACTCAGCAGGCTAGAACTGATTAAGGGTCTCAGCCTAAAATGTCAATTGTTTACTCATTTCTACACATGCTGCCTGGCCTGTTGAGTTCCTCCAACATTTTCTGTGGTCACATTATGTTTCTTTCTGCATAGTCTGATTAACTATCAGCAAAGGGAAAATAGTGTGCAACATTTTCTATTTAATGTTAGGTTTGGGGTTCGTTCTCCAGTGGCTAGATTGTTATCTTGGAGCCTATTTACCCTTACAGGATGTAACCAAACCTCCTCTCTTAGCACTGCTGATGAAAAGAGTAAAAAGTCTGTATTAATGAAACACAATATTTAATCTTTTTATATGACATCCTTTCATGTAGAGCAATTATTAATTGTAAATAGGATAGGCATCATAAATGGAATACTAACAAATTACTAAGGATTTAATAGTGCTTGCAAGTTAATTTAATCATGCAGTCCCAAAACTAAAAGTTTATTCTGCGGCAATAAGGTTAACCTTGTTGCAAACTTTCTTCTTCAATATACAAATTTCTTCATGTTGATCGCAGTGAACCTCAGAAAACTTCAGTAAACTTGCCTGATATGACAATGAGAGGTAACGGTGTAAAAAATCAAGATTCTCGATGAACTCCATGAGATTACTTCCCAGGGTACGGAGCATACGATCATATCCAGATCTTTTGCAAAATACAAAAAAATGTTCCCCAAATTTGTTCAGCAACACATCTGGCTTCATACCTGGAGTTCACAACAAGATAAAACATCAAAAGGCTTTCAGCAACAACTTCTACTGTTTATCATAATCCTATTGCAGAAAATAAATATCCCAAGGTACTTAAAGAAGGAAGGGAAATATGTAAAAATAATGAGAAAACCCTGAGTCATGGGGAGAGAATTTAGAGAGTGAAAACTTGCACATGAATATCAGTAGAGGTCGAAGTAGGCCAATTCAAGCTTTCAGGTGGCTCCACTATACAATAAGATTAAGGCTGATTTCTTACTTTGACATCATTTTCCTTCCCTAATCCTATGTCCATTGATTCTCTTAACATCTAAAAAAATGTAACAATCCATGTCTTTAAAATACTTTGCACATCCACAACCACCACCCCTCCCCCCACCCAACTGGGTAAACAAACTGGATTTTGTTTGGATGAGGCCAAGTACTCAGGATTGTGCACAGTAGCTCACTGACGTCTTCATGGACTTCTTCAACCGGGCTACTGTCCCCACGTGCTTCAAATCAGCCATCATCACCCCTGTACCAAAGAACTCTACACATTCAGAACTAAGTGACTACCACCCGGTGACATTGATGCCAATCATCAGAAGTGTTTTGAATGGCAAATATCTGAAACTCCTATCCTGACACACCGGACGTGTACCAATATGCCTACCGACAGAACTGCTCGGTAACAGATGCTATGGCATCCGTCAAGCACCTGGCCCTGACACACCTAGAAAACAAGGACACTTACAGTATGTCAGAATGCAGTTTCTGGATTTCAGTTCGGCATTCATCACTATGGTTGCACAGATTTTGGTGAACAAACTCGTACTCCTCAGTCTAAATATACCACTGAGCAGCTGGGTGTTGGACTTCCTAACCAACGGACCTCAGATAGTCAGGATGCACAACTGCTCCTCCCTCCCATCATCCTCAACATGGGCACCCCATAAGCCGTGTGCTGAGCCCACTGCTGTACATACTGATCACGCACGACTGCACAGCCAAACACCAGAGTAAACATATTGTAACGTTTGCCAGTGACATAATAGTGGTGGGACTTGTTATGCTGTGTAACTCCAAATCATTAAACTAATTAGAAGAAAAACAAGAGAGCCGGGACTCTCTGTTCTTTACTTAAAGTGAGGCATACTCATATAACACGGTAGTGTCATGATGTATGCAATTCATGTATTTTTACATATAACCCGTAATGAATCATTTAAATGAACAAGAATGCTTAAACAATGTATTTACAATATTACTCAAATACTACTGAAATACTGAACACACAGTACGAGTCATTACCAAAAACAATGAGACAACCTATAGAGAGGAGGTGGAAGAGCTCCAGACTGAGTGTCAGGCAAGAAACCTCTTCCTCAATGTCAGTAAGACAAAAGAGATGACTATCAGCTTCAGCAGAACTCGCTCCACTCACACGCCTCTTTACACTGGTACTATAACAGTGAAAACTGCGAGCAATTTAAACTCATGGGAGTACACATCTTGCACAATTCATTATGGTCCCAGAGTACATCCCACACGATTAAGAAAGCTTGCCAACACCTCTTCTCTTTGAGGAGGATGAAGAGAGTTGGACTGTGCACATCAATTCTCACTACCTGCTACAGATGCGCAGTAGAGAGCATCCTGACATGCTGCACCATTGCATGCTATGGAAACTACTCTGCAGTGGTCAGCAAGTCCCTACAACAAGTAACCTTCCTACCATCAGAGCACGTATACAGAAGGTGCCAGAAAACATCCAGCAATATTATGAAGGATCCTACCCACCTCTAATACTCCCTCATTCTTGTCCCTAACCTGACTCTTAGCATCCTGCACTGACCCCAAAAAAACCTATGTCAGAGCCACAACGTCGATGGACACTGCAGCTCTGCACCATCCTGACCTGAAGTTCCCATCTTGACCTAGTGTTTGTCATATATATTAAAATTTAGTTGAGAATGCAGATAGAATGATGAGTAAATTTCCAAATGACATCAAAATTGATGATGTGAGGACAGTGAAGAAGGTTGCCTAAGGTTACAGCAGGATTAGATTAACTGAAGAAAAATGGGCAAAAGAATGGAAAATAATATTTAACTCAGTTAAGTGCAAAGTGATGCACTTTGGGAGTTTAAAGTGGGGTAGGACTAACACAGGGAGCGAGAGCATCCTGGAGAGAGCTGCAGAATACAGAGATCCAGAGAAACAAGAGTGCCAACATAGGTAGACAAGCTGATCAAGAAGGTGTATGTCATTCATTGGATGGGTCATTGAGTACCCAAGTTGGGCTGTTATGCTACAAGATATTTCCGGGATGAGGAAGTGGAGGGATGGGTTAGTAAATTTGCTGAAGACACAAAGGTTGGAGGTGTTGTGGATAGTGTGGAGGACTGTCAGAGGGAGCCTGATAGGATGCAAAACTGGACATTGATAGGATGGAAAACTGGGCTGAGAAGTGGCAGATGGAGTTCAACTCAGATAAGTGTGAGATGGTTCATTTTGGTAGATCAAATATGATGGCAGAATATAGCATTAATGGTAAGACTCTTGGCAGTGTGGAGGATCAGAGGGATTTTGGGGTCCAAGTCCATAGGACACTCAAAGCCGTTATACAGGTTGACTCTGTCATTAAGAAGGTATACGGTGCATTGGCCTTCATCAATCATGGGATTGAGTTTAAGAGCTGAGACGTAATGTTGCAGCTAAATAGGACCCTGGTCAGACCCCACTTGGAGTACTGTGATCAATTCTGGTCACCTCACTACAGGAAGGACGTGGAAACCATAGAAAGGGTGCAGAGGAGATTTACAGGGATGTTGCCTGGATCGGGGAGCATGCCTTATGAGAAAAGGTTGAGTGAACTCGGCCTTTTCTCCTTGGAGCGACGGAGGATGAAAGGTGACCTGATAGAGGTGTAAAAGATAATGAGAGGCATTAATCATATGGATAATTGGAGGCTTTTCCTCAGGGCTGAAATGGCTAGTACGAAAGGGCATAGTTTTAAGGCGCTTGGAAGTAGGTACAGAGGAAATGTCAGGGGTAAGTTTTTTTACGCAAAGAGTGGTGAGTGCATGGAATGGGCTGCCAGCGACAGTGGTAGAGGCGGAATTGATAGGGTCTTTTAAGAGACTCCTGGATGGCTACATGGAGCTTAGAAAAATAGAGGGCTATGGATAAAGCATAGGTAGTTCTAGGGTAGGGACATGCTCTGCACAGCTTTGTGGGCCAAATGGCCTGTATTGTGCTGTAGGTTTTCTATGTTTCTGAGATATTGGTGAGATTGTTAATAGACTACTGTGTGTAACAAGTATTTGGTTAACCTACAGAGGGTGCAGAAAATGCTCACAAGGATGTTGCCAGAACTGGGGGACTTGACTTACAAGAAAAGAGAGCTGAGGCTGTTTTCCCTGGAGTGGAGGGAATTGGATGGTCACAGCTTTTTTCCCAAGGCAGGGGAGCCAACAACTAGAGGGCACAGATTTAAGATGAGAGGGGTGTAAGATTTAAAGGGAACCTGAGGGGCAAGATTTACACACAGATATTAGTGGGTATATGAAACAAGGTGCCTGTAGAAGTGGTTGAGGCAGGTACAACTAGAACATTTAAAAAACATTTGCAGATTCATGGATAAGAAAAGTTTAGAGGAATATGGGATGAATGCAACCAAATATGACTGGCTCAGGCAGGCACCTTGTATAGCAAGAAAGAGTTGAGCCAAAAGGCATGTTTTGTGCTGTTTAACACTATGATGCTATGAAAATGCACAAGTTAAAATCCAGTTATGTGACAAATCAGGTTTCCACAGTGCTTATGAGGTCTATTTGGATCTTTGTGGCTTTTTCAGAGAAGTATCACCTAAATTTAAATCTCAGGAAGTAAGGATTCTCCTTGTCATGTACTCGCAACATACACATTTCCAGTTTTTAGGAGCAATATTTGGATCTGATATGTTATTTTTAAGTATACATTTGAACTTATTGCAATGTTAAATATATAATGTAGTAGTTCTGTAAAAATAACATAGAACATACAGTACCTAATAATTTGCAGGCTTCCTCTACCATCCGCATTGTATTGTCATCAGAGTAAACTTTAAAATTCATAAAATTGTCTGGCACTCCAGCTGCTATTCTATAGAGAGAATAATGTTAATTTGAAAATAAAGTTACAATATTAAAACTTCTTACATATTAGCACTCCTGTCAATGCTGCCTAAGAAAGGTAAAGATATCACAGCTGTAGATTGAAACGTTGACAAGAGACTGCAGTCTGTCACCTGTTTCACACAATTACACAGCCCATGAATAGTTCCACCTGCTGAAATATTTAAACTTTCCCACTGGACCTGTCACACAACAGGTATCTTAGGCAGGTGATATCCACAATTGTAAGCAATGGGCTGAATAAATAGAAAAGTGAGTTTTATCTTCACACTAATCATAACCATTCAAATATACAAATTGTGCTAAACTGAAGATATGCTGTTGGCTTACTTTGAAGATGTATGTGGACCACTTGAAAGAAATGCTTGTCTTGTTTTAAGCTAACACAAAACTGTAGTTGTATCCATAAGGTGTAAGCAAAAATAGCCAAAGCTTCACCTATACCGTCAAAATATTGACTCTCATAGAGGCAGTACCTCTCATAGATTCTCGTATTATATATGATCTGAGCTCAAAGAATTCCCTGCGTCTGCAAATTGAGTAGATACACACAAGCTATAAACAGGAATCTGTTCAACAGATCTCAGTTTCATTGATTACATTGTTTTTAACCAATAAAGGCTTGGATTACAAGTATGCCTTTAATAATCAACAGAAGTCTGAGACACTCATTTGCCCTGAAACTGGGAAATCACAAATATTGCCCATTTCAAACAGCATTCCCATGTTAAAATGGTAGTTCAACAATGTTTGTGGTTATATTTTGGTTAGTGTAAGAAAACAATAAATATCTCATTTAAAAGTAACAGCATCAAGTATTACCTTAATTTCTCCCAACTTTCTTCTCCAAATGTTTCTATGATCAAAGACTTCAAACATTTGTTAATAAATCCATACTATAAAAAGAAAGTGTGTATGTATAAGTTAATTATCGCGTAAGGTATTTTAACATTAAAAATCTATTTTTGCATTTTATTGGTTAAAATAACTATATTTCAAGAACGAAAATCACATGTACTTCATAACTTACCATTTCGATATAAGAAGCTACAACCCTTCAAGCCCCTTTACTCTTACGGCTGATTCACCTTAGTCCACATTCTATTTGCTTTTATCAAATATATTCAAATATGAACCACCCTCGTCACTATCTTTTTAATGTGTACAAATGTCAAAAAGCTTTAGATTTACACCGGAACCTGCAATGCAAGTGTCGTTTAGTTATGTTGCCTGCATTTATATTCCAACTGATATTTATAATATCATGCGATTTTTCATCTGAAAGTTCTTGCCTGTGGGAAAATTAATTTTCGATTTACATTTCTTCTGCTCGCCATTTTAGGCTGCGTTTTTCAAGCACGTGCCCTATTTAAATTTTATTCCGGAACACAATCGAACGATCAACGTTAATTCACAACGTCTCTCTATTACTGTCAAGATATTCTACTCTACGATGTGATAAGTGCAATTATTTCCATTACAATGTACCCCAGCATCTAATAAAGGACAAATATAATCTATCGCACACAGAATGTTGTGATGTGACCTGTATGTCTGCAGACGTGATATATTTACATACTCCGAAATAACAACCCGCCAGGTCAAGGAAATATCAATTCACAATAACACCCAGTCTTTCTTAAAAATTATTAACAAATAAGCAATCTCTCACACAGTGTTTGGCAATTAATGAGCGAATTCATTGTCCGGACGCTTATGGTCCAATGATATACATAGCTTTCAATGTATCTCTTGGTGTAAACACTTACCATCTTCAACCAGGACACTGAGGTTTAACTCCATGTAGTTGGTGACAGTAGGACAAGGAGGCATTGAGTTATTGGCACGCTAACTACTTCGCTTCAAACTCACATCGGATCGGTAATTTCTGGTGCAATAGGCGACGATTTCCAATGCCCCTTCCTCTGCCACAAACAACCCGGCAATCGACGAGAGGCGTCGTCCACAGTTGATTTCCTGATCGCCGTTTCTTACTTTGCACTTGACCCTGGAGACTCTCTGTGGGCTTTTGCTCCAGTTGTTCGCGACGCCCCCTACAGAGCATCCGAGGTGTGTGAACCGGGCAGGCGACGTCTGCATCGATCAGAGCGAAGAGTCGTTAACGGCGCCGTGGATTGGGAAGCAAGTGTCAGAAAGCCGAATTCAGTTCCAAACCAAGCGCATTGAGTGAGAGTGGAAGAGCAAAGAAATAGAGACAAAGAGTGAAAAAAAAACAGAGGCAGGAAGAAAAGGGGTGAATTAATGTATTCACCCTTTTTGAGGAGATTTGGTGTATCACCAAAGACACTTGCAAATTTCTCCAGCTATACCGTGAAAAGCATTTTAACTAGCTGCATCACAGTCTGGTATGGCGTTTGGGGGGGGGGGGGGGGTTGGTGGTTACTGCACAGGATCGAAATAAGCTGGAGAGAGTTGTAAACTTTGTCAGCTCCATCATGAGCACTGACCTCTGCAGTATCCAGGACATCATCAAGGAAGGATGTCTCAGAACGGCAGTATCCATCATTAAAGACCCCTTTCACCCAGGGCATGCCTTGCACTCATTAGTACCATTAGGAAAGAAGTACAGAAGCCTGAAGACACACACTCAACAATTCAGGAACAGCTTCTTCCCCTCTGCCATCTTATTTCTGAATGCACATTGAATCCATGAACACTGCCTCACTACTCTTTTTAATTATTATTCTTGTACTACTTTTTTTAAATTTAACTATTATGTATACACTGTAATTCACATTTTTCTGTAACTTTGCATTGCATTGTACTGCTGCTGCATAGACAACAAATTTCACAACATATGCCAGTGATATTAAACCTGATTCTGATTCTAATTCTTTGGCTAGGATTAAAATGTTTGAGAGCCATTTGGACAGATACTTAGGAAAGGAGTAGAGGAATACAGGCTCAGTTTGAACAAACAAGAACAGAATAGATAGGTGTTGGGACCAGCGTGGATGATATGGGTCGACAAGACCCCCTTACTGTGCTGTCAATTCTGTCATAAAATCTGGGTAGCTGAGGTGTCAGTTTGCAAAAGAATGGCATAAACTTACCATACTAATTCTATGAATATATTTGCACTGATATATACAAAGCCTAATTTTTACAGATGTGTTAATTATTGCAGGGATGTTAGGTGTGCAGAGCAATCAAATTTGACTCTTTGAAATTTTAAATACTGTTTACATGTGGATAACTTATGTACTTAAGTTGTTCACTGGTCATTGTCTGGGCTATGCGCCCACTGTCCCCCTCTACCTCAATGTACTCCCAGTCTAATAAATACACACAGAAACCACACACATTTCATGCAGAGTCTTTTGGCAAGTATCACGCCTTCTGACAAGGATGATCAACTTGTACAGCAGTTTCAAAATGTCAGTGTTTAACTGGGTTGCATACACGAGTTCAGTGCGCATTTCTAGTTCTATCATGACTGCATAATCTTTTCACAGTTACCCATTCACATTTAGTTTCAGTTCACCATGATGACAAGACAGGAAACTTTAGTGTTCACACATAACCATAGGAATGAAGAAATCAAATTTCTTTATCCAAGAGCCTTGGTCCTTTAAAGCCACCGATTGAAAGTAATTGCAGGACTACTCCTAAAAAAAACCTATTAAATACACACAAATTAGAAATATACTGTACATGCAAACTTAAATATCCCTAATACATTTAATAATTAATTAGAGGGAATATGTCCCTTTGCCTACCGGTACCTCACCGCTACTGCCAGTTATCCCATACAGTGGACATCTGGGAGTTTCTTTCAGCCAGAGGCTGGTGAATCTGTGGAATTCATTGTCACAGATAGCTATAAAGGCCAAGTCATTGAGTATAGTTAAAATGGAGATAGTTGATTCTTGATTAATAAGGGCATCAGAGGATATGGGAGAAGGCAAAAGAAGGGAAGAAGGGGTTCAGAAGGATAATAATTCAGCCATGATTGAAGCAGAATTGATAGGCTAAAAGGCCTAATTATTCTCCCATGTCTTATTGGCATATAGTCTTATTTTGAACAGTATAAATTCATGAATTTCCTCTTTGGGGTTTGCCGATAGGCCACTGTCATAGATGATAATGAATCTGCAGATAGGGGCTACATTAAAAATCTGGCTGAGTGGTGCCAATACAACAACCTCTTACTCAATGTCAGCAAGACCAAGAAGCTGATTATTGGCATCAGGAGGAGGAAACCAGAGGTCCATGAGTCAGCCCTCATTGGAGGATCAGAGGTGGAGAGGGGCAGCAACTTTAAATTCCTTTGTTGTTATTACTTTGGAGGATCTGTCCTGAGACTGGTGCATAAGTGTAATTACAAAGAAAGCCCAGCAACATCTCTACTTCCTAAGGAGTTTTCAAAGATTTGACATGACATCCAAAACTTCGGCAAACTTCTGTGGATGTGTAGTGAATGTATCACAGCCTGGTATGAAGAAACCAATGTCCTTAAACGGAAAATTCTACAAGAAGTAGTGAAACAAAGAGTAGTTCATCACCAGTGAAGCTCTCCCCAGCACTGAGCAAATCTACAGTATATGGAGCATTGTTGCAGGAAAGCAGCACTCATCATCCGGGATCCCACCACCCAGGACATCCTCTCTTCTCACTGCAATCATCAGGAAGAAGGTACAGGAGCTTCAAGATTAAGGGACAGTTAGAACCCCTCAACCATCAGGCTCTTGGACCAAAAGGATTTATTTCACTCAACTTCACTTGCCCCATCATTGAAATGATCCCACAACTAATGGACTCACTTTCATTTTTTCATTTTCATTTTCAAACTTTTTTTTATTGATTTTCCAGTAAAGAAGAAATTACAAACCGGACTCTTCATCCCATGTTCTCAATATTTATTGCTTCTTTATTATTGTTATTACTTTTTGTACTTGCATAGTCTGTTGTCTTTTACACACCAGTTGAACATAGAAATTGGCGTGGTCTTTCATTGATTCTGTTATGGTTATTATTCTATGGATTTATTGAATTTGCTCACAAAAATAAATCTCAGCATTGTAAATGGTGGCATATATGTACTTTGATAACAAATTTACTTTGAACTTTTTGTTATGATACCAGCCCCCTCCTTTGCGAGAACTGCAAGAGCCCTAGTGAAGGGGGGGGGTCAATGACCCAAGAGAGAGAGAGACGTGCTGAATAGACACCGGAAATGGGAGAGAGAGAGAGACATGCTGAATACCACGTCCGGGGATGCAGAATAAAGCAACCCTGACCATTGTCTCATGAAGACCACGTGTAAAGCCCTCGGGCAAAGTGGGCTGGTTGAGAGAGAGATTGACACCTGCTATCCCGTGAGGAAGTATAAAGGAGGGTCTGGGGGGGACGACCCCTTTAGACGCACCAAGGAGACACGATAGCGATCCCGTCGTAGCGGGAAGCCATTTTGAAGGAAGCCACATGCGTTAGATTCCGAATCGGGAGTCTGTGGCTGGAATCACGGACAATCACTTTTAACTAACAACAGGAAAGCCTGCTCTCCTGATTCCACAGCTTTGCTTCATAAGGACCTGGGCAAGTGTTCCTTTTCTCACCAATCTCTCTCTCTCTCTCCAACACAGGAAACTCAGACTTTTGAATGACTGTTATATTTTTCCAAATGGACAAGATATTATCCCCTAGACAACGATAGAGCTTATTTCTGATTGATCATTACTATACCTGCGCTTTAGATTGAGTATTGACGACTTATGGTATCTGAATGTTTGTATTAACCTTCCTTTTGTGCCCCTTTATAAATAAAAACGTTTAAAAATGGTACCATCAGACTTCAGTGGACCTCTCTATCTTTGCTGGTAAGTGATCCAGTTACGGGATACGTAACGTTTTGAAATTCCGTTGAATTACCCTGTTCCTCCACTGGCACACTGCAGAGAGATCCACCATTTATATACAGGAATGGTGTAAGGTTTTGGTGCTTCTACTAATTACTTGAGGAAACGCCTGTTAAAAAGTAACATACTTTTAGCACAGTGATGATACTTAAGTGGTTCCAAACATCCTTTCTGGTGTTACAGTTGCTGAAAGAAAACATTTTTTTTATCTTCCTGCCTTACTTATTAGTTAATCTAGGGTTTTTTTCCCAATCCATTTTAAATTTTCTTTACATGATTTAGCATGGATTATACATTCTAATGGGCAAGTATTCAGCAGGACAGCATGCCTCAATAAGGAATTAATATGATTGCTTGAAGAAATATGCCAGTGATGCTTCTGTTCACACAGAACCCATATTCCCTGCAGAGAACGTGGTGCTGAAGTGGCTGTTTAGAACATAAAGCATAGAACAGTACAGCAATGGAACAGGCCCTTTGGCCTACAAAAAAAGTCAATTAAAAAGAAAACCCAAACCTACACAATGTCTAAACCCTCCACCTTCCTCATACTCATGGGCCTATCTAAATGTCTCTTAAAAGCCTCTAATGTATTTGCCTCCACACCATACCAGGCAGTGCATTCTAAGCATTCATGACTCTCTGAGTAAAAAACTTACCTTTCATATTCCCCTTGAATCTACTCTTTCTTGCCTTCAATGTGTGCCCTCTGGCATTAGAGATTTCAGCCTTGGGCAACAGATACTCTCTGTCCACTCTACCTATGCTTCTCCTAATCTTGTAAACCTCTGTCAGATCTCCCCTCAGCCTCCGACACTCCAGAGAAAACAATCCAAGTTTATCCAACCTCTTGTGATAGCATATGCCCTCTAATCTAGGCAACATCCTGGTAAAACTCTTCTGCACCCTCTCCAAAGCCTCAAAATCCTTCCTATAGTGGGGCAACCAGAACTGTATGTAATACTCCAGATGTGACCTAACCAGAGTTTTATAAAGTTACAACATAACCTCTTGAATTTTGATTTCAATGCCTTGACTAATAAAAGCAAGCATTCCATAAACCTTCTTAACCACCGTATTGACCTGTGTAGCCAACTACATGGAGTTATAACCTTGGACCCCAAGATCTCTCTGCTCAGCAACACTGCTAAGGATCTTGCCCTTAACAGTGTACTGTCTCCTTGCATTTGCCCTACTGAGGTGCTACACCTCACATTGATCTGGGTTCAACTCCATCTGCCATTTCTCAGCCCATCTATGGAACTGATCTGTATTCTTTGCCAGTCTTCTACACTATCCACAACTCCACCAATCCTGGTATCATCTGCAAATTTACTCACCCACCCATTTACATTTTCATCCAGATCATTTATATAAATCACTAGCAGCACAGATCCCTGCAGTACTCTACTAATAACAGACGTCCAGCTTGAATTAGTCCCTTCAACCATTACCCTCTATCTTCTATACACAAACCAGTTCGGAATCCAAACAGCCAATTCACAGTGGATCCCATGCATCTTAAACTTCTGGACTAGCCTCCCATGAGGGGCTTTGTCAAACACATCACTAAAATCCATGTAGATAACATCCACAGTCCTACCCTCATCAATCTCTCCCGTCACCTTGTCAAAAAACACAACCAAGTTGGTAAGACATGAGCTGCCCCACACAAGGCCATTTGCCTCCATATACTCATATATCCTATCCCTAAGAATTTTCTCCAGCAATTTCCCTACAGCTGACATGAGACTGACTGGTGTATTTCTCTTGTTCCCTTCTTAAGTAGAAGTACAACATTAGCCACTTGCCAGCCCTTTGGGACCTGGCTTAGTGAATTTAAATTGCAGCACAGACATCAAGTAAATGGTCCATATAAGAACCTACCTTTAGCTGACTGTTCCAAACACAGCCTTCATCAGAAATGCAGAATCAGAGTTGAACTGGAGGTCAAGTACCAGCACGTTTGAACATCCACACTGCTGCCTAGTTAAGTAGCAGAACTTTGACATGTTGAGCTCAGGAGACAGGCCATTTTATCTAGCCCTTTAACTTTACATCAGCCATGGCTAGCAAGTAAATGGATTTGTTTGTTTCGAAAAACAGGAATTATAGGCACACGACTCATCTTCGTGTTACTTTTCTGTAAAGGTCCTAATTAATTTCTAGGACTATAAAATTCTTAATTATAGTGATTAATATTATTTTTAGCATCTTAATTATTGAAGATTATTTGAACTATTTTAAGTATCTCTGATTATCAAACACATTGAGTCAGATCACACATACCCAAGCCTGACCTCTTATTTACCACACACTGTGGTCCTATGGTTGTTCTCGGTCTTTGCAATCACATGGTTCCCAGCACATTGTTAGCAATAATGATGCAGCCTTCTACAAGAAGTTGCAGACTAAGCAGGCCAACTAGTCCACAGGATGTGGAATCTACGATGCACCCACGAACTGCCCTACTTCCCTTTGATATTTTTACTGGCTGTTCACTGTGTATGAGAACCTACTCTCTCTTAGGCATTACAGGGCTTGGAAAGAGAAGAACCATCAGGACCATCCCATCAGAGATGCAGCTGAGTGAGCTGAGTGACCCGTGGACCAATGCTGCTGCTCTCAAGCCAGAGCCTATCCACTGAGTAGAAAAGACAAGGACTTGTGGCAGTTTAGAGCTTTGAGCAGTGCCCAATCAGCATTTGGGATAGATTGGCAAATTAAAGGAAGGCAGGGGCAAGCAGAGTGGCCATTGTTGGAGCGGGCATCATTGGAGTTTAGTTTTTGAGGCTTTATTTCTTCGAGGTTTCAGTGAGGAGAGGCTTGAGTGACAGAAGGCAAAAAAGCTGTAGGTAGAGTTTTATTTTTCTCCCTCACAGTTTTTCCTTCTTTATCGTTCCTCAGTTAGGAGCAGTACAGATGCCAAGCAAGACAGTGGAATGCTCCAGTGGGAAGGCAGGGAGATCCCCAGGGTCCCTGATGACTACACCTGTGAGAAGTGCATCCATCTGCAGCTTCTAACGCTCTGCGTTAAGGAGTTTGAGCTGAAAATGGATGAACTCCGGATCATTTGGTAGGTTGAGGGGTGATAGATAGGACATATAGAGAGGAAATTACACCCAGGGTGCAGGACACAGGAAACTGGGTGGAAATCGGTTAGGGGAAAGGGGTTAATGAACCTGTACAGTGTCCCTGTGGCCATCCCCCTCAACAACAGGTATATCACTTTGGATATTGTTGGGACAGGAAGGAGGGGGAAGACCTAGTAGAGGAAAGTCACAGCAGTCAGGTCTCTGGTACTGAAGGGGGGAGAAGAGGGAGAAGAGGACACTGTGGTGGTAGGGGATTCATTAGGTTGGGGAACAGAAAGCATGTTCTGTGGACGAGAATGAGATTCCTGGATGGTACGTTACCTCCCATGTGCCAGGGTCTGGGACATCTTGGATCGAGTCCTCAACATTCGTAAGTAGAAGAGTGAACAGCCAGAGGTCGTGATCCATGTAGGTACCAATGGCATAGGCAGGAAGAGTGATGAGGTTCTGCAAAGGGAGTTCAGGGAGTAAGGTGTAAGTTAAAGAGCAGGACCACAAGGGTTGAGATCTCAGAATTGCTACCCAAACCACATGATAGTGAGGACAGCAACAGAGAGATGATACAGCTTAACACGTGACTAAGGAGAGAGGGCATATGATTTTTGGATCATTACACTCTCTTCCAGGGAAGGGGGGACCTGTACAGAAGGGACAGTTTGCACCTGAACTGGAGGAGGACTAATATCCTAGTGGAAAAGTTTGATAGTGCTACACAGCGGTGTTTAAAGTAGCATTTCAAGGGGTGGGAACCAGAGCACCTGAACAGTTAGTGAAGAGGTTGTGCAGACAGATGTTGGTAAGATCTCAGGTAAAGTCAAGAACCAAAAGGATGAACATGGTGCAACTAATGTCCTGAGATGCGCATATTTCAGTGCAAGAAGTATTGTACGAAAGGCAGATGAGCTCAGGATCAACATCTGGAAATAAGAAACTGTAGCCATTGGTTGCAGAACTGGCAGCTCCATATTCCAGAGTTCAGCAGTTTGAGACACGACCGAGCGGGGGGAAGGTGGCATTAATAGCCAGGAAAATGTCACGGCAGTGCTCAGTCAGGACAGACTGGAGAACTTGTTGAGTGAGGCTTTATGGCTTGAACTGAGAAATAAGAAAGGTTTGAGCATATTAATAGGACTATTTTACAGACTGCCCATCAATCTAAGGAATCTAAAGGAACAAATTTGCAGAGAGGTCACGGATTGTTGCAAGAAACATAAGGTTGTTATAGTTGGTAATTTTAACTTTCCACATATTGACTGGGACTCCCAAATTGTCAAAAACTAGATGGGATCAAGTTGGTCAAATGTGCTCAGGAAAGTTTCCTTTATCGGTACTGAGAAGTCCCAAAGGGAGAGAGTACAATCTGCTTTTAGGAAATGAGATAGGGCAGGTGACAGAAGTTTGTGTAGGGGAACACTTTATATCCAGTGATCACAATGCCATTAGTTTCAAAGTAAATATGCAAAAAGATAGGTGTGATCCATGGGTTGAGATTCTAAATTGTGGTATCAGAAAGGATCTGGCAAGTGTGGATTGGGACAGGTTGTTTTCTGGCAAAAGTGTACTTGGTAAGTGTTAGGCCCTCAAAAGTGAAATTTTGAGAGCACAAAGCATGTATGTGTCTGTTATGGTAGCATAGTGGTTAGCACAAAAGTTTACCGTAGAGGCGACCTGGGTTCAATTCCCTCCGCTGCTTGTAAGGAATTTATACATTGTCCCCATGATGGCATGGGTGTCTTCCAAGTGCCCCAGTTTTCTCTTACAGGCCAAAAACATACAGGTTGGTAGGTTAATTGGTCACTTAAGAGGAAATCAGGAGGGCTAAATGAAGCCATGAGGCTGACCTATCCGAGAAGGTGAAGGAGAATCCTAAGGGATTCTATTAAAATGTTAAGAGTAAAAGGATTTCAAAGGACAAAATTGGTCCTCTGGAAGATCAGAATGGTAATACATGGGTGGAGCCAAAAGAGGTCGGGGAGACCTTAAATTCATTTTTTGCATCTGTATTTACTTAGGAGACTGACGCAGACTCTATGGAGTAGGCCAAAGCAACAACTTCATGGACCCTATACAGATTACTGAGAAGAAGGTGTTTGCTGTTTTGAGGCAAATTAGGGTGGATAAATCCCCAGGGTCTGACAGGGTGATCCCTTGGATACTGCGAGAGGCAAGTGCAGAAATTGCTGGGGCCCTAGCAGAGATAGACAGCGACAGGTGAGGTATCAGAGGACTAGAGGATAGCCAATGTTGTTCTGCTGTTCAAGAAAGGTTCAAAAATAAACCGGGCAATTACAGGTTGGTGAGCCTTACATCAGTAGTGGGAAAGGTAGTGGAAGGTATTGTGAGGGACCGGATATATAAGCACTTGGATAAACCTGGACTGATTAAGGATAGTTAGCATGGCTTTGTGCATGGTAGGTTATGTCTAACCTATCTTACATAGTTTTTCAAGTAAGTTACCAGGAAAGTTGATGAAGGCAAGGCAATGGATGCTGTCTATATGGACTTTAGCAAGACAAGTTTCTGCATAGGTGGTTGGTCAAGTAGATTCAGTTGCTCAGCATTTAAGGTGAGGTAGCAAATTGGATTAGACATTGGATTTGTGGAAGAAGACAGAGAGTGATAGTGGTTGCCTCTCTGACTGGAGGCCTGTGACTAGTGAAGTGCTGCAGGGATCGGTGCTGGGTCCATTGTTGTTTATCATCCAAATCAATAATCTGGTTAATTGGATCAGCAACTTTGTGGATGATGCCAAGATTGGGGGCATAATGGACAGCGAGGGAGGCTATCATGGCTTGCAGTTGAATCCGGTCCTGCTAAAAAAAAAAGGGTTGAAAAATGGCAGATGGAATTTAATGCAGACTATTGTGAGGAGTTGCACTTCAGTAGGAGCAGTCAAGGTAGGTCTGAAGAGTGTGGTAGAGCAAAGGGATCTGGGAATACAAGTCCAAAATTATTGAAAATGGCATCACAGGTAATTAGGATCATAAATAAAGCTTTTGGTACAATGGCCTTCATAAATCCAAGTATTGAGTACAGGAGATAGGATGTTATGTTGAAGTTGTATAAGATACTGGTGAGGCCTAATTTGGAGCATTGTGTGCAGTTTTGGTCACTGTCCTACAAGAAAGATGTAAATAAGTCTGAAAGAGTACAGAGATAATTTACAAGGTTAGTGCCGGGCCTGGAGGACCTGAAGTATAAGGAAAGGTTGAATAGGTTAGGACTTTATTCCTGAGAATGTGGAAGATTTGAAGGGGGTTTCATAGAAATTATGAGGGGTATCGATAGAGTAAATGCAAGCAGGCTTTTTTTCCACTGAAGTTGGGTGGGACTACAACCAAAGGCCAAAGGTTAAGGTGAAAGGTGAAAAGTTTAAGGGGAACATGAAAGGAAATTTCTCCAGTCAGAGGGTCATGAGAGTTTGGAAGGGGATGCCACTGGAAGCGGTGCATTGCAACTCGATTTCAGCATTTTGAAGTCTGGGTAGATACATGAATATTAGAGACATGTAGGGCTATGGTCCCGATATAGGTCAATGGGAGTAGGCAGTTTAAATGGTTCAGTACGGACTAGATGGACTGAAGAGCCTACTTCTGTGCTGTACTTTTCAATGACTCTATAACTTTAACCCTAGCTGGGTCCTCTGGGCAAGTGTGTCTGATGTCAAAACACCCGATGACCCCAGGTTACATCACTGATGAAGTGTCCCAGTGCATCTTAGGATGTCTCTCAACATCATCTTCATTGTTTTTAGTCCCATTTTCAGGGATATTTTGAAATAGATGAAAGAAAAATTGAAAGTAGAAAATTATCAGAATAACATGTAACGGGGTTTTTTTTCTTTTTCTTTGTTACTGTGTATGTAATCAAAATGGCGTCTTTGTTTTGTTAATAGTAGGAATGCTAGCGTCTTTGTTATGATAAGTGCTGGAAGCTTGTTTGGGACTGTAAACTGATTGTTGGCGGGATTTTGGGGAGTCGGGGCGATGGAGTGAGAGAGAGAGGACGGGATGCTGGAAGCTGGGCGACGGTCCCCGGCCCAAGGTTTTCGGTGATGAGAGAAGACGGAGACAGAGGAGTGTGGAGCGACTGGTCGACCACCGTGGGGGTCCCAGGAGGCGGGTCGAGGAAGTCGGAGGGGATCGAATGGTGGCCAGAAGACTTCAGTAATTGAGCTCCAACGGTTGTGCACGAAGTGGTTTGGACTTTGATAAGTTTGGCGCCTTTTCTTTTTTTTTCTCTTATTCATATATACTGTATCATTAGTAATCGCTTAGTTATAGTAATCTTTATAAATTGTACTCATTTAATCGCATAAGGTGTACTGTCTGTTTGTTGGGCGAGGCGGGGACATCACACAGCATCCACACCAGCTGATTACCCAGTTTGGCGGGGCCGAAGGCTGCTCCCCCTAGACTAGAACGAGCTGAGCGAGCCTGAGGCGACCCAGGGGGTTACATTGTGGGGTGCTGGTCCGGGATTGATTTCTGTGGAAGCTGTGTGATCGCCCTCTTTGAATTGTGTCTGCGGCGAAGAGCTGGTGTGCGTTTGTGGGTGTGCGATTGCCGGTTATCTCTGCATGTGTGTTGAGTGGGGTGGCTGCTGTTGGTAGCCCGGGGGTCGTTGTTCGAGTTCCGACTAGCGCTGACGAAATGGTGGTGGTACCATGGGTTGTCCGTACTGTTTGGAGAGTGAGGAGTGACAGGTTGGGATGTTTCAGCTATGGTGGGCTCCGCCCGGTTGTTGGAATAACGTCCAGCCCTAAAGGGGCGGAGCAGACCTCTCAGTTGTTGGGTGAGTGGCAGTGCTTGGCTGAGGGAAAGCGACAGGGATTGGTTGAAAGTTTGAGTAGGCGGGCTGGTAGCGTTGTTAGAACTGTCGGGCGCAATTATCTCGAAGTGACAGCTGCCAGTTCTGGGAAAGTGTGGGAAAATGCGTGTGGTTCGACTGGAAGTCAAATGCCGCAGCTGGGGGGCTTATCATATCCGTGGCAGGAGATTGGTGGGAAGTTTTTAGGGTATCCCTTTTGGTTAGGAGGGCAGATAAATTGCTTGCGGAGACAGGGGGATCTGTCAAGCGGATCAGTTGTTCCGTTGATCTGAGAGGTGTCGGGAAACTTAGAGGAGGCCCAGTGGGGGAATGGCTTGGGGTCTCTGGGGGAACACGTTCCCAGCAATGTACCAAGGGACTCCCGCAAGGAACAGACCCTATTCCTGAAGGCTTAGAGGGACCACGCACTCAGGTGTTGTTACGGATGGATGGAAGTCAAGTTAAAGCCATCCTCGGCACCGGGGCACCAGTTAAGTTGCTGTACAGTTTGTTTTATAACCGTTTTTGGAAGCCTTTACCCTTGATGACATTGACGGCACTGGAGATTTGGGGTACCAGTGCCGGTGATTATAAAGACGACGGTTGTTGGTCAGTGAAAATGGAGTTCTTAGAGGCAAATGTGGAGGTGACTGAGGTTCGTGAATCGTTAATGCTGATGTGTCCGGACACTGTTGAGACGGGCAGCGTTTCGGTTATGGAGAGAACCAATATCCTGTTGGTGCGCTTGGGGGCCTGCCCGGAGGAGGCGGGTGAGCGCTGTTTGGAGGCATTATCGATGCACCCAGAGTTTCGAGCTACTTGTGCGGACGTGTGTAGCAGCATTGGGCCGATACCGAATTCAAACCAGAGACGGTGGTGGTATGGCCTGGAGGAGTATCTGAGGGTGAGACCCTCTTAATGGACGCTGCGAAATACCACCAGGGAGGGGAGTTGACTGCTGAAGACACCTCGGTGAGGCAGAGGTTGCGGCGACTGGCCCCTACAGCGTGGCAGACGTAGGCAGCGTGTGTGTGGATTATATTGGGCCGTAGAGGCGATGGCCTATCTGAGTGGTGCGAAGAGGTTTAAGGTGCTGGATCTGAGGAGTGGATGTTGCCAGATCCCGATGAGTGAGGCCGCCAAGGAGAAGACGGCAGTTAAAAGTTTCCTAGGAGTCTTTCCGGTCCGAAAAGATACCACAGGGTATCTCCGGAGCCCTTGCAACCTTCCTGCAGGGCATGTGGAAGACCAGGGGGTGTGGAGGCGTTTGGAATTTTGACGTATGTGGATGATCTCCTGGTATTTGGATTTGCCTCAGGAGAATAGGAAGTGAGGTCGTTGTAGGAGCGGCTGAGAACTACAGAGTTAAAGTGTTTTCTGGACACGTGCCAGAGCTGGCGAAGGTCGCAGCTCGTGAGTGTCTGTCTCTACGGAATCAAGTTTGAAATGAAGACTGAGAGACCGGAGAGAGTGATCTGGAACCATTTGAAAGACTTACAAGTTGGAGAGAACGAAGAAAGTTGTTTGACTGAGGGCCACAGCGAACAGAGCCTGGAGAAGGGAGTTTGCGGAGGTGAAGAAATTGCGGACAAATCTTGGAAGGGGTAAGCGGTAGCTTGAAGGGAACCTGAAGATGACCATCGACAGTTCAAATGAAGTGCAAAACCTGAAGGTTGATCTGGAAGAAGTCATGAGGAGAAAAAAAGCTGGAGAGAAGTGCAGTGAATACTGAACTGGAGGGTGACCAATCTTTAACTGCTGCTTTTCAGGTCGGGGTGGAAGAAGCTGTTGGAGTAACTGCATTCCAGATTGAGATGGCTGGGATGCAGGAGTCAGAACTGCTGAGCCAGGGGCCAGAGAAGATGATAATCTCAATTGCAGGAGGCTGAAGAGACTGCAGGAGCAGTGCAGGCCACGCGTTTCCGTTTGGAGAAGATCAAACAGCAGCTACTGATCAAATAAATGAGGAAGAATACGGATTCGAAGGCTGATGTGCTGGATGTGTGGTACATGCTGCCTTTTGCTGACTTTCCCTCGATTGAGGAAGAGACCTTTGGCCCTTCTTCCACTGAGTCAGGTGTAGTGGGGAGGGTTAGCTGTGTGCAGTGTGGGGCATGAGTGAGAGGTTGAAAGAGGAGTTGGTAGTGGACCCAAGGTATCCCCAGCTGTGTCCTAGCCTAAGGGTTTAGGTGAGGGGGGTACGGAGGTCTCAGAAGGGTTTGGGAACGCCCAGATAGTTGGCCTATATAGCGCCTAAGGAACAGGGCGTGAGGTTTACTGTGTGGGGAGGAGATGTCACTGCTGGTGTTTGGGTTATGGTGTGTTGGCAGGAAAGGTGACGAGTTATCTAATAGTCATGAGGACATGACTTTTATTTGGTGGGGGGAGAGTGTAACGGGGTTTTTTTTCTTTTTCTTTGTTACTATGTATGTAATCAAAATGGCATCTTTGTTTTGTTAAAAGTAGGAATGCTGGCGCCTGTGTTAATAGTAGGAATGCTAGCGTCTTTGTTATGATAAGTGCTGGAAGCTTGTTTGGGACTGTAAACTGATAGTTGGCGGGATTTTGGGGAGTCGGGGCGATGGAGTGAGAGAGAGAGGACGGGATGCTGGAAGCTGGGCGACGGTCCCCGGCCCAAGGTTTTCGGTGATGAGAGAAGACGGAGACAGAGGAGTGTGGAGCGACTGGTCGACCACCGTGGGGGTCCCAGGAGGCGGGTCGAGGAAGTCGGAGGGGATCGAATGGTGGCCAGAAGACTTCAGTAATTGAGCTCCAACGGTTGTGCACGAAGTGGTTTGGACTTTGATAAGTTTGGCGCCTTTTCTTTTTTTTCTCTTATTCATATATACTGTATCATTAGTAATCGCTTAGTTATAGTAATCTTTATAAATTGTACTCATTTAATCGCATAAGGTGTACTGTCTGTTTGTTGGGCGAGGCGGGGACATCACACAGCATCCACACCAGCTGATTACCCAGTTTGGCGGGGCCGAAGGCTGCTCCCCCTAGACTAGAACGAGTTTGAGCGATGCCTGAGGTGACCCAGGGGTTACAAACATAATTTAATCACAAAACAATATAATAGTAAATATATAAGCAGTAAAAATAGAGAACATGAAGAGTCCTTGAAAACGAGCCCATAGTTTGCAGGAACTTTTCATGTTGGGTTGAGTGAAGCTGAATGACTCTGTTGAAGTCAACAACTGTATTCAAATTAATTTGTTTGCTATAAGTGTGACTGAAGCAGAAGGAGGTACCAACATTACCCATCCTCCAATTCTGCATCTTATGGAATGGCCTTGCACTCAGTACTGAATACATGGCAGGCTGGGAAATCAGATATACCCACAGCTGACATCCTGCACATTCACATTTTCTGTGCTGCGGTGTATCTAAAGATGCACTGCTGTGTTCACTGCAGCTCGCCTTCAATATGTTTCAAGCACCTTTGAGAGCTGAAAGTTGTCTAAAGGTGATCTGAGTCTTTCTTGATCAGGTCTTCAGGATCTGCTTGTAATGCTGGTATCATGCTTTGAATCGGGTTAGTAGCGTCGGCACATCGGATGTTTTATTAAATGCTGCTGTCAGCGTGTTGCCCAGCATATGAGGGTTACAGCTCATTTTAAACAAAGGACTGTGAATCACTGAAGCCCTGTTTGCTGATGACTGTGCCCTCATGGCCCACCAGGAGAACCGCCTGCAGATGATTGTCGACAAGTTCTCCGCAGCCTCAAAGCTGTTCAGCCTGACAATCAGCCTCAGTAAGACAGAAGTTCTCCTACAGCCTGCACCAAACAGTCACCCTCCTCAGCCATGCATCACCGTCGACAGCACTGTCCTGAAGAATGTGGAGAGCTTCAAGTATCTAGGAAGCACCATCTCCAGTGACGGATCCCTTGACAAAGGGATCATAGCAAGGATCCAGAGAGCCAGTCAGGCACTCGGGAAACTCCGTGTCAAGGTTCTGGAGCACAAGGACATTCAACTTTCAACCAAGCTCAAGGTGTACAAGGCTGTGGTCCTCACCTCTCTCCTGTACGGCTGCAAAACCTGGACCCTGTACCACAGGCACATCAAACAGCTGGAGCAGTTTCACATGTGCTCTCTGCAGTCGATCATGAGGATTCGATGGCAGGACCTAATCACCAACCAGGAAGTCTTTGACAGAGACAACAGCACAAGCATTGAGGCAAGGATCCTACAGGCCCAGCTATGCTGGACTGGCCATGTAATCCTCATGGGTGAAACAAGAATCCCCAGGCAGCTGCCTATCAGTGCCACCCCAAAAAAAGATTCAAAGATTCAAAGCCCCAATTTGAAATCGTACATCAAATGGGCAGACCTCCAGCCTCGACAACTTGAGGAGTCCGCAGCCGACAGGGCTGCATGGCGCGCCCTGACCAGTAAAGCTGCATCTGACCTTGACGATGACCGAAATCAGCACCTTGCAGCAGCACGAGATTGACGCCACAAAGCTGTGTATGCACCTGTTCCAACATCCGCCATTCTATGTCCAACCTGCAACCACATGTGTGCTTCCGCCTTCAGTCTCCGAAGCCACACGCTTATCCACAGATGACTGCACAATGTTTAGTCTTCCTCAGACCCCGAGAGACAACCTCCACAAATAAAGGACTGTTGGTTTTGGAAAATCAGCATAGAAACAGATTAGTGCAGGTGAGCAGACAGGCATCAAGGTTAGCAAACTGGATGGCGGGTGTGAATTCTATGCTATTTAAGACACTTGTCAAGATATTGGAGTGCACCCTGCTCTAGTGTTTTGAATGGACATTTGTTGCACAGGAAGTAACCTAGTTCATAGGACTTACCTTATATGGTATCATAACAGGCTGCCATGGTGGTGAGGGGCAACTAAAGGAGGAAGTATGATTGATGATAGCAGAGGGCATCTCTGTGCTCTCAGATGTGGTTCCATGTGTTGCTGCGGTGCAATCCATTCCCGAAACCATAAGTGGTTTCAAACCACCCTGAACAATACACACAGCAAGAGCAGCATCACGTGCTGAGCAGCAGAATTTAGAGGTTCCGTGGTCAATGTCAGTGACGCACGTGGACAAAAATGCAGCATAGGAAGTTGAGTCTGGCAGAGACTCCTTCACCATCATCGTAGGCAAAAGACAGAAATCCCAGAGGAACCCATTGAAACCCTTCTCTTCACTGGCTTACTGTTGGGTTTGCTCCTTGTTTAAGAGTGAATTACAGACCACAAGTTGTAGATCAGACCTCAAAGGGCAATTGAGATGGAAGTGGCTACTGCAGCCCGATTATGTGAGATGTGCATCTAATGCTGGACAAATGTCGGACATGCTGATATGGATTACACTCAGACCTATTTTCCAATGGCAATGATTGAAGTGGGCATGATCAAAAGTATAATGTAAATGAAATGGCCGACATCTGCCTAAAATGCTAAATGTTTCCAGCATTCTCAGTCTGTATCACACTTGAGCACTTGATTTACTTATTTTGCAAAATGGTCATTCACTTGTTGCGTATTTGGTGTATGGCCCTCCTTACTGTTCATTGATAATCTGTCTAGTTAAGCGTATAAGTCACTGCTTGTCATGGGCGTGCTGTGGAAGATGACTTGTCATTTTGAGACTGATATCAAAAACACAAATTTTTCTCTCAGTGATGCATGAGAGCAAAAGCTCTCACACGTTAAGGTTTCCAATGGGATTTTTTAATTGTCACAGAATCTGCTCATTTTCCACGGAAAATCACTTAGAAGGACTAAAGGCACAATAGTCACAATTGGCTGGTGCTAATCCAGCTCAAAATTTCACAATTAAGTATTTGTTTCGGGCAATATCAATAAATAACTGTAAACTATTTGCTTTTATGTTGGTGAATTTTGGGCTGTCATCTTGCATCCCATTCATATTTCAGGTGGTGCTGAGGTGTGATTGCAAATGACTTAACAGGGCTGATATGCATTGCATCATACAAGTCCTCTGATCCCACCATGTCTTTCAATGCTACACGATTAATGTGCTTCAGCTATTTTGGCATTCATTCTATTTTTATTTTTAACTCATTCACACTGAATGGCTCATAAGGGGCAAAAATTTTTAACTCTCTTTGCTTCAGATTCCCAGCTACTTTAAGAACACCACCATCATTCTTGTAACTAAGAAACACAAAGGTAACGTGCCTTAATGACTAATTGCCAATGTCTCTAACATCCACCGTCATGAAGTGCTTTAAGAGGTTGGTTATGGCAAGCATTATCTCTGGTCTCCCAGACGACCTTGATCCACTGCAATTCACCTACTGTTGAAGCAGGTTAAAGTTCAAAGTAAATTTATTATTGAAGTACGTACATACTGTACATGTCACCATATACCACCCTGAGATTCATTTTCTTGTGGGCAAGAAAGAAGAAACACAAAAGAGTCAATGAAAGACAGGACAGACAACACCCAATGTGCAAAAACAGACAAGAAACTGTGCAAATACAAAAAGAAAGCAGATATAATAATAATAATAATAAATCAATAAGCAATCATTATTGAGAACTAAGATTGTGGGAACAGTTCAGTGATGGGGCAAGTGAAATTGAGTGAAGTTATCCCCTCTGGTTCAAGAGCCTGATGGTTGAGTGTTAATAACTGTTCCTGGACCTGTTTACGGTTGATACCATCTGCCTGGCCCTACCCTCATTTCTGGAGCATTTAGGCAGAATGACACCTACATTAGAAAATTGTGTGCTGGGCCTTGTTCAGGCGAAGTGGCGAATATCTTCAAAATCCTGAAAGAGATAAGGGAGTTCCAGAAAGAAATAGAGCAGCAGCTCCGTGATATTAAGGCAGAGCTCGCCAGCGTTATTCAAAAAATAGCGGTGGCAGAGACTTGCATTAAGAAGGTGGAAGATCGTGTTCAAAACGTGGAATGGATACCGAGCAAGACAATAAAAATAATACATCACCAAGAAGGTAAACTGCTTGACCTGGAGGGAAGATCACAGCAGAAAAATATCAGAATCTACAATGTTCCCAAAGGAGCAGAGGGCTCGTCAATGACGGAGTTTGTCGGAAAGTTACTGCGGGATGCGCTGGAGCTTACCCCGGCTATGAAGCTGGAAGTCGAAAGAGCCCACCGCACGTTAGTCCCAAAACCTACCCAAGATAGAAAGCCACGCTCAATAATAATTAAATTCCTTCGGTACAGCACCAAGGCGGAGATTCTATGAAGGGCCTGGGGTAAGAAGAGAGTGTTTTTAGAGGAAAAATTAATATATTTCGACCAAGATTACCCCCCCTGCGGTCCTCCAGAAACCAAAGAATACTCCGAAGTAAAGCAAGTATTAAAGCAAAATAAGATTAGATTTCAAACTCCGTACCCTGCGAAACTTCAAGTTTTTTATGACAACGGGACGTGATTGTACCAGACAGTGGAAGAGGCGACTACAGACATGAAGGCCAGAGGGTTGCCCGCCAGCGTGATCAAACCAAGGGAAAGCCTGACTGAGGAATTGTCCCGCTCGGCTTGGGAAATACTGCGAGAATCGAGAAGGCAGGAGACGGGAGGAGGCCGAAAGAAACATATCAGGAAGAGACCAGGAGTTTCCTAAAGACAGTCCTCACCCCCTTCTGAAGAGCCATAAGGTTTGGCTAACTTTAAAAATGTTGAGAAGCTAAACAGAAGCAAAAGTACACGGTGATATACCTATCTCGAGAAATACTTATTATAATGTGGATTTTATATTACTTAGTTGTTATTCTTTATTCGCTCACTTACTCCATTTTCCCCACCAAAATGAGAATATATATATATATATATGTGTAATGTGTGTGTGTGTGTGTGTGTGTGTGTGTATGTGTGTATATGTATGTGTATATATATATATATATATATAGGAGGAGTACTCAGGGAAATCTTTTCTATGTAATGGATTTGTTCACTGACTTTTATGAATACTGCAATGGGGGCCCTCAACTCACAAGTAGGAGGGGTTATCCCCCACAGCTAGACATTTCCTCTGGCTCAACGCAGGGTCATTTTCTAGAGACCTCAGCCTTGGAATCACACGTTCGTTGCCATTTTTGTTATTATTTGAGTTTCTTGGTTCTTACTTGTTCAGGGAGTAGATCGATTAAGTTTTATTCTAATTTCAATGATACATTGACAGATAAATACAGATGGCTAAGGACAAGGTAAAATTCATTTCTTTTAATGTAAATGTGCTATTAAATCCAATCAAACGTAGGAGAATTTTATCCAAAATTAAAAAAGAACAAGCCCATGTAGTATATTTACAGGAAATTTATTTAAGTGGTAATGAGCATAAAAAACTAAAGAGAATAGGCTTCACTAATCTGTTTTTCTCCTCATATAAATCAGGACATAGGAGAGGAGTTGCTATTCTTATCTCAATTAAGCTAAATTTTGAAAAAAATATTCGAAATGGGAGATAAGGAAGGCAGATATATTCTGGTAAGGGGGAATATAGACGGCAATTCAGTTACTCTATTGAATATATACGCACCCCCGGGAAGTGGTATTGGTTTCTTTCAGAAAATTACTGATATTATGGTAATGGAAAGAGAAAGTCTCCTGATATGAGGGGGAGACTTAAATTTACAATTACAACCAAACTTAGACTCTTCCAATAGAAAAACCTATGAAACAAAATCTTTACATAAGAAAGTTAATACACTTTTTGAGGATGTTGGTTTAATTGATATATGGTGGGACAGAAGGGATTACACTCATTATTCTGCTCCACATTCTGTATATACAAGAATAGACTATTTCATAACATTTGGAAAAGACAAAGACAAAATAAACACCTGTGGAATTGGGACAATAGATGTAAGTGACCATGCACCTATATATTTATCTGTTGATTTTGACCTACAACCAAAGAATACTATTTGGAAACTAAATTCAAGTCTACTCAATGATCCGTACTTTAAGGAACAAATTAAAACAGAAATTGGTCTCTACTTAGAATTTAATGATAATGGAGAAGTTTCACCTCCCATTTTATGGGATACTCTGAAGGCGGTCTTAAGAGGGAAAATTATAATTATATCTTCATATAAGAAAAAAATAAGGAATAAAACATTAGAGGAATTACAAAATAGGTTGAAGGAACTAGAGAAAACACACAAATTGAATTTGGCACAGGATATATTAGGGGAAATTAAAAGAATTAGGAATGAAATAAATAATTTGGCTATGCAAGAAATCAGGAAAAACTTAATGTTTCTGAAACAGAGACATTATGAAAGTGGATCGAAATCTATAAAAATATTGGTGTGGAAACTGAAAAAAAAGATAGCAGAAGATACAATTCATAGAATTAGGGACCCAAGAATGAAAATGATAAAAAATAAGCTACCGTAGATTCCGGACTACAGAGCGCACCTGATTTTAAGCCGCTGGCACTAATTTTAGAAATAAAATCATTTTTTTAAATGTAAAGGCCGCACCGGATTTTAGGCCGCACCGGATTTTCGGCCGCAGGTGTCCCACGTTGTAATATGAGATATTTACACAGAAAGATATTACACGTGAGGATTTTTTTAACTTTTAATTAAATCCATATGGTAACAAAAACAAATACATATTGCAAATGCTTTTTTTCGAACCGTGCCCGTACGCGGCTACTTTTAAATATACGTTGCGTATACTTCTTTACTGAACAACATTCCAATATCTCCTAACGACTGGTAAAAAATATATATACTGCAGCCTACCAGGAAAAGTTATTGATACCTTTAACTTAAAAGCAGAGTTCGCTCAGATCCAAAGCCGCTCGCGTAATCCGCTCCCCCCCTCCTTTCCGTTTCATCGCAAACGGCATTTAAAAGCAGATTTCGCTCAGATCCAAAGCCGCTCGCGTAATCCGCTCCCCCCCTCCTTTCCGTTTCATCGCAAACGGCATTTAAAAGCAGATTTCGCTCGGATCCAAAGCCGCTCGCGTAATCCGCTCCCCCCTCCTTTCCGTTTCATCGCAAACGGCATTTTCCCACAAGACGCCGCGAAACCGGGTGTGATGTCATAGCATCCCGCGATGTAGTACAGAAAACAAATATAGTTTAAACTAAGTAGGGTAGGTAGCACAATGCTTCGAGTGTTTTCCATGTTGATGAGGGTGAGTACAAATGACTGATTTACAATAATTTAATTGTGAAAGTGCGCTTGATTTATCGTACAATTTCATTGGACCTCTGTGAACTACTCATCAATTTTATTGGTCTACTGTTACGAGGCAAAATGTTTACGAGGCGGCATGAAAAAAACCTTGCATTAGCCGCTTCGGATTATTGGCCGCAAAGTTCAAAGCTGTTCAAAATGTGGGAAAAAAGTAGCGGCTTAAAATCCGGAATCTACGGTAAGTGAAATTCAAGCAGCTTCTGAAGTGTTTTACAAAACGCTATATTCCAAAGTTCCAGGGGGAAGCATAATCCAAATTGACACCTTCTTGAATTCTCTAGAGTTACCCACTTTAAGTGAAGAACAAAATAGAAGGATAACTGCTGACATAACTGAAGCTGAATTAAAAGCTGCAATTAGTAGGCTTAAATTAAGCAAGTCACCAGGATAAGATGGGTATATGGCAGAGTGGTACAAAGAATTTAAAAATGAGTTAATTCCTGTTTTACTCCCCACATTGAACTGGGCTCTAAAAAAGGCACAAATGCCACCCAGTTGGAAGGAAGTGATAATCTCAGCTATACCGAAAGAAGGCAAGGATAAAATGGAATGCGGGTCATTTAGACCAATATCCATTCTTAATGTAGATTATAGGTTATTTACCTCCATCATGGCCAAACGATTAGAGGAGTTTCTACCCATACTGATATGTAATGATCAGACAGGTTTTATATGACAACGCCAGACAATATACGAAGGACACTTCACATTATGGATCATATACAAAAAAATAAAATCGAAGCAATAGTGATAAGCGTGGATGCTGAAAAAGCATTTAATTCGGTTAATTGATATTTTCTTTACAGAGTTTTACATAGATTTGGTTTCCAAGACACAATTATTAAAACTATACAGACACTATATGACAATCCTACTGCTAGGATTAAAATTAATGGATATTTATCAAATAGTCTTACCCTAGAAAGGGGCACGAGACAGGGTTGTGCATGGTCACCACTACTCTTCACGTTATATCTGGAACCATTAGTTCAATACATCAGACAAAATGAAGATATCAGGAGAATTACTACTAAAGGGACAGAGCATAAATTGGCTTGTTATGCGGATGACATTTTGATCTATCTAGGGCAACCAACATACTCTTCACCTAAATTGATACAATCCTTTGAACAATATGGTCAATTATCAGGATACAAGATCAACATAGATAAAACCCAATTACTTTCATATTACTATAGCTCACCAAGAGAAATTGAAAGTCGATACCCCTGGGCATGGCACACAGAGTCTTTCAAATATTTGGGCATCATTATGCCAAAAGATTTGGCAAAATTATCAGAATGTAATTATTAGCCTTTATATTAAAAATTAAGGAAGATGTGGCAAGATGGAGCCTGATTCCTTTTTGCAGTCTCAGTTCAAGGATTGAGTCTATTAAAATGAATATACTACCCAGACTGTTATATCTCTTTCAGAGCCTACCAATAGAGATTAATCAAAATCAATTCAATGAATGGAACAAGATGATATCAAGGTATATTTGGCAGGGTAAAAGGCCTAGAGTTCATCTCAAAACTTTGCAATTAGCAAAGGAAAAGGGGGGGATAAGGCCTACCTTCTCTTAGAGATTATTATTTTGCAGCACAGTTGAGAGCTGTGATATGTTGGTGCAACCCATCATATGATGCTCAATGGAAAAACATTGAGGAGCAGGTACATACAAGCAATCCCCATACAAGCAATTTTGGCTGATAACAGCCTGCAAAGGTACATAAATACTATTGATAACCCATGGGTGAAATTGACTCTTAAAATATGGAAAACTACTATAAAAGAATATAATCTAGAGGGAGATATTGCAATTCTTAAATGGTGTGCATATGACTCTGATTTTACACCAAATAAATTGGATGCTAGATTTAAGGACTGGACAGCTAACGGAATAACAGTTCTTTGCAACATAATGAAAGAAGGAACACTGTTCAGTTTTGAAATGCTTAAAGCGAAACTCTTATTAGAAAAACAAGATTTTTATCGGTATTTACAGATGCGACAATATGTTAATAAGACGCTTAAAAATGTAACATGCTTGATAGAGCTCTTTAGAAAAGCATATAATTCAGATAATGGTAGTAGAATCATTTCAAGCATGTATAAGGGGTTGTCAAATCTTAAAACACATTCGACTTCATACATTAAAACAAAATGGGAGAAGGAAGGAGGGATAATTATATCTGAGGAAGAATGGACAATAATATGGAGATATCAATGGAAGTGTACCAATTCACAGAAATGGAGGGAGTTTGGATGGAAAAACTTAATAAGCTATTTTATTACACCCTCTCAGAAATCCCATTATGATAGTAACCTCCCTGTTTGCTGGAGAAATTGTGGAAATCAAAATGCAAATCATTTTATCATATTTTTTGGGACTGCACTGTAATCAAAAACTATTGGAGGGGGATACACAATGCCCTACAAGATATCTTTGAAAGTGAAATACCCTTGGAGAGTAAGACCATATATTTTGGATATATACCTCAAGAATGGTTGAAAAGAGATAAATATTTATTGAATATACTGTTGGTGGCTGGTAAAAAGACTCTTACTAGGAAATGGTTATCACAGGAGAGTCCATCTTTAAATACATGGATGGAAATTACAATGGACATTTATAAAATGGAGAAGATAACAGTATCTGTTCATCATAAGCTGGAACAATTTGATTCATATTGGGAAAAGTGGTTTAACTACATAATGCCTCATAGGCTTGATTTTATTCTCACAAATCAATGAATCTATTGTAAAAAAAAAAGATCACTCCCTACTTGTACATAGTTCTTTCCTTTTGTTTGTTTTTTCTTTCCACTCTTTTCTATAAGTGTATACCCCAGATAAATACTTTGTGGAGATTTTGTTATATATATGATTATATGATATATATGTACAATGTCTGAAATACACCTTATGGAAATGTTTGTTTGATGAACTTCAATAAAAAAAATTACCAAAAAAAGAAAATTGTTTATTGACCAGAGCTCCACATTCAATGCTATAATTCCATACAAACTCATTTCCAGATTCCTAAACCTGGAACTGAACACCTCCCATTGCAACTGGATCCTTGGATTTCTGACCAACAGACTGCAGTCCATAAAGACAGGCAGCAACTCTTCCACCGCTATTATTCTCAACACTGGCGCCCCACAAGGTTTAGTCCTCGGCCCCCTATTCTACTCTCTATGCACGCATAGTAGTGTTGCACACATTGCTCTAACTCCGTCTATGGTTTGCAAATACCACCGTAGTGGGCCACATCTCAAATAATACTGAGTCAGAGTATGGGAAGGAGATAGATCCTAGTGGCATGGTGTCACAGCAACAACCTTTCCCTCAATGCCAGTGAAACAAAAGAGCTGGTTATTGACTTCAAGAAGGGGATGCTGTGCCTTCTGCTGTTTACATCATTGATGCTGGGGGTGAGAGAGTTGAGAGATTTCTACTCCTAGAAGTGAACATCACCAATAATGTGTCCTGCTCCAACTGTATGGATGCCATGTCCAAGAAAGCTCACTAGCTTTGAAACCTCTGATTCCTCAGGAGGCTAAACAAATTTAGTATGTCCCCTTTGACCCTCACCAAAATGTATTAATGTATCATAGAAAGCATCCTATCCAGTTGCATCTTGCAGACATCACTCTGCCCAGAACCACAAGAAGCTATAGACAGAACTCAGTATGTTAGACAAGCCAGCCTCCCCTCTGTCCCATCCACCCTGGACATCCTCTCTTCTTACCCCTCCCATCAGCCTGAAAGCATGTAACACAGGGCTCAAGGACTGCTTCCATCCCACTGTTACAAGGCTATAGAAAGTTTTCGTAGTACAATAAGATAGACTTCTGACCTTACACCTTTACCTAGACTGTACCTAGACTGCACTTTCTCTGTAACTGTGACTCTTCATTCTGCATTCTGTTATTATCTTACCTTGTGCTACCTCAATGTACCATTGTAATGAATTGATCTGTATGAACAGTATGCAAGTCAAGTTTTTCACTGTACTTAACATATCTGACAATGTTAAACCAATTTACAAACTTGACTGAAAATCCACCATACTATAACATGCCATCTTTCACCAGATTGGAACCCAGTTCCTAAGACATTTACAATGATTACAAGTGACTTAAATGTAACAAAACACATGGCAGATTATTGATAGACAGAATAGTTGGTGATTCAAAGTAGTTATATGGATGAGTGCACAGGTTTTGTTGGCCAGTTGGGTACTACTTTAAGCATAGAAATAATATCATTGAATAGTTCCTACTGATTTTTGTTTCTCTTTCAGCTCAATTACTAATACTAATACAGTTACTAATATAATTATTCTAGTTACTTATGAAGCAGATATTCCATGTTATCCAGATGAGTGTATATCAAGAAGTAAAGAAGCAAGTGCAAGGTAGTTAAATGCGTCAACTTTAGAGCAGAACTTCAACAGGAAGAGACCCTGTAAGGAGATTTAAATATATACAGAGGTTAATGTTCGAAATTGTCACAAAATTGTTCTAATTAAAGGCAAAAGTGTTTGCAAATGTATATTGTAATAAAATTGCTTCTTTTAGATTACCAGTTTACAATATTCATCTCACCTGTGCACCTATCAATAGAAAGTAATAGAATCAATAGAAAGTAGTACAACCTGGGACAATTCCTAAATAGTCTACAGAAATTGTGCAGATTCAAGTTCTGACTATGAGTTGCTCTTCTTGAATAGGGCAACTTGGGAACAATGAGACTATTTACAAACCATTGGTACAAATATATAATAATAGAAAACTGGTATCAATGCTGAAAAGTAGCCCAATAGCTGCAATACCTGTAAATTTACCTGTAGTTCTGAACTGATTTGAAATTGTTAAGCTTGCAGTGATATCAAAATATTTAGACAATATTTGTCCGATGGGAATTGTGTATTGAAAGATCAATAAGCATGAGAGACAGACAATTAATGAAGTGGTTTTATATGTTAACAAATACATACATATATTGTTACGAAGTATGAACAACTCTGATGGGCAGAAGGGTACAAAATCGCCAATGTCCCTCTCCCCCTTTTGGAGAATCACAAATCGCTACTATTCCGATGCTGTTATCAAGGAAGTAAGAGAGACAAAAGGGACTCTGCCAGGGCAGTTGTTATTGATAACAGCTCATGAAAGTTAATGAGAGAGAGACAATTCAGAGATACTCAAAGTGGAATGTCTCCTACTAACAAAAGAGAGTGGAACAATTGATTACGGCTATTGTCTTTTGGAGCAGGTTTGTGTACTTGGTACTGTTCTATTCATTGAAACCCCTTGGGGGCAACCAGAGTGGGCTGCTTTGATGGGTTACATCACCTTAACCTGATTGACACCTGAGACCCCGTGAGTGGGGATAAAAGTGAGGTCTGGGGTAACACCCCTCAGACGCACCAGGAGAGACGCTAGTGAGCATCAGAACCCCCACAAGACAAGGTGGGAGATCGGAGACTGAATGAAGGGTCGGTAAATTTTAACTCACAGTGTTTTATAGCGAGACCGGTGGGGGCTTGTGTGTGTGTCCACCCTTTCCTGGGTGACGAGTCCCCCACGGAAGAACGGTCTAGCTAAAGGACGGAGGGGTCATACGTGAATGGCCACAACAACAACGCATTGACGGATCAAAATCGGAAAGGAAAGTTAGCAAGTCAAAAGCTGTTACTGTTCTCTCTCTCTCTCTCTCTCTCTCTCTCTCTCTCTCTCTCTCTCTCTCTCTCTCTCTCTCTCTCTCCAACAATTGAAACACCGCGACCAACAACTACCGCAGCCTGCATGAACTGAACTGAACTTTATATTTCCATCTGACAATTCATTATCCCCTAGACAACGATAGAGCTTGTTTCATTAGTGATTATTATTATACCCACACTTTTAAGTTTAGTATTGCTAACGTATATTCTCTGTATATTCGCATTGATATTATTTTGTATATTTTTGCTAATAAATATTGTTGAAAAAGTAACACTAGACTCCAACGGACACTTCTATCTTTGCTGGTAAGACACCCAGTTACGGGGTTCGTAACAATATAAATATATATTTCAACATTATATACATGCATTATACAATATATTGTGCTATATATATGCATACACAGTAAACATGCACACACACGCATATATAGAGATATATAGATAGAGGGATGATATACACATGCTCAGTGGCCACTTTATCAGGTACAGGATGTACATAATCATATGGCCGGTACATGTACAGGCCTTAGAGGGACAGGCTCCATTAGTCTCAGGATATTAAATATTTTTCAGACACTTGACTGTTCAAAAGATATGCCACTGAAGGCCTACAGTGGGATACTTTGTGTCCAAGAGGGCAAAATTGATTAGATAGTGGAAAGATGAATGGATAATAAGAGTTTAGGCATGAGCACAAAGACAGTAACAGTGAAAAATTTAAATAAGTAAATGAGAATACATTAATACTCACAATAACATATTTTTTTCATTTGGAATTAGATTTGGAAAGAACATCAATGGAAGGTTGTTGCTGGTTGAGATCCATATAATCCTTTACCATCTGATTTCTGAATCTGTGTTAGAAAAGTAAAAGTAAATCTACACTATCAAAGAGAAATAAAGTAGGCTTGCAGGGGAACATAGTCTAAAACAGTTCATTTCCAATGTGCAATCGAGAAAGACTGAGAAGGAATGAATTTAAATAACCAAAAATATTTGCTGGTAAATGAGAATAGCAATTGTGGTAAATACTACAATTCAAGATGCCCATAGAAATGTGCTGTATTCTAAAGAAGGAGGATGTCCATGTTCCATCAATGAACAGTTAATTAGGAAGACATAATGTTTGGGCCAGGACACAGAAATATGGCAAATTTTAAATTGAAACAAAGAATTATATTTAAAAAGAAAACCTTACAAGCAACATTCAACAAAGTCATTTGAAAAGGTATTGGACAAAAAGCTAGCTTGCATTCTCTGCAGCCTCTTGAAAATGACCACTGCAAGACTTGACAGATTTAAATTTGCATTGAAAATTAATGCTTAGTATTTTGAAATGCCATTGCTCAATGGTACCCCCTTGTGATGCTTGGATGCAACTACAACAGAAAAACAGCTGTGGTAGTTACCATTTAGTACAGATATGTCCTGTACTTGGGAGGCAACTTGTTAACTTCCCATGTTTCCAATATTATTTTGAATTGAGGTCCTGTATGCTTCTTCATACTATGTGATATAAAAGATTTAAGCCATTACTTAGAAAAATGTTAAAGAAAATAACAATACATAATACATAATTTGTTTGACTCTTTTCTACTGTTATATTTGTTATACTACATATATATATAAAAATATATATATATATATATATATATATATATATATAAAATTGGCCAATTTTAAATACTGGAAGTATTCATTATATTGACAAAATAATTAATACAAAAATTAGCTGGAAATGAGCACAATGCTATGTGAAAATTAGCCATTGTTTCCTGTCTTACAATCAATGTTCCATCTTTTTTTTTCAGCTATGTGCGGATCAACTATTGCTCTGAGAAGGAAATTTTTGCATGGCCTGAAAACCGAGCAACACTTTGAATGTTTTTTTCAGTAATATGCACATCAAACAAATGCAAACTGCAAATCACAACACAAGTAAACAATGTCAGGCAGTCAAAACAATGACAGGCACAATGCCAAAATTAAGATCTTTTGACTAGACAATGTCGGCATTTAGCAGGCTGGTGTTTTATTAACAGTAAGGTACCAACTTCCATTCTGTGCTTGTTGTTACAATTTGTAACAGTGTTGTAACTTGAAACACTGTCAATGTATGTTTCAAAGGAAAGGTCGTGGTATGTTAATTATTTAGAACATTTATGGATTATATCTATTAACACATAATTAATTACAAGGTATTTCACAATTATGTTAACATAGATTTCAAAATTATATAAAAGAAAATTCCAGCTGTGTAGCGACAAAAACTATTTACATGGGAATATTCCAGTTACTGCGTGACCACGCACTCACACAGCTTAGAGGGAACAGTACTTACGACAGTCACCACACCTCAGAATTATTTATTTGGAGTGTTTTGATAGATTGAATAATGAAATATAATGCAAGAATTTCTTTTAAATTAATGAATACTTCCAGTATTTAAAAAGTGGATGGAATTCTGGAAGAGAATGTTGAAAGACAGCCCACTGAAACAATTCTTAAGAAGATAAAGTACTAAACTAATATCATTTCAAGGTGGAGCAATGTGCCGCAGAAGTACTAGAAGAGGTTAATGGAAAAAGCAGCTTGTGGAATAATTCACCACTGAGTGGTATTAAAAAGTACCATGAAGGAACTAAGGAGAAAGAAACATCTTTGCTAAAAAGGATCACAGAATCAGTCTGGTAACTATCAATTGCTTAGCCTACTGAATGGTAAGGAAATGATTAGAAATTATTAGAAACTAAATGAGCACTCATGATGAGGATAGATCAAAACTGCTAAATTAAATTTGTGAAGAATTTGTCTTGTGACAAAAATAGCATAATGCATAATGTTTTGATGTCTTGACTCTGATAATGTTGTTAATATTAACTCTCAAACTATTTCATAAAGTTCTGCATTAGAAATAAGATGAAAAACTAAGGTCTCTATTTTATGTGGTGAAATAACAAATTGGATAGAACAAGAGCTGATAGCAGATAACAATGGTGAACAAAAGTTAACACACCAGTAGTTAATGTTGAAACTATTGTTCACCACATATATACATGATCTTAGTAATAAGTGTATCAGGGTGGAAAGCAAAGTTTGCTCAACAAATAAAACTGGATGAAAATAACATGACATTAAAATGGAAGGAAAAGTAGCTTCAGTGCGAAACTAGGGTTCTAAATCTAAGCAAAGGTAAAATGAAGGTATAAAGATTGGGTTGATTTTGATAGATTGGGTAACCTCAATAAAATGAATGATAGGGAATGGCTATTATTTAAAGAACGTAACAGTAATATATTCCTGCCTGGCATGATTGGCATAATAATACAAAAGAAAAAGCAACCCTCATGTGGCTCACGAAAGAAGGCGAGGATAGTTTTAGATCCAGAGAGGATGCAAGGCTACCAAAGTAGAAAACCCGAGGGCTGGGAATAGTATAGATATCAGCAAAGATGATGAAAACAGCAAAAATGAAGTATGAGATAAAAGTGCAAGGAATATTAAAGTGAGCTGTAAAAACTTCCACAAACACATGTAAAAGTTTTAGTGAAGTCGAGAGTAGGTCCCCTAAGTCAGAGATGGAAATAAACAAGGGGGGAACCCGCAGACAGCGCTCAATACTAGCAATGCCAGAAAAATATGATCCAAAACGTCAACACAGAAAAATACATGGAAACAAAACAAGGAACATTTATTGCTTGTGGTGGAATCTGAATCTGTCCTTGTCTTCAGAGGTGATAGCTGCTGGAGGCTTGGGACATCCCGTGGAGGAAGCTTGACTACTTTCTGCAATATATTTTGTATATTATAAGGATCAGAATAGAGCTAATGTTTTAAAAATATAATCTGCAATTCTCTGCTCAATATCTGGTCGCTGTTTCGCCCTTCATATCATTTTATTTATTTATTTAGCCATACAGCATGGAGCAGGTCCTTCCAGTCCCATGAGCCACACCGTCCCAGCAACCCCTGACAATCCCGATTAACCCTGACATAATCATAGAACAATTTACAATGCCCAATTAACCTACTGATCGGTATGCCTTTGGACTGTGGGAGGAAACTGGAGTACCTGGAGAAAAGCCATGCATTCCACAAAGAGAACATGCAGGCTCCTTACAGATGACACCAGAATTGAACTCTGAACTCCAGTGCCCTGAGCTGTAATTGTGTCACACTAACTGCAACGCTGTCTTGGCTTCCATCAGTCAGAAATGCTAACCACAATTAGCAGAGTCATGGATTAATTTCCAGAGTAAAGGAATCAGAATCAGGTTTAATATCACTGGCATATGTCATAAAATTTGTCACTTTGCAGCAGAAGTAACATGCAATAAATTTTACAATAAGTTAATAAATTGATGAAGTTATTAGTGCAAAAAGAGAGGGGAAAATATGAGGAAGTGTTCATGGGTTCAGAGTCCATTCAGAAATCTGATGGCAGAAGAGAAGAAGCTGTTGTTGAACTCTGTGTGTGTGTGTGTGTGTGTGTGTGTGTCTCTCTCTCTCTCTCTCTCTCTCTCTCTCTCTCTCTCTCTCTCTCTCTCTCTCTCTCTCTCTCTCTCTCTCTCTCTCTCTCTCTCTCTCTTCAGGCTCCTGTGCCTCCTCTTTAATAGTAGCAATCAGAAGGGGTTATGTCCTTGATGATGGGGATCCTTAATGATGGATATGGATGCCACCATTCTGAGTCATCGCCATTTGAGGATGCCCCCGATGCTGGGGAAGATAGTGCCCATGATGAAGCTAGACAATGATGCAACCGGTTAGAGAGCTCTCCACGGTACATTTGTAGAAATTTATCAGTGTCATTGGTGACATACCAGGTCTCCTCAAACTCCTAATGAGATATAGTGACTGTCAGATCTTCTTTGTAATTGCATAAATATATTGGCCCAGGATAGATCTTCAGAGGCATTGCCACCCAGAAACTTGAAACTGCTCACCCTTTCCACTGCTGATCCCTCGATGAGGACTGGTGTGTGTTCCCTCAACTTCCCCTTCATGAAGTACACAATTAATTCCTTGGTCTTACTGAAACTGTGTGCAAGATTTTTACTGCAATACAACTCTATCAGTTGATCTATCTTGCTGCTGTACACCTCCTCTTCACCTTCTAATATTCTGACAACAATTGTGCTGTCGGTCAATTTATAAATGACATTTGAGCTGTGCCAAACCACACAGTTATGGGTGTAGCGCGAGAGAGAAAGAGAGAGAGAGAGTAGAACAGTGGCCTAAGCACATCCTTGAGGTGCAGCAGTGCTAAGTGTTAGCAACGGAAGAGATGTTATTTCCGATCTGCAGAGACTATGGTCTTCCAGTGAGGAAGACAAGGATCCAGTTGCAGAGGGAGGTACAGAGACCCAGGTTTTGGAGAATGTTGATTAGAACTGATGGTATGATTGTGTTGAACACTGAGATGTAGTCAATAAACAGCAGCTTGAATATAGGTAGGTAGGGAGCTGGATGCTAGGCATCAGAACATGAAAGCTTGAGGAAAATGGAACCAATGCTATAACAAGGTATTCCAAAGCTCCATAGTCTTATTATAGAATTATTCCTGTCCTACATGAGCTCCATATCCTTTTCTACATCAAAACCTTTCATGGGACAGGATTTAGAGAATAAAACCAAATTATGAACATTGGTACTCTGAAAACCTGAAGATCATATTTAAAATGTTAACCTGTTCTTCAATTTAATTGTTGGTCATAATTTAATTGCTGTGCACTGTCAGTGTTCTTTCATTCTGTTTCAGACTACAGATTTTTTTCTGTAAATAAAATGCAAACCCTTACCAATTTTCTGAATTACCTGTTTGTCTAAAGCTTTAGAGCACAGTACAATATACAGGTGGTGCCAAAATGGTTGCTGTGATACGTTTAGTGTGGTAGTGTAGTGGGTAGTGCTTGTCAGTCTCACTTTCAGCTTCTACTGCTGGCTAGCTGTCACACGAAACGGAGAGCTGAATGTGTAAGCCTCTCCCTGCCAATACACAGCCTCTCCAACTGCAAGCCTCATGTAGCGCCTCCTCGCTGGCGACAGACGGAAACCGAACACCTTTCAGACTCAGGCTGATCTACAAAGGACAGGGAGGAGATCTGGCCCCTGCACATGTACTACGCAGGCCCACCAGACACGCTCTGGTCCATGCTCCAGCTACGACCCAGATCTCCAGCTACGGGTAAATAGCCCCACTGCCTTCAAGAGAGACGAAGGCTACAGGAGTAAATCCAGACAGCAAATCCGGAGTGGAGCCCCTCAGGCAGCTGGGTGTCATTGAACCTCCTTCCAGCAGCTCCTGCAGCCAGATTGGTGCCAGACATATTGCTTTGTAAGCTTTCCTTTGGGTTACACTGGTGAGACTAAGAGGGGGATCTTGATGACTGGGCATTTCAGGATCTCCGCATTTTCCACCCAGGCTTATAATGACCATTGTAATGGCAATTGTCATCACCCATTGTCCTCCGAGACAGATGCCAACCACAATGTACAGGAGGGGTACAGGAGTGAGGTAATTTGATTGAATTAGTGCTGTCACAACAACAAACATACTCAAAATCAGGAACTGATTGTGGACTTTAGGAAGAGGAAATTAGGAGAACATGCTCCTGTTGATATTGAGGGCTCAGTGGTGGAAAGGGTGAGCAGCTTCAAGTTCTAGGATGTCAACATCTCAGAGGATCTATCCTGTGCTCAACACATTGGTACAATCCTGAAGAAGGAGTTTGAGGATATTAGGTATATCACTAAAGACTCTTGCAGATGTACGCTGGACAGCATTCTGACTGGTTGCATCATGGCCTCGTATGGAGGCTCCAACGGGTAGGACCAAAAGAGGCTGCAGAGGGATGTAGACTCAGCCAGTTCCATCATGGGCACAAGTGCCCCACCATTGAGGACATCTTCAAGGTGCAGTGCCTCTAGAGGGGAGCATCCATCATTAAGGACCTTCACCATCTGGTAATTGCTCTCTGCTTGTTACCAAGAGGAAGGAAGTACGCAGTCAGATTCAGGTTTATTATCACATGTGCATCGAAACACACAATGAAATGTGTCAGCCTGCAAGTGGTGTCACATATTCCGGCACCAAGATAACATGCCCACAATGTTCAGCAAAACAACACAAACAGCAGCAGCAACAACAACAACAACAATACAAATTTTCCCTCCCTCCTACCTTCACTCTCTCCTCTCTCATGTACGTACACACACACACACACACACACACACACACACACACACACACACACACACACACACACACACACACACACACACACACACACACACACACACACACACACACACACACACACACACACACCACCCCCCCCCCCCCCAACCTCAGGCCAAGTCCAGGTCTACAATCCTTGCCCTAGGTTGTCAAACACTGGGTCCCAATATTATACTTTGCCCCAGGTCTCAATGGTCATAGATTTGACATTTGGGCCTTAACTTACGAACTTGCTTGGCCCTCCAACACCAGTGAATTGGGAGTCTACAGAAGCTTGAAGACCCACATTCAATGATTTAAGAACAGGTTCTTCCCTTCTGCCATTAGATTTATTTTTTTTTATTAGTTTTTCAAAACATTTTACAAATTAAAAACCCCAAATCCCAATGAGGAGCATTAATACAGTGCAAAATTAAGCATACAATAATAATATGCTACAAAGGAATAAAATTTAACAAAAAAGCACCTAAATTAAAGACAAGTAAGCTTAGTGTCCTCCCCAAGCCCCACAACACAAGAAAAAAAACAACAACTCCAGACTGACCACAACACAATATAGAGAGTATAAGTCAGGACAGTCAAACTCCCAGACTGTGAATACACTTAGCAACAGAGGATAATAATGCCTACTACCAGAAAAAAAAGGAGCTGAAAGCAAGGGACCGAAAAGAAGAAAAAAAAACCCTAGTCAAGAGGAAGGTTATGAAAGTACTCGATAAAAGGTCCCCAGACCTTGTGGAACTTTAAATCCGAATTGAGAACTGAATTATAAATTTTTTTGAGGTCCAAGCAGGCCATAATGTCGTTAAGCCATTGCGCATGAGTGGACGGGCAACATCTCTCCATCTAAGGAGGATCAAGCGTCTAGCCAGGAGAGAGGCAAAGGATAGTATTCGGCATTTGGTCAGACCCAGACATAAATCTGTCTCGCCCCAAAAACCGAACAGAGCAATTAAGGGGTTTGGTTCTAGGTGCTGATTCAGAATACCCGATAATGTAGCGAAGACATTTTTCCAGAATTTCTCCAAGCTAGGACAGAACCAGTACATATGGATGAGAGAGGCCACGCCCCTCTTGCATTTATCACAGAGCGGACTAATGCCAGGGTAGAATCGAGATAGTTTAGATTTAGACATATGGGCTCTATGAACAATCTTAAACTGTAAAAGGCAATGGCGAGCACAAAGGGAGGTTGAGTTAACTGATTTGAGAACTGAGTCCCAGCTCTCCTCGGATAAGGAGATATTTAAATCCTGCTCCCAGGCCATTTTAATTTTATCCACAGGGGCCCGTCGTAAGGCTGCTAGTTTATCTTGGATAATTGATATTAAACCTTTACCTAGTGGATTAATGGAAAGAAATAGGTCCATAGCATTTTTCGCAGGCATTTCAGGAAAGTTAGGAATTAAAGGAGCAATAAAGTGTCGGATTTGGAGATATCTGAAAAAATGAGCATTAGGCAGGTTGAACTTAACAGAGAGCTGCTGAAAAGAAGCGAAGTGATTATCAATGAAAAGATCTTCAAAATGTCTAATGCCCTTCCTATACCAAACATGGAATGCTGAATCGTACGTAGTAGGTAAAAAAAGGTGATTATGTGCGACAGGGCTAGAAACGGAAAACCCCTGGAAACCATAGCATTTCCTGAACTGAGCCCATATACGCAAAGTGTGTCTAAAAAGAGGATTAGCTATTGATCTGGGCAGACTACTAGGGAGTGCAGAGCCAAGAAGTGCAGAGATAGATAATTCTTTAGTGGAGCTCAACTCCTTTGCCACCCAGTTAGGGCACTCGGGTTGACCGTGGAAGAAAGACCAGAAGGTAGCACAACGTATATTAGCTGCCCAATAATATAAGCGAAAGTTAGGTAAAGCCATGCCACCCTCTTTTTTAGATTTTTGGAGGTGGATTTTATTAATTATAGAGCGCTTATTCTGCCACGGATATGACAAAATAATAGAGTCTAAGGAATCAAAAAAAGATTTAGGAATAAAAATTGGGATAGATTGAAATAAGTATAAAAATTTGGGGAGAACATACATTTTAACAACATTAATACGACCTACCAAAGACATAGATAGAGGTGACCATTGTACCAGACTCTGTTTTATAGCATATGAAAGATTGACAAAGTTTTCACGAAAGAGATCTTTAAACTTCCTTGTGACTGTAATTCCAAGATAAGTAAATTGATTATGGACTACTTTAAAAGGGAGATCATGAAATATTAGTTCTTGTGCTTCTTTATTAATTGGGAAAAGTTCACTCTTATGTAAATTAAGTTTATAGCCAGAGATCTGGCTAAACTGGTCAAGAAGTGAAAACATTAGAGGTAAGGATGTAGACGGATTTGAGAGAAAGAGTAATAAGTCATCAGCATAGAGAGAAACTTTATGCTCAACACCCCCTCTCCAAATCCCGGTCAATTCAGGACAGTTTCAAAATGCTATCGCCAGAGGTTCTATAGCCAAATCAAAGAGAAAGGGACTTAAGGGGCATCCCTGACGGGTGCCACATTTGAGATTAAATACTTGGGATTTCTGAAAATTAGTTAAAACAGAAGCAGTAGGACACAGGTACAGCAATTGGATCCAAGAGATGAAACTTTGGCCGAGGTCAAATTTTTCTAAGACTGCAAAAAGGTAGTTCCACTCTATACGATCAAATGCTTTCTCCGCATCGAGGGAAATAACACATTCAGGAGTCCCAGTTGGAGCTGAGTATAAGATATTAAATAGACGCCGAATGTTAAAAAAAGGGAGACGGTTTTTAATAAAGCCTGTTTGGTCATCAGAGATAATGGAGGGAATAACGGTTTCTAATCTATGAGCCAACACTTTAGCTAAGATCTTAACATCAACATTGAGCAGAGAGATCGGCCTGTACGAGGCACACTCTGTTGGGTCTTTGCCCTTTTTTAAAAGAAGAATAATAGATGCCTCATTAAAAGAGGGTGGCAATTTGCCGTAATTAAACGAGTCAGATAATACTGAAAGTAACTGAGGAGAAAGAAGTGAAGAGAATGATTTATAAAATACTACAGGGAACCCATCAGGTCCAGGAGATTTCCCTGAGGACAGTGCAGAAATTGCAAAAGATATTTCTTCTGATGATATAGGCGCATTGAGTTTGGCTTTGAAATCAGATGAAAGTGAGGGGATATTCAGATTCTGTAAAAATTGATCAACAGAGATATTGTCATTCAGAGATTCAGAGGAATAAAGCGGAGAATAAAAAATTTTAAATGCGTCATTAATTTCTAAATGATCCGATGTAAAGTCTCCGTTCTCCTTCCAGATCTTTGTAATATGTTGTTTGGCTTTGGAACGCCTCAGCTGATTGGCTAGGAATTTACCAGACTTATTCCCATGAATGTAAAAGCGGCTCTTGCTTTCGAGAAGTTGGCGTTCGACAGGTTGAGTGGACAGAAGGTCAAATTTAGTTTGGAGTTCAACGCGCTTCTTGTATAATTCAGGGTTCTTAGTTTGGGCATATATTTGATCCAAATCTTTAATCTGGTTAATGAGGTCTGATTGATCTGCACGGGATCTTCTGTTGAGATTTGCTGTGTAAGAGATTATTTGACCCCTCAGATATGCTTTCATGGCATCCCAGACAATCTGGGATGGCACTTCAGGTGATGTATTAGTGTTAAAATAAAAGGTTATCTGATCCTTAACAAATTTTACAAAATCATCATCCGATAATAAAGTTGAATCAAACCGCCAGTGTTTATTCCTCTGAGGGAGACCAGGAAAGTTCAGAGAGAGGGTAATTGGGGCATGGTCAGAAATCAGTATACTCTGATAGTCACAAGAGTGGGCAAATGGGATAAGTTGGTTATCGAGTAAGAAATAGGCAATTCTAGTGAAGGTATGGTGAACATGTGAGAAAAAAGAATAATCTTTCTCCGTAGGATGGAGGAAACACCATATATCAGAGATACCAAAATTAGAGAGAAACGATTGGATAGCTAAGGCAGATTTAGTAGGTGCTCTGGTAACAGAGGACGATCGACCCAGTTTAGGATCCAACCAACAGTTGAAGTCACCACCCAGTATAAGAGAGTATGAGTTTAAGTCTGGTAGTGAGGAAAAAAACCATTCAAAAAAGTTAACATCATCAAAGTTGGGGGCATACAGGTTTGCTAGTGCAACTTTAGTGTTATATAGTTTACCAGAAACAATAATAAAACGGCCATTTGTATCAGATATTTTATTATGGAGTTCAAAAGGAATATTTGAGTTAATAAGAATGGAGACTCCCCTAGCTTTAGCAGCAAAGGATGAATGAAAATGATGACCCGCCCACTTTGACAGAAGCCGGGAGTTATCAAAACAACGAATATGAGTTTCTTGAAGGAAAGCAATGTCAGCTTTGAGTTGTTTGATAAGTGAGTTTCAATAAATTCTACAGCAGACATCTCTAGTGGAATTTTGTGGGATACTTTTAAGGCATATATTCGTGGACAGATTATTTCATATTCTGCCGGAGTTAGGAAATGAACTAATTCTAAAATATTAACATTAGTTGATAAAATTAAGGCAATTGACAAGATCTACTCATTGACCCCTAGTAAAGAACTTTATAAAGAAAGGGTGGAACTTCAAATGAAGCATAGTTTATTATTAACCTCCTCGATTGAAAGTCAGTTAATTAAATCAAAAGCTCAATTCTATACATATGGAGATAAGTCTGGTAAACTACTAGCTAACCAATTGAAAATTGTTTCGGATAAGCGACAAATTACTAAGATTCGCAAACAAGATGGTACTTTGACGATTGATCATAAAGAGATAAATAAAGCCTTCCAAGATTTTTATAATTCTTTATATCAATCAGAATGTACTAAGAACTCTTCTATAATGAATGAATTCTTAAGGAAATTGAATATTCCAAAAGTAACTGTTGAGGATAGTGTATTTTTGGACACACCTATTACGGAGTCTGAAATAGAAAAGGCTATTTTCTCAATGAACTCGGGTAAAGCTTCGGGTCCAGATGGTTTTTCTGCAGAGTTTTTTAAATCCTTTTCTTCTATACTTTCTCCTTGGCTTTGTAAAATTTTTAAAGATGCATTAAGTATAGGTAAACTACCACAATCTTTTTATAAAGCTTCTATTTCCTTAATTCTTAAAAAAGATAAAGACCCCACTGAATGTGCATCCTATCGGCCTATATCTTTGCTGAATACGGATTTTAAGATTTTTAGTAAAATTTTGGCTATTAGATTAGAAAATATATTGCCTCGGATTATTTCTGAGGATCAGACTGGATTTATTAAAAATCGCTATTCATCTTTTAACATTAGAAAATTAATTAATATTGTTTATACCTCTTCATCTAAAATCCCAGAATGTGTCATTTCCTTAGATGCCGAAAAAGCATTTGATAGAGTCGAATGGTCATATTTATTTAATACTTTGCAACATTTTAATTTTAGTTCAAAATTTATGACATGGATTAAATTAATATATCAGAAACCTTTAGCTTCGGTCTTCACTAATAATCAAAGATCCCCTTTTTTTCAGTTATCTCGGGGCACAAGGCAAGGTTGTCCTTTAAGCCCTTTATTATTTGACATTGCTTTGGAACCCTTGGCTATAGCTATTCGTGAATCACCCAATATTTCAGGTATTACCCGTGGGGAGACGATGTATAAGGTATCATTATATGCGGATGATTTGTTATTATATATATCTGACCCTGAAAGATCTATTCCTGCTATTTCTTCTTTGCTTGCTCAATTTAGTAATTTTTCTGGATATAAATTGAATTTTAATAAGAGTGAACTTTTTCCATTAAATATGCATACTTCAATTTATAAGCAGGTACCATATAGAATTGTTACAGACTATTTTATTTATTTAGGTATTAAAATTACTAAAAAACATAAAGATTTATTTAAAACTAATTTTTTGTCTTTAATAGATCAAATTAAGCAACTTGCTAATAGGTGTTCCCCACTATCTTTGTCTTTGGTAGGTAGAATTAATGCCATTAAGATGATGATACTACCAAAATTTCTATATCTATTTCAAGCATTACCAATTTTTATTCCTAAATCTTTTTTTGATATAGTTGATTCTAAAATATCTTCGTATTTGTGGCAGAACAAAAATCCTAGGCTAGGTAAAAAATATTTACAGAAGCCTAAGAAGGAGGGCGGTTTGGCTCTACCAAACTTAAGATTTTACTATTGGGCAGTTAATATACGGTATTTGATATTTTGGACACAAGAATCGACTATAGTTGCTGGCCCACAATGGGTAAATTTGGAATGTAAATCTGTGCAAGATTTCTCATTGATCTCAATCTTAGGATCTTTACTTCCTTTTTCGTTATTCAAAATGAATAAACAGATAACTAATCCTATAGTCAAGTATACATTACGAATCTGGTTTCAATTTCGTAAATTTTTTGGTTTGAATAAGTTTATGCTGTCAAGTCCTATAATATCTAACTACTTTTTCCGACCATCATCTATAGATCAAGCTTTTCTTTTATGGAAAACAAAAGGTATAACATGTTTTCGTGATCTGTTTTTGGATGATAACATTATGTCCTTTGAACAGTTATCTAATAAATATAATTTATCTAAAACCCATTTTTTTAGATATCTACAAGTTAGAAATTTTTTATATAATGAACTAAAGTCTTTTTCGAAAGAATGTCCATTGGACATTACAGAAAGAATTTTAGCTCTTAATCCTTGTCAAAAGGGCTTAGTAGCTATCATTTATAATATGATTATGAATGTACAACCAGATATATCAGAAAAAATTAAGAAGGAATGGCAGGAAGAATTGCATTGCCCTATATCTATTGAGCAATGGGAAAAAATTTTATTATTGGTAAACTCATCCTCTATCTGTGCTAAACATGCTCTAATACAATTTAAGGTTGTACATAGAGCTCACATGTCTAAAGATAAACTTGCTCGATTTTATTCTTATGTTAATCCAACCTGTGATAGATGTCATTCTGATATTGCTTCGTTGACCCATATGTTTTGGTCTTGTCCTTGTTTACAAAACTATTGGAAAGATATTTTTAATATTATTTCAAGAGTCTTAAATATTAATCTCCAACCACATCCTTTTACCGCAATTTTTGGTCTACCAATGATAGATAATAAGCGTTTATCCGCTTCATCCCAACGAATGATTGCATTTGTTACACTAATGGCTAGAAGATCTATTTTACTGAATTGGAAAGAAATTAACCCTCCAACTGTATTTCAGTGGTTTTCTCAAACTATTTCCTGTTTGAGCTTAGAAAAAATTAGAAGTGTGGTTTTTGACTCTTCAGTTAAATTTGAGGAAACTTGGAGACCATTTATTCAACATTTTCATATGAATTAAATGGTCTGATCCTGAACCTTATTGTTACTATCCTGAATTGTGTGGATGGAGGTTGGGAGTCATTGGCACTGCTGTATGTATTTAACATTATGCGATTGCCCATGTTGGTTAGTTTTTTTTTAGTTTTTTTTTAGTTGTTTTTTTTTTGCGGGGGGGTTTCTTTTTTTTTCTTAATTCCTTTACATTATACTATGAGTTTGAGAGACTCTGTGTATTGATTAATACATATTTGATTGTTAATTAATCTATTATGTACTCTCAAATGTTTTGTACTAATATTTTTCTTATGTTTTTCTTAAAAAATTAATAAAAAGATTTGAAAAGAAAGAAAAGATATGTGAGAATACCTTCCTCCTTTTAACAGGGTGATTCAATCCCTTTACATTCCAGCTCATGAATTTAAGTGCACTAGCCATTATCAATTACTAATGCATAAAAGGCAGCAGGCATATAAAAAGTCAAGCAGTACAATAGCAGTCTGGGAGCAGAGGTGTAAACATAGATTCGTAAAATCAAAACATATACATGTCCTGAGCAATAAAGAGAAACATTAAATACAGTGAGTGATGTTGGAACTGGAAAACCTACCCCACCCACACAACCCAAAACTAGACAGCTACCAAAACAAGTAGCTAGCTCTACCAAAAAAATTAACCCAAATACAACTTCCAGATCTGTGTCATTAACAACAGTTCCGTATAAATACTATAGCAAATAGTAACTAGTTTATGCACTAGAAAACATAATTACAGATTAGAACACCTTCTGCAGAAATATAAAACTTAATACAGAGAAAATCGGAAGAAAACCAAAACTAACCTACCCGCGAAAAATTATAGAAGAATAAAGTAAGAGAAAGGGGAAAAAAGGTTAAAAAAAAAAGGAGAGGAAGGGGAAAATCATAAATTCAAGATGAGTATTTATCAACCATTTACAGAGAGGAGAGAAAAAAATTCAGAGATTAGAAAAAAGGGGTGAAGAAAAGAAGAAAAAAAAATATTTAAAAAAGGAAAAATAAATCAGCAATTAAACTGTGAACCAACAAACAGGGAGGCCTTCACTAAAAACTTCGAACCTCCAAAACAAGTTAGAGTCAGTTGTAGAACTCTGTAGATAAAGTTATACAAGAATACAAATAGATTACACACACACCAAATCCCGGGAGAGATTGTCAACAGCCCTTAGAGTTTCAATGAATAATGTCTGAGTGATTCAAGTAAAGTCTGAGTCCAGAGAAAGTAATTTTACTATGAGGAGTACTTATCCACTGTTTTAGGAGGTCCGATCGGGTTCCGAAGATGACTGGATAGCCGGAAGACTTGCCACAAATGCTTCAGCTTCCTTCACTGATTTGAACCACTTGTATTTTCCAGTATTAAGCTTGATTCGTAGATCGGCAGGAGTATGAAGAGAGGGTTTGAAACCACGTTCAAAAAGCACTTTCATTGCACCTTTAAACTCAGTGCGCATCTTTAAGGTCTGGGGTGCAAAATCTTCCACAAAGCGAATGGTTGTATCCTGGAAAGTAAAAGACCCCCTGCGACGTGCCTCTACAATCAGACTGTGTTTTATCTGGTATTGATGGAAGTACAAGATTACTGGTCGCGGACGGGAGCCCAGAGTTCCGGGGGGAACGTAAACTCTGTGTGCCCGTTCGAGCTCGAGCGGGTTCGGAAGCAAATCTTTCCCGAATATCTCACAGAGAAACTTGGCAAAAAACTTCACGGTTGGTCCATGATCGGTCGCCTCTGGCAATCCAAGAATTCTAAGATTGCAGCATCTGCTGCGATTTTCGAGATCCACCATTTTGGAAAGGAGTTTGTTACATTTTTCCTCTAAGCTGGAACAGAGAGTCTCCAAGTATCGAACACAACTTTCTAAATCTTCAGAAGTCGAATCAATGCGAGATAGGTGTTCGGCATGTTTGTCCACTTTATCGTTGATCCGATCCAGTTTGTCTTCCAACTGTTTGAAAGCGGTTTTAAATTCCTTTAAAATTTTGTCTCGGAACTTTCCGAGCGCAGCCAGGGTCTCGTCTGAGGGAGCCGTAGCTTCTTTTCTCCCAGATTTAGAACTCTTGCTAGACATTGTAAGTTAGATATGTTCACAGGCAAGTAAGAGATACCGAAAAAATTCCTAACTAAGGTTTAAAAAATGGAGACATTTAGTGCAAAGATAGCGACAGTAACGGAACAAAAGTTCAGAGCAACTAAACAATCGCCATCTTACCGGAAGTCCTCCATTAGATATTTTAATGATCCATTAGGAGTTTGAAGAGATTTGGCATGTCAACAAAAACACTGAAAAACTTCTATAGATGTACTGTACAGAACATTCTGACAGGCTGCATCACTGTCTTGTATGGGGGTGGGGGGGGGGGGGGGGGGGGGGCTACTGCACCGGGCCGAAAGAAACTACAGAGGGTTGTAAATTTAGTCGGCTCTATCTTAGGTACTAGCCTACAAAGTCCCCAGGACATCTTTAGGGAGTGGTGTCTCAGAAAGGCAGCGTCCATTATTAAGGACCCCCAGCACCCAGGCCATGCCCTTTTCTCACTGTTACCATCAGGTAGGAGGTACAGAAGCCTGAAGGCACACACTCAGCGATTCAGGAACAGCTTCTTCCCCTCTGCCATCCGATTCCTAAATGGACATTGAATCTGTGAACACTACCTCACTCATATATTATTTCTGTTTTTGCACGATTTTTAATCTATTTAACATTGGTATTCTGTAACTGATTAACTTATTTATTATTATTATTATGTCTTTTGATCTTCTTCTATATTATGTATTGCATTGAACTGCTGCTGCTAAGTTAACAAATTTCACGACACATCCCGTGGTTATAAACCTGATACTGATTCTGATTCTAAAGTGTTATTCTTTTTCTCTGCCCAAGTCAGAGTTAAGGATCAGACCATGCTGAGTTTAAGAATGTAATGATATTGAAAGGATCTTCTTTATCTGTGGTAAACCATGTATACCTGTCTGGACACGCCCCTCTGCTGACTGCTCCTGTGGCTCCTCCCACAGACCCCTTATAAAGGTGATTGGGACACTGCTCCTCCCTCAGTCATCCAACATGGTCGTGCTCCATTTTCGCTGTTAATAAAAGCCTATCGTGCTTTACTCTACTTCCAGTCTCCTAGAGTTTTTGATAGAGCATCAATTTTATTAACAGCAATTTTAAAACATGGAATCCATTTTACGACCTGACAAATTGGATATTGACCCTCAATCCCAGGAGGCCGGCAACGCTTTCGAACTCTGGCTAGCCTGCTTCGAATCATACCTGGAGTAAATTCAAGTGACCGAGCCTGCCACGATGTGCAGAATTCTCCTCTCCAGGGTCAGTCCACGGGTCTACTCCTTGATCAGGGACCAACCGAACTACCAGGGCATGATGGATGCCCTCAAAAGACAATACCTGTGGCTGGTAAACACCGTCTATGCAAGACATCGCTTAGCAACATGGCAGCAGCGGGCCGGAGAGTCGAGCGCTGAGTTTGTCCGGGTCCTACAGACACTCGTGTGGACCTGCGATTGCCGGGGGCTGACGGCCGAGCAGCATGCGGAGCTCCTGGTAAGAGACGCCTTTGTCACGGGGATCAGGTCAGTGTACGTGCGCCAGCAGCTGCTGGAACACGCTGATCTTACCTTACATTCGGCGATTGAGCTGGCCGACACGCTGGAGGCCGCTCTGCACAACTCTGATGCTCTCTAGGCGCGCGAGCTCCCGCTGGCCTCGTGGACGCCGCAGACCCCGCAACCCGCCAGCGAATCGACCATGGCTGCTGCCAGTCGTGAGTCAGCGAAGTGTTACTTCTACGGACTCTAGATGCACCCCCGGAAACACTGCTTGGCCTGAGAAGCTACCTGCTCCAGCTGCGGAAAGAAGGGCCACTTCGCCAAGGCCTGTAAGTCCAAATGGCAAGCGGAGTCGAGCAGCGCCACGTGCGAGACATGGGGGTCACCATCTTGCCTGCCCGCCGCGTGCGAGGCATGGGGGCGGCCATCTTGGTCGGTGCCACCTCACACTGCCTACGACCCACGGGTGCTTACCGGGCACACCACCACGCCGGACCAAGATGGCAATTTAACTCTGGCCTCCGCGACCCTCGACCAAAGTGCCCCACACCAGCTCGCAAGGTCAATGATGGACATCCTGGTGGAGGGGCACAGGACTAGCTGCCTGTTTGACATGGGCAGCACAGAGAGTTTTATTCTCTGTTTATGGCCACACTGCGGACTCGTGACACGGCCGGTAAGTCAGAGCATCGCCATGGCTTCTGGGTCACATACAACAGACATCCAGGGGGTTTGTGTAGTGACACTAGATGGTGCAGGGTACAGAATATCGGGACTTTACATTACTGATCATGCCTCAACTGTGTGCCCCTGTGCTATTGGGGCTCGACTTCCAGAGCCACCTGAAAAGCGTGACAATGGAGTATGACGGGCCTCTCCCACCAATCACTGTCAGAAATCCTCAGTTCTGTAGGACTTCATCACATACACCGTTACTGACCACACACACACACACACACACACACACACACACACACACACACACACACACACACACACACACACACACACACACACACACACACACACACACACACACACACACACACACACACACATCCCACCCAACACTATGCCAACAGCCGCGCTACGGACACCACTTGCGGCCTCTCCACCTTCAAGATCCCTCCCCCACTGCTGTTCGCCAGCCTGACCCCCGACTATAAACCTGTGGCAACTAAAAGCAGGAGGTACAGCGCGGGGGACAGGGCCTTCATTAAGTTGGAGGTGCAGCGGCTGCTCAGGGAGGGGATCATTGAGCCAAGCACAAGTCCTTGGAGAGCCCAGGTGGTCGTTGTTAGAAAAAATAGGATGGTCGTGGACTATAGCCAGACCATCAATAGGTTCATGCAGCTTGACGCGTACCCCCTACCCCGCATCGCGGATATGGTCAATCAGATAGCTCAGTACAAGGTGTACTCGACCATAGACCTAAAATCCGCTTACCATCAGCTCCCCATCCACCCAGAGGACCGCCCCTCCACAGCGTTCGAGGCGGGCGGCAGGCTCTATTACTTCCTGCGCGTCCCCTTCGGTGTGACAAATGATGTCTCTGTCTTCCAGAGGGAAATGGACCGGATGGTGGACCAGTGCCAACTGAAGGCCACGTTCCCATATCTGGATAACATTACCATCTGCGGTCATGACTGGCAGGATCACGACACCAACCTCCAGCAACTTTTCCAAGTGGCCAAAGCTTTTAACCTTACCTACAACAGGGACAAATGTGTGTTCGGAACCACCCAACTTGCTATCCTCGGGTATGTTGTGGAGAGCGGGGTCATTGGCCCTGACCCGGACTGTATTCGCCCCTTATTGGAACTCCCTCTTCCCACCACCCTCAGAGCCCTCAAAAGGTGCCTGGGCTTCTTTTCCTATTACGCCCAATGGGTCCCTCACTACACAGACAAAGCCTGCCCCCTGGGCAAGTCTACCACATTTCCCCTCTCTGCCGAGGCCCGCGCGGCCTTCAGCCGCATTAAAGGGGACATTGCCAAAGCAACAATGCATGCGGTGGATGAGACCATTCCCTTCCAAGTAGAGAGTGACGCCTCCGACTTTGTGCTGGCTGCTACCCTCAATCAGACAGGGAGACCGGTAGCATTCTTCTCCTGTACCCTTCAAGGCCCTGAAATTTGGCACTCCGCGGTGGAGAAAGAAGCCCAGGCCATAGTGGAAACTATTAGGCACTGGAGGCACTATCTCGCTGGCAAAAGGTTCACCTTGCTGACCGACCAGCGCTCAGTTCCGTTCATGTTTAGCAACCAACAGTGGTGCAAAATCAAAAATGATATAATTTTGAGGTGGAGAATCGAACTCTCCACCTACAACTATGACATCCTGTACCGGCCTGGAAGGCTCAATGAGCCCTCCGATGCCCTATCCCGGGGAACGTGTGCCAGTGCGCAGATCGACCGGCTATACGCCCTCCATGCACACCTTTGCCACCCGGGGGTCACCCGATTTTACCATTTTGTGAAAGCCCGGAACCTGCCTTTCTCCCTTGAGGAAATCAAGACAATGACCTGGGACTGCCAAGTCTGCGCTGAGTGCAAACCGCACTTCTACCGTCCTGAAAAGGCACAACTTATCAAGGCCACCCGCCCCTTTGAGCGACTGAGTGTCGACTTTAAGGGTCCCCTTCCCTCCACTGACCGCAATGTCTACTTTCTTAACATAATCTATGAGTACTCGCGGTTCCCCTTTGCCATCCCCTGCCACGATACCAATACCATATCCATCATAAAAGCCCTGCGCCAGCTCTTCACTCTGTTCGGATATCCACAGTGATAGAGGGTCCTCGTTTATGAGTGACGAGCTACACCAATACCTGCTGGCTAGGGGTATTGCTACTAGTAGGAACACAAGCTATAATCCCCGGGGGAATGGACAGGTGGAGAGGGAGAATGCCACGGTGTGGAAGGCCACACTCTTAGCCCTTAAATCAAAGGGACTGCCGGTCTCTCGCTGGCAGGAGGTCCTCCCCGAGGCACTCCACTCCATCCGCTCCCTGTTATGCACGTCCACCAATGCCACCCCTCATGAGCGACTCTTTTCTTTTCACAGGAAGTCAACCACCGGGACCACCCTACCGGTTTGGCTGACATCCCCAGGGCCAGTGCTGCTCTGGAAACATGTGAGGAGCAATAAATACTCCCCGATGGTCGAGAGGGTTCACCTACTTCATGTGAACCCCCAGTATGCCTACGTGGTCTTACCTGATGGGCAGGAGGACGTGGTCTCCATCCGCGACCTGGCATCTGCAGGAGTACCAGACCCCTACCCTGAACACTCCACGGTGACTATGAACCCCATACCCACCGATGTATATACCCACAAGACGCCGTGCACTCCAAACCCTACACAGACACCTCACGACACTCCCATACCGGGCACCACGCACACGCATGAGGAGTTACTGATGCCTAACGGCCTGGCGCCTCCAGTCAGGCCGGAGCCAGCATAACCACCGTCACTGGTGCAATCACCACCGGTGCTACATAGATCACAGCGACGGACTCGACCGCCTGATAGACTTGACCTGTAAATATACTTGTCAGAAACTTCGCCCTGTGGGGACTCTCTTTTAAAAAAAAGGAGGGGTGAATGTGGTAAACCATGTATACCTGTCTGGACATACCCCTCTGCTGACTGCTCCTGTGGCTCCTCCCACAGACCCCTGGATAAAGGTGATTGGGGCACTGCTCCTCCCTCAGTCATCCAGTATGGTCGTGCTCCATTTTCACTGTTAATAAAAGCCTATCGTTCACTTCCAGTCTCCTAGAGTTATTGATAGAGCATCACTATCACATTGAAATTCTGAACACACACCCTGCTCTTTCTTTTCAAAGGCCAGCAATGTGATAGGTAATTCACTGGAGCTCCCTTCACACACCTCAGCCTATCAAAAAAAATATTATGAGCCACGTGCAGTAATTGACTATGAGCACATTGAAGCCAGGTCATGATGTGGTTGACATATTCATAGAAACAATGAAAGCTGTTGAGAGCCACTGCCCTGCGTTTTTCCTCACTTCCATGGTTGGTGTATAGTGGTTACTAGGATAACATTTCTTCAAGTGCTGATATGTAAACAATGTGTTGGGATTACTCAATTAGTCAAGCAAACACATTGGATAGAAAAACAGAGTTAATGTTTCAGAACAATAACCTTTCATGACTTTTTAACTGATAGTTTAGAAAGTCCTTGTGATCAGCAAAACCAAGGTGTGACAGTTACATCAAGGTCCCAATAGAAACAACAGATGTCCAGGTTTAACATGTAAATTGACATGCAAAGCACCATGCCACTGTTTTTCCTTTTGTTACCCAACTTCACAAGAAACTAGAGTCTGAGTACTAAAGCATAAAAACAGGGTCTTTGGCTCATCTAGTCCATGCTATACTATTAATCTGTCTAGTCCCATCAATCCTCTCTTGGACCATTGCCCTCCGTACCCCACCCATCCATGTACCTATCCAAACTTCTCTTAAATATTGCAGTCAAACCCACATCTATCACTTTTGCTGGTAACTCATTCCACACTTGCACCACCTTCTAAGAGAAGTAGTTCCCCTTTCACCCATTACTTATGAACTCTAGTTCTAGTCTTACCCAACCTCAGTGGGAAAAGTCTGCTTGCATTCACCCTACCTATACCCTTCATAATTTTGCATACCTCTATCAAATCTTCCCCACCCCTCCGTTCATCTATATATCTACTTTCCAGGTAATACATCCTCAACCTATTCAAATAGCAACATCTTGTAAAGTTTCTCTGTACTCCTTCAATCTTATCGATAATCTTTTCTGTAGGCAGATCACCAGAACTGTGTACAATACTCCAAATTAGGCCTAACTGATTTGCAAACAACTTCAACATTCATTACATCCCAATTCCTGTACTCCATACTCTGATTTATAAAGGCTAATGTTCTATAACACGAGGAAATCTGCAGATGTTGGAAATTCAACGCTTCTCCCTATAGATGCTGCCTGGCCTGCTGCGTTCCACCAGCATTTTCAATGTGCCATAAGTTCTCTTCATGAATATATCTACCTGTGATGTCACTTTCAAGAAATTTTGGATTTATATTTCCAGACCTCTTTGTTTTATTGCATCCCTCAGTGCTCTGCCATTCAGTGTGTAAGTCCTACCCTACATTGTTCTCACCCTTGTCTGTGTAAAATTCCAGCTGCCATTTTTCGGTTAATTTTTCCAGTTGGTCCAGATCTCGCTGCAAGTTTTGATAACCTTCATTGCTGTCCTGTGCATCCCCAGTCTTGGTGTCATCCACAAAATTGCTGATCCAGTTTACTACATTATCATCCAGATCATAAATATAGACAACGAACAACAATAGCCCTAGGATCAACCCGTGCAGCACACTACTAGTCATACAAACTCTGTACTCTCAATATTTCACTTTTGAAAGTCTCCCACTTGCAAGAAAACAACCTATCCTGATACACACCTGCAAAGGCCTTTCTGATGCCATCAAAGCTGGCCTTACTCCAACTTGGAATCTCAACATGAGGAACAGTCCTACCCATCTCCATAAGTACCTTGAAACTAGTGGAACTAGTTGCCCTATACACCCTTATATAGGAGGCCTCTAGTTGGGACCTCTATATATCGATTAAGGAAACTTTCCTGAACATGTTTGACATACTCAAATTCATCCTGTTCTTACTTTGGAAGATATAGGAGTTGTGGTAGGAACATACACAATGCATTTTGTGCACAAGAATGTGTGCTTGATTTTTGCCATTTCCTTCGATTAGTGATAAGAGTAAAGCATACAATTTAATGTAAATATTTTGTGAGCATTATTAATCACTGTGAAAAGCTGGTTCAGCAATTGTTGCATGGTGTCCAGAGCTCAAATGTCAGAAAGGATTTGTGTTGTGTCCAGAACTTACATTGATAAGGTATTATTTTAAAGTTATCTATAATCTACTATTAATTGCAACAAGAACTTGTCATAATGAAGTCGTCTGGCTTGTCTTCCAAATAGGGACAAAGGCAAGTCAGAACAAGCAAAGCTATAACGACATGTTTCAGAAACAGGTTGGTTGTGATTGCAAATTTGCATAAAGGCTTTGTTGACTTCTAAGTAATAATTTGTTCTTTGGATTTTATAAGACCTTACTGGAATTTTGGTTTTTTGCTGAAAATAGTTTTACTAATGTAAAAGTACAGCTAATAGAAATATTCTTCTGCTCAAAATTGTGGATAAATTATGTTAAAAATATTAGAATATCTTTTTTTAAAATGGCTGAGAATAAACTAAGTATTTATGTTTGTCATTAAATAAAAAGTTTCCTTCAAACAAAAACTTGTGCTTTTTTTTAAAACAAAGAGGTCAGTTTTATTCCGTTTGCAAGCTCTGTTTGGAAGCTCTGCCACTCAACTGAGAAGGTTAGAACTTAGGTGCACCAAACTATAGGAACTTACAGTTAAACTCAATTGTTATTCCACAAATTAGCTAAAAGGGATTTGGATAGACAAGGGATGGAAGGATCTGGACCATATGTGGGCAAAAGGGATAAGGATAGACATGATGATTGACATGTGCTGTGTATTTCTGTTATTCTATAATTTGCTAGTCACAAAAGCTGTTCACAGTACAAGTTTAAAATAATCCTTTTTCTTCCTTTTAACTAATATATTTGGAAGATCATATTTGTGCACAAGTAAAATTCAGCCTAATTCAGTACACTCCAAGTATGATCTCAGCTGCACAATAACCTTTTACTAAACCTGCCTCTACATTGAATATTTGAAAAAAGAAATATAAAATAAGATGTCTCCACTGATGTCAAAGGAAAATTAAATCATGTTCATCATTGATGTAGTGATGGAGCAATTCTTGACAATCACTGTTTAGCTTTATACATTAAAAAAATCCTTGAATGAAGTAAGGAATACTTTCTTTCTTCTTGGTGTATCCACTCATATTTTGTTTATTAAGTTTTTGCATTTGAAAATATTTCCTGGACTTTTCTGAATATTATCATGTTGAGAGTACAGTATTTTAGAATCAAATATCAAATACCACAGTGTTCAAGTATATTTTGCTTGTATTGAATTTTAACAGGCATTTTCATGATACTTAAATTAGCATGCATTACCTTGTAATTCTTCACATAGTATCCATTTCAATATACAGATGCTTATTTGAGAATGCTGTTCTTGGACAACAGTTCAGCATTCAACATCATGATTGCTTCCAATTTCGACAAGAAGCTCAGAGACCTCGGCCTTCACCCTGCCTACTGCAGCTGAATCCTGGACTTCCTGTCAGATTGCTGGCAGGTGGTAAGAGTGGGCTCCCTCGCCTCTGCGCCTCTGACCCTCAACACAGGTGCCCCTCAGGGTTGTGTCCTAAGCCCTCTCCTTTACACTCAGTATACCCATGATTGTGTTACTACATACAGCTCCAATCTGCTAATTAAGTTTGTTGACAATACTACATTGATTGGCCTTATCTCAAGTAATAACGAGGCAGCCTACAGAGAAGAAATCATCACCCTGACACAGTGGTGTCAAGAAAACAACCTCTCCCTCAATGTCGCAAAAACAAAGGAGCTGGTTGTGGACTACAGGAGGAATAGAGACAGGCTCACCCCTATTAACATCAATGGATCTGGGGTTGAGAGGGTGAACAGCTTTAAGTCCCTTGGATCTCACGTAGTCTGTGCATACAGGCTGTGTGGTGAAAAAAGCACATCAACGCTTCTTTCACCTCAGACAGATGAAGGAGTTTGGCATAGGCCCCCAAATCCTAAGAACTTTCTACAGGGGCACAATTGAGAGCATCCTGCCTGGCTGCATCACTGCCTGGTATGGGAACTGTACTTCCCTCAATCGCAGGACTCTGCAGAGTGTGGTGCGGACAGCCCAGCACGTGTGTAGATGTGAACTTCCCAATATTCAGGATACTTACAAAGACAGGTGTGTAAAAAAGCCTGAAGGACCATTGGGGACCCGAGTTAACCCAACCACAAACTGTTCCAGCTGCTACCATTCAGGAAATGGTACTTCAGCATAAAAGCCAGGACCGACAGCTTCTTCCACCAGGCCGTCAGACTGATTAATTCACGTTGATACAATTGCATTTCTATGTTATGTTGACAGTTCTGTTGTACATACTATTTATTATAATTTACTATAAATTGCATATTGCGCATTTAGACGAAGATATAACATAAAGATTTTACTCCTGATGTATGCGAATGATGTAAGTAATAAAGTCAATTCAATTCAATTCAATTCAATTCAGTTCAATTCAACTCAACCTTAAGTTCTAAAATAGACTTTTTGTCAGTTACATTTAAACTTGATACAATTTCAGTTCATTGATTTGTTTTTAATTACATTGATTTGCCATTTTCATTTACAAAGTTTAAACAACTACTACTGTCAGTGAAGGCTGCTCTTGACAACAGATTATCTAGGGTGTTGGTCTATTGTTACGTACCCCGTAACTGGGTCACTTACCAGCAAAGATAGAGAGGTCCGTTGAAGTCTGATGGTACTATTTTTAACAGTATTTATTGATAGAAATACACAAAAATAATATCAATGCAAACACACAGATAATATACGTCATCAATACTAAATCTAAAAGCGTGGGTATAATAATAATCAATAAGAAATAAGCTGTATCGTTGTCTAGGGGATAATGAATTGTCTGATGGAAATATATAGTTCGTTCAGTTCATACAGGCTGCAGCCGTTGGGGACCCTGTGTGGCAATTGTTGGGGAGAGAGAGAGACGGGTTAAAACTTGCCCATTCTGTTTATGATGTCAATCCTTCGAGAGTCGTTGAGAGTTGAGTTCCCCGTTGTTAGCTAAAAACCGTTTTTCCGTGGCAAAGGTCACCGATTCCGGGCAAATGGAAGCGGACGCACGTGGCCTTCCACCGGCTTTCGCTATTACGGGATTGCTAGTGTTTCTTCTGGTGCGTCTGAGGGGCTGTTCCCACAGACCCTCTTTTTATCCTGACTCACAGGGTCTCAGGTGTCAATCAGGTTGGGGATGATGCAATCCCTCCACCAACCTCCTCCTTGGTTCATTGCCTGGGGCTTTGATTGCATCATCCAGGATGCAATACACAAGTCTGTCTCCAAGAGACAAAAGCCGGCATCAATGGGTCCGCCTCTTGGAGGCCAAGACACATTCCAACGACTTGTGGCTTCTGCATGTCTTTCTCTCATTTCCTGGGTCTCCTGAATGGACTCAATAGTGATCTTGCGATTCTCACAAAGGAGGGGGCTACCCCGCAGAGCTGTAGTACATTCATAACACTATTCAATTTGCAAAGCAGGAGTACAGATGAACACTTATAAGCCTTCAAATTTCAAACCAAAGGACTGGTTTCCAGTTCATAATACTGATTTTGAGTGATAGATTTTTTATTTTGCTTGAGTCCCTTCAAGAAATGTTTAAGGAATTTGAATGATGGCACTTTCTGTGACTCAGTGGCCAGGTACACATTCTCACAGGGTAGTTACAACATTATTTTTCTGGCACTAAAGAATTTTTGCACTTTAATGTCTTAACCAGCTTACACCAACTAATCACTGAATTTTTAGAGCATAATAATCGACTATTTGGGCCATCATCTCAGTATGAGCATGCTACCAGAGCAATCCTATAGTCTGGATTATAGATACACTGGCTCTTTCCTTGCGGCCTTTTTGTCTGTGTCATGTATTTGGCCAATTCCCTTTTGAAAGTTACATGGAAGTTACCTCCAACACATCTGCAGAAAATGCATTCCAGATTCCAACTGCACGCTGCACAGAAAACATTTTCCCTACATTTCCTTCATTTTATTCCCATTTACTTATATTGATGACTTCTTCATCCAAAGGCAACAATTGCTCACTGTTTCTTCTGTACAGAATCTTCATCATTTTGTCTACTTCAATCAACTCTCCCCTCAGTCTTCTCAACACCAAAGTAGTATTGGTGTAAAACTTTTCTGAGCCATCTCTAATGCTGTCACATCCTGCCAATAATCTAGCATTCATAACAGAACACAATGATCTAGCTGAGGTGGGCCAGTGTTTACTAATAATTGGATTAATGATCTTTTTTGTAGAAACTACATTTAGAGAGAAAAATTGTAAGTTATCTAATGTGTTTTGAATTTTAAAGAGAACAGGGACACGTACTCTACACTTGCTCTTTCACGAGTCTTAGGTAAATAATGCATTAATTGGGGCAAAATGAGTGTCTTGATGCTTAACAGTATAAAAGTTTTCAAGATTTTCAAAGAGATTTTTCATGGTGCTCAAGATAAAAGCAAGGACCTTAGGGGTGGGGAGAGCCAGCTCTGGATAATTAAGGAAATAAGAGGAGGCATCAATCTAAAAGTCCATGCAGAGAAAGTTGCCAAGAGTAGTGGGAAACCTTTAAAAAGCAACAAAGAACCACTAAGCAAACAATAAGGAAAGAGAAATTTGATTATGAAATTAAAACAATGCAAATTATAAAAATACAGTAATATAAGTCATCATAAATATAATTATAAAAGAGTTGCTAAGGTGAATGTAGGACTCTTGGAAGATGGGAAGGGAGAATTAATATTGGGTTATATGGAAATAGTCGAGGCCTTAAATGACTATTTTTGTTGGTCTTCACTGTGGAGGACAAGTCTAACATGCCAAAGAGAGATATTGTAGATGAAATGGAAGGTGAGGACTTTGATACAATCACTGTCACAAAGGAGTTAGTGATGACCAAACTAGTGAGCCTTAAGATAGACAAGATACTAGGTCCTGATGGGATCCAACCCATGGTAGGAAAGAAGTGACAGAAGTTATAGTAGATGTATTTATGATAATTTACCAGGGTAGGTCCCGAAAGTTTGGAAGACAGTGAATATGAAGCCACTGTTTGAAAAAGGAATTAGATAGGTTGGCCAGCTAACTTAATGTCTGTAGTCAGGAAAATGCTTGAAGCTGCCATTAATTAAGCAATAATGAGACATCAGGATAGAAGTGAACTAACTTGCTGGAGTTTTGTGAGGATATAATGAGCACAATGGATAGAGGGGAACAGGAGGATGTTGAATTCTTGGATTTCCAGAAGGTGTCCAATAAGGTTCTCCACAAATGACTTAGCAATAAAGTAAGGATGCATGGATTTGGGGGTAAAGTGTTAGCATGCATAGAGGATTAGTTAACCAATAGACGGCAGAAAGTTGGGATAAATTGGTGATGCTCTAGTCAGCTGTCAGTCATGAGTGGATTGTCACAGTTGTTGGCGCTGGGCCCATAACTGTTCATGATATAAATTAACAATTTTGAGAGAAAACTAAGTTTGCTGATGACACTAAATTGGGTGGAAAAGCAAAATGTGCAGAGGATTCGGGAGAGTATTTAGACAGATATGGATACGTTAAGTGAGTGGGCAAGGGTCTGACAGATGGAGTACAATGATGGTAAATGCAAAGTCATCGACTTTGGAAGAAAAATAGAAGATCAAATTATCCTTTAAACAGTAAAAGATTGCAGCATGCTGTTGTTCCAAGAAACTTGGGAGTGCTTGTGCACAAGTTGCAAAAAGTTGGTTTGCAGGCGCAGCAGTTTATCAAAAAGGCATAGGGATTGCTCCAGGAATTGAATTTAAGAACAGGGAGGTTATTCTGCAACTGCACAGGGTTCAGGGTGAAGCTAAACCTGGAGCACTGGGTGCAATTTTAGTCTCCTTGCTTGAGAAAACAAATACTGGCTTTGGAGGCAGTGGAGAAAATGTTTATCAGGTTGAATCTGAGTGAAAAGGGGTTTAGCCAATGAAGAGGGACTGGGTCACATGAGAATATATTTGCTGGAATTCAGAAGAATGAGAGGAAGTCTTATAGAAACATCGAAAACGATAAAAGGAATATCCTAACCATCATCTATTGTATTTTCTTTAAAAAATGTTTAGGTTATGGATTCAATGAACAAGTGTGCAGACTGAGAGTTCTCTATTAGCAGTCCTGGTAGTTAAAAGTCAAATATTTTGCAAAATTCTTCCACCACATAATAACTAGAATAAACTATCTACGTGTGAATGGTGAGGTTATATGCAAGAGGTACTCTTGTATAAAATGAAATCTAAATTCAGGTGAAGACACTGAGGGATTCAGTTTTAACAGCAGGAGTGCCGCTTCTCATGTAAAATGGTCAGTAATTCAAAATGAGGGAGCTTTTAAACTGAACCATTATTCCCCTGTGGCAGTTTTTAGGTAGGAATGTTACTATCTATAAAGATGCTTAATTATGAAAATGATCTGCAGCAAGCAAATGGGAGGTCAATTTGCATTGCTCAAAGCATGACCTTGAAATGTATCAGTCCTTTACTAGACTGGAGTGCCGCTGTTAGCTTATTGGAGTCTGGCCTGATAGATTGCCTCAACCTTCTCGGCCTGACTTGTCTGCCAGCTGGTGGTTGTGTGGCAGCCAACTATCTTCTCACTCTTGCAGTGCCAGAAATCTGCAGTGATGAAGTACACTAATCAAGTCTAATACTCGATGTACTCTGAGTGGCCACATTATTAAGTATAGCTGTACACCTGCTGGTTAATGCAAATATCCAAATCAGACTGTCATGTGGCAGCAACTCATGCATAAAAGCTTGCAGACATGGTCAAGGGGTTAAGTTGTCGTTCTGACCAAACATCAGAATGGAGAAGAAATGTGATCTAAATGACTTGAACCATGGAATGATTGCTGCTGCCAGTTAATGAGAGAAGTCAGAGGGAAATGGCTAGACTGGTTCAAGCTGATGGGATGGTGACAGTCGCTCAAATGTTTTACAACAGTGGTGTGCAGAAGATCATCTCTGAACACTCAACACGTCGAACCTTGAAGTGGATGGATTAAGCAGCAGAAGATTGCATTGTGTTCCACTCAGGTACCTAATAAAGTGGACAGGGTGTGTATGTGTGCTATCTAAAATAAGTAACAAGGTGAGGTCAGGAAGTCTGATTGTTCTTTTTTAAATTCCAGGCATGTTGAGGCAAACTAGCACCTGAACATTATCCCTATGACATCAATGCCATACGACCCTGATTTTCCAGTTTCAGTAACTCCATTTCACTTTTGTCAGATGAACCACGTGGATAATAGAGGTACATAGTCCCATAAATATCACAGAGTATTTGAAGGATCTCTTTGATAATTTCATTTTAATTGAAATGTTCAAATAATTTAGTGATCTGCATAATGGATAGTAATATTGTTAAAAACAAGTCTTCCAGTAATTCTATAACACAGGAATCAGTAATCGTTGCTTTGTAAAAATTATAGATTATATATTTGAGTGTTTCATACGAATGTGTTGAAACACCATCAATAAATTTATTTTTATACATAATTTGCGCTTTAAAAATGTACGCCTTGTTTAGTGACGCTAATGATATAAATAAATCTCTTGTTTTGATGTTATAATTCGTTGTGCATTATTCTACATATGCCTCCACGTTCACAACTTCCTGTTTGAAAAATGGCAAGACCGACTTCATTTGCACAGTGCGATCCCAGCGGGACGTGGAGATCAGGCTGCCGGACGAATTCCGGTCGCCCCCACCCCCGAGCCCCGCGCAGCGCGAGCCGCTCGCCCGGCGCACGCGGGTAATTGACAGCCCAAGCAGCTGCGCGAGACCTGCCCTCCAAACATCTCGAGTTTCGGCTGCCCGCCGGCGTCGAGTCGGGGCTCTCGCGATATCTGGCCGCTGAGAGACCTGCGCACTGAGGGTAGCGGCCGCCATAGAGCCGGGCTGGTATTTTCGAACAGATTTTTTTTATATTGAAACCAATTTCATGGTGGAGGGTCCCGCCGCCTCTTTGCTGAAGGGGTCGGTTCGAGCCGAGCCTTAGGCCGGCTATCCATTCTAACGGGAGGCGGGTAGTTGCAGCTTATACTTTCATCAGGACCTCCCCACCCCCTGCCCCCTCTTTTTTTTCCTCTCTTCCCCTGTAAGTGAGTCCTATGTGAAAGAAGCCATCAGCCAACATGTCAAACCTGGGCAAAGCTGTGACGAAGAAAGACACCAAGATGAGGATACGAGCCTTTCCTGTAAGTAAGGAGCCGACCAGAGCGACTTAACCCACCGAGGCACTAGCCTCACCGCAGAGCAGACAGAGAAGTTTCAAATCGAGGGCCCGGGCTTTGCGGATGTCAACATAGCAGCAGGCCCCTTGTCGTTTGATTAATATTCATGGATGGCTGTTAAATGTGACGATGTCTTCATTAGAGAGTATGGTGTATTTGTATTTGTTTGTTATTACTTAATTATACTTCCTCCGTCTGCCATCCAACCTACCCAAAAACAAAAATGAAAATCAAGTAATTTTATTTGCCTTGTCTGTGACAGATTTTTGGGACAATAGGATGTTGCTAGTGATTCAAGACCCTGACAAGGGAGGCTTACAGCATAGTATTTTTAAAAATTTTAAGTGTTACTACTTAGGGTATTTTATGTATGAAGTTAGTGGAATGTTGTCTATTTACGTTGTTTTCAGTGCAGTTGAAAGACCCTTACCTTTAACGGATGATGTGTAACAAGGATCAATCAGCTCGCTACTAAGTATTCCAACTTGCTGCCATATTTGCATTTTAGTTACAGTGTAAAAATTCAAATGGTGGTACCTTATTTGACCTTGGGCTCTCGTTCACTTTGGCGATTTGGTTCTCTAACATCTACATTATAAGCAAATAAAAAGGTGTGTATAATATTTCTATCACTTGTAGTGCAGACAGTTAGTCAAAATACATTTCATATTTGTTTTAAATATTACAAAATATAGACTTCAGGTTGAAATCTTAAATATTGTAGTTTTATATCATGTGTTACTACTTGAAAGTATTCTTATAAGGTTCGCAGTAATTCATTAAACTTTTTACCTAATGCAGATTATAGAACACACTATTCCCTGATTTCACCTTTTTCATCAATTCAGAAATGTGTAAATTGAACATGCAAAATAAACTTTGTGTGGAGGGACTGTGCCTTGCTGATATTGTAGTAAATGCACTTTTAAAAATGTTCAGTTGTGACATTAGATGGGGAACCCTTTCATTGATGTTTGCATGAGCAGATGTTTTTCAAGCTGGTTTTACTACTTGGATCCTGTTATTCTGAGTTGGGTTTGAGGGTTGTGCAGCTGAACGATAGACCTGTCAGTGGAAGGTAGTGGGTGGTGACAGTGTTTAAGGGAGAATTTGAATATATACATTTTCAAAACAAATGCACTAAGTACTGTTGATCATGTAGATATATCAAAATAAAAATGCTTGCTATTCTTGAAAATAGCGTCAGATATCATTTCGCTGTTCCATTGTTTTTTGAAGGATGCTATACTGCATCCATTAGCGAATAGATTACCACTATCTAATCTACAGGGATATAGTTACCCAAGTACAAATACTGGTAGTAAATGCACTGGGAATATGAGACTTTTAAAGCACAGTTTCTCTCTAAAATTGGTCAACTGCTGTTTTCATTTGTGTATGAAAGATTTTCATCTGATTTTTATGGGGAAATACATTGTGTAAAATCAGTACAAGAGATTCTGCAGATGGTGGATATCTAGAGCAGCCCACACAAAATTGCTGGAAGGGTCTCAGCTCAAAATATCATCCCTTTCTTCCTCTCCATAGATGCTATCTGGCTTTCTGAATGCCTCCAGCGTTTTGTGTAAAAATCAAATTGTTTTGAGTGCATTGAATTTTCTGGTAGTCTCAGCTCTAGTTTCTATCTATGAAGGAGAACAATCTATTGTTGATCCTTCATGGATCAATCTATTGTTCTCCTTCATGGATATATTCAGCTTCTCATGGTGTATTCCATAGATTCATTTCTGTCTGGGTGAAGAAATGTCTTATTATGATGCATGGTGTGCTCTAATTAAAGACCAATTCTTTGTTCTAGGCACTTCAAACATGGAGGCATCATACCTGCCCTGCTAACCCATGAAGAATATTATTTATTTATTTTATTTAGAGACACAGCACACTAATGGGCCCAATAAACCTGTACTGCTCAATTGCACCCATGTGGCAAATTAACCTACTAATCGTATGTTTTTGGAATGTGGGAGGAAGCTGGAGCACCTGTGGGAAACGCATGGTCTCAAGGAGAATTTCCAAACTCCTTGCATACATAAGAGATCACTTTTCTAAAATTTATCTTGCTCCTTGTATGATAAGTCAATCATAACAGTGATTTAATCTGGTGAACCCTCGTTGCCTTAATAAGTTTGCCCTACTTATTTAGGTAGATGTTGCATGTACAACATTATAACAAAACAATTCAGCACAGTAGTAGGTCCTTCCGGCCCAATAAGCCTGTCCTGCCCAGTTGTACCCAGTGGCAAATTACCTGACCATCAGTATGTCTTTCAAATGTGGGGAAACCCTCACAGTGACAAGAACATACAAACTTCTTACAGAAAGTGGTGGTCAATAAGAGATCACTTTTCTTCTAAAATCTAGCTAACTAGATAAACCCAATCATACCAGTGACTTAGAAAAAGAGACAACTTGCCCTACAAATCTCCTTTCAATTGACTCTTCTTAGTATTGGGCATTTTGATCCTGATGAAAATACCAGCTGTTTCCTCTATGCCTCTTGTAATCTTATAAGCTTTTATTTGATCTCCTGTAAGTCTCCACCCCTCCAGAGAAAACTGAGTTTATGTAACCTTTCCTCTATTCCAGGTAACATGCAATTAAGTATTTTCTGCACCTCTTATAATGGGACAACCAGAATTGAATGTAGTTCTCTTGATGTGGACTCACTCGAGTTTTATACTAGATGTGATTTCAGCAAAGCCCTCCATATTTGGAGGAAGGTCTCCCTAACTATGTACTTAAATCCTGTTGATCAAAAGAAAGTAACCGGATATATAGGCCTACTTGCTTGATATATCTGCATGCTATATTTTTGTAATTTGTATACTAGGGTGTTTGGTCACTGACAGCAAGAGTAGTTTTGAAACTTTTAACATTTCAAAACAGGAAGAAATGCACTTTTTTTTCTGCCAAAGGGGTAAAGTTCACACTTGTTCATTGTATTGTAGATGTCATGTTCTTGCCATTTATTTAAACTGTCCGCATCTCTGAAGCCTCACAGTTACCACTGCCATCCTGCTTTCTCGTATCCTCAAGCTTGGATGTTTTACACTTGATTCCCTCATTCAATTGTGTATAATTCATCTGGTCACTGCCTTTTAACAAAAAAGTTTGTTCCTATTGCTTTCTGTTTATTAACCAATACTCAGAGTGTGTTATTATGTTACTCTGTGCTCCAGCATGATTTCTTAATTTATGGAGCAAAAACAATCATCCTAGGAAATTAGCTGGCTAGTGGTATGGTGGCATCCGCACCGGACTTCAAGGCGACTGGTCCGGGATTCGAATCCGGCCGGTTCCTTTTATGCTTTCCAGCTGTATGCTTGGTTAAGCAATCCAGCAACTCTGTCTCATTTTTAAAAAACCAGACAAAACGCTGAAGAAGTGGCAAGGTTGCTGCTTGATGCCCCACAAGACATGGAAAAGAGCCACAACATCCTAGGATATTACCCATTAAGCACAATTTTGCAAAAGAAAATGGCTGGACATCATGCATTGACATTGTTGATGCAGTAAATTCCCCTGCTGGAAAAGCGGCCAGCGACTTGTAGAGAAAGGTAGCTTTCTAAATTAGACCTATTTCTCAAAGAACTGGTATTGTTAATAGTTCAAATTGAGAAGTTGTGATCTCTTGTATTGAAGGCTTTCTGCAAGTCCAAATACATAATGTAATTCACCTTTTATCTGTTCTGATCGTTACAACCTTAAGTTCCATTAGATTAATCAAACATGATTTCTCTTTCAAAAATCTGATTCTGCATCTGTTAACTTTAAGGTGCCCTGTTACCACTTAATTAAGCTCTAGCATTTACCTTAACAATTGATAATACATTAACTGGTCATTAGTTTGCTGCTATCTCTCAAAATAGTTTTATCAACAGAGTTTGTATTGATTATCCTTCATATAACTAATAGTGCCCTTTAATAAGAAGCGGAGCAAACTCTTACTTACACAATCAATTTTATGATGGAGCAGATAAGAGATTTCAGATAATAAATGATTGTGCTTCAGAGTTTTACTGGCACCATCAGTAGATGTACATCATCTTTGCACAACATTTAAAAAACTCTATTTTACATATTTGGAAATTTTAATTTCTCTTTTTAAAAAGTTGCTTTCCATTGACTATTTTCTGTATTAATATAAGTTTTAATCAACTAAATTCCAGAAATTCCCTTAGATAGTAGCTGAATATTAGCTATAAAGGGCCAACCATATTATGCATGAATGGTGATAGATTATTTTCATGAAAAGTCTTCTGAAATGTGTTCCTGTTTTGTGCTGGAATGAATCATTTGCTATACTACCAATTTTGGGAATATTTATTTGCTCCCAAACTAACAATATGAAATTAGTGCATTTTCTTATCCAAAGTAGTTAATTTTTGTGGTAATTGTGCAGGTATTCAAGTACTTGATTTCATCTCAAAGAAAGTTTGTTTCTTTAATGCATCTGCAAAATTTGTCTATTTCGGATTCCGATAGTTTTATTTGCAGAGTATATTTTAATATAGAAAAACTGTCCTGAACAAAAAACATTGAAACGTGTTTTTGTAGCAGCGCACACAAATGCTGGAGGAACTCAGCAGGTCAGGCACCATCTGTGAAGATGAATAAACAATTGATGTTTCAGGGCAAGACCCTTCTTCAGGACTGGAAAGGAAGGGGGAAGATGCCAGAATCAAAAGGTGGGGAGGAAGGAAAATAGCAGAAGATGATGGGTGAAACTGATAGGGGTGGGGAAGATAAAGGGCTAGAGAGGAGGAATCTGACCATGGGGGGAGGGGAAGGAAGGGTACGAAAGGGAGGAAGTAGGCAGATGAGAAGAGGCAAGAGGCCAGAATGGGGAGTAGAAGAAGACGGAACGGGGAGGGATTTTTTTTTTGTTACTTGAAGGAGAAATTGGTTGGAGGCTACCCAGAAGGAGTGTGAAGTGTTGTTCTTCCACCCTGAGAGTGGTCTCGTGTGGCACAGTAGGAGGCCATGGACTGACATGTTGGAATGGGAATTAAAATGGTTGGCCACTAGGAAAGTCTGCTTTTGGTGCACGGAGCAGAAGTGCTCAACAAAGGGTCCCCCAATTTATGACGGGGTCTCACAGGAGGCCGCACAGGAGCACCTGACATGATAGATGACCCCGGCATAGTCGCAGGTAATGGATGGTTCGGGGCCCTGAATAGAAGTGAGGAACAAGGGGAATAGGCAGGTGTAGCACTTTAGACACTTGAAGAGATAAGTGGCAGGAGGGAGATTAGTGGGGAGGGACGAATGAACAAGGGAATCATAGATGGAGCAATTCCTGCAGAAAACGGAGAGTGGGAGTGGTAAAGATGTGTTTGGTAGATGTTGCCTGACTTGCTGAGTTCCTCAAGTATTTGTGTGTCTTGCTTTGGATTTCAGTATCTGCAGAATTTCTTGTTCATTTTTGTAGCAACTTGAGCAAGTTTTTGTTTTGTATTTCATAAAGGACCTAATAATTGAACTTCAGTGTTGACATTTGAGTCAGCATTGAGCAGTAATGTGAAATGTTGATTTAGTAACAGAAATTTGCAGTGTCAGACTATTAAGTATGTGATTATTTTGCATAGGGGAGTTTATAAAGTCATTTACTGTACCCTTAACATTTTATACAGTACTGTTCAAAAGTCTTAGGCACCCCAGATATTTTATAAATTTTGTTTTAGATGTTTATTTTTTGCCTTTTGCAGTAGTGTCAGTGGAAATGAGCATATTTTAAAATGTCCAAACATTCTTTTTTCCAAAAAATTAAATGTTACTGATAGTTTTTGTATTTTGTTAAAGAAAGTGACATTTTAAGTAATAGATAACTTACCAAATAAAAATGATTGCTTTGTAGGTGTATAGCTCAATGCATGATTAAACAAATGTAACAAACAGGATGCAAATGATCAATAGCATAATGAATTGAATGAACTAAACTGATTAACAGAAAAGTGTAGAAGGAATCAAACTGAGCGAAGTACAGCCAAACTAAAAGGTGCGGGTATGGCAGATGTGACAATTTAACCTTTATATCATAAATTCTTAAACTATGGCAAGAGTGAGCATAGCAATAAGACAACTGGTTGTCATCTTGCATTAGCAAGGTCTCTCCCAAGCAGAAATTTTTTGGCAGATAGGAATTTCAAGATGCACTGTCCAAGCTTTTCTAAAGAAGCACAAAGAAAAGGGTAAGGTTGAAGACCAGAAATGCAGTGATCGGGCAAGGAAACTAAGTGCAACAGACGAGAGATACATTGAACTGACATTTCTTCTGAATTGGAAGAAGTCTGGCACTGCTATCAGCTCTGAACTCTCAGAAATGACTGGAACCCATGTGCACCTCTCTACTGTCTGGAGAAGTCTTGTCAGAAGAGGTCTTCATAGAAGAATTGCTGCCAAAAAGCCATTCCTCCGAAGTGGAAATGATGCACAAAGTCACAAGGGCTGGGGTGTTGAATGATTGCAGCAAGTGCTCTGGGCTGACAAGTCAAAATTTGAAATTTCTGGCTCAACCTGGAGTCAGTTTGTAGAAGAGCTGGAAAGCACTACATGGATGAGTTTCTGCAGTGAAGTACAATGAAAGTTCCCTGCAATTTTGGGGCTGCATTTCTCCAAATGGATTTGGTGATCTGGTTGGAATTATGGGATCCTCAATACTGAGAAGTACAAGCAGATTCTCATCCATCACATACTACCATCAGGCAGATGTTCAATTGGTCCCAACTTCATTCTGCAGCAGGATAATGATCCCAAACACACAGCCAAGGTCATAGAGAACTATCTTCAGTGAAAAGAAAAGCAAGAAGTTTTGCAACAGATGGTATAGCTTCCACAGACCCCCGGACCTTAGCATCATTGAGGCACTCTGGGATTACCTGATGAGACAGAAGCAGGTGAGACAGCTAAAGTCTGCAGAACAACTGTGACAAAGTTTCTAAGATGCTTGGAGCAATCTACTAGCCCTTTTCCCCCCATAAAACTGCATGATAGTGTACCCACAAACAAGAGGAAATCTGCAGAGCCTGAAATCTGATCAACACACAATATGCTGGAGGAACTCAGCAGGCCAGGCAGCATCTAGGAAAAGAGTACAGTCGATGTTTTGGGCTGAAACCTTTTCGTAGGACAATATACCTATGACAGTTTTAAAGGCAAAGGGTGGTCATGCCAAATATTTAGATTGTTACTTGTCCTTATAGTAAACTTTTTGCTAGAAACTTTTCATTCATTACTTTTGATAACACAGAATTTTTTGTGGTTAAGACTTTTGCACGGTCCTGTACAGTTGGAAGAGATTTGTATTCATTGACTGATATTCAATAATGCAATTGAAATTTTTGCATTTTGGGGAGAGAAAAGCATGGATCTGAGAATGTTCCTGCATAGAGTTTTTGAAAAGTAGAAGCATAGTGCTTCTAATTCATATCATTTAATTTGTGTACACTTTTCAACTACCTGTTTATTATTTCCTCAATAATAATTAAACTCTGACCTGAATATTTCCTTTGGAATTTCAAGCAGTGATAGATTTTGAAATCACATGGTGTAACTGCATAATCAAAGATCACTTGCCATTGAAACAGCAGGCCTCTACTTGCCTCAAGTGATCAGGAAAATGATCACCCGACAATGGGTGTGTATCTGTACATACATGTACTAATTAGATAGAAAAATAATTGGCCCTGAGGTTAACGTCATAAGTGCAAATATGTGGATAGCAAATCAGAGGATGATGAAACTTAGGTGTGCACATCAAGATTTTGTGTAGACTAATTGATTTAAAAAGTTGGAACATCTTGTAAAGAAGCTGTAATACATGATGTATAGATTCAAATTTGGTGTAAAGAAGTGTTCCCATATAAGAGGGGTACATTAATGGGTAACCCCCCACGTTACTAGAATATGGGTCATATTGTGATTTTGTTTTTCTCCCCCCTCGTAATGTGAGGCTGCATCTGTGCACCTGCAAGAAACATTGAAAGGAAATGTGTTCATTTATTTACTATTTCCCCTCATATAAATTCTAAGAACTTATGTTGTATCTCATTTTTTTAAGGAGTGACATGAGTTCCCATAACCCAAATGGTCATAACATGGGGGTCATTGGAATGCATACATCTTTATGAATTTTTTACACACCAAAACCCAAGGTATAAGTTTGTAAGTTGCACTGTCCATACAAGACCTTTCCTCATCAATAAAGGAAAAAAAGAACAAAATGCTGTATACATAGATCACAGTTTACTATAAGGAGTAGTAACAATGTAAGCTTTTCTATTCCACTCTACAATTCTCACCTCTCTTCACCTCTTTCTTCATTTCTAATTACTAGCTTTCTCAAATTGATTATTATTGCGGTCAAACGGGCTGACCCTGTTGAAATCTCCGGAGTGATGAGTAGTGCCAGCTTGGGGACTTCAGCTACTCCAAAGCTTGAGTTTATTCAACCAGATGCACTAAGTGAGGCTTGCAACAAGAGGGTACAAATAATGCAGAATGAAATAGGGGATAATTTACTTGATTTGCATTTAATTTTGTTCATTGTATTAAGGAATTTAAAACTCTGCTATTGGTTTGCAGAAGGCATAGGAAAAGTGGGACAATCTTCCCAAGTTATATGGATTGTATAAATTTGGGGATGCAGCTGTACATTATTCAAATTGGATAGTTCTTTTATATCTTGAAGGCAAAACAATGGTATTACTGCAAAACAATACTTGAGGTTTTCAGTGTGATTCTGTGACCCTCATTACTGGGGAAAAAAGAGCTGTGGGAAAACTGGAGCATAAATTTGTCTGTCGTGACTCACATTATTACATTTTAAAGAATAGCTCAAACAATTTTAACATTTTTCATTAGGTCAGAGCTTAGAAGTCAGGGAGACGGAAGAATTTCCCACAAATGCCTAAGAATCTCTTGTGTTGTTATTACTGTTGTATGACTAATTGTGAATGACTACTTGATTGCAATAGTTGTTTCTAATATTGCAAATGGAAGGAAACAGTAAATGATTAGCCATGCTGTACGAAGAGGAGTTCACCACTATTTCATTTTATTTGTGGGTTTATTCAAGACAAGATAAAGTAATTTTCAAGCTACTATAATGTTTCTTCTCTTTTCTATGCTTGAGAAATTTTTTTAAATGTAGAATTTATTTTATTTCTTGCATCCATCTCACAACATGAAGTAAAAATCTTTATGTTGAGTCTCCATTGTAATGTACAAGCAATAAAGAAGGAAAGTGTGGGAGGATATTGCCCAAACAGTAAGATTTTATTCATACCTGTTTTGTATACATGTATGTACAGTTAGATATGCAATCAGATCAATGTGTATTGATAAATCTGATGGCCTGGTGAAAGAAGATGGCCTGTTGGTCCTGGCCTAAATGCTGTGGTATTGTTTGCCAGATGAAAGCAGCTGAAACAGTTTGTGTTTGGGGTGACAGTTTCCCTGATGATCGATCCTCCAGGCCCTTTTTGTGCACCTGCTGCTGTAAATGTCCTGACTGAAAAGAGGAAAGGTCACATGCACAGATTCGCTGGGCTATCCGCACCACACTCTGCAATGCCCTGCGAATGAGGGTAGTACAGTTCCCGTACCAGGCGGTGACACCGCAGTCAGGATCCTCTTGAAGGTGCCTCTAAAGAAAGCCTTTGGATTTGGGGACTCGTGCCAGACTTCTTCAGCTGTCTGAGGTGAAAGAGACATTGTTGTGCTTTTGTCACCACACAGCTGATAGATATAGTCCAGATGAGATCTTCGGTGATGTGTATACTGAAGAAATTGAAACTACTCACCCCTTAACTACAGTCCTATTGATGTCAATAGGGGCTAACCTGTCTCCATTCCTCCTTTGTTGTTTTGACATTGAGGGAGTGGTTGTTTTCTTGGCACCACTGTGTCAGGGCATTGACTTCTCTGTAGGCTGTTTCATCATTGTTGGAAATGAGGCCTATTAATGTGTCATCTGCAAATTTGATCAGATTATGGGATGTTCATGCTAGGTGATGCAATTGTTTTCCTTTTGATCCACAACTGAGCAATGTTTCAGGAATGCCACAAGTGCCATTGTTTTCCATTAGATATTCTTGGAATTTTTGTGCAAAGTTGCTGATCAGTATTTTTTATAGTGTGTTGAAGGCAGTTGAAATTTACTACTTCATGAGATGGCTGACAATACTGGCATTTATTGTTTATCCCTAATTGCCTAGATGTAAGAATTTACTTAAGAATTGACCACTTTAGTGAGTCTTTAATTGCTTATAAACAAGTCTGGGTTGGAGGGCAGAATTCCTTCCTTAAAGGGCAGTAGTTTAAATTGATTTTTTTCATGGAAAACGTGTTCACTGTTTCTGAGATTTAAATACTGAAAATGCTGGAAATACACAGAAGGTCAGGTTACATCTTTGGGAAAGCAGAGTTAACATTTCAGGTTGAAGGCGCCATAGAAGCTAGAAAGGGGACCATATCTTGTTAAACTGTGTTGAGGGTGGAGAAGTGGAGTGAAGTTGGAGTTGTTTAGGCTAAGGTAAAACCAGGGACAAAAGATTATAAACATTTGATGAGTGAGACCGTTGTCAGAATAATGGATTTGTGAAACGCAGAGCAAGAAAGATGCCTGGAAATTCAGATAAGTTTGTCTTCAATTACCAATGGGTGAGGAAAGAGAAGGGGCTGAGCAAAATAAACAAGGTAAGCCAATTTCACAGATGTGTAACTGACACAGACTCAGTAAATTGCAGTTACTGAGACTGGAGTAATCTGGGATTAAAACTAAATTCCTATGGTTGTGAGGGGGAATGAAAGGAAATATGACACAAATATCAATATTCTTAATGGTGGAGTTTTAAAGAATTAGAGAAGAATATAACTTTAATAGATTTTAAAGTTGTAACCATTAAAAAGCTGTATGTAGCTTTTTTATACTTCTAATGCAAATAGAATGCTACTGCGAGAAATTGGGTAAGTTGTTCAATGAAATCTGGAACTTCATTATGGGGAAAGAGTAGGCTGTTGAAGAAAACTAGGGTAGGGATTTGTTTGTATTTACATATTGCTACATTTTGAAGACACGCTCAAGTAACTGACATTTTTTGGAAGGACAGAATTCTAGGACCCAGAAACAGCAAGAATTTGACCATTTAAAATAAGGTAAATTGTGGAGGAAGGACAGTTAGTGTTTGTCTTTGGATATTATAGATTTGGGAGGAGCTGTCATGCACATAACAGCAGTGTATTTTGTAGCTATAACATATTGGAATCCCAGTACTGCTAATAAGGGATGAATTAATGCTTGGGGTCATGGTTGGGATATCAGTCAAGGAGATTGCTTAGTTTTAAACAAAGCTGAGATTTCTAATTGTTGCTGGAGCCGTAATCATTCAAGTACCGTAAGTGGAAAGAATTCCATCACACGCCTTTCTGAATCTTGGAAAGGTTTTGGGAAGTCAGGAGTTGCAGGGAAAATTTCATGGGAGAGTGGAATTCCTCTGAACTAGCATATATTTAGGCTGACATGGACCATATGGAAATAGAGCTGAATCTGGCCCTAGAAAATGCAGCTTTTGATTTGCTTTGCTCGTCATAGTATTTCTGTGGGTTGTTGGTCCTGTTAACTTTCTGGTGAATGTTAACCTCTGAGGCTGTTGATAGTGAGGATTCAGAGATGGTAATGGCATTTAATGTGGTTGGACACTGTTCAAGATGGTCAGTGCTTTGTAGCAGGAATGTTACATGCCACTTGTGCTCATACCTGAATGTCATCTGGGTCATAGAGTCATACTACATTGAAAAATTGTCCACTCAGGTCACCACATGCATGCTGACCAGAGGATACTTGGACTATGGCCTTCAATGACTAGGTGATTACATATTCATTTAGACACTTCTTAAATGCTGTTATGATTCAGCTTCTATCTCTCTAACAATGTATTTCAGGTATTTATCGCTCACTGGGTGAGGAAAGGTCCCCTCAAATTATCTCCAAAATTTCTAGCACATTTCCTTAAAACTATGTCTAGTTTCATTCACCTCTAATAAAGGCAGAAGATTTATACAGACTATCTAGTGTATACCCCTCCTAGTTTTATATACCTTAATCATGTCCCCACTTTACCCCCTCTGTTCCAAGGAAATCTATTCTGTCATAACTAAAATGCTCCTTTCCAGGCATCATTCTAATGAATGCCTTCTACGGTCTCTCCAGTGCTGTGATTTCCTTTCTAAAGCTTGGTGACCAGAATTGAATGCAATACTCCAGCTAACATCTGACCAGTATTTTATAAAGTTAGAGCACAATTTTTGCTCTTGTATTCAGTGCCCAGTAAATGAAGGCCAGCATCCCTGCATTAGCACATTCAAGGATCTTTAACCTCCCACATCAAGCTATCTCTGTTCCTCATTATTCCCAAAGACCTTTCTGCATATAATTGTAAATTGATTCTTACTGAGGAGTTCTGAATGGAACTGAACATGGTATAATCATCAGCAAGCCTCCTCACTTCTGACCTTACACTAGTGAAATTTAAGAGACTACTAGACAGGTATATGGAGGAATTTAAGGTGGGGGGGTTATATGGGAGGCAGGGTTTGAGGGTTGGCACAACATTGTGGGCCGAAGGGCCTGTAATGTGCTGTACTATTCTATGTTCTATGTAAGAAACAAAATCGTTGATAAGGCAGCTGCCCTGATGATCTCTTGATATGATGTCCTGAGGCTGAAATGGATGAACTCCATCAACAGCATTCATTCTTTGAGTGAGATATTATTCCACTGAGTTTATTTCTAGGATTACTTTGACTTGCATTGTCAAACATCATCTTGGAATCAAGTCAGTTACTCTTATCCCATCTCTTGATTGTATCTTTTCAGCCCATGTGATATCTGGAATGGAGTAGTCCTGACAAAGCCCAAAATGAGCTTCAATAAGCAGACTTTTGTTGATTAAGTCATTGACACCCTCCTCACCTTAATTAAAAGTAGACTGCTAATTCAGCAATTGGATTTATCTTTTTTTGTGAAGTGGACAAACCTGGGTAATTTTGAGCTTGTAGTAAGGTGTCAGTTTTGTAAATGTGGAACAACTTGGACAGGGATACAGCTTAATCTGGGACACAGGTTTTAAATACTTAAAGAGGATGGAGGTGTTTTGGGACCTCTTTGTATTAGTTATTTAGTTCTGCACCCTCCATGATGTGATATAGCAGGATTGCAGAACTTTAATCTACTGAATCCTGCTAAGGTTGTAAATGTCTGGGTTATGTGATGTTTTGCATTTTATTTTGAATCTGAATTTCAACATTGAACTTTATGGTACCTTGAATAATTCTACTAAAAGTATTCAAAAGCATTGTTTTTTTGTGATGTAAAAGCATAGTGGTGTTCCTGAACCCAAGTGTTCTTTTTGCATCAGATATTTCAAGCTTCCCTGACTTGAAACACATTTTCTTTTCTTTTTCAATATTTTTATTGATTTCTTACAAAAAAATACAGAGTACAGGAGGATATACATCATATCAATTACAATATATTTGAATCACACTTGTAATCTCATTACCCCATATTCATGTAAATTAAATTGAATCGTAATATTGAAAAGTAATAATTTTATTATACAAAAAAAATCTAAACCCACTACCAAGAAAAGCTGTTTGGTAAAGAAAGAAAAACGGGAAAAAAATCCTTATCATATAATAAGACATAGTATTAACCAACATCTGTACTTGATAACAAATCAAAGATTTTGAAAATAATTCAAAAAAGGTCCCCACAATGTTAGAAAGTCTTGTCTTGATTCAGAAGTTGAACAATGAATCTTCTCTAAATTTAACCATGACATAACATTGCTTAGCCATTGCGCATGAGACGGCGGGGAAATGTCCTTCCACCTAAGCAACATGCCCTCCTAGCTATAAGAGAAATAAAAGCCAAAATGTGCAAATCAGGTGTCTCCGAGATAATATCTTTTTCTCCAACAATACTGAATAAGGCAGTCAAAGGGTTTGGTTTAAAATTTACTTTAAAAAGTACAGAAAAAGTTTTAAATACTTCCAGTATTTTTCAAGACTCTGGCATGTCCAGAACATATGAATTAATGAAGCCTGTCCATTGTTACATCTGTCACAATAGGGAGATATATCCGAATAAAAACGACACAGCTTATCTTTAGTCATGTGGGCCCTGTGGACCACTTTAAATTGTAGGAGGGAGTGATGGGCACATAACGATGAGGTATTAACCAATTTAAAAATTTCATTAGCAAACACGAGGAAATCTGCAGATGCTGGAAATTCAAACAACAACAACACACAAAATGCTGATGGAACACAGCAGGCCAGGCAGCATCTATAGGGAGAAGCGCTGTTGACGTTTCGGATGTCCTGATGAAGAGTTTCGGCCCGAAACATTGACAGTGCTTCTCCCTATAGATGCTGCCTGGCCTGCTGTGTTCCACCAGCATTTTGTGTCTGTTGTTGTAAAAATTTCATTCCAAGTTTCATCAGAAATTGAAGTCTGTAAATCTTGTCCCCAGAGAATTTTAATTTTGTCTAAAGTCACATTTCTCATTCCCAACAACATACTATAAATATTAGATATTGATCCATTATGAAAAGGTTTCAAATTAAAAATTACATCTAATAAATCCTTATCAGGACTTTTAGGAAACATATGTAATTGAGATCGCAGAAAGTCTCTAATTTGTAAATACTGAAAAAAGTGGGTTTTTGGTAAGCTTTATTTAGCTGACAACTGCTCAAACGAAAAGAGACTTCCTCCAACAAATAAATCCTGGAAAGCATTTAATACCCAGTCTATCCCAATATTTAAAAATTACATCGGTCATAGAAGGTTTAAAACAAAATCGAACACATTTGAATTGAAAAGCAGTGGTATACAATGTAATATGTTCAGTCATATTCTACTGGCAGTTATCTGTTGGTTATTGTAAAACGCCTGGCACTCCAGCAGTACTCACTCATGCTTTCATTTAAAGAGATTTGGAATTCAGTGGTGGTGCCAATTATGTTGGCGTTCCCCAAAACTACATTGAGGCATTTTCTCTCACATGCCGGTCATTTGCATGTCGTTTAAGATCTGAGACTCCATTCACTTGAATAAGGACACTAAGTTAGGAATAGGAGGAAAACATTTTTAGCAATTATTTTTCTCTGATATTTCTATGACCATTTGTATTATCAATTTCTTTAATTCTTGAATGTTTCTTTTGATTATTAACTTTTAATAATTTTTATCCCTATATCAGAGATTTGAAAATTGTTACAATGCACAACAGTTTTGTCAGAGGCATAGCTGTAATCCCAAGATTGGCCTTTATGGAAAGACTAGGCTTTACTCCAATTCTGGAAGTCCAATGAGATCAGTTTTCTTTATCTGACCTGGGGAAATACAAGGACCATGAACAGCGGGTCAGATTAAAGAAGATCTTGTCTTAACTGTAGGCAGAATTTACATGACATTTGTAAAAACAAATGCCTTTGATCAGCAGTGTGAAATGATCAGTATAGGATTCACCAGCCATTGTTGCTTCCTTGACATTTAATTACATTGACTTTAATAATTCTGAAATTTAGGACTGGGAATTTTTGTGTTGTAGCTGACATCATGGTTCTAGTTTGGTGTTGGTGAAAAGACAAATTACTATCTATTAGTCTTTGTCTTCAGCATGCACCTGAAATTATGTTTCATGAAAACAGCCTTGCTTTCATGGATTAATGATTATAATACTGAAGTCCACTTGGTCACTTTATTAGGTACAGTTGTACGCTAGCTCATTAATGCAGGTATCTAATCAGCCACTCAAGTGGCAGCAGTTAAGTTCATAAAAGAATGCAGGCATTGTCCAGAAGGTCAGTTGTTCAGACTAAGCATCAGAATGGGGAAGAAATGTGATCTAAGTGATTTTGGCTGTGATATAGTTGTTGGTGCCAGATGGGGTGGTTCGAGTATCTCAGAAACTGCTGATCTAGGATTTTCAAGCATAATAGTCTCTAGAGTTTACAGAGAATGGTGCAAGAAACAAAACATCTATTGAGTACTGATCACAGTAAAACTCCAGTAATCTACCTTTTGATTTATTTTTTTCTGAAATTCCAATAATCAGCAACTGGCTCATCTTGTTTTGGTTTCTGTATTCCCCCTGCACTCACAGGGGCCATCACATACAGCTCTTCCTTTTAAGTTCACCTTGGAGTCATGTGTTTGCTACTTTTCAATATGTTCCAGGAACCAAGCTGCCATGCTCTTCATGAACTTGCTTGGTTCACTGGAAAGCACATCATGCTACTGTGTAAGGTGTTAACAGAAGTGAATTAAAATGCATTGTTGTATTAACAGGAGTATTATTTAATAGGTTAGAAAATCTGCTCGTCCAGTGCTACCAAATTCTTAAGTGTTTTTCTGCAGGGATTTCAAGGAATCAAGATTGAACAGAATCCTCCCCGTGGAAGACTAAATTGTATGTTGTCTGTTGCATAGTCTGTGACTACAATGTGGTCTGCTCTCAAATTTCCTAATAATCTTTTGTGCAGAACCTTTATTTAAAAACCTTGTTAAAACATAGACAAAATCCATTGATATTGCTGGCACTTTAAGTCCTTGCATCCTCCCCAATCAGAAACATAAGTTTTCATCTAACATTTAACTTCATTAACAATGGTAGATTCAGCAAAGCTAACAGTACTCATGCTCTTTTATGAGCCTTTCTAAATGTATTTGCAAAGGTATTTTCCTGTACTATTTATACTACTTGTAGTGGGTTTTTTTTGCCCAGATTCTCTTGATCATTTGTTACTTTTGATCATTTTAATCTGCATTTTTACTCTCCTTGCATTTGTCCAAACCTTGTTGATTCTCTTTTAGGATAGACAGTGTTAATGATATGAGCATTTAGTATAGAGCTCTAATTTACCCTGAGCCCTGTGGTGTATTGATCAATTTCAAAGTCCATTTCAGAGTTGACCACGTTGTTTGGATGCAGCTCCTTAAGTTCCAACTGCATAAGTGGCATCTTTCCTTCCTGAAGGGTGCAAATGAAGGTGATGAATATTAACAACAATCTGTCATTAATACTGTGCTCTAGATGTGGTGAGGATTAACAAGTACCTGGGGTGCACCTGGATGACAGACTCGAGTGGAGCCCCATAACAGAGGCTATGTACAAGAAGGTCCAGAAAAATCTCTACTTCCTGAGGAGATCCTTTGGAGTATGCAGGCTTCTCCATCACATGTTCTACCAGTCTGTTGCCAGTATGATCTTCTATTCGGTGGTGTGCTGGGACAATGGTGTCAACATGGCTGATGCCAACAGGCTCGCTGATTAGAAAGGCTGGCTCTGTGGTAGGAGTCAAACTGGACACTCTGGAGACTGTGTTAGAGCAAAGGACCCCATGGAAAATTGTGTCAATTCTGGACAATGTTTCTCACCCCCTGCATGCCACCTTGGCTGACCAGAGAAGCACTTTAATAGACTAAGGCAACTGCGCTGCTCCAAAGAGCGCTATATGAGGTCATTCTTGCCCTTGGCCATTTGGTTCAAAAATGAGTCAACCTGCAGCCAGGGAAGTGACGACACCCTTTTATTTTTTTATTTCTTCTCTTCCAATATTTGTATATCCATGCACTTGTAATGCTACTATAACACTGTAATTTCCTTTGGGATCAATAAAATATCTATCTTAACTCCAGGTTTAATTACTTGAATGTAAATTCTCCAGCTGCCATGGTGGGACTAAAAATTCTCTGTGCTGGTTGTCCAAGTTCTTGGATATTAGTCCTATAACTTCACCACTGTACTACCATGCAGGTTGTCTCTTGTGCACAACATCCATTGGTAATTTCTTCGGGAATATTTTTGAATGTTTTGTTCTCATGAAATGTAAAAGCTTAAAAATCCATCAATCGTTCAAAAATAAATATGTTTACAAATGTGATAAACCAAAAGCACAAGTGCAAATAAAATGTTGTAATTTTGCTGCAGTTTCAAAGTTAAAAGCAACTTTATTATCAAAGTACATATATGTCACCATATACTACCTTGAGATTGTGGGCATTTACAGTGGATGCAAAGAAGCACAATCAGTGAAAAACTACACAAAACAGGATGGGTAAACAATCAATATATAAAAGACATTGTGTGAATACAAAATGAAACTAACTATAATAAGTAACAAATAATATTGAGAACATGAGTTGTAGTGTCCTGAAAGTGAGTCCATAGATTGTGGAATCTGTTCCGTGTCAAGGTGAGTGAAGTTATCCTAGCTTCTAAACCATGGATGCACAGTCTCCTTTGAAGTTGATGGGGTTTGGTATTCTGGAGTCTGATTAGGCACAGGATCAGAATTGTAATTTCACCAGGACAATGATGGAGCAAACTATTAGATGAGCCTTTGGAATCTGCCAGTAAGGTTTCAGGCATCCATGTTCAGAGTGCATACAGTGAATTACATTTAAAAGGCTGACTGGTGCAATTCACCCCACTATTTCTAATTGGCACCAAAACTGCATGTTTTGTTTCAATCAGATTTCAGTTTGAATTCTATTTATCTTAAGGTGATTGACATGCTAAGAACTCATTACCTTGACAATGGTATGATTTAATTTGCATCATGTGGTGTTATCCATATCTACCTGGTCTTGATAATTCTCTCATCATCTCTTAATTCCATTAAAACCATCATTCACCTATAGTGTAAATCTAGATACTGTCTTTTGGAAAGATAGATACTTTATTGATCCCAAAAGAAATTACAGTGTCACAGTAGCATTACAAGTGTAGATATATAAATATTAGAAGAGAAGCAGAAAGAATAAAAAATAAGTTGCCACAACAATCTAGCAGGAGGGTGTCATCACTTCCCTGGCTATATGTGGACTTGTTATAGAGCTTAATGGCCGAGGGTAAGAATGTCCTCAGCGTTCTTGGAGCAGCCCAGTTGTTTTAGTTTATTACTAAAAGTGCTCCTCTATTCAGCCAAGGTGGCACGCATCTGTGTTGATGCCATTGCCCCAGCACACCACCGCAAAGAAGATTGTACTGAAGGCGACAGACTGGTAGAACATGTGAAGGAGAGGCCTGCATACTCCAAAGGACCTCAGTCTACTCAGGAAGTAGAGGCAACTCTCGTCCTCCTTCTACACAGCCTTTTACACAGATTTGCTCCACTCAAATCTGTCATCCAGGTGCATCCCAGGTACTTGTAGGTCCTCACCACATCCGCATTGTCACTATCAATAGTAATGAGGAGCAAATCAGGGTTAGTCTTCCTAAAGTCCATCACCATCTCATTTGTCTTACTAATGTTGAGCTGTAGTTGATTCAGCTTGTACCATATGACAAAATCCTGCACCAGGTCCCTGTATTCATCCTCCTGTCCTCCCTTTATACACTAATTATTGCTGAATCATCTGAGAATTTCTGCAGATGACATGCCTCAGTGTTGTATTTAAAGTCTGAGGTATACAGGGTAAACAGAATGTGGGGCCCTAGTGCTGATGTCAACTTTAGGAGTAATGGAATGAGATAGTCAATTAGGAAATAACAAGACACAGATGAGGGTTTTATTCAAATGTGAAGTAAGAGCTAGGAGTCTTTGAAATGTTAACAGGCAATGTTAAGAGTGTAGATATGCAGTTTTTAGATCATGTATGAGATCCTTGCATTATTGAACAGGGCAAATGTCCATGCAGAAGTACAGTACTGTGCAAAGTCTTGGGCACATGTAAAAAAAAATCTGTAAAGCAATGATGCTTTCAAAAATTATGAAATATTTCTAAATATCACAAAAACACTTTCTGAAGAGCAGTCAAATCAATATTCAGTGTGAGTGCCCTTTGCCTTTTAAACTGCATCAATTCTGTTAAGTACACTTTTGCTCATTTTAAAGAAAGCCCTTAACTCTGAATGGAGTCATCAGGATGCCGTTGTGACAGTGAGTTTTAGCATGCTTTCTTATTTTTACGAGGCAGAGTTGCTAACTCGATGCTCAACCCAGCACGGATGGAAAGCGTGCAAGGGAGCCGGCTGGATTCGAACTCAGGAGCCTTCACTCTGAGGTCTGGCGCTGATGCCACTAGCCAGCCACTTTTGTTCAGTTTTATAATAAATTTGGCAGGTAGATGATTCCAAGCATCTTGGAGAACTTGCCATAGTTCCTCTGCAAACATTGTCTCACTTGCTACTGTCTCTTCAGATAATCCCAGACAGCCTTGATGTTGAGGTTATAGCCTTATGGAGGCCATAATTTGTTGTAGAACTCCTTGTTCTTTTCACTGAAGATATGACTTTGGCTGTGTTTAGGGTCATCGTCCTGCTGCATAATGAAATTGGGACTCGTCAGATGTTTCCCTGATGGTTGTGTGATGGATTAGAATCTGCTTGTACCTTTTCTACAGTGAAAATCCCATTTAATTTTGACCAGATCACCAATTCCATTTGCAGAAATACAACCCCAAACTTGCAGGGAACCTCCACTATGCTTCACTGTTGGCTGCAGTCAGTTACCCTTGTGCTCTCTAGCTCTGCAGATAAACTGACTCCTGTTTCAGCCAAAATTTTCAAATTTTGACTTGCCAGTCCAGAGCACTAGCTGCTATTGTTCAACACGTCAGTCCTTGTTTTTGTGCATAGGTGAGTCTCTTGGCTTTGTTTCCATTTTGGAGGAAAGACTTTTTTGGCAGCTGTTCTTCCATGAAGACCACTTCTGATTCCACTTCTCCAGACAGAGTGGTATATTTGTGTTCCAGTGGTTTCTGTGAGTTCAGAGCTGATACCCGTGCTTGACTTCTTCCAATTGAGAAGGGACAGCAGTTTGTATCTCTTATCAATTTCTATGGCTGCCCACTGTGGTTCTAGTCCTCAGCCTTGCCTGCTTCTTTGTGCTTCTTCAGAAGAGCTTGGATAGCACAACTAGAAACTCCTGTCTGCCATGAAATTTCTGCTTGGATGCAGGTACACACCTTGTGTCTTCTTGTTATGCTTGCTTTTGTCATGGTTTAAAAGTTGATGATTTCAAGGTTAAACCGTCACATATGTCACACTCTCATCTTTTAGTTTTGTTGTCCTTCACCTAGTTTGATTACTTCTACACCCGTTTTTGTTTCAATTCATCAGTTTAATTCATTCAACTCATTATGTCATTCATGGTTAGCATCCTGTTTGTTACCATTGTTTAATTATGGACTGGTCTGTGTGTCTATAAAGTAATCAAGTTTTTATTTGTAAAGAGATCTATTACTTGGTGTGTTACTTTTTTTAACGATATTTAAAAAATCTCTTAACATGTAAGTATTTGGAAAATGAATGTTTGGAAATCTAAAATTTGCTCTTTTCTACTGACACTAATGTAGAAGACAAAAATAAATATCTGAAACAAAATTTATATGAAAAATCTGAAGTGCCTAAAACTGTACTAAGTCTGTAGCTCTTTGAATTTTGTCCCTTATTTCATCCATCATTGGCAGGTTCTATGGGAATATTTCAAGGAGGCTTCATCACATATTCTCTGTTGCTATTTATTTTTGTTTTTGTGCACAGTTTGTTGTCGTTTGCACATTGGTTGTTTGTCCATCCTGTTGGATGTGGTCATTCATTGCTTCTATTGGGTGCATTGTATTTACTGGGAATGCCTGCAATAAAATGAATCTCTGGATTGTATGTGGTGACATATATTTGGTGATAATAAAAGTACTTTGAATTTTGACAAAATTATATGAAATTTAGGTTGTAGTCCTATTCCATTTTGGATTGGTACCAGAGGGCTAGAGTCATTGATAAGTTCAAGATTTTGAAGGGAACTGAAGAAAATAGTTTATCTGGCTTGTTGATGTTCAGTTGAAGAAAAATTTGGCTTTTTCAATTCGGAACACTGAACAGATCGTCTGAGCCTCTAAGTTGAAGTATAGACATTGTGTAGGGGTGTGTGTGTAGGCCTCCGTTAGTCTCGATAGACCATGGATTTGCACCTTGGAGTTTCCAGGGTGCAAGCCTGGGCAGGTTTTTTTTTAATGTAAGACCGGCAGTTGCCTAAGCTGCAAGTCTCCCCACTCCAAGGGAAGGGCATTAGGACCCATGCAACTTGGCACCGGTGTCGTCGCAGAGCGATGTGTGGTTAAGTGCCTTGCTCAAGGACACACGTGCAGTCTCAGCCAAGGCTCGAACTAGCGACCTTCAGATAACTAGACAAACGCCTTAACCACTTGGCCATGCGCCAACACTTGTAGGTAGGAAGTAGTTCTAAGATAGAGATAAAATCCATAAATTCTTTTTCAGACCCCAGATAGAACAGTATCTGAGTGAGGTTAAAAAGTCCTTGTATGTTTAATTCTTGATTCATCCATTCCTTTTGTCTTGAAGATTTCATTGTTTGTTATGCCATTCATTTCAACTGTTGAAGGTGATTAATTGCAAGATATTTAAAATTATTAAAAACTATAAGTAAAATTAATCACGTTACGTTCGAACATCATGCTAACTGGCATTTTAGTCAACTGCTCTGGTCACTATATTTCTGCAGAATTGAACAATTATCCATTGTTCAGTGGTGCAGGTTGCGTTGCTAGTGAATGAGCTATTTTTACTTTGGAGGGTTGTCAGTATTGAGCATTTTCTGACCCAGTGGAACTTTTCTACGTTATTGTTAAGTGGAAATGTTGTTCTACAGTTTCACTGAATTAGGCTTTGCGATTGAATTTTGGTGTAATTTACATTTTATTAAAGCAAGCCAGTTATCTAATACAATATTTTTTTGATTTGTCAATGATTTTCTTTTCATGTGTCTTAAAATGTTAGGTAGTTTAATTATGTGGAAGTCTAAATGCTGCCCAGTAAAATGTTAGCTGCTTTGACAAAGCTGCTACAGTCACTGATTGTAGAATTCCTCAACTAAGGTAATGAAAGCTCAACAATAACGGTAATTTTGCAGTTATGTATGGGCCTGACCAAATGAGGATAATGCATTTTCTTTTGTGATGGACATTAGTGAATAAAATGACTTTTTTTTAACCACAATCCTATAATTTTGATGGTAACTGTCATTGGGACGAGCATTTTATTTTAAAATTCCAGAACTTGTTTAATATGTGCAAATTTAAATTTTATTGCCATGATGGAGTTTGAACGTAGTTGGATCAAAGGTTTAGTGCTCTGACTACTTAGTCATGTAACTTAACCATCCTGTATGTGCTCTGTACTATGAATGAATTTTCATAAAATTTCAGTTTTTGTAATTAAATAAACTAATATTTGAAAAACAGGTGAAAGTGCTTCAGAGATGTTGCATTTTTAGAATTACACAAAGATTTCTTGAAATTTAGTCTTTGCTGGGGCATAAAATCACAGATCTGAGATATTTTACATGCTTGTAGATATCTTGTATGCAATAGGCAGACACTGAGTTTATCTTTTCTCAGCTTGAAGGATTTTTATTAGTTTGGTTATGGCTGAGTATACTTTTTCTGCTTGGCACACATAGTCATAGAGGAATACAGCACAGAAACAGGCCCTTCAGCCCATCTAATCCATGCTGAAACCATTTCAACTGCTTACTCCCATCAGCCTGTGCTGGGGCCATAGCCATCTATACCCTGACTATCCATGTATCCAAACTTCCCTTAAACATTAAATAATCGTGTAGGAAGTAGAGGTGTTGCCGTACTTTCTTTATAATTGTACTTGTGTGCTCGGTCTGACAGGTCATTTGAAGTAATAACACGAAGGAATTTAAAGTTGCTGACCCTCTACACCTCTGGTTCCTTGATGAGGACTGGCTCATGGACCTTTGGTTTCCTCCTCCCCAAGTCAGTAAGGAGCTCCTTGGTCTTGCTGACATTGAGTAAGAGGTTGTTATGGTAGCACTCAGATTTTCAATCTCTCTCCTCTGCTGATATTTCACCACCTTTGATTCAGCCTACAACAGTGATGTCAACTTGAATATGACATTGGAGCTGTGCTTAATCACACAGTCATAAGTATTAAGTGAATAGAGCAGGGGGCTAATCACACAACTTTGTGTTGCACCTGTGCTGATGGAGATTGTGTAGGAGATGTTGTTGCCAATTCGAACTGACTGGGCCTGCAAGTGAGGAAATCAAGGATCCAGTTGCACAAGGAGATCTTGAGGCCAAGGTCTTCAAGCTTATTGATTAGCTGAATGTTGAGCTGTAATCGAGAAAGAACATCTTGATGAATGCATCTTTGGTGTCCATATGTTCTAAGAATGAGTGAAGAGCCAATGAGATGGCATCTGCTGTGGACCTGTTACTCCAGTAGGCAAATTGTATTGGATCCATGTCACTTCTCGGACAGGAATTTTGTGTCCTCACCAACCTCACCAACTTACACTGTGGGGATAAGTGCTACTGGACAATAGTCATTGATGCAGGTTACCAGGTTACCTTGAGCACCACTATAATTGAAGCCTGTTTGAAGCAGGTGGGCACCTCAGACTGCCAAAGCAGGTGGTTAAATATCTCAGTGAACACTCTAGCCAGTTGATCAAGTACTGAAGACCTGTACTGATCATTTGGCTGGAGTGTTCATGAGATGTTTAACCTCTTGCTTCAGCAGTCTCAGGTTCCCACCTGCTTTAAGCAGGTTTCAATTATACTGATGCCTGAGGAGAACATGGTAACCTGCCTCAACAACTATCATGTACAAGACCATAAGATAATAAGATATAGGAGCAGAAGTAGGCCATTCAGCATATCGAGCCTGCTCCATTCAGTCATGAGCTGATCCAATTCTTCCAGTCATCTCCACTCCCCTGCCTTCTCCCCATACCCCTTGTTGCCTTGGCTAATCAAGAACCCATCTATCTCTGCCTTAAATGAACCCAATGACTTGTCCTCCACAGCCACTCATGGCAGCAAATTCCACTGATTTACCACCCTTTGACTAAAATAACTTCTCCATATCTCAGTTCTAAATGGACGTCCTTCAATCCCAACGTCTTGTAGCACTTTACACCAGGGATTCTTATCCTGGGGTCCATGGGCTCTTTAGTTAATAGTAAGGCTCATTGAAACAAACACAGTTGGGAACTGCTGACTTGCATTACAATGATGAAGTGTTTTGAGAGGTTGGTGATGAAACATTATCAGCTCCTGTCTAGAAGTGACTTGGATCCACTCCAATTTGCCTACTGAAGCAACAGGTCCACAGTAGATGCCATCTTATTGGTTCTTCACTCAACCGTGGAATTCTGGACAGCGAAGATGCATACGTCAGGGTGCTCTTTATCGATTACAGCTCAGCATTCAATACAATCATTCCCTCAAAACTAATCAATAAGCTTCAAGACCTTAGCCTCAATTCAACCTCCATAACTATTTTCACATTTTACTGTCTTATTTTCTAAATTTAATATATTGAAGTAGGATTTTTTGAGCTAATATCTACAAAACATTGTGCATCATGTCAAATCAAAAAAAATTCCAAAATCTGTTAATTTACAAAAAATCAAAAACCAAAAATTGAGGCTGTGAAAGTATTCATCCCCGTTGTAATTACTGCGCTTATTTTCAGGTCCGATGCTGTATATTTCCTTACCAACTCACCCAATTTGATGATGTAGAAAATCAGAAGATCATATTTTTAAATAAACTCATAAGGATAAATAACCTACACCAAATGGTGGAGGAAGTCAGCAGGCCAGGAAGCATCTATGGAAAAGAGTACAGTTGACATTTTGTGCCGAGATCCTTTGGCAGGCCACCTCTCTCTTAAAAAAAAAAGTCCAACAGTATAGTAGATTTTCAACAGACCAAACCAAAATGTAGACAAAAGAACATTCAAAGCAAGTCAGGGAAATGATAATAGAGAAGTACAAATCTGGGAAAGGGAACATGACCATCTCAAAGGCATTGGACATACCTCTGAGCTCAGTGCAGTGAAGCCACAGCCACACTGCCTGGGTCAGGCCATCCCTCTAAACTTGGTCACAGGAGAAGACTGACACTTGTAAGAGGCTGCTGTGTAGCCAACAGTTATTCTGAGTGAGCTGCAGAAGTCAGTGGCTGTGATTGGAGATGAAGTTTATGACTCCACAGTTTCTAAGACTGCACAAAAAGGGTATTTATGGAAGAGTGGCAAGGAGGAAGCCGTGGCTAAAAAAAAGCACATACTTGCCCGTAAATAATTCGCAAAACGTCACTTAAAAGATATTGTAAAGATGTGGAAGAAGGTCTTGTGGTCAGATGAGAATAAAGAGGAACTTTTTGGTCTCAACACTAAGCAGTACTTGTGGCACAGCTCTAATACTGCATATCAGCTATATAACACCGTCCTTATGGTAAGGTTTGGTGGAGGTAGCATCATGCTTGGATGATGATTTTCAGCAACAGGGAATGGAAATCTGGTCAGGATTAATTGAAAGATGAAAACTATTAAATACAGAAAGATCCTGCTAGCCTCGGCCAGAAAGCTTAAACTAGGGAGGAAGTTTGTCTTTCAGCAGGGCAATGTCCCAAGGCACACTGCCTTAGCAATCTTGAATTGGACTCAAATGAAAAATATTCATGCCCTTGAGTGGCCCAGTCAGAGTCCTGACCTTAACCCAATCGAACATATTTTGGCAAGACCTCAAGATTACTGCCCACTGTTGCTCCCCATCTATCCTAGCTTGGGCAATTTTACAAGAAGGAATGGGCTAATCTTGCTGCATCATGTTGCGCAAAGCTAATGGAGACTTAACCAAAAAGACTACTGGCTGTAAAAGCTGAGATGGTTCAGCTAAGTACTGAGCATAGGGGGATGAATACTCTTGAACTGCTGACAGTTCAGTTTTGAAATTTTAGTTTTTCATGCATTACAATTTTCCATTTTTGGGGGGCTCTACTGTGGTGGGGGAAGCATGTAATTCACAAATAAAAATTCTCATTTGAATAGATCAAAATCCCTGGTTGTAATACTAATATATGTGAACAAAGGGTTTGGGGCTGAATACTTTTACAAGGCACTGTACTTGATTTGTTTTTTCGAAATACTTTCTTCCTCTTAAGGTAAGGATGCTGATTTCATTGCTGTTTAGACTAAAGACCAGAAATGTTTGCTCAATCATTTGGGAAGATGAAATAAGATGCTAATTTCTGACTGCCTTTGCTATTTTGCTCTTCTGCAAGAATTTCCATGAATGATTAATAGCCTTTGTTTTTAAGTATGATGCTAGAAGTATGAAGGAAAGTTATAGCAAATATTTATTAGATGCACAATTATTGACAGTTTCAGAGTCTGAGGCTGGAAGTGTGGCATCCAAGATATAACTTCAAGCCCTTTGTTGTAATTTCTCAGTTTTAAATTGCACCCTTATTTACTGGCTAATTAGTTTGAAACTCATTTGAAACCCATGATTGTGAATATGAGTAAGCAATGAAGGAAGATGTCAAATACCATTTTTGCCAAATGTAATGATTAATACTTAAATGTGAAAACTGTCCCAAGTTTCCACTGTACCTATTATTTTGAATTATTGTTTTGATTTTACTTAGATATTCATTTACTAGGGAGATGAAGAAAATGAAATTTTGCAGTGGGGGTTAATTAGAATTTATCTGTAAGATAGAAAAATGTAGGTTAGAAAAGATTTGCACATGAATGAGTATTTCACAAATGTGTGACAATATTAACTTGTAAAGTTATAGAAACTGAAAAACTGGCATAATGACAAACATTGTAGAATGAAACTTTGAAATTTTAAGTAAAAGCTGGGATATAAATGTGTGGATCATTGGGTTAGAAGAAGTAAAACATGGAGTGAGGACTTTTGGAGAGGTAGCTTCATTATTTTTCCATAAACAATTCCTGGAAATTTGACATTCAATCAGGTGGAAAAAAACATTATTTCAGTGCCTATAGCACAAGTGGAAGCTATGCTTGTTCAATTCAGAACTCCTACTAAACCTAAATACATCATTGTGCACCTGGGTCTTGGATTTCCTTAAAAACACACCTCAGATAGTCAGGATGCACAGCCTCTCTTCCCATCATTCTCTACATGGGTGCCTCTTGGGGCTGTGTGCTGAGCCCAATGCTGTACACTCTGCTCGCACATGACTGCATGTCAAACACATGAGTAATCACATTGTCAAGTTTACTGATGACACAACACTGGTGGAGCTCATCACCAAGAACGATAAGATGGCATACAGAGAGGATATGGAAGAGCTTGAGACCTAGGCTACGCCCACACTAGACCGGATAATTTTGAAAACACCGGTTTCGTGTAAAAATGATAGGTGTCCACATTAAAGTGAGTATTTGGGTGAATCTCCTCCTACTGGGCATGCACAAGACACATCTGCAGAAAACAAGCGACATGTTTGGTGTCGAATCTTGCCGTGAAAGACTTGGTGGACATTTGTCCAGTTACAGAGTAGAGTAACTTAAAAGGAAATTACCAAAACGACGGATAGCTGTTGGCTCTTGCGCAGGAGGACTTAAAACTTTTTTTTAAAAAACCAAATAGTGGACCATATGAAGGCAACCAACAGGGAGTTCACGGACAGTATGACCCGGCTGACGACAAACATTGAAAAACTGACTAACTCTGTTGCATTAATAAAGCACCTGTTAAATGTATAAAACATGTCTGCATCAGTGTTTTCTTGTAATTCCATACAATGTTACATTAGGCTGTTATACATCTATTGTCAGAGAAGTACTTGCATAAATAGGTAAACCTTCATACAAGCAAGGACAAAAAACAGGGTAAAGTGAGTATACTTATTTATTCAGTAAGTTATGGGTCAAAGTATTTGGTGAGTACATTTCTAACTCTTCTGACTTCAGTCTTGTTGCCGTCTGCTCTGAAATTGTTAGGCTGTATGGGGAGTTGCATTCAAGGAAACAATCAAATGCCACCATCTGTTCCGTCATGTCATGACGGCGTTTTCAGAAATCTTCGGTTACCCCGTCCACACTGATCTGCCCAATTGGTGTTTTCAAATTTACACACTCTGGAGGGCGTTTTAGAAAAGCTCAGTTTTTGGGGGAGGAAACCGCCGTTTCAGTGTGGATGGAGGGTCAAAACGACAAGAAAAGGCTTCGGTTACAGATTTATCCGGTCTAGTATGGACGTAGCCCTAGTGTCAGGTAACTAGTCTCTTTCTAAATGTCTACAAGACAAAGGAGGTGGTTATGGACTTCAAGAGAACTCACCCCCTTTTTATGTTGGTGGCAGCGAAGTAGAAATTATGAGCGGTTTCAAACTCCGGGGCGTGCATATCTCCCGCAAACTCATGATCCCAGAACACATTCTACATGTTCAGGAAAGCTCATCAGCACCTCTACTTTCTGAGGAGGACAGAGAGCTGGACTATGAACATCCTTATTGCGTCCTTCAATGAATCAGAATCAGGTTTCGTGAAATTTGTTGTTTTACATCAGCAGTACATTGCAATGTATAATTTTTTAAAAATGCAGATTACAACTCAGAAATCTGTCTTCTCAAGGTGGCCATAAAATACAGAAAAATCATGGAAGTGGTTGAGGCCCCTCTCCCACATGAAAAAGAAAAAGAAACAAAACTTGTAAACCCCAGCCCTCCTCCCCACCCCAACCTCTTCCTTGCACAAAAACTAACAGATTGCCCACCTGGACATGGCAGCTAAAACATCAAACTCATAACCCCCAAGATCATTTTGTGCAAAAAAAAAACACAGTATATGCCCCACCCCAATCAGTAACAAGAAAGAAAACACAGAAAAGCTGAAAAAGACCAATATAAACTGCAGTCCACACTGATAATCACATCTCGGAATTTCGAAAACCTCCTCCGTCAGCATCGAGAAGAGCAACAGCTTGAAATCACTCCTGCAGGGCCTTAACCTGACACTGCCTTCTTTGGGGAGTGACCTCTGACCCAACAGTTTCCCGTAGGGAATGACCTCCAATCTGAATTGTTGAGATCGACCCAGTCTCCTCCGCATTTGACTTCTTGATGTTTCAATCTCTGCTTCAATCAGCAAGAACTGTGATCGATCATGGCTCCGAACCCAGATTCCGGTCTTATGTTCAGGGTAGGTTGTGCTTGTGGTCCTCTCCTTTAATTTCTTGGCAAACATCAGAGCCTTAGATCACTTACTTGATTGAATGCCAAGCTGCAAGTCATAGGCTCCAACAGTTTCTAAAATGCAACTAACATTTTTAAAAAAAAGTAAAAGGTGTAGAGAAGGTGAAATAGTTGACTATCTGGATGATGTCGCCTGAGGAATCATTGTTCACTGGCACCCTTGTGACTGGAAGTAGTGTAAAAGGAGCAAAAAAAAGTGTTAGCGTGCGTGGGTTCATGGTCCATTCAGAAATCTGGCAGAAGGGGAAAAAGCTGTTCCTGAAACTTTGTGTGTCTTCGGGCTCCTGTACCTTCTCCTTAATAGTATTAATGAGAAGAGGGCATATCCTCGGTGATTTGGTCCTAAATGGTGGATGCCGCTTTTTTGAGGCATCACCTTTTGAAAATGTCCTTAATGCTGAGGAGTCTAGTGCCCATGATGCGCAATAAAGAGCATCTTAACATGTTACATCACTGCATGGTACGGAAACTGCATTGCAGTGGATAGGAAGCCTAAACTGTCCAGCATATCAACAGCACCAGCTTGCCCACCATCAAGGACATGTATAGAAAGGTGCCAGAAAAAGGACAATTACATCATGAAGGATCCTACCTATCCTGCTTATGGATTGTTCCTCCCATTCTCATCAGGGAGGCCGCTATGACGTAGCATCCGTGCCAGGACCATCTGAATCAAAAACAGTTACTTTCCCCAAGCAGTAAAGCTGATCAATGCCCCCAACCCCCATGATACCTCCATTCCTTTATCATTTCCTGTCAGTCATCTTATGCACAGCTAGTCCTGTGTCCAGCATCACTTTATGTACGTACAATTAATCTGTGTATATAAGCTATTTTGTGTATATTATTTTTATTGTGTTCTATATTTTTGTGCTGCATTGGATCTAGAGTAACAATTATTTCATTTTCCTTTACACTTGTGGATTGGGAATGACATTAAATGTTAAACAATCCTGAACTATTCTCACTGTACACACTTGCATCTTCCACTCTTTCAGGCAGATGCAAAAATTTGTTTAAAGATATTATTCTCTTCATCAACCACCACTGTCTTGTATACTGAAAGTTTTCAAGTCATGCAGATAAAATTTTTGATTCAGAGCTCCATTTATTTTTCAATTTAGTCTGGAGTAGTAATGTGAAAATATTTGTGAATTAATAAAGGATTTCTTTTTTATAAAGGGCATGCAGCAAGGTTTCTTTGTCAGCTTTGTCCAGATTCTACCATCAAACACATTTTCTCTGCCATTTCAGTATTTTGGTGCCACTCTTTCATTTGTGACTCGGTGGTCTGCCTTACTGTCTCCCAGCCAATCCCTATTACAGAATTTTCCTACTTAGGAGATTCCAATTACGCCTTTTTTTTTAACCCTTTTTTTCCTCTGCTCAACCTGAAAACCAAACAAGGCAGTGATTCACTTGCATTTGGTGTTCACTATATGGCCTCTTTTACTTTGGAGAATTGAAACACTGGACTTCTGTATTGTAAACACCGGCATTCAGTCATCAGGGATGACTCATTTTCCGATTGCCTGCCATATTTTAATTCTCCATCCTTTTACCATTCTGACCTATCTGTAGCTTTTGACATGAACTTGAAGAATTGTATCTTGTCTTTTTTGGATCCACATGAGCAAGGCTACAACTTGCTCAATATCCAAAGTTGCAATGTAAGGAAACTCACTTTCTCTGTCTGAATCAGAGGTAGCCATTTCAACTGTAAATCATCTATTTGTGATATCGTCTTAGTTTGTCTCTCCCTGTTTACACAGGAGGAGGAAAAAACAGTTTTTATATTCTTTGGTTTGTATTCTCACCCTCTGTCATCAGCTTTTGTTCCAATTTTTTATCCCTCTGACTGCCGTTTATCTAAATGACTGGATGATTTTAACATTTTATTCCCCCATACCATCTTGGCTTTGCCATATGAGAGGGATTACCATATATCCCACATCTTGTCTTCAACATATAAACTTGCAATGTCTTTTCAAGTTCTGGGCAAACGATTTTTCAGCATGAAACATTAAATATTTTTCTTTCCATGGATGCTGCATAACCTGTTGAGTAATTTAGCACATTGTTTTTCACATTTTTAACATTGACTTTATTTTTTATTTTCCTTTAACATTAATTTTGGGCAAATTGTTAAGATTTGTTATCAAGCCAACTGACTGAATATTATAGCAAATGCTATATTAACTTCAACATAAAAATTTTAAAGACTAGAACATTTCTGTTTTTACTTGCACTTTTACAAAAATACAAAATTTCAAATCACCATGTTATTGAGTAAATTATCTATATGTGATAATGTAATGTGATAATGTAATGATATGTTATATGTAAGCAAAGTGATTAAGCAAAACTGATATGTGAAGTTTCATCTGACAGAATAAGCAGTTATCAATTTTAGATTAAAGACAATTTAGAATATTTTCTTCCTGCTTAGAGAGATTCTGCATTGGCTCATCGGACACCTACAGAATATGTATACAATATGGGGAGAACAGTGTAGGTACATAAGAATAACTGATAGTTTAATCCTTTAAGCATTTTGCAACTTGATGGCAAAAGGTAAACTTAATGAGAAGTGATCTGATTAAGCTATTGAAAATGACAAAATTGGGTTCATTATAGATTTTATTCTGAAGAATTCTGAAGATGTGTGCCTTTGACTCTCAGATATTGTTCAGTAAGTTTTCTGTGAAACTCCCTGGAATGTTTTGTTATATTAGAGGCTATAAAATTGCAAGCTTTTTGATGTTTAATATATTTGTGCGTTTTGAACTGATTAAACAAATAGACTTCATGTATTGTGCTATAGTCTGGGATGTTGCAGTAGATGTTTGCATGTGATTCTGTAATTTGTTTTGTTCGCCTATCATTGTTGGTGGTTGAATTTTAGACATTTTGCACAGTCTACTAATAACATCAATTTTTAATGTATTCTCGAGCTTAATTGTTTTTACTCAATGTGAAAAATTCTCTTCTAGTGATATATCTTCAAGAAAACTACCAAAATATACTGATAAACTGCTAATGACAATTCCACCATTCTCTTTTCACTGCCAACACACCACCACCATCACCACACCACTCTAGTAATGGTGAATGATCCCTGACTAGTAGAAAAATCTTCAAAATAAGTCATTTTTTCTGTTTTGTTCAATTTTTGGAAATAAGCAATTATCTGAGAGATTTTTGAAATTAGTAACTTTGTGTATTCTTTCTTACAGATGACTATGGATGAAAAGTATGTAAATAGTATCTGGGATCTATTGAAGAATGCCATTCAAGAGATTCAGCGCAAAAATAATAGTGGGCTCAGCTTTGAAGAACTCTATAGGAATGCATATACAATGGTATTGCATAAACATGGTGAGAAATTATATACTGGACTAAGAGAGGTTGTAACTGAACATCTGATCAATAAGGTACGTGTGTCAGGTATTTGAAGAGGGGTAAAAATGAGGAATTTAGGTAAACAAAGGTGTGGCTATTGTGTAAAGCAACACACACAAAATGCTGGTGGAACGCAGCAGGCCAGGCAGCATCTATAGGAAGAAGTACAGTCGACGTTTTGGACCGAGACCCTTTGTCAGTCTCAGTCCGAAACGTCGACAGTACTTCTTCCTATAGATGCTGCCTGGCCTGCTGCTTTCCACGAGCATTTTGTGTGTTGCTTGAATTTCCAGCATCTGCAGATTTCCTCGTTTCCTCATGTTTGTGATAATGTGTAAAGGTTGAGTTCACTTTAGATACATTGTATGAATAGTACTGTCCATAAATTAAGAATAATTTTAGTGCACATTATGCCTATTATGTCTTGGATGTAATGTTGAGTTTCTTCAGGCAGATTTTGATATTATCTTTGAAGCATTTCCATTGCTCACCAAGGACTTGCTGACCATCCTTCAATAGGGAGTAAAGGATTTGTTTGAAGAGACATGAGTTAAGCATCTGAATAACATGACCTGTCTGTTGAAGTTGCTGTTGCTTTATCGTGGTGGAGTTGCTGTTCATGTTGGCCTCCTCCAGTATATAGTGCACCTGTCCTTCCAGCTGATCCTCAAAATCTTTCAAAAGGTTCTTTGGTGGTATTGTTCCAGGGTTTTCAGGTGTCTAATGTAGGTGGTGAATGATTCAGCTCCATACAGTAATGTAGGAAAGACGACTGCTTTATACACCAGAAGGTTAGGACATGTAGGTCACAGTCTTCAAAGACTTTTTCTTTAATCTTGTATAGACTGCACTAACACTACTCAGGTAGTGGTTGATCTCTGAGTCGATCTCTGCTGCCAAGATGGGGAAAGTCATCAACATTTTCAAGGGTGATATCGTCAACTTTTATGGAGGGCTGGGTAAATTTCTGTTTGGGTGGTTGGTGATAATAGGACCTGAGCCTTTTTTGTATTCAAAACAAGTCCCAGAGCTCTATATGCAATGACAAAGGCATTAGGATACATTAGATTTTTTTCTTCAGAAAAGACTGTTGTCCATTCTATACACGATTGGAATTCCCTGTGACTGGTCTTGGCCATGAGGTGAAGAATGGCAGCAATAGGATGGATACAGTGATACAGCTCTGTTTGACTTCTGTCCTGATATTGATGGGTTGTGATGTAGCACAACTATTGCTGATTACTGTGGCTGATATGCCATGATGCAGTAGCCTCAGTATTCATAAGTACTTGTCAAGACAGCCATGTCCTGATATATGCCAGAGAGTTTAACAGTCTAATGCATCAAATGCCTTTGTCAATTCTATGAACATTAAGTACAAGGGTTGCTTTTAATTACAACGTTTTTTTCTGTAATTGGTGTGTTGTGAAAATCATGTCGTGCTGGGAAGACATCGCACTCAACTGATGCGCCTGGAGGAAATCTGTTAAAGAGGGAGCTGTGCTTCATGAGAATGACCTCTACTGTGTCGCAGAGAGCAAGTGGCAGCTGCGAAAGGAGAGACTGAATAACCAAGAGACCTAACCACTAACCACAACCACCAAATACTCGCGTACACCAAATATATACCATGTATACTCCATACCAAATACGCAGTTTAGTTGCATGTATGCCTTTACTAATCACAAACATATGGATGATCTCTACAAGTTATTCTGCTTTCTTAGCAGCTGCAAGGTCCTTTTTGAATATAATCATGACTTAGGCTTCCTTTTTGTAAACATGAGGACATTTTAATGTTAATTTGAGCAGTTATTCTCAGACTTCACAAAAAAAAGGTGGTCAAATTAAAGTTGGGTGCTAATCCTTCCTTGGCCAAGTCAAAGGCAATGGGATCATGTTGAAGTGCCGTGCTCTTACTTTGTAGCAAATACCAGGAAGAATCTTCTGTTTCAACAGTTGATTTGTACGAATACAGATTACAGGTTACTAAGTTTGCTGGTCTTGTTGGCAAAGTGTTTATGTTAACTTGGTCTTGAATCAGTAATACAATAAGGAGCATTGAAGTTTAAAGTGTGTAGTCCACAATTAGTCTATTTTAGATAGATTACATAATGCATTGGAAACACCTAACAAATTTGTTGCTTTAATAATTAAAATTCCAGGAAATGAAAGTAGAAGCAGTAGTACTCCCATCGTCACCTTTTCTGCGCTGGTCCTAAATCATTTGGTTTGCTTGTTATGTATAAATATCATCAGTCTGTATCTTGAGTGTACTTGGTTATTACAAACCCCATTTCCAGAAAAGTTGGGATATTTTCCAAAATGCAATAAAAACAAAAATCTGTGATATGTTAATTCACGTGCATCTTTATTTAACTGACAAAAGTACAAAGAAAAGATTTTCAATAGTTTTACTGACCAACTTAATTGTATTTTGTAAATATACACAAATTTAGAATTTGATGGCTGAAACACACTCAACAAAAGTTGGGACAGAGTTAAAATAAGATTGAAAAGTGCACAGAATATTCAAGTAACACTGGTTTGGAAGACTCCACATTAAGCAGGCTAATTGGTAGCAGGTGATGTATCATGACTGGGTATAAAAGTAGCGTCCATCTAAGGCTCAATCTTTGCAAGCAAGGATGGGTCGTGGCTCACCCCTTTGTGTCAAAATTTGTGAGAATTGTTGGTCAGTTCAAAAGGAACATTTCCCAATGCAAGATTGCAGAGAATTTAGGTCTTTCAACATCTGCAGTACATAATATTGTGAAAAGATTCAGAGAATTCAGAGACATCTCAGTGTGTAAAGGGCAAAGTCGGAAACCACTGTTGAATGAGCGTGATCTTCGAGCCCTCAGGTGGCACTGCCTAAGAAACCGTCATGCTACTGTGACAATTATAGCCACCTGGGAGTACTTCAGAAAACCATTGTTACTTAACACAGTCTGTCGCTGCATCCAAAAATGCAACTTGAAACTGTATTATGCAAGGAGGAAGCCATACATCAACTCTAAGCAAAAACGCCGGCAAGTTCTCTGGGCCTGAGCTCATCTCAGATGGACCGAAAGACTGTGGAACCGTGTGCTGTGGTCAGATGAGTGCACATTTCAGTTAGTTTTCGGAAAAAAAGTGGGTCGAGTTCTCCGTGCCAAAGATGAAAACGACCATCCTGATTGTTATCAGCAAAAGGTGCAAAAGCCAGCATCTGTGATGGTATGGGGGTGCATCAGTGCCCACGGCATGGGTGAGTTGCATGTATGTGAAGGTACCATTGACTCTGAGGCGTATATTAGGATTTTAGAGAGACATATGTTGCCATCAAGGCGACGTCTCTTCCCCGGACGTCCATGTTTATTTCAGCAGGACAATGCCAGACCACATTCTGCACGGGCTACAGCAGTGTGGCTTTGTAGACACAGAGTGCGTGTGCTTGACTGGCCTGCTGCCAGTCCAGATCTATCTCCTATTGACAATGTATGGCGCATCATGCAGAGGAGAATCAGACAACGGAGATCACAGACTGTTAACCAACTGAATTCTTATATCAAGCAAGAATGGACAAAATTTCCAATTGCAAATCTTCTACAATTAGTATCCTCAGTTCCAAAACGATTAAAAAGTGTTATTAAAAGGAAAGGTGATGTAACACAATGGTAAACATGCCTCAGTCCCAACTTTTGTTGAGTGTGTTGCAGCATCAAATTCTAAATTTGTGTATATTTACAAAATACAATTAAGTTGGTCAGTAAAACTATTGAAAATCTTTTCTTTGTACTTTTGTCAGTTAAATAAAGGTTCACGTGAATTAACACAGGTTTTTGTTATTGTATTTTGGAAAATATCCCAACTTTTCTGGAAATGGGGTTTGTAATTCTTTACAACTTTCTGCGATACAGCAGCAAATTGCAAGTATTCACCACAACAAGAATTTTAATCTCATCTGTGTTAAAAGCAAACACTTTATTTTGAGACTCTGAACCATGGTTCTAGAATCCCAGACTGGAAAACACCAATTCCACATCTCTCTCATCATGCCCTGCAAGGTTTTTGTACATGAGACACCTTGTATTCTGTTCCTGAGAGTATTAGTTTGGTCTGCTTAATCTAGTATAACAAATTGATCAACTCAGAAAACAACATGGCAAACTTTCAGTGCACGCCTTCCAATCCCAAATATATCCTTTCTTGGTTTGGGGGACCACATGTTTAGATGGTATTCTAGAAGCTGCTACGTATAGAGTTCTGCACAATTGGCACTCTGGTTCTCAATTTTTTTTGCCATGAAAGCAACTATACAATTTACCTTTCTAATTGCTTGTTAACCTGAACATTACCTTTGAGTGATATCTGTACAAGGGCACCCAGGTCCCTCTGAATGCAGTCTCTTGCTATTTATGAAAGAAATTCTACCTTTTTTTCTAGCAAAGTGGATAGCCTCACACTTTTCAACATCATATTCAGTTTGCAATGTACTTGCCTACTCGGTTAGCTAAATCCTTCTGAAGCCCCTCTGCATTCTTTTTAGAGCCCACAGTACCACCTAACTTTGTGCAATTTGGATACATTTCACCTGATGCCCATGTCCAGATTATTGATATAGATTGTGTAAAACTCTTCCCCCCCCCCCCCCCCCGGAAATTTTCATGATTTATTGTTTTACAACATTGAATCACAGTGGATTTAATTTGGCTTTTTTGACACTGATCAACAGAAAAAGACTATTTCTTCTCAAAGTAAAAACAGATCTCTACAAAGTGATCTAATTACAAAAGTAAAACACAAAATAATTGTTTAAATATTCACCTCCTTTAATATGACACACCAAATCATCACTAGTGCAGCCATTGGTTTTAGAAATCGCATATATAGTTATATGGATATCAAATGGTGTGCATTCTAAGTGTGTGAATTGTTTGTAGTAAAATATACCTGTATCTGGGAGGTCCAGTTGTTGGTGAGTCAGTATCCTGGCAAAAACTACATCATGAAGACGAAAGAACACTCCAAGCAACTCTGTGAAAAGATTATTGAAAAGCAAGTTAAGAGATGGATACAAGAAAATTTCCAAGTCACTGAATATCCCTTGGAGTAGTAAAGTCAATCATCAAGAAATGGGAAGAATATGGCACAGCTGTAATTCTATCTAGAACAAAATCTGAGTGACTGTGCAAGAAGGAGACTAGTGAGGGAGGCCACTGAGACCTATGGCAATTGTGGAGGAATTATGAACTGCAGTGGCTGAGATGGGAAAAACTGCATACAACAACTTGCCCTGGTGCAGTTTTATGGAGGGTGGCAAAGAGAAAGCCACTGGGGTGGGGGTGGGGGGGGGTGGGAATGCTCACGTGAAATCTTGGCTAGAACTTGCCAGAAGGCACGTAGGAGATGCTGAAGTCAGCTTCAAGAATGTTCCATGGTCTGATGAAACCAAAATTGAGCTTTTTGGTCATCGTACTAAATGCTATATTTGGTGTAAACCAAACACTACACATCAAAAATACACCATCCCTACCGAGAAACATGGTGGTGGCTGCATCATGCTGTGAGGATGCTTCACTGCAGCAGGCCTTGGAAGGCTTGTGAGGGTAGAGGGAAACCTGATGCAGACAGCAAGAGAACTGTGACTTGGGAGAAAAAAATTGTTTTCCAGCAAGACAATGACCTCAAGCATAAAGGCAAAGCTACACAGGAATAGTTTTAAAAAATAACAAAGTTAATGTCCTGGAGTGGCCAAGTTGGAGTCCAGACCTCCATCCAATTGAGAATTTGTGGTTGAACTTGAAAAGAACTGTTCACTCATGATCCCCATGCAATCTGATAGAGCTTGAGCAGGTTTGTGGAGAAGAATGGGGGAAAAAAATTGCAGTGTCCAGAGGTGCAAAGCTGATTGAGACCTATCCACAAAGACTAAATGTGGTAATTGCTGCCAAAGGTGCATCTACTAAATACTGACTTGAAGGAGGTGAGTAATTATGCAGTCAATTATTGTTTAATAATTGTAATAAATTTAGATCAATTTGTAGACATCTATTTTCACTTTGACGTGAAAGTGTCTTTCTCTGTTGATTAATGTCAACAAAAGTCAAATTCAATCACAAACTAGCTGATAATATAAAGCAGAATATTGTAAGTTTTTTCAGTTATATAAAGAACAAAAGGGAGGTGAGAGTTGATATTGGACCACTGGAAAATGATGCTGGTGAGGTAGTAATGGGGGACAAAGACATGGCAAATGAACTTAACAAGTGCTTTGCTTCAGTCTTTACTGTGGAAGACACTGTTTGCCAGAGGTCTGTGAGTGTCAGGAAGCAGGAGAGAGTGCCATTGCTATTACCAAGGGAAAAGTGCTAAGCAGACTCAAAGATCTTAAGGTGGATAAGTCATCTGGGCCAGATGAATTACATCCCAGAGTCCTGAAAGAGGTTGCTGAAGAGATAACGGATGCATTGGTCATGATATTTCAAGAATCACTTGATTCTGGCATGGTCTCTGAGGACTGGAAAATTACAAATGTGACTCCACTCTTTTAAGAAGGGAGAAAGATAGAAGAGAGGAAACTAAAGTCCAGTTAGCCTAACCTCAGTGGTTGGGAAAGTGTTGGGGTCCATTATTAAGGACGAGGTTTTGGGGTACTTGGAGACTAATGATAAAATGTCAAAGTCAGCTTGGTTTCTGAAAATGGAAATCTTGTCTGCCATCTGTTAGAATTCTTCGAAGAAGTAACAAGCAGGGTGACAAAGGAGAGGCAATGGATGTCATTTACTTAGATTTTCAGAAGGCATTTGATAAGGTGCCTCACATGAGGTTGCTTAACAAGATAAAATCCTATGACGTTATAGGAAATATACTGCATGGATGGAGGGATGGCTGACCGGCAGGAGGCAGCGGGTGAAAATAAAGGGAGCCTTTTCTGGTTGGCTGCCAGTGACTAGTGGTATTCCTCAGGGATCAGTATTGGAACTGCTAGTTTTCCCATCATTTGTCAGTGATTTAGATAATGGAATTGATTGCTTCGTGGCAAAGTTTGCAGATGATACATAGATAGTTGGAGGGTTAGATAATGCTGAAGAAGCAATGATATTGAAGCAGGACATGGACAAATTGGAAGAATGGGCAGAAAAATAGTAGCAGGTGGAATGCAGTATTGGGAAACTAATAATATGCATTTTGGTAAGAGGACAATAATGCAGACTATCTAAATGGGGAGAAAATTCAAACATTAGAGGTGCAGAGAGACTTAGGAGTCCTTGTGCAAGTCTCCCAGAAGGTTAATTCACAGGTTGAGTCTATGATAAAGGTGGCAAACGCAATGTTGGGACTTATTTCATGAAGAATAGATTATAAAAACATGGGGATAAAGCTGAAGCTTCATAAGACATTAGTCAGGCTGCAGTATTGTCAACAGTTTTGGACCCCTTATCTCAGAAAGGATGTGTCATTGGAGAGAATCCAGAGGAGGTCCAGAGGATGATTCTAGGAATGAAGAGGTTAACATATTTGGAGTGTTTGGCAGCTTTGGGCCTTTATTCACTGGAATTTAGAATGTGTAGGGGTCTCATTGAAACCTACTGGATGTTGAAAGGACAAGATAAGGTGGATGTGGAGAGGGTATTTCTTCCGGTGAGGTTATCCAGAACTAGAGGGCACAGCCTCAAAATTGAGGGATGTTGTTTTAGAACAGAAGTAAGGAGGAAATTTTTTTAGCCAAAGAGCGGTGAATCTGTAGAGTGCTCTGCCACAAGCTGTGGTTGAGGCCAAGTCCATGGGTAAATTTGAAGCGGAAGTTGATAGATTCATGATTGGTTGGGGCATCAAGGGATATGCTGAGAGGGCAGATATATGGGGTTGTGGGATCAGGGATCCCATTGAAATGGTGGAGCAGACTCAATGGACTGAATGGCCTAAATCTGCTATATCTAAAAGGTCTAAATCCATTGTGATTCAATGTTGTAAAACAATAAAACATGAAAGCTTCCATGGGGGAAGGGCCAGGGTGGGGGTGTGAATGCTTTTTATAGGTGCTGTATCTGAGGCCCAGTATGAATCTATTCCCATTTCCTGTTACTTGCTTGTTGCTACTAATTTTTTGTCCATTAACCAAACTGCAGTCCATTTCTGTACATTTCCTCCAGTTACCACTCACCACTTCCATAATAGAAACCAGCACTTTCCCTATCATGATGCTAATTTATAGAAATGTAAATACTTAAAATTTTAATAAACTTAGCAAACTGGAACTCTTTATCCAGCCATGGTGTTTGTGTCTTTAAATATGACCAAGGCTAGCTGCTTTTGGTCTGGTTGTCTTAACATTAAAATGAAATGTTTCTTCTGAGCTGTGGCTCTTGGGTGATTTCTGCAGTAAATTTGGACTGCTGAAAAAAAATGCAACTCAGATTTATCACAAGCAATTTACTATGTTTTTTTTTTACCTTGATGTGTATTTGCAATATGTAAATAAGAATTGATTTCCTTTTGGTTATTTTGCAGTAGTTTTATCAAATGAAAGTTGTGTAAAATGTGTACTGATTATATGCTTCTTTTACAGGTACGAGAAGATGTGTTGAACTCATTAAATAACAACTTCTTGCAGACCTTAAATCAGGCGTGGAATGACCATCAGACAGCAATGGTGATGATAAGAGACATCCTCATGTACATGGTAAATATCCTTACTCATTCTTAAATGTAACATGTAACTTAGGATTTGGAAATGTTTCCCCTTTCATTAATCTTTTCTCATATCACCCAAGGAAGTTCTAGTTATGATTACTGACCTGCGAAACCTTACTAAAATCAATGTAGGCAACAGCCACAGGTCTATCTTCATCGATCACCTTTGTCACCACTTTTTTTTAAAAAGTCTTATCAAGTTTGGAAGACATGACTTGCCCTTCATAAAGTCATGGTGACTGTCCCTATTTAGGCCATGATTTTTCCAAATGCTTATCAATGCTATCCCTAAGAATCCTCTTCAGTAATTTCCCTACTACTGATCATTGGTCTATAGGTCCCAGGAATATCCCTACTTCCCCCCTTGAGTAATGGAATAACATTTGTTTCATGCTAGTCCACTGAGATGTTGCTTGTGGCTGGAGTGGACACAAAGATATTGGTTAAGGCCCCAATAATCTCATCTCTAGCTTTACTCACTAACCTGGGATATATCCCATCGGGCCATGGCGATTTAATGTTAGACCCAACATTACCTCCTTTATCTCGAAGTGCCCTAGCAAAAGCAAAGCAATGTACATCAAGAGCAGGAACATAACTGGGGAGAGGATAGGACCACTCAAAGATGAAGGGGGGAACATTTGCTTGGATGCGGAGTGTGCGGGTGAGGTCCTTAGTACTTACCAAGGAGAAGGACGTGCAGGATAGGGAGATCATTGTTGAGCATATTGATATGCAAGGACATTTTGAGGTAAAGGAGGAGACCGTCTTGGGTGTCTTCAAAAGCATTAGGGTGGATAAGCCCCCAGGGCCTGATGGGATATACTATAGGTTATTGAGAGAGACAAGGGAAGAGATTGTTGTGGCCTTGATTATTATCTGTGTGTCCACTTAGCCACAAGTGAGATCCCAGAGTAGCTAAAGTTGTTCCATTGTTCAAGAAAGGAACCAGGGTTTATCCTGAAAACTGTAGGCTAGTGAGTCTCATGTCAGTGGTAGAGAAGTTTCTGGAAAGAATTCTTAGGGATAGGATTTATGTGCATTTGGAAAACCATGGTCTAATTTGGGAGAACCAGCATGACTTTGTGTGGGACAAGTTGTGTCTTTTTAACTTAATTGAGTTTTTTTGACAAGGTGACGAAGGTAATTGATGAAGGTAAAACCATGGATGTTATCTGCATAGATTTTAGTACAGCATTTGATAAGGTCCTTCTTTGGAGGCTCCTCCAGAAGATTAAGATGCTTGGGACACATGGTGAATTGGTGTTTGGATTCAGAACTGTCTTCTATGGGCATGTCAGAGGGTAGTAGTCTGAGGAACTTGTACTAACTAGAGTTCTGTGATAAGTGGTGTTCCGCAGGGATCTGTTGTGATGTATCTTAATGACCTGGATGGAAATGTTGATGGGTGGGTTAGTAAATTCATAGATGATACGAAGATTGGTGGTGGTGTGGATAGCGTAGAAGACTGACAAAGAATATAACAGATCAATTGCAGATATGTGTGGAGAAATGCCAGATGGAGTTTAACTAGTCAAATGTGAAGTATTGCACCTTGGTAGATCAAATTCAGAGACAGTCCACTGTTATGGGCAGTAGTACTATAATAATACTATCCTTAATAGTATTGATGAGCAGAATGATCTTGGGCTCCAAGATCATCATTCCCTGGCTACACAGGGTGTTTGGGTGGTTAAGAAGGCATTTATGGCATTTTTACCCTTATTAGTTGAGGCACTGAGTTCAAAAGTCAGGAAGCTACCACTGCAGGTTTTTAAAATTCTAGTTGGGCTGCATCTGGGAGTATTGCGTACAGTTCTGGTCGCCCCATTATAGATAGGATGTTGAAGTTTTGGAGAGAGTGCAAAGAGGTTTATCAGGATGTTGCCTGGATTACAGTGCATGTGCTGTAATGAGAGTTTGAATAAACTTGGGCTGTTTTCTCTGGAGCACAGAGGCTGAGGGAGATCTAATAAAGGCTTACAAGATTATGAGAACGAGATGCGAAGGTTATGTTTTTTTTAAATGGTGGGTGCTTAGAATGTGCTGACTGGGGTGGTGGTAAAGGCAGGATCATTGGACTTTTAAGAAACATACTGTATAGATAGACACGTGAATGTGAGGAAAATGGAAGGCTATAAAGGCAGAAGAAATTAGTTAGCCATTTGATTGCTAATTTAATTGGTTCAGCACAACACTGTTGGCCAAAGGGTCTGTTCCTGTGCTGTGGTGCTCAGTTCTATAAGATCCAAAATTCAAATTCAAGATGGAAACATACAGTGAAATGCACCATTTGCATTAACAACTAATACACCTGAGGTTGTGCTGGGAACAGTCAACAAAGTGCTGATCTATTCTCCCCATTCAGTATAAATGAAAGAAGTATAAAAGAATAAAGTATAAAGAGTATAAAAGAATTTCTAAAAACACAAAATGCTAGCAGAACTCAGCAGGCCAGACACCATCTATGGGAGGAGGTAGTGACGACGTTTCGGGCCAAAACCCTTCATCAGGAGTGATGAAGTGGAATTTCATTCTTTTTGAAAGCGTCTTCGCTTTATGAAATTTTTTACATGTTCTTATATTTGGGCTAATGTTTATAATAGAAAAATAGTGGAGTTTTTAAGGATTATGTTTGGAGACTGCATTTTTTTACATCAATAAACAAGTAAAATAGATTGAGAAGGGAAATGGTCCATTGGTAGAGTCTAACCAAGTATAACTTAATCCATAAACCATAAGTTTACTAGGCAAGAAAAGCAGGAAATACTTTCAGATACAAGTTAACAAAAAGGTATTTGAGAGAAAGAAAGGATTTTCCTTGCATAACTTAGCAAATTCTAGATTTTAATGTCATATTGCTGGTACATCACTCAGCAATTGTCCATAACTTTTTTAAAAACTTTCATACAACTCCATCTTCTTTGATATCACCCAAGGAGAAATCAAGACCAAACGCACACTTCAGGTGAAACAGTGAAAGGCTCTGTGTAATAGGGCCAGGACATACCAATATAGTAACGTCCAATTTTCAACTCACATGTTCTATCTTCATCATATTTATGAATTCCTATGTTCACATTCTGCTCAAATTACTAGTTTATTGTTGTACTTCTGTTGGCCTTTTAATCTACCGTAGATTCCGGACTACAGAGCGCACCTGATTAAAAGCCGCTGGCTCTAATTTTAGAAAGAAAATCAATTTTTTACTTGTACAGGCCGCACCGGATTTTCGGCCGCAGGTGTCCCACGTTGTAATATGAGATATTTACACAGAAAGATATTACACGTGAGGATTTTTTAACTTTTAATTAAATCCATATGGTAACATAAACAAATACATATTGCAAATGCTTTTTTTCGAACCGTGCCTGTAACGCGGCTACTTTTAAATATACGTTGCGTATACTTTTTTACTGAACAACATTCCAATATCTCCTAACGACTGGTAAAAAATATATATACTGCAGCCTACCAGGAAAAGTTATTGATCGCCTTTAACTTAAAAGCAGCGTTTTCGCTCCACCGCTCGCCCCCCGCCGTCCCATTTATCGCAAACGGCATTTTCCCACAAGACGCGGCGAAACCGGGTGTGACGTCATAGCATCCCGCGATGTAGTACAGAAAACAAATATAGTTAAAACTCTTCTAACTTTAACTAGAAAATGAATTACTAAGCGAAAATATTATAAACTAAATAACCGCCATAAAGGCAGCACAATGCTTTTCTTTGAGTGTTTTCCATGTTGATGAGGGTGAGTACAAATGACTGATTTACAATAATTTAATTGTGAAAGTGCGCTTGATTTATCGTACAATTTCATTGGACCTCTGTGAACTACTCATCAATTTTATTGGTCTACTGTTACGAGGCAAAATGTTTTTGGCGGCATGAAAAAAAACCATGCATTAGCCGCACCGTATTAAAGGCCGCAGAGTTCAAAGCTGTTCAAAATGTGGGAAAAAAAGTAACGGCTTAAAATCCGGAATCTACGGTATTATATCGTATAATTACAGTGTAACAAGCTTAGACTGATACCTGCCACTGCTGTGAAAATAGAAATATGTCTTGGCAAGCTTGATCAAAGTTAAGTGCAGACTCCTTTAAAGATTGTTTATAATTCAGAGTAACTTTCAAAAGAAATTGATAAATTTCATCCCTATGTATTGAACATTGCAGCATTCAACTCTATCAATACAATATATTCCACCATAGTTAAATTGGCAATATTGATTATGGTGGACATCAGAAAGTTGTGATCTACAGGTCACCATGCCTTGTGCAGAAACAGATTACATGCATGTTTAATTTTAAAAGAAGCTTACTTTTTGTAAAAAGTTATTAAACAGTTGCCATTAGTTTTAGGCATATTCAGACTGGCCAGTGTAGAACTAAACAAACATCATACTATCAGTCTGAAATTGTGTGTTCCGCTATTTATGTCTTGCTCCTCAAAAAAAAGTATGTTGAATGATGAAATGGCATGGAACAGTATAGAAACAAAGGATGGATTCAGGGATATTAGAAATGATTGTATCAGAGTAGCTGGATATGAGGGAGTGATGGAACATCTGGCGTGCAGCTAGAGTACCATAGCAAAAGTGGGTTCACCTGGAGTAGACAGCTGCATATTACTTTCTCAGTCCTGCTGCTGTTTATTTTAAAAGATCCACTTTAGTGAAAAGCACTTGGACTTTGCTTTTTGGGGCTTTCTAGTCACCCATCAATTGATTTGTGGTGTTTAACAACCTGAAATTAAAAGTTGAGGTTAATGTCTTATGTACAGTTGTAAGAAAAATTTTGTGAATCCTTTGCAATTACCCTGTTTTCTGCATTAATTGCTCAAATGAGGTTTAAGTCACAATAATAGACACACAATCTGCCTAAACTAATAACGCAAACAATTATACTTTTCATGTCTTTATTGAACACAGTTTAATCATTCACAGTCCAGGCTGGAAAAAGTATGTGAACCCTTGTATATAATAACTTGAATAATCTCCTCCAGCAACCATAACCTCCACCAAATGTTTCTTGTAGCTGCTGATCAGACTTGCACAACAGCAAGAAGGAATTGAGACCATTTCTGTATACAAAACTATTTCAGTTTGTCATTATTGCTGAACAGCATCTCAATTGGGTTAAGGTCTGGACTGTGACTTGGCCATTCCAAACTATGAATTTCTTCCTTTTAAACCATTCTTTTGTTGATTTACTCTTCTGTTTCGCATCATTGTTTTGTTGCATCACCCAACTTCTATTAAGCTTCAAATGATGGACTGCTATCCTGTAAAATATCTTGACACAATTTTGAATTCATTCTTCCCTCAACGACTCAGTCTGTCTAGGTCCGAGGCAGCAAAGTAACCCCAAACTATGATGCTCCTTCGACCATGCTTCACAGTTGGGATGAGGGTTTGGTGTTGGTGTGTAGTGTCCTTTTTCTTCCAAACATAGTGTGCATTTCTGCTAAGAAGTTCAACTTTTGTATCATCTGTCCACAGAACATTGTCCCAGAAGCGTTGTGGAACATCCAGGTGGTCTTTTGCTAACTTGAGACATGCAACAATGTTGTTTTGGAGAGCAGTGGTTTCCTCAATGACGTTCTTCCATGTACACCATTCTTGTTCAGTGTTTTACTTACAGTGGAAACATGAACAGAGACTTGGTAGCAAGTTCTAGCGATTTCTGCAAGTCGTTTGCTGTTGCCCTCGCGTTCTTTTTCACCTCCTTTAGCATTCATTGCATGCTGTGCTCTTGGTGTGATCTTTGCAGAATGCCCACTCTTAAGGAGAGTAGCATCAATACTGAATTTCCTTCATTTGTAGACAATTTCTCTTCCTGTGAACTGATGATCACTTGAGTATTTAGAAATGTTTTTGTAGCCTTTTCCAGCTTTACACATCTCTACAATTCTTCTAAAGGTTCTTTGAAGATTGTCTTGATCGAGGCATGGTGCTCAGAAACAGATCTTTTTAGCAAAGAGCAGACAGTCAGTGACTTGACTTTTTTTTTATATAGGGCAGGGCAGCTCTACAACCTACATTTCTAATCTCATCTCATTGATTGGAACACCTGACTCCAAATAGCTTTTATAGAAGGTGTTACCCCAGAGGTTCACATATTTGAACCTAAACAGTGATTGTTTAGTTTGATGAGAACTATAACAATTGTTTGTGTGTTATTAGGTTAGGCAGATTGTGTTTGTCTATTATTGTGACTTTGACGAAGATCAGATGACATTTTATGAGTAATTAATGCAGAGAACAAGGTTACTGCAAAGAGTTTACAAACTTTATCTTGCAAGTGTATAAGTACATGTATGTGCAGTACAATGAAAAGCTAGCTTGCAGCAGCTTCGCAGCTGCATATCATCATTAAGCAACTTTCACTGGGGAGAAAACAAACATAAATTACACACAATTTGTCTCAAGGTTTAACTAGCAGAATTATTTCAACTTGTGCAAGGAAAATCCTTCCCTGACTATATCAGTAATTTATTTGGAATGCTTATATGCAATTGCTTTACCACATAGCATAGAAGACTTAATATATTTCAGTTAGCGTCAGTTAAAATTTTATTACCTGTTTTTGAACACCAATCTTTTCTGCAAAGTTTATGCTAATTATACTGTCATAAGCCAGAGGCATTGTTATAATAATAACACATGTTCTTGAAAATGACCTCAGAGTGGGTTATTTCTCCTCAGACTGGTGGCTGTGACCAGCAGTGTGTTGCAGGGGTCAGTGCTGGGTCCACCTTTATATTAATGATTTGAGTGAGTATGTGGGTGGCATAATTAGTAAGCTTTCTGGTGACACTAAAATTGTCTTGATTAACTGTACCATTGGGCTGAGGAATGGCAGATGGAGTTTAATTCAGATAACTGCAAGGTATTAGATTTTGGTAAGGCAAACCAGGGTAGGACTTGCGCAGCAAGTTGTAAGCCCCTGGGGAGTTCTGTATAACAGCAATTTAAGAGTGAAAGTACACAGCTCTTTGAAGGTGGTGACTGAGAAGAGGTGGCCATATCCTCTGAGTGGAAACATTGGTAGTACTTATATGTAAAAAGGGTGATACATACATGGAATGAGCCATCAAGGAAGTGGTTGAGGTAGGTACAATTATAACATTTAAAAATTTTGAACAGGTATGTGGATAGGAAGGGTTTAGAGGGATAAGGACCAAAAGCAGGTAAATGGTAATGTGAAAGGGTCTCGACCTGAAATGTTGATGTACTCTTTTCCATAGATGCTGCCTGGCCTGCTGAGTTCCTCCAGCATTTTGTGTGTGTTGCTTGGATTTCCAGCATCTGCAGATTTTCTCTTGTTTGTAAATGGGAATATCTCAGTTGAGCAATATGGTCAGCAGGGATGAGTTGTGCTGAAGGGACTGTTCTCCATGGTGTATAGCCCTATGACTCTAGGCTCTGATTTTCAGTGCCACTGGAAATCCAGCCAGCTATTGAATTGGAATCGAGAAGTGGCAAAACCTCACATTGGGTTCAACTTCTCTCTATTTACTCCTTCCCGTAGACACTGATACTATTTTATTTGCTTACAAATGATTCTTGCCTCTATCTCCATCTCATCTGTATTGTTGTCAAAGCTCTGCTCCTGCTCTGTTCATCACCTTGAACTTTATTTTTAATGCCATCCTATTTAAGGTGCTCATGAGCATCAGGCATTAAATTTTTCTCAACGCCCTTTGATTTATTTCTGCTTTTTCCCTCTAATTGCCAACTTAATTTATTTTCAAAGCATCCATGTTAAGTTCTTTGCATGTTGATTACAAACAGAAATATTTCCGTGATGTTTATGGTTTCCACAATATTTCCCCTAGGTAGAATTCATTGTCTAAAACAATTTTTTGAAGTCTTATTTCATACATGTACTCAATATCAGTGCATGTTAATGTTAGCTCTCGATAGCTCAGGGTGTCAAGAGTTCAATTATGATGTCATCTGTAAAGAGTTTGTATGTTCCTCCTCCTGAGTGCATACATGGGTTTCCTCTGAGTACTCTGGTTTCCTCCCACATTCCAAAGACATCCTGGTTAATAGGTTAATTGGTCATTGTAAATTGTTTTGTGATTTAGGCTAGTGTTGAAAGCAGTGGATTACTGGGCAGCATGGTTCGTTGGGCCAGCAGCAGAGCCTGTTCTGCTCTGTATCTGTATGTGAAATAATAAAAATAGATTCCTTTTAGATGTAGTCACCATCTTGTATTCTGACCATTTACTCTGGACTCCCTCAATGTTGAAACATCTTTCCTAATTGAGATATTTGACTAAAGATGTTTCAAAATATGAATTGAATTTGGCAGGAGATTTACAGCTGCACAGCCCAAAATCTGAAATAGTTCTGTTTTAGCTTTAAATATGCTAAATTTCGATCATCAATGGACCCCCACCATCCAGACCATGCTCTCTTCTTGCTACCACCATCAGGGGAAGCTGTAAGAGCTTAGCTCCCACGTCGCTCTGACATATTGGGAAATTATGTACTCGACGGGTTACAGCAGTGGTTTGCCTCTGCCTTCCGCTGGGTGAGTTTAAAGAGATCACCATCTCTTGTAGTAGATGACCAGGACATCTAAGTGCCTTGTCATGCTCTTAGACCACCAGATTGAGGGAACAGTTATTACCCTACAACAATCAGACTCCTGAACTGACATGAATAACTTCACTTACCAGAGTCACAACTGATTTACAACCTACAGTATAACTTTTCAAGTACTCTAAAGCAAATGTTCTTGATACTTAAAATTTTTGTTTGCACAATTTGTTAGCTTTTCAAGATTGTTTGTCAGTATTTAGAATTTATGAAAAATCTATATTGTATTTTATTTTCCTGTAAGTACTATAAGAAAATGAATCTCAAGGTAGTATATGACAATGTGTATGTACTTTCATTTTAAAAAAATCCTGATTTATTTCTCTTTTATCCTATTTAAAGTGAATCACAAACTGCATAACAAGGAGCACTCAGTCCATTCTATTATCCTCATAATTTATATTTGGTCTGTATTTAACCTATATTTTCCACTCTTTGCTCAAAGTTTCTGTGATATTTTCACTGAACAAAAATGCCTATCAATCTAATTTTTGAAAATGGCTATAGGCTGAACATCCAAGATGTTCTTTCAGAATATTTGAACTTTTACACTAACCTTTCCTAAAATTAAATACTGGTTTGAATTCCAAAAAGTGGTGTTTTTTATGTTGGTTCACTTCTCTTCAAGAATTAGCTTTTTGACTACTTAAAATGTAAAAACAAAATAGACCATTAAAGTTTTGACATGATTAGTCAAAAGCTATGAAGAAATTAATGTTTTGTGGTATTTGTCTTTCAGCTAGAAATTTCTCTTTTTAAAAAATAAAATCTGAATAATACCCTGAGCTGAACTAGCAAAAAAAAACCTGAATAAGTCAGTTGCTAATGCAAGTTGAGTACCCATTATCCAGAATACTTGGGACTGGATTTTGGAATAGATAATGAGATAGCTTAGGATCACCACCATTCCTAACTCTGAATTTATGTGCTCCCATTATGCAGTCTTTGTCTCACACTTGTTCATCACACATACAACTGCAAGAAAAAAGTTTGAACCCTTTGCATTTACCTGGTTTTCTGCATTAATTACTCATAAAATGTGGTCTAATTGTCATCTGAGTCATAATAAAAGGCAAGCACAATCTTCCTAAGCTAATAACACGAACAGTTGTACTTCTGATAATACTGAGTACAATATTTAAACCATCAATCGTGGTTCAAAAATGTATGTGAACCTCTGGGGTAATGCCTTCTACAAAAGCTATTTGGAGACAAATGTTCCCTATAAAAAAGAAACAGAGGTTACTGATAGAGCCTGCTCTTCTCAAGAAAGTTCTGTTTATGTGCACCATGCCTCGATCAAAACAACTTTCAGAGGACATTAGAAGACTTGTAGGGGTGTAGGAAGCTGGAAAAGGCCACCAAAGCTTTTCTTAAGACCTGAGTGTTCATCAGTACATAGTAAGAGAAACTGTCTACAATTGGTCGAAATTCAATACTCTTGCTGCTCTCCCTGGGACTGGGCATCCTGTAAAGATCACACCAAGAGCACAATGTGCATTGCTGAAGGATGTGGAAAAAGAACCAAAGGTAATAGCAAAAGACCTGCAGAAATCTCTAGAACTTGCTAAAGTCTCTGTTCATGTGTCCACTATAAGAAAAACACAGACCAAAAATGGTGTTCATGAAGGTTACCACAAAGGAAACCACTGCTCTCCAAAAAAAAAGCTACACATCTTAAGTTTGCAAAAGACCACCTGGATTTCCACAACTCTTCTGGAACAATGTTCTGTGAACAGGTGAGACAAAAATTGAACTTTTTGGCAGAAATACGCGCTACTATGTTCAAAAGAAAAATGGCACCGCACACCAACACAAATACCCTCATCCCAACTGTGAAGCATAGTGAAAGGAGCATCATGGTTTGGGGCTGCTTTGTTGCCTCAGGGCTTGGACAGTTTGCAATAGTTGAGGGAACAATGAATTCAAAATTGTATCAAGACAATGTCAGGAGAATGTCAGGGTAATGGTCATTACCTATAGCTTAATAGAAGTTGGATGATGCAACAAGACAATAATCTGAAACACGCGAGTGAATCAGCAAAAGAATAGTTTAAAAAGAAGAAAATTTGTGGTTTGGAGTGGCCAAGTCAGAGTCTAGATCTTAACCCAATTGAGATGCCATGGCATGATCTGAAGAGGTCTGTTGATCAGTACTTACAAACTGAAACTGTTTTGTATGCAGGGATGGTCTAAATTCCTCTTTGCTGTTGTGAAAGTCTGATCAGCAACTACAGGAAACATTTGGTGGAGGTTATGGCTGCTGAACGAGATTCTACCAGTTATTAAATACAAGGGTTCACATTCGATAAGGACATGAAAATCCAGTTGATTGTGTGATATTAGTTTAGGCAGATTGTTTCTCTATTATTGTGACTTGAATGAAGATCAGACCACATCTTATGAGTAATTAACGCAGAAAACCAGTTAACTGCAATGGGTTCACAAATTTTTTTCTTGCAACTGTTTGTGTGAATTTATTGTTTAAGATGGCGATACCAAAGATGAGCGACAGCTTAGTGATAGATCATAAAGCTAGAGAATTCTCTAAAAACATACAGCATCTTTCATGAAGCAAATTGTGGTGAGGAGGCAGGTTGAGATGAACCTGGTTCAGGGGAGGAGCTGGTGTACTGGGGCATTCTGAGGCACAACGTGTTTGTGTTGGAGCTGTGCTTGAAACATCGACTGTACTCTTTTCCATAGATGCTTCCTGGCCTGCTGAGTTCCTCCAGCATTTTGTGTGTTGTGTGAACTGATCCAGCTGCTGTATGTTCCTGCTCCACTGGTGTAAAAACTGGGTACAGAGTCTTAGCTTGGGCCAACTCCAGCTGCTCTGGGAGCTGAGTCTGGTTGCTGTTGGCTTACTTCTATTGTTTGCACAATGTGTTTTCTCTTTCGCAGAGCTGTGGTTTTTGGCCTTTTTTGGGTTATTTGAGTTTCTTGTGTTACATATCCCGTAACTGGATCACTTACCAGCAAAGATAGAGAGGTCCGCTGAAGTCTGATGGTACCATTTTTAAACGTTTTTATTTATAAAGGGGCACAAAAGTAAGGTTAATACAAACATTCAGATAACATACGTCGTCAATACTCAATCTAAAGCGCAGGTATAGTAATAATCAATAAGAAATAAGCTCTATGGTTGTCTAGGGGTAAGGTATATATTGTCCGCTGTATATCTAAAAGTCTCTTGCGTTCACTGCAGTTCCACCAGCTGCCGTCTTTTGAGGTGTTGCGGTGGTGCACTTTTGTTAGAGAGAGAGAGATAGAGATTGAATGAAACAGTTACCCGGTGGGTTGTTTTCCAACCTTTAGGAGTTCGATTCGTCGGAGTCTCGTTGGGGAATGGATGCTCATTTGTGGCCTCTCCTGTAGCTAAACCGTTCTTCCGTAGTGAGGTCGCCAATCCCAGGCAAGGAAAAGATGCACACGAACCCCCCCCCACCGGCTGTCGCTATTAAACGCTGTCACAGGATTTCTAGCGTGTCTTCTGGTGCGTCTGGGGGGGCCGTCTTTACAACCCACGTTGCCCTGAGGGTATACACGTAGTACAGTTCCCAATTCACAAAGGTGTCTCCACGAGACAATGACCACAGTCGCCAGCTTTTGCCTCGCCGTGAAACGAGGGACACCGCACGTATCTTTCTCTTCTCTTGGGTCATTGACCCCCCCCTTCACTAGGGCTCTTGTGATTCTCACAAAGGAGGGGGCTGGGGTCATAACACTTGCTTTGTGGTTGCCTACAAGCAGACAAATTTCAAGGTGTATAATTTATGCACTCTTTGATAATAAATGTGCTTTGAATCTTTGAATCTTGTATATGTTCCTAGCCATAAAAATAATTAAATACCTTTAATGTAATGAAATTATGTATGAAAGGTAACAAAAACAGCATGGCGGTATTGGGAGAATACCTGTATCAGCAGTTGAACAAGAATACACAATGGCAGGCTTTCAGTCCCCACCTATGATGCCATATTTTGATTAAAAGGTTACAGTACACTGTATTTGTATTTTATTTTTTCTTCAGGTTTTGTGTAAGGTACAGAAACAATCAGCATTATAGAATTGATCTGGTGTTAGATTATCATGAGTGACAATCCTTACAAACTTATCAGTGAATTGCTCTGCTGCTTTGTGATCAGATGATTTATCTTTAACATTTTTTTAAAATCTTTAAAAAATGTTATGTTGTGCCTTTCTTAAATTTCTACAACCAGCCTGCTGAATATTCACAATTGTCTTCAATTTTCAGTTTGTCATGATAGATCTTTGCTTGTTTCATGATCAGCACACTGTTAAGCAGCATATGTTCATGCTGATGCAAACAAATCCATTCTTTCAAAACACAGTGGAGATCTTCATTTTCCACTTTATGCAGTGTTTTTCTGTTTTTCATTAACTTCTCCATTACATATGTGAGCTCAGTTCTCGGAACTGTCTGTGATGCGCAGACACCTGTGTATCACTTGGGAACCTTCCCAGTGCCTTGTGGAATTTTGCTTTGTGACATCATGTCAGTGCTCAAAAAAACTTTGAATTTCAGAGATTTTCAGATTTTGGAATCTTTGATTAAGGAGTGCTCAACCTGTAATACCAAATATGCACATAATTAGATATGTTTAACTTTTATTAAGTTTAATAAAACCACCAATAAGCTCTACCGCTTCACTCAACTAAACTTTGTTAATCTAATGTTTTTGTCACATTGAGTACAATTTTCTGAGTTTTGCCTAAGCTAAGATTGTTTGAGAAGATATTTTGAAATACAAATTGTGTGTAAGCTCAAACATTTTGGTGTTGGAATGACCCTGCTGATGATCACATAAAACTGCTGTTTCTGTAGGCATCTGTAACTTTGAAACTATGACAAGCTCTGTGCATGGCGTAATCTAGTCTCAAATCTAGATGTTTGCATCTTATTTTGTTTATCTATAGATTGGTACTCTTTAATTAAAATGTGAATGCTAATGTTAACTGAAATCTGAAATTGAAAACTTCTTTTTCCCCAGAGTTGTATTTGTCTGTCAAGTTTAAATCATTATTAATTCCTCCTCCTCTTTTACTCTTCCTTAGGATAAGGAAGTTTCTTCAGCAGTTCCAGTAGTGTTTACATGTCAGCAGCCTGAAACAGTGAAAATTGCCCTTTACCTTAGCAATAATTAGCTTGAAAACGGCTTGCTCCCTTGGGGCCCAGTCAAATTGTGTCCTTGTTATTTTTCTGAGATACAGGAGCACAAGTATTTGCCAGATTTCCCTCCAAAGAGCAGCATAGTGTTTATTCATGTGTTTTATGACTACTTTGTTGCTTTGTCGGGCTTTTGCTTAATACTTTTGAGTTCACCTTGAATGAGACCACATAATGCTAGTATTACAATATTTGGTATGTGCAGAATAAGTTCTGTATTTTTTTTCTTCTTGTGTCAAGTATTGGGCAGTAAATGTCATGCTCCAAATTTTATAGCATTGAAGTTCATTGCAGGGAAATGGGTGAGTCTGAACACGTGGTGCTTTCTGCTTATTCTGAACAGCTCTTACAAAAGTGCTGTTCTTACAGAAATCTGCTTGTTTAAAATGTGTTCATTCAAGTAACTATCACTTTGATTTCCTTTGCAGGATCGTGTATACGTGCAACAGAATAACGTAGAGAATGTTTACAACTTGGGGTTGATCATTTTCAGAGATCAAGTCGTACGTTATGGTTGCATTAGAGACCATCTACGTCAAACTCTCTTGGATATGATTGCACGTGAAAGAAAAGGAGAAGTGGTCGACAGGTATGTTGAGGCAACAATTCATTTCCCGATGCCAACAGTTCACTGCTCTCACGAAGATACAAGATATTCTACAGATACTGAAAATCTTGAGCAATGTGCTGGAGAAACTATGGAGGAAAATGAACAGTGGACCTTTTGGGCTGAGATCCTCCATCCGGATTTATGATTTAGATAGAGCCTCAGTCCGAGAAAATGTTGCCTGACCTGCTGGGTTCTTCCGGTATTTTGTGCATGTTGTTCACAGCTCTTGAATACTAAACTCAGTTGCAAATGACCAATTTTACAAATTTAAAATTGAAAGTGTGGCCAAGAATATATGAAAATAATCAATTCTACATGTAACAAAGGTATTGAGTTCTTTACCAATGAGCAAGGGTGGGCACTGATCACTTAATGTTTTGGTGGGGAAAAGACAACAAACTGTGTAAATACAAAAAGAAAGAAATAAGAATAAATATGAAGAACACGAGATGAGTTCTTGAATGTGAGTCCATAGGTTGTGGGAACATCTCATTGGGTAAGGGGTAATAACTATTCCTAAGCCTGGTGGTGAGAGTCCTGAGGCTCCTGTACCACCTTCTTGATGGCAGCAGCAAGAAGAAAGCAAGAAAGTTGTATGCAGAAGTGCAATGAAATGAAAATTTTAATTGCAGCAGTGTCACAGGCACAAGCATTAGATACACAGTACAACATTCACAAGAAAAAAAATTAGTTCATTCAAATAACGATCACTTTAATTTTCTTTACAGGATTGTGTGTACAGGAAACAGAAACTTCCAGAAAGTGAAGTGAGAAGTTGATAGGTGATGGGTGGAAAAAATGAAGGAGTGAAGGAGGAGGGATAGCAGAGGAAGGTGATAGGCAAGCGAGAAGTGAAAGGGTAAGAGGGGAGGCAGGGGAATGGAAGGAGAGGAGGGGGAGATGGAGAAATTACTAGAAGATAGGGAAATCGATGTCCAGGCCATTACATTGGAGGCTACCCAGACTGAATGACATGTTGCTCCTACTATATGAGAGTGACCTCATTGTGGCAGTAGAGGAGATCATGGACTGACATGTTGGAATGAGAATGGCCAATGGAATTAAAATGGTTGGCCACCAGGAAATCCTGCTTGTTGTAAGAGGAGCAGAGGTGCTCAGCAAAAGGGTTCCCCAATCTATATTGGTGTCACCAATGTAGAGGAACCTGCACCAGGAACCCAGAAGCAGTAGGTGACCCCAACAGACTCTCAGGTGAAGTGGTGTCTTACCTGTAAGGACTACTTGGGGCCCTGAATGGTGGAGAGGGATGAGGTAAATGGGCAAGGATAAGTGTTGGGGAAATCATTGGGGAGGGATGAATGAACAAGGGAGTCATTAAGTGAATGATCCCTGCAGAAAGTGGAGTGTAGGTGGTAGGATCCCATTGAAGACAGTGGAAGTTGCGATGAATGATGTGCTGGATATGGAGGCACATGCGATGGTAGTTAGAGACAAGAGGAACTCCATCCCTGTTAAAGTGGCGGAAAGGTGGTATGAGGGCAGATGTTTGGTAATGGAGGTGATGTGGGTGAGAGCAGTATCCAATAGTAGATTAATGCTGTATCTGTAAAGTATCTTAAGTTGGTACGAGCACAATTTCAGGAGATCTCTGGAAGAATCTCAGAATTTCTTGGAAGGATCTCATTGATCTTAAAGTACATTGAGGTCTTATATTTAGTCACCTACTAATATTTTTGTGCTCAGTTTCAACTTTAATATTTTGCGTGTGGACAGATGGTTGCATAGAATTATATATTTTCTAAGAGAGCACCCCTCAACTGATGAGAAAACATTCATACATTCCCTTTTTTGGGAATCCATATGCCCAAAACATTTTCCTTTTCCCACTGTATTGAGAGATGACTGTCTTTGAAGACAACTGTGTGTATTCAGGCAACTATTTTTGCCCTTTATGAGATGATTTTGAGTTTGAAGTAAATGGTTGCTTTTCCCATAATTCCTAATGGATATCACCCACCTTATAAATCCTAACGCATCCATTCAGATATTCTGCACTGATTTATTCATTACTGTTTATATTGCAATCAGTTATACTTAATCAGAGTTCTTGTTGGAAATTATATCCAATTTGTCAGTGTTAGCTATTGATCTGTACAATCGTGACAGCCTTTACAAGTTCTGGTGCATTTTCCGTCAGAGGGTGAAATTGAAAATTGATCAATGTTGCAAGCTGTTGATCAATTTGCATGCTTTTCCATATAAAATGTTATACTTAGAAATCTCAATGAATTTGTTCTTGAATTCCAATGAATTGAGCAAAATTTATACTGCAGTACTGAAAAATTGTGCATGGACTTTTAGGATCTAATTAAACTAGATACTTAACTGCTGTCAGAGTATATAAAAGATCCAGTGGCACAATTTCAAAGCAAGTCTGGCGATTTATTTATTTCTTGGTCAGTATTTTTCCTCTAATCAACTATCATGGAGCAATACACCCCAAGAACAGGCCCTTCTACCTGCAATATCTGTACCAACTAATTGTTGAATTAAATTAATTTTAATCCCAAAATTGCATTTTTAATAGTTATGGCAGTGACATGTATAATAAGGGTGTCCTGTGAGAAAATTAGCTGTTACATTATTTTGTATCATTGCAGTATGTAACTGTACTGAATTTGCTATATAGAGCTTTTAGACATTTGAAAGTCATGAGGCCATAATACAATTAATTATTGCATGATTATTTATCTGGTATTCTTCAGTCTAATTAGTTTAACTAGTCATGGTATCATCACAGTATCATTTAATGGTTTGATAAAACTTCCCTCTTCCTTAAAAAAAGAGAGCATTGTTTGTTTATATTTTGATTATTATTTCTTATTTCTGCCAGAGGTGCAATTCGAAATGCTTGCCAAATGTTGATGATTCTTGGCCTAGAAGGTCGTTCAGTATATGAGGAAGATTTTGAAGCTCCATTTTTAGAAATGTCTGCTGAATTCTTCCAGGTATCAATTTTAAATGTTTTCTAAGGTTATGTTTTTAATTGCCTTTCTTTTAATAAAGCAATGCATAATTGTTTGAATACAATTCTTTCTCAGACTTAATTGACAATCATTAAAATGGCCCAATGTTTCTCTTTGCGCAGATGGAAAGCCAGAAATTCTTAGCAGAAAATAGTGCATCTGTGTACATTAAGAAAGTGGAGGCAAGGATTAATGAAGAAATAGAGCGAGTTATGCACTGTCTTGATAAATCTACAGAAGAACCAATTGTGAAGGTGGTGGAGAGGGAATTAATTTCTAAACACATGAAGACTATAGTGGAAATGGAAAACTCAGGCCTAGTCCATATGTTAAAAAATGGAAAAACAGAAGGTAATTCAAAAGTTCTTTGATTTAAACTACATCAAGTACCTGCAGTTCTGCGGAAAGTGCGTATTTATATATTTCAGGCATTCCTATATTTAGAGTATCTTGTTTGCTGTTACTGTTATCTGAATGGAGATAATGTACAGTAGAATTTCTTATTTTAATGCAATGTGCAATTCATTTTGTTGTCAGTTTCGATTTAAGGCTAACTTTGGTGCCATGTTCACAAACTTTCTGAATGTCCTAGACTGCAGTTCTTTATTTAAAGGAGCATAAGTGAATGTAATTTTGTTTTTAGTCTGAAAATGGAGAAAAAATGCAACAAGATGTTAAGAGGGAAATCAGAAAGGAAAAGACAGGGTCAGATGGATCTGGCAGATAAGGTTAAGGAAAATTCCAAGAGGATAGAGGATGGCCAGAGCACCTTTTCCTTGAGCCACAGAAGATGTGAGATTTTTGATGAATTATTTCTCCTCGGTTCTTTGAGGAGAAAATTAGGGCTGCACGAGATAAGGGAAACAAGTGGAGATATATTGGAGAACAATCATATTACCAGGGAGGAAGTTTTTGTAGCCTTGTGGTGCCTTAAGGTGAAAAATTTTCTAGGGTCTGATAGAATGCATTCTCACTTTTTGTGAGAAGGTAGAGAGGAAAAGGTGGAGACCCTTGTGAAAATATTTGCTTCACTTTTAGGCGCTGGTGAATTTCCCAAAGGCTGGTAGAAGACTAATGTTGCATTGTTTAAAAGGTTGCAAGGACAAGCCAGGGAACTACAGGCTGGTCAGCATGACATCCATAGTGGGGATGTTACTGGAGGAAATTTGAGGGCCAGGATCTGCCAGCATCTGGATAGTCTGATTAGGAGGAGGCAGTGTGCCTTTGTGTGTAGGAAGTCATATTTGATGAAGCTTTTAGAAATTTTGAAGTGGAGTGTTCTAGTCGCATTGTACTGTATACAATAATATTGACTGCCAGCATGTCAAGGGAATTCTTCACTCCCAGTAGAGTACTGCAGTAGATTTGTATTAAAAACATTTTGTTGCTTAAATCGCTACTAGTATCTCATAAGAACTCGTGATTGGCACAGGGAACTGAGCATTGCTGTTCAATATGGTTTAAATTGGCTTTTTGAAAATATATTCAGTCAGTATGACCTCTGGTTCATGTGGCTAGAAATTTGAAATAATTTTACTTTTAATGTCTTCTATAAACAGCTTTGTCAACATTATGCTTTTCATAACCATTAATACTCTTGATGATATGGCAAAATTTCCATTTTGTAAACAGATTTTAATTGTATTCTGATGTAGCAACTCAAATCATAATTTGTCTCAATTATTGTTTTATAATGGGTTTATTTAGGACAGAAGATCACACCTTAAAAACCTCCCCCCCCCCCAAAAAAAAAATCTAAAATGAACTAAAATAATGTTTTTAAATAACAGCATTGTTGGTTTTGTCATATTTTTGAGTCCCTAACTGGTGCCTGACTTGTGTAATCTCAGATTTTGAAGCTGTTACCAATTAGATGTATGGAGTTTTCATTGAATTGTGGTTTCTATAAAAAAAAACTATTGAAGATTTAAGCTGCTTGTAATGTAATAAATTTGTAGTTATGAGACATAAAATATAACTTTGATTATTGGACTCCTGTGTAGAAGCCATGAAGTATGTTTATACAGCAGCATGGAGATGAATCGTACCCAGTAATAGTAAGAAGCAGAAACTTTTTGTTTGCAGCTTTAAATAAAACATTAATATAGAGTAAGTCAGAGGTTGAAGTTAGTCCTTATTCCCAGAACTTCTGGATTCTATTCAGCTTGTTCCAACTAATGAATGACTTGGCACAGTCACATGATCTAGACATAAAGAGGAAAGTTGACCTAATTTACAGATGTAACCCAGACTTGGTGTGTAGCATTAAACGCACTCCTAACATTCCTATGAATGTGCTCAAATGCTTTTTAATATGATATTTTTTTCCATTTTTGTTTTGATGCAATTGAGTATTATGATGCAAACAAAAACAAACTTGATTTTCATTTCGCATTTTCCCCTCCCCCTCCTACTTTTAAATCTCTTGCTATCTTTCTTTTCAGTTAGTCCTGACGAAGGGTCTCGGCCCGAAACGTTGACAGTGCTTCACCCTATAGATACTGCCTGTCCTGCTGCATTCCACCAGCATTTTGTGTGTGTTGCTTGAATTTCCAGCATCTGCAGATTTCCTCGTGTTATATTTCATTTCGCATTTTTCCCTCCCCCTCCTACTTTCAAATCTCTTGCTATCTTGCCTTTCAGTTAGTCCTGACAAAGGGTCTCTGCCCGAACCGTCGACAGTGCTTCTTATAGGTGCTGCCTGGCCTGCTGTGTTCCACCAGCATTTTGTGTGTGTGTTCCAAGATGTAAAATATTGCTACCCATTCTTGCCCCAGTGTGTACCTTTATGAAGTGGTCTGCATAGTGATTAAAGTACTGGACTCCAAAGTTGATTAAAGTGTGACTGTGGACATCTAGCAGACTCCCAAGTTTCAGTAGAATTTTGTTTGTCAATATAGAGTTAAATTTCTAACATTACAAGTTGATCTTAATAGCTTTAATTAAAATAAAATCCATTCTCTGAAGCACTAGGAAGGTCAGCATTAATTACCCATCCCTTATTACACTTGATAAGGTGCAGTAAAGTACATTGTTGAGTAGTTGCAGTGCATTTGGGTAGAGAGTTCCCAGAATTAGGCCCAGTAACTGTAAGGAATTGGTGATGTATTTTGAAGTCAGGAATGTGTGATGTTTCTGCACTCGGTTTTGTGACATCTACTTTGTAGAAAACAAATGTGGACTATTTTAGCCGTTTACCTGAAACTAATAATAACAAGTTGATGACAAATTTATTGAATGCCATCTAATGTCAGTGATTTAAAATATTTCAGTGTTCATTGTTAGTTCTCAGGATTATTCACAACTGCAGAGTTAAGAGTAACCACTACAAGGTTTGGTGATTATATTCAAATGAAATATTGTCAGTTAATTGTTTATAGTTTAATGCCAAAATGTTGGTCTGTATCTCAAAATGTAATTTATATTGTGTACTGTCTACAAAGTGCATGAGGAATCTGGTACAAATAGTCTATTCTGTTTCAGATCTAGCTTGCATGTACAAGCTTTTCAGTCGTGTGCCAAATGGATTGAAAACTATGTGTGAGTGTATGAGTTCCTACTTGAGAGAACAGGGCAAAGCACTGGTGTCTGAAGAAGGAGAAGGCAAGAACCCAGTGGACTATATCCAGGTAAATATTTGACATTTTGTCATAATTGCTGAAAACATCCGAAAGAACACTACAGCTAGTAATCTTGTTTGAAATGCACAAGTAAATGGATCCGTTTTCAGCAATCTATACAGATTAATTCATATTTTTTCAATTTTTGGATATGAAAGTAATGTAAAACTGCTTCAGGGGAGCATTCTAGATTACAACATAGATGTTGCCTTGAAAATGCTTATTGTGGGGAAAAATTGACGTATTTCAAACTGTATCACTTTAGTGGGCATATTATTCTGAATTAGTGTGGGATTAGAAATAAATTTGGTGTAAACTCGTGTTTCTCCTTCGTACACTCAGCCTAATCTGACCCTTCTTTCCCTGTCAAAAAATTGGGAACTAGTTTCTCAGACTTCCAAATTTTTTCAAAGTTCACAATCGCTTTGAAGTGTACAGTAGGCCCTCCTTATCTGCGGGTTCCACGTGTGCGGATTCGACCATCCACGGATCAGGAAAACCCGGAAGTTCTCTCTCCAACACTCGTTTGAGCATGTACAGACTTTTTTTTCTTGTCATTATTCTCTAAACAATACAGTATAACAACTGTTTACATAGCATTTACATTGCATTAGGTACTATAAGTAATCTAGAGATGATTTAAAGTACAGGTAGTCTTTAAGTCGGATTTGTACGTAAGTCAGAACAGGTACATCCAGTGTTAGTTAGCATCAGTTAGTCAAACATTTGTCTTAGTATATAGTATATATTTTACCTTTCTATGCATATAAAACACTTAATATTAATTAAACCACTGCTTTGCTTAGTAATAATTGTAGTTTTCATCGGGGCAGGACTTTTCACATGCTCCATTATTCTCACTTTATCCTTTAAAATTGTTACGATCATTGACCGACTGTAGCCTAATGCTTTTCCAGTGACTGATGGCGTTTCACTTCTTTCCAATCACTTTATTATTTCCACTTTATTTTCAATCGTGATCGTTTTCCATCAACGGAACAGAAACTCTGCGGATTCAACAGCAGCCGTGGATGGTGGGTCCGAGCTCCCCCAGGTCCTAAAGTCCACCCGCACTGAGACAGGTTAAATAAGGGACTTGAGCATCCACGTTTTTTGGTATCCGTTGGGGGGGTTCCCAGAACCAATCCACCACGGATAAGGAGGGCCGACTGTACAAATCAGTTATACCTAATCTTGGATTTTTGTGGTTAAAGAAGTCTCCTTTAAAGAAGGCTGCTCTCCTAAATTACTACTTTTACAAATTAAGACATTTACATTTATGTATTGCAGGTGTCACCAACCTTTTTTGCACCGTGGACCGGTTTAATATTGACAGTATTCTTGCGGACCGGCTGACAGGGGAGGGGGGGGGGTGGGGATGTTAATCACGACTGGAATATAAGTGATAAGTCAACTATAAGTCACTTAAGTGACTAATACACTCAATTTCGTTTCTAAAAGGGTTTATCTAATGAATTTAATACTAAACACACAGCGCATATTTTCCTCGCATGAATATAGTGATAAGTCAATTATAACTCACTTATATGTCAATAGCATCATAATATTTTAAGTAACATTTGGATATTGAACACACAGCGCATATTTTCCTTGTGTGAACATATAAAATCATTGCAACACACCAGCAAGAGGACAAGGTAAGGGCCAGAGGTCCCTATACCGGGGCTGCGATGGTTGCAGTCCGGAGAGAGCGACTGACTGAGCCAGGAGTGCGACAGGGCGCGTGCCCGCACCCCCTTGTAGGGAGGTAGGATCTATTGGCCAACAAAAGTTTGGCTTGAGGGATGATCGCAGTGAGGTAGCTGCTCTGCTACTTACGAAACGCTGAGCCCAATTATATTAGCACCAGGTTCCCCATGAACATTCGGTGTGCTGAACAGGTTTAGAGGTGGCTCCCATCTGTCCGCGCTGCAGGCCAGTAGCATCAGCACCTCTTGCAGGCCGGTTACCTGAGACCAACCAGTGATCCCTGGTGCGAGTGTGTCACTGCATTTAGGTGACTGATGACCTCGGGTGGGTAATGACTTCGTGTGTGCGTATTGACCGTGCGTACGTTCAAGTTCCAACAGTGGGCGTGACAGGGAATGAAGAAAGGTGCGGCTGACTTATATCGTTCCATATCACTGAATCATATCGTTTCCTCGTGGCCCGGTAGCACATGCTTTGCGGCCTGGTGGTTGGGGACCACTGATGTATTGTAGCTCAGTAACTAAAGGTACAGTTGAACAGACAAAATTAAGAAAGACGCTAAGAAACTTTCGGAAGGATGTGGATTTGCAAATGAGTTCCATCTAACTGAATGTAAAGTATTTCCTTTGGATATAAATTCTTGTATTTGGAGAAAACAAGAGTGTAAATGGGGGCAAAGACATAATTGGATCTTGAAATAAAGATTTCACAAGTTATAGTCAAATAGGTTAATAAAGCTGTAAATAACTGCTAATAATGTGTTTGGATTCATTTCTGGGAATGAAATATTTTATTTAAGGAGTTTGTTTGGATTCTTGGTTAAACTATACTGAGCAGAATTCTGTTGTCCTGTTTGAGAAGAAAAGTACAGAAGTACATAGATTAATAGAAAAAATGCAAGGGTAATATGTGCACTGACCAGGTACAATTATCATTGCAAGGGGTACAAAAGAGAGACTGGTGAGCTAATGGAGGTCTATTCATTTAAAACGTGTTTATGTAAAAGTTGCATTAACTGCAGCATTATGTATAATTTTGCTGTAAAGATCTTAATTGTACAAGAGCTGTAATAGTTGACATTTGGTGTTCAATTTGGTGAATGACTATGCTTGAATGTATTGTCATTTTGGGAGATTTATTGGTTCTGAAAATGGCAGGTTTATTGAAATTGTGATGTGTAGAATTGTCCTACAGATTATTTATACTTCTGTTTTCACTTGTACAGGGTCTTTTGGATCTCAAGGGCAGATTTGATCGTTTTCTTCAAGATTCATTCAATAATGACCGTCTTTTTAAACAGACCATTGCTGGTGACTTTGAATATTTTCTTAATCTTAACTCCAGATCTCCAGAATATTTGTCACTATTTATTGATGACAAACTTAAAAAAGGAGTAAAAGGTGTAAGTATTTTTCTCTTGAAATTCTCATAAAGTATTTTCAAGAGCACATTGGTCTGCGATGAATGTGCACAAATTGCAGTGACAAAAACAAATGATTTACATGGGAGACCAGATGAGAGAGGATTATTTTCTATTAGACCAGCAAAGGTCCAAAGTATTTGTTGGTTTCTTTTAAATAAACTTTGGTGGGTGTCTAGAATTGTTACACCAGGGGCAAAGGCATTTGAGGTTCTTAGATATATACAATATGCAGAAAATGGAGGGGAGACCATGTGCATGCAGAAGGTATCAATGTGATTAGGCATCATTAGCTTAACTAGTTTGGCATAGCATCATGGTATTTGTTTATAAATACCTTGACCTTTGTGCAGTTTTGGTATTCATTAGGAATTAGTGCCTGTGAAGACACATTAAATCTCTCATTTCACTTTTCTATCTTATTTTATACAGCCAGTAATATCTACAGTGTGCTGCTTCAAAACATGGTAGGCTTGTATTTAAAAAGCCAAACAAAATGGACAGATACTTAGCCTGGTTTTACATAGGTGCAGTAGAGTAAAGTGGACTGATTTAAATCAGTATGTTTTAATTCTCTGAAGCTATGTTGATAAGTCTTTGGAGTAGAGTAAATTGGGGATAGAATCTGTCAGGGTGTGGTAAGTAAATATTGATAATGGAAAACTATCCAGGCCACAGTGGTCCATATCACAAACTTCCATGCTGTATCACTTAGTGATATCAGCTATGCAGGTTTTTAAACAATGTACCGGTACATATGACTCTTAAGAGCATTTCAAGTCTTCTTCATCACCTGAATGGGGAATAAGAACATTTCAGATATAATGTCAGTCTTCAGACTTGAAATAGTTTTGCCAAAAGTAGTTTTATTGAGTGTACATGTTTTATACAACCAGTAAGCACAATATATAGGATATCCTTGGAATCTGGATAAATTAACATGCTATTTTTGTTTCTTTATGTTGACTTTATGTATTGAAATCAAATGTTACACTGTAGATAATTAATTAATCTCACCCTCAAGATTACATTTTTTTAAACAGTTGCATTTGCCACCAAACATTTTGCTGAACCATTTCAGGTTGTTCATCCCAGTGTTGCAATTTTCTTCAAAAAAAACTTCATTTTGCATAAGCAAGAGCTTCTGTGACTCTGCTGACTCTTTAATTTGTGTATACTTTATTAGCATACAATATGGAACAGTACAGCACAGAAACAGTTCCTTCGGCCCATTTTGTTGTGCTGAACTAATTAAGCTAAAGATGCTTAATCACAGCTGCCTGCACATAATTTAAATGCCTTGTGTATCTGTATCCACCATCACACCTAATGGCACTCCAGGTACCCACCAGTTACTGTTTTTATATATAGAAAAAACTTGCCCCACATATCTCCTTTTGAACTTTCCCCCTCTCATCTTAAATACACACCCTTGTGGTATTTGACATTTAGACTCTGGGGGCAGGGTTGGTGTGGGTGAAGATAGCAGCTGTCTACTCTGTGCTTCTCTGAGTACAATGCTCTCCTTGGAGTTTTGATATTTGGGTTGATAATATAATTGATGTTGGCGCGTGGCCAAGTGGCTAAGGCGTTGGTCTAGTGATCTAGGTTGCTAGTTCGAGCCTCAGCTAAAGCAGCGTGTTGTGTCCTTGAGCAAGGCACTGCTGTATCGTCCCTTGCCCTTCCCTTGGACAACATCGGTGGTGTGGAGAGGGGAGACTTGCAGCTTGGGCAACTGCCAGTCTCCCATGCAAACCCTGCCCAGGCCTGCGCCCTGGAAACTTTCCAAATCCATGGTCTCTCAATGCTAACAGATGCCTATTAATATAATTGGCAGATTTGTATTTTACATTTTCTCAACTATAGCAAACTATCCAAATATAATAGTTAATTTTATAATTTTGTTAATGAATGAGCACATCTGCTCAATTGAAATCTCTCGACCAACAAACTGTCAAAATTCTTTGAAGCTTCAGATAGTAGTAGAGCTTGCACCTGAAGTTATTAAAAATCTTCATTCAGAGAAATTAGACAGTCTAATGTAGTAATGTTACTTCCAGTTTCAAATCAGTGTTACTGACACTGAACCATTATTAATGTTTTATATTGTTTTTAATTAGCTTCAATTAACTACTTACTACTAATGGATCATAATGCCAATGTCCAATTATCAGTTGAAGCCACAGAAGTATATCTTGTACTCTTATAATTGACCGAACTTACATACTAAATGCAAAGCAATTGCTGCAGGAAAATGTGATCAAGCTCAAGAGGTCACTATTGACCTCTAGTGGAGAGGACCAGTGCTGAGCTCATGTTAGGTGTAAAGAGATGAATACCAAAAGCCATGGATGAACCATGAGATCGGCAATTTGTTGACGGCCAGTTCAGAGACGTTCAAGTCTGGTGACTAAGGAAGTTACAAGAGGTCCAAGTACGATCTCTAGAAAGCCATCTCACGGGTGAAGTGGCAATACTGGATTAAACGCGAATTAAAAAAGGATGCTTGACAGTTGTGGCAGGGCTTAAACACTATCGCATATAAAGTTAAATGAAGCAACATGGGTGACAATGGGGCTTTGCTTCCAGATGGGTTTAATGCCTTCTATGCTCGCTATGACCGTCAAAACTTGGAGGAGCCATCATGAAATCTCATGGCCCCAATGATCCTGTGATTTCATTCTGAGGCCAATATGCGAGCAGCCTTCAGGAGGGTGAACCCACGAAAAGGATCTGGTCCAAGCAGGGTACCTGACCAGGCACTAAAAACCTGTGCTGATCAACTGGCTGGGATGTTCACTGAGATTTTTAACCTCTCACTTTAGCAGTCTGAGGTACCCACCTGCTTCAAGCAGGCTTCAATAATACAGATGCCTAAGAAGAATGTGGTAACCTGCCTATCATGCAGTAGCACTTGCATCCACAGTAATGAAGTGTTTTGAGAGGCTGGTGATGAAACTTACCAATTCCTGCCCGAGAAGCAACTTGGATCCACTCCAATTTGCCTACTGGAGCAACAGGTACACAGCAGATGCCATCTCATTGGCTCTTAACTCAACCCTGGAACATCTGGACAGCAATGATACATACATTGGGCTGCTCTTTATCAACTGTAGCTCAGCATTCAATACATTCATCCTCTCAAGCTAATGAATAAGCTTCAAAACTTTGGCCTTAATACCTCCTTGTGCAACTGGAATCTCGATTTCCTCACTTGCAGACCCCAGTCAATTCAGATTGGCAACATCTCCTCCATGATCTCCATCAGCACAATTGCGCCATAAGGCTATGTGCTTTGCCCCCTGCTCTACTCACTTCACACTTACGACTGTTGCTAAGCACAGCTTCAATGCCATATTCAAGTTTTCTGATGATACCACTGCTGTAGGCCAAATCAAAAGTGGTGATGAATCAATGTGTAGTAGGGAAACTAAAAATCTGGCTGAGTGGTGACATAACAGCAACCTCTTAGTCAATGTAGCAAGACCAAGGAGCTGATTATTGACTTCAGGAGGAAACTAGATGTCCATTAGCCAATCTTCATTGGAGAGTCACAAAAGGAAAGGCTCAGCAAATTTAAATTATAGAGTCATAGAGAAGTACAGCACAGAAACAAGCCTTTTGGCCCATCTAATCCATGTCAAAACAATTTAAACTGCCTACTCCCATCGACCTGCACTGGGGCCATAGCCCTCCATACCCCTAATATTGAAGTACCTATCCAAACTTCTCTTAAATGTTGAAAACAGGCTCTTATGCAGCACTTGTGCTGGATGCTCATTCCATACTCTCATGACACTAAGTGCAGAAATTTAAACTTCTCACCTTTCATCTATGACCTCTGGTTGGAGAGCCATCCAGCCTCAGTAGAAAAAGCCTGCTTGCATTTACCCAATCTATACTCATAATTTTGTATACCTCTATCAAATCTTCTACATTCTGAAGAACACAGTGAGATACTATTCAATCTTTCCTTAATACTCAAGTCCTCCAGACTTGGCAACATCCTTTAAATTTTCTTTAAACTTTCAATCTTGTTTACATCTTTCCTGTAGGTAGGTAACCAAGACTGCACACAATACTTCATTTTCTTATACAACTTTAACAAATTCCTTAGTGTTTAGGGTCCAGCAGATAAGTGCAATTACAAAAAAGAACAGCAGCACCCCTACTTTCTTAGCAGTTTGTGAAGTTTCGGCATGATATCTAAAGCTTTGACAAACTTCTACACCTGTTGTGGAGAGTATATTAACCTACTGTATCACAGACTAGTATGAAAACACCAATCCCCTTGAATAGAAACTCCTACAAAATAATTGATATCACAGGTAAAGCCTTCCCTACCATTGTGCTCATCAGTATGAAATGTGGTTGCAAAAAAGCATTATCCATCCTCAAGAACCTTGATCACCCAGGACATGCGCTCTTCTTACTGCTGCTATCAGGAAGGTGGTGCAAGAGCCTTAGGACTCACACCAGCAGGTTCAGGAAAAGTTATTACCCCTCAGTCTTCAGGTTCTTGAACCAACTTTACTTGCCCTATCATTTGAAATGTTCCCACAACCTATGGACTCACTTTCAATGAATCTTCAAGTCATGTTCTCAATGCTATTGCTTATTTACTTATTATTATTTCTTTCTTTTCTATATTTGTGCAGTTTGTTTTTTGCACACCGGTTGAATGTACAAGTTGGTGCATTCTTTTGTTTATTCTATTATGGTTTTATTGAGTATGCCTGCAAGAAAATGAATCTTGGGGTTACTTATGGTGACATATGTACTTTGATAATATATTTACTTTGTATTTTGAATATTTACTGAACTGATAGCAGGCATAAATTCTTCAACTCAAAACGTAGCAAGATTTTTGGATAGAAATTGTTCTATAAATGTGTTTGTGAGCCACCATTTAAGAAAGTACTTAAGTCGACTAAATTCTTCTCAGCCTTTCAGCTGGGTACAGGTATTGATTATAACTGATGTTTCAATGACAAACTCTGGCATCTTCATGAAGAGATTTCATCGAAACGTTGGTTATAAATGATGCTTGTACCCGGCTGGAAGCCTGAGAAAAGTTTATTTGTCATATACGCTGGGAAAGCACTAGATCCTTTTTCAAAATAAGTATTGGGAGTTTAGAAATGAAAATTGCTATCTTTGTTTGCTTCTATCTGCATTCTAGTAAGGTCCGCTGGAAATTTTGTGTGGAGTCCACATCCACCTTCTATTACTCACATAATATAAATAAAATCAACATTCCACTTGCAATTTGTTCAGCCAGTGGAATTCATATTGAACTGCTCACTCTCAGGAAGCAAGTAATGAGCTTTCATTTTAAATGTTGAAATGCCAACCACCTTACAGATCTGTATTAAAGGGCAATATTTTTAAGTAATTAGATGTGTTGACATATAATTCATAGATGTTTCTCAAAAACTTATTCTGTGCCTCTTACACCGACATGATTCACAAGTGTCTCTTTTTGTTTTAAGTTGACAGAACAGGAAGTGGAGACCATCTTGGACAAGGCTATGGTTCTGTTCCGATTCATGCAGGAGAAGGATGTGTTTGAAAGATATTATAAGCAACATTTAGCTAGAAGGCTCCTTACTAACAAAAGTGTATCTGATGACTCTGAGAAAAATATGATCTCAAAACTTAAGGTGAAGAATTAAGTTGTCTAACATGAGTTGTGGTTACATTATATTAATTCTGTTCTCCCCTGAGAAATATTCATTCTGCATGAAAATGAAGTATGATTTTTACTCCAGATCACAGCATCTGCAGTCTCTTGTCTCCAAAATCCATTTGCCTAGTTATCACCCAGTCTACTCTCTTTCAACGGGTGGGGGGGGGGGGGGGGGGGGTGAATGAAAAGTATGGTCAATAGTGGTATCAAATGACATTTAGTCTTTAATGATGACAGCATCTCCCAAATCTGTATCCTATGCCACAGTGGAAGGCCAGAAAAATTGTGCATGTGAAGGCCAGCTTCTGTGAGTTCCCCACCTGAGTTGCATGCCACCCTGAATACAAAATTTATCACTGTCGTTTCATTGATAAGGTCTGAATCTTGGAATTCCTCGGCCAACAGCACTGTAGGGAATATCTTCATAACCAATTAAGAATGCTTAGTGAATATTGGCCAAGCCAGCTTGCATCTAAAATGAGTTGATAAAAATGCCTTCTCCATTGACAAATCATCTCCCAAGTTTTACGTAATGTGTTTAGAAAATGCCGTATGAAAAGGGAAAATAGATTAATGCATGCAAGAATCATGTAGTAATTAAAATATTTGGCTAACGAGCAAAACATCCATAACATTTGAGGGAATATTTAAAATGATATATTGCCCAATTGGAAAAGTGTTCCTTTGCTTTTGAAAGCAGAGACCTGGTTTCCTTTCATAAAATTTGTATTGAAAACTTAATTTAAATCGTGTTTTTTCCTTCAGACGGAGTGTGGCTGCCAGTTCACATCCAAGCTGGAGGGAATGTTCCGAGACATGAGTATCTCAAATACAACGATGGATGAATTCCCGGCAGCATTTACAAACTACAGGGGTGAGGAGGTGTTTTAATTAAATACTTGGTGAAGTTGGGAGAATGTGAGCTGTTCCAATTAATTTAAAAGTTTCAAATTTGGATTTGTTATCCTTTAGCTGTTGAACCCTTGTTTTGTAATGTAGGATTAATAGAAATTATATTGTAAGTGCAACTTATTTTTGAATTTTATTATCTTAGTCGACCTTTCTCACTGGTACCTTACCAAACTCTTTTCTTTTCAAGAATATAATTATCATTACGCATGGTTTCTGCATTAATGATTTCCCTAACAGTTTAAATGTCTGTAATGACGTACAGATTAGCTTCAGAATTATATTTTGTTTTATTAATGTAATAATTATATTTTGCATGTAGAAACATGTAACAATTTTCTTGGTCTTTTTTATACTTCAGGTTTCTCTAGGAGGTGTTGACTTGACCGTAAGAGTTCTCACCACAGGTTATTGGCCAACTCAGTCTGCCACACCAAAATGTAACATCCCCCCCAGCACCACGACATGCATTTGAAGTTTTTAGAAGGTAAAGCTTTACCATGGAGCATAAAACAGTACAGAGCAAGAAACGTGTGCTCAGTCCATGATATCTGTGACCACCATGCCAGTCTAACTAAACTCATCTGCCTATACAAGGTTCATATCCCCCTCTGTTCCCTACCTGTCCAAATGCCAACTTATTGTATCATCTTCCACCATGTCACCTGGCAGTGTGTTCCAGCTGCATAATACACTGTCTCAGCCCTCTAGTATTTGATATTTCACGCCAGGGAGCAAAAGAAACTTAACTGTCTACACTATCTGTTCTGCTCTTAATTGTATGTACTTCTGTCAGGTTGCCCCTCAACTTTCAACGCTCCTGAGAAACAATCCAAGTTCATCCACCCTCTTCTTGTAGAGAACACTATCCAAGCCAGGTCACACCCTGGTGAACCTCTTTTGCATCCTCTCCTAAGTCTCTGCATCCTTTATTCAACTGAATTTTTAGACACTTAAAGAGAGCATTTTTTTGTTCTAAGGTATGATGGCCTTTGTTGTGCTTTTAATATTGAAGTAACATGAGATTTTATGGTTATCAGTTCTAAGGTCAAAATTAAAAGTTAGGTAAATCAAATAATTACCTGGTTATGGAGCATTCTTGTGATTTTTCAAAAATTATTACCATGGTTTAGAATGTAGAATTACAAAATTTAACTTAGTGTTTTGTAACAGAATTGTGGCCTGATGTGTTTTGTTAATTTCATTCAATTGTATTTATAAAATTACTTGATTCTGAATATAGTATATATAAGCCTTACTCCAATATAATTTTGTTCTTAAGATAAATAAGACAGTGGAAATGGTCAGAAGAAAATATTCAGTAACAGATCTACTTTGAGTCAAAATTGATAAAGCTTAAAATTTCCAAAAAATTAGTAAAATCACTTTAGTTCATTTGGATCATAAATTCATTTTAGTTAAGTTTAGAAGTGCATTTAGAAGACTTCTGGAACTTAGTGCTAAGCAAGCTTTCCCATAAATTTGCTATCAGTTTTCTGAGTGATCTGGCAATTGCAGCTTAAATTCTCAGCATTCCTAATGTATCAACATTTTGGATTGATGAAGATGTTTCATTTCAACTCAAAAATTGAAATCTTCTGAAGAAATATTTGCAGCCATCAAAACAAGATAGAAAGCCTACATTGTTAAGCAAGTGTTAAGTTAATAGTCATACGACAGTACAGTGCAGTGCCTATTTAGCGATAGTTTGCCACAAACAGACTAAGTTTTTTAGTGACCTCTGCTGTATTGTTTCAATTCTTGAATGCAACCATACAGAAGTGTTTTTAAAATTTTTGTCTTTATTTATTTCAACCTATAGCTTCTCGGGGTTTTTAAACTGCTGATTATTTTTTGCTTTCACCATAGATTCTATTTGGCAAAGCACAGTGGTCGACAGCTCACGCTTCAACATCACATGGGTTCGGCAGATTTAAATGCTACTTTCTATGGACCTGTGAAAAAGGCAAGTGCTTCTTATTGATAAAGCATTCTCTACCAGTAACAAGACCATACATAATTTCAGTAAATGAAGGAAATAGCGGCTACTGACTTTTCATTGTGTAAACTTTCTGAGAAATTGGAAGCAAGAATGCATATATTGCTAGGGTCTTGTTTTTGTATTTGCAATTCAGTCATTTAATTTAGATTGAACTCTGAAAACTGAGTGTACAGAAAACCCTATAGAATTTAATTTGTATCTCACTAGAACCCACAAGAGATGACCCGTATTAGTTTTAATAATGAATAGTAAGCCAACTTGAAGTGTGTATAGTATCTTGAGACAGATGGATTCATAGTAAACAGAAAAATTTAAATAATTGGTAAATGATAAAAAATCAGGAGGAACTGTTCAGAGTTTCCAATGACTCAATTTTTCTGAGATGTGCCAAAGCAATAGCAATGGCTAGTTAAAGGCAACAAAAAAAACTATAAGTATAAAATATATTGGCAAAATGTAAAGCTGATCCTGATGTCAGTCATGTAAAATTAGGAGTAAAAGCTACAAAAGTGAGGCACATTAAGAAGAAAGTTACAAGGGATAACAAAACAAAATATATTATAGTTGTGGAAGGAAAATGAATGTCCAAGGTCAACGTGGACCCACTGAAAACTTTCTTGCCATTTTCCATTGGAAGAATAGTGACCCAATGAAATAACACTGAATCGAGGATGGAAACTTAACCTGATTAATATAACAAGAATAACAGCAGTGGAGAATTTGGCACAAATGCCTAAAACGTTTAGAGACTGGAATTAATTCTACTTAGTTTTGAAGGAAGTAGGTAAGTCCATTGTATATGCATGGTCCATAATCTTTTAGGGTTCTGATTCAAAAATGGTTCCTGTACTTCACTTTTATAGAGAATTGGGGAATTAAAGACCAGGTAACCTAGCATATGTTGCCCGGGGTTTATAATTAGTAGTAGACAAAACCTAAGAGCAAGATCATCAATATCTAGTCTGGTGTTTTGGCTTTCTCCGCAATCTATCATTTTCTGAGGAAAAATGCCTAATTTATGTTTGAATATATTTTCTGACTAGCTTCAACAGCTTTTGGTCTTGAGAAAATTGAACAGGTACATCACTCTCTCAGAGAAATTTCTCCTTATTTCATTCTTTAATATTCTTTGACTGGTATTAGATTCTCCAAACCATCAGGAGCATCCTTCCTATATCTACTGTTGAAAATGAGCTGTACAAACTGTTTGTTGTATGTTGAATTCCTTGGCAACAGCATATCAGAGGATCTGTCTTAGCACCAGTGCATATAGTATTTGTCATCGCAAGGAAGGCACAGCCACGTCTCTACTTCCATGGAAGTTGCGTAGATTCCGCTTGTCACCGAAAGCTTTGACTAAAGGCTGATTTATACTTGTGCGTACAGGCTACGCCATAGCGAGCATGCATTGGTGTGCGCCAAAACGCTAGTTGGCGGTGGGGTTTCTATGCCACTGTGTTGAGTTTCTTCGTGAGAGACATGGACGAGGAAATGTATTTCAAACACTTTTGCATGTCAGCAGGTAGATTTGATGATTTGGTTCATCTATTTCATATTGGTGTACACACAGCCTACAAATATGGCATAGAAGAAGCAACGGAAAATGCGTAGGAGGAAATGCGATGCTACCAAGCAGGCCAATCACAGTTGTTGTGGTCTGCGTCACCACGACACGTGAGTAACTTTTCTGGAGAGGTGCACGTCACCCTACTGCGTAGGGTACAGCATAGGGTACGTGACACCTATGGTGTAGTTGTGACGCACAAGTATAAATCAGCTTAACTTTTATGATGCACAGTGGAGAGTGTCCTAACTGGTGGTATCATGGCCTGGTATGGAAACACCAGTGCCCAGGAACTGAAAAGGCTACAGAAAGTATGGATACAGCCTGGTCTATTGCAGCAACCACCCCCACCACCCCCCCCCCCCCCCCGACGTTGAGTACACTTTCATGGAACACTGCCATAAGAAAACAGCATCCATCATCAAAGATCTCCCCTACTGCCCAGTCCATGTCCTCTTCTCACTACTGTCATCGGATACGAGGTACAGAAGACTTGGATCCCACACAACCAGGTTCAGGAGCAGTTATTACTCCACAACCATCGTGCTCCTGTACAGGCATGGATAATTTTCTTCACTACTTTGATTCTACGATCTACACTCACTTTCAAGGACTCTTTATCATTCATGTTCTCAGTATTATTTTATTTGCACAGTTTGTCTTTTACACATTGTTTTCATCTAGTTTTTTTTTGTAAAATTCTATTGTATTTCCTTTTTTCATGTAAATGCTTGCAAGAAAATCTATCTCGTAGTGTGTGTGTATGTATATAATACTTTGAAATTTTGAACTTTAACTCTGGACTCTCACAATTTGCAGGTATGTTGTCAGTTAGGATGCCACTTAAGTGCTGGTCCCAGCGCAGTTCTTCTAATAAGTTAACACCAAGGGGCTCCCTGCCACCCCCCAGGTCTCATCACATATAAAGCACCAGTAGTGTTATACTGTTTACTTTTTAACCTATGCCGTAAATGTACCTTATGTTGATTGTCACTCTTCTGGAATATATCTGATTACGTGTTAATTTATTTGTGATATTACTTTCTGTTGCCTGTGAGTTATATGTACTTTGGTCCAGAGGAATGTTCTTTCTTTTCGTGGTATACATGCATATGGTTGAATGACATTAAACTTGAACTTGGAATTTAAAGCTATTGACCCTCTCCACCTCGGTTCTCCTGATGAGGACTGGCTTACAGACCTCCTACTTCTTCCTCTTGTAGTTAATAATCATCTCTTTGGTTTTGCTGATGTTGAGTATGAGGTTGTTGTGGCACCACTCAATCAGATTTTCAGTCTCCCTCCTACATGCAACCTGCATGATTTCATTTGGTCTGGTTATGGTTCAGTTGACCTGCAATGTTTCACAACATGAACAAGCATACTCATCTATAATTGCAGAATTATTGTAATAAATTTCTCTAGTTTATGGACTTTTGCTGTGATCCTCTAAAGCCCCATACAGTTAATTGTATTTAATCCATATTTCAAACAGCAGAGGTCTGAAAATAGAACCTTGTGGAACACCACTGATCGCTGACCTCCAGCCAGAAAATGATCAGTTGACCATTGCCTTCTGCCTTCAACAGGCAAGGAACTTCTGAACCCAACAGCCAAATCACCATGTATCCCATGCATCTTAATCTTGTGGATGAGCCTACCATGAGAGACCTTGTCAGGGCCTTATTAAAATCCATGTCAACAAGATCCACTGCCTTACTTTCATGATCACATTCATAATTTCTTTGAGGAACTTAGTCAGCTTAGTTTTGCCCAATACAAAGCCATGCTGTCCCTACTCAGACCAAGCTTTGGCAACTACTTATAAATGCTATCCCTAAGAATCCTCCCTGATGACTTACCCATCTTTAAGGTGAACTTCACTAGTCTAGAATTTCCAGGATTATCTCTCTTTTCGTTCTTGAACAAAGGAATTCGCCTGTAGCTAGAGGTCTTAGAGGACACTCTAACCTGGGATATATCCTGTTAGACCCTGGAGATCATTGGGGCAAGTATTTTCTCTGAAGTGGGTCATCATATGGAACAAGCTGACACAGGAGGTGATCATGGAAGGTATATTTTCAACATTCAAAAGAAAACATTTGGGCAGGTTTACAGGAAAAGTTAAGAGGGTTAAATGCAGACAGTCTCTGTGGAGATTAGCTTAGATAGGTATCTCAGTCGGTATGGGTGAGCTGGGCTGAAGGGCCTGTTCCTCTGAAATTTTTAAACTGGCTTCAAAATTGGCTGAGTGGTGATTTCTGAGACCGAGGACAAGGATATTGAGCAGAAACAGAAATAGCTAGTGCTATGTGGTGGCATTGCAAGTAACTTCACCTGAAGTGGTAGAGACATTGTTAACAATGAGGCAAGTCTCTGGACCTGAAAGATGTAAGTAATCTTTAAGTAGTAAGAAACTCAAGTTATAAAGGTCCAAAAACGGGAAATAGGAGTAGTGGAGAGCAGGTAAAGGAATTTTTTTTTTAAATGCTTCTTGACAGTCATTCTATATTATGAAACTTTCTGGCACAACAATTTAGCATGTGTGTTTTGATCTTGAAAGGAGCGCAACAGATTTAACAAAATGTATTAGAATTCCTAGGGATTTAATAGTGTAATTTATTTTCATCTGTTTTAAGTTCTAATTGGATGATCTTAAATTTGCCTACATCAAAATCCATTTGCCAAAGCTTGGCTTTTCAAGCTTTCCTGAGAAATTAATAGATTCAAATATTCATGACTTTTTTTTTTAAAGAGTAGAGGGCAAGAAATTATTTTTGCTGGTTGTGGAGGCAAGCATTGGGCAACTGTAAAGGATGGTAGAAGTTTGAAATGTTCAGCACTCTTTGTGTGGCCTTCTACCATGGCAACACAAGTGCAGACTGAGCACCTGCTTTGCTGCGCATCTGTGCTCTCTCCACAATGGCTATCTTGAGGATATATCATCAGCCCTCCCCACAGCATCCTGCCTGTCCTTAAGCACTTCCACTGCCAAGCTGAGGCCAAACACAAGCTGCAGAAACAGCGTCTCATGTTCTACTCAGGCATTCTCCAACTCAATGGCATAAACATTGAATTCTCCAATTTCAGATAATCCACATCTGTTCCTTTTTCTCTTCATCAACTGACCATCCCTTTGCCTCCATAGATGCTGTTTGATCTGCTGAGTTCCTCCAGCAAGTTATTTTTCTTGTTGTAATATTACACCTGACTTTCAAAGAATGCAATGAATTTGTTTTTACTGATTTGGAATATTAAAGAGCATTGTTTTACATAATTTACATTTAAAATCAAATACTGAACTGGAGCTTCATTTTAATGAGAAAGATGTTGAAGTTCAAAGCCCAATTTTATGCCACTTGTAAGTGTTCAATGTTTCATTATCCTAGAATAACCTGCTATTTGCTGACAGTTTTGCATCATTATGTTTCTCACAAAGGCTTCACTTTTTACCCCCAAACAGGAAGATGGCTCAGAGGTTGGAGTAGGTGGAGCTCAAGTAACTGGTTCAAATACCAGAAAGCACATATTACAAGTATCCACCTTCCAGATGACTATATTAATGTTATTCAACAACAGAGAAAAATATACATTTGAGGTGAGACTGGGATATGATATAATGTGCAAATTAAAGCATATTATATTAGACAGAATAAATTCTTGCTGTAGATGAGCTAATGTAGATGAAGTTTTCATAGCAAGATACTTGAATAATAACTAATAGCTGTTCATCTCTTGCTGTGTGCTTCAGATTATTGCTATGTTTGCTTTTTAAAAAGTGTTTCAGTAAAGGCTGATTATACTGTACGTTATGAATGTTTATTGTTATGAAACCAGTAACTGGTTTCACTTACCAGCAAAGATAGATATGTCAGTTGAAGTCCAATGGTACTATTTTCAAAAGTTTTATTAATAAAGGGGCACAAAAATTAAGGTTAATACAAACATTCAGATAACATGCGTCAATACTCAATCTAAAACGCAGGTACATTAATAATCACTCAGAAATAAGCTCTTTCGTTGTCTAGGGTATAATACTGAGTCCAATTGGAAATATAAAGAGTCACTCTGAAGTCTGCAGGCTTTTCCCTTTTGGTTTCACGTGTTGGAGAGAGAGAGAGAGATTGTTAGGAAAAGAGAACACTTGCCGTTGTCTTTATGAATCAAATCCTCAGCCTCAGAGGATTTGGCTTCCCTGGTGTTAAATAAAAGCGGTTTTCCGTTGGTTCTAGCCACAAACTCCGCATTCGGAATTTAACGCACGTGGCTTCCTTCAAAATGGCTTCCCGTTCCCACGGGAAGCGGTATCGTGCTTCTCGGTGTCTCCTTGGTGCGTCTGAGGGTCGTCCTCTTTCAGACCCTTCTTTATACTGTCTCACGGGATCTCAGGTGTCAATCAGGTTGCAGGTGATGCAATCTCTCTCTCAACCAGCCCACTTTGCCCGAGGGCTTTACAATGTCCCTGCGAGTTGGCACGTCTGCAGTTCCCAGGTGTCTCCTGAGAACAATGCCACAGTCGCCAGCTTTTGTCCCAGTGGAATGCGGTATCCAGCACGTCGCTGTCTTTCCATTTCCTGTGTCCATTCGGCATGTCTCTCTCTCTCTCTTGCTCTCTCTCGGGTCATTGACCCCCCTTTCACTAGGGCTCTTGCAATTCTCACAAAGGAGGGGGCTGGTATCATAACATTATCAACAGAAAAAGATTTGCCAGGCTGGTATGTGAAACAGACAGAATGAGTGTCTAGGCTGTTAGACATGAAGCAAAATTGGTCGAAATTGCTTTTGTAGAAAAATACTGTTAAGTATTTTTTATATAATAACTGCTTTTACGTAACTCTTGAACAAAAGGGTTAACTACACTCACTTGCCCATCATGGAGCTGTTCCCACAACCAATGATCTCACTTCAAGGACTCTATCTTTTTATTTCATGATCTCATTATTTATTGCTATTTATTTATATTTGCACTTGTGCAGTTTGTTATCTTCTGCACTCTAGTTGACCTTTGTTGATCCTGTTATAGTTAATATTCTACAGATTTGCTGAGTATGCCCACAGTAAAATGAATCTCAAGATTGTAGGGTTATATATGGTGACAAATACAGAACCTATCAAAAGTATTCACCCCCTTTGCGGAAGTTTATTGTTTTATAACATTAAATCACAGTGGATTTAATTTGATCAACAGAAAAAGACTCTTTCGTGTCAAAATGAAAACAGATCTCTATGAAGTGATCTAAATTAATAACAAATATAAAACACAAAATAATTGCATAAATATTCATGCTCTTTATATGACATATCAAATCATCACTGGTGTAGCCAATTGGTTTTAGAAGTCACATAATTGGTTAAATGGAGATCTGCTTTTGGAGACCTGTTTGCAGTCAAGGTGTTTCAATTGATTGTAGTAAAAATATATCTATCTGGAAGGTCCAACTGCTACTGGCATAAACTACACCTTGAAGACAAAAGAACAGTCCAAGCAACTCCACAAAAAGGTTATTGAAAAGCACATGTCAGGAAGTGGATACAAGAAAATTTCCAAGTCACTGAATATTCCTTGGAGTACAGTAAAATCAATCATCAAGAAATAAAACAATATGCACAACTGTAGATCTGCCTAGGGCAGGCCGTTCTCAAAAACTGAGTGACCATGCAAGAAGGGAACTAGTGAGGGAGGCCACCAAGAGACCTATGACAACTCTAGAGGAGTTAAAGGCTTCATTGGCTGAGATGGCAGAGACTGTGCATACAGCAACTGTAGCCCAAGCGCTTCACCAGTCTCAGCTTTATGGGAGAGTGGCAAAGAGAAAGCAACTATTGGAAAATAACTCACATTAAATCTTGGCTAGAGTTTGCCAGAAGGTATGTAGGAGACCGAAGTCAGCTGGAAGAAGGTTCAATGGCCTAATGAAACCAAATTGAGCTTTTTGGTCAGCAGACTAAACGCGATGTTGAGCGTAAGCCAAACATCACACATCATCAAAGACACACCATCCCTACCGTGAAACGTGGTGGTTGCACCATGTTACGGGGATGCTTCATTGCAGTGGGCCTTGAAAGGCTTGTAAAAGTAGAGGGTAAAATGAATGCCGCGAAATCCTGGAGCAGTCTGCGAGAGAACTGTGACTTGGGAGAAAACTTGTTTTCCAACAAGACAATAACCCCAAGCATAAAGCCAACAAAGTTAATGTCCTGGAGTGGCCAAGTCAGAGTCCAGACCGGAATTCAATTGAAAATTTGATGCTGGACTTGAAAAGGGTTGTTCACTCACAATCCCCATGCAATCTGACAGAGCTTGAGCAGTTTTGTAAAGAAGAATGGGGAAAAGTTGCTTGTGTCCAGATGTGCAAAGTTGATAGAGACCTTTCCACACAGACTCAAAGCTATAATTGCTGCCAAAGGTACATCTACTAAATACTGACATGAAGGGGGTGAGTAATTTGCAAACCATTATCTTGTGTTTAATATCTCTAATAAATTTAGATCAGTTTGTAGATTATTTTCATTTTGCCACAAGAGTCTTTTTCTGTTGATCAGTGTCCAAAAAAAGTCAAATTAAATCTTCTGTGATTCAATGTTGTAAAACAATAGAACATGAAAACTTCGAAGGGGGGGTTGAGTACTTTTTATAGGCACTGTATGTACTTGGATAATAAATTTTACTTTGAAATTTGGTATCAGTACTTGTAACCTGCAATAAAATAAATATAGTTTTGGAAACTGCTTACAACGCTGTTAAAAATTAGATGTCATTCTAAGAAACTACGGAGTTAGATTAAAAAATAAGTGAAATGTCAAGGAAGAACAAATAGGATGAGCTAGAGCTGATTAAGGGCAAATGTGGTGGTAGAACTTTTAAATGAGAATGTGTTAGAAACTGTAAAAGGTAAAAGCCATATCGACTGGTATCTGCTGTCCCAACAAATTAAGGCAGGTGCTGCTGTTTCTCTTATTATTGGTAACTCTTCATGATTGTTGTTTTATTTCTTCACATATTCCACTATTTTTACTATGCAATGCTATCACTTTTGTCATTATTTGTTCTTGCCTTCAAGCTACTATGCTTTCATTCTTTTCTGTCATTCTTTTCAACTTTCTACTCTATGCTACTCTACCTTGGTGCTTGTTTAAAGCCTTTTATCTCTCTAAATATTAGAGATATTAGTTTTTCCTCTTTGCTAAGGTGCTCATTTCCAGCACCTTCTGTGTTTGGGTTTTATCAATTACAATTCTTCCAAGCTGTCCAAAAATTTCTTCATGGGAGTGTTGAATTTCTGTCTTTTTTTAACTGAATTACAAGGTACAAGCAGAATCACAAAGATAGTTGGGAGGTGGTTGAGGTACTTCATCTCACTTCAGTTTTGTATTCTCTTTTACACTTGTTCTTTATTCACTTAAACTTTATGGCCATGGGTCAAGAATCAAAATAGCCTAAGTACTCAGTGATTTTTCTGAGAGTAATAACATGTAGATTGAAAGATCTGAGCATTTAATAATGAAGTCCAATTGTTAATATATTTTTAAAGTATAATTTTATTTCCAGGAAATCCAACAGGAAACAGATATTCCTGAAAGAGAATTGGTCAGAGCTCTTCAGTCATTAGCATGTGGCAAACCTACGCAACGTGTCCTTAGCAAAGAACCCAAATCGAAGGAAATTGAGCCTGGTCATGTATTTATAGTGAATGATCAGTTCACATCAAAATTACACAGAGTTAAAATCCAAACAGGTTTGTTGTCTTAAATTTGTTGGTAATTTTTTATACTTGTAATTAATTAGTGTGCAAATGCTATTATTGATGACTTATTTTGGAGAGCCAATTTGAGTCCTTGTCCTCTGATTAGTTTTTCTGTAGTTAGATTTGGATTTATTTATCACAAGTATATTGAAACACGATGAAATGTTTCATTTGTGTTAACATCCAACACTCCCAAGAATGTGCTGAGGCAGCCCGCAAGTGTCACCACACACTCTCGTGCCCATGTAGCGTGCCCACAGTGCTCAGCAGAACAACCAAGAACACAGCAAAACAGAACATGCCAAGCAACAAAAGTGAAACAAGCCCCATTCCTCACTCCCAGGCACATACATAGTCCTCTAACCCCAGGATAGGTCCATCTTTGGCCTCCAGCAAAGTCGTAGATTCAGAGGTCCTCTTCAGTGTCAGTTCATTTCTCACGCATATTCAATTACTGCAGGAAAATTATCGGAATTGTGGCTGGGTGGAGGGCTTGTATTTTATCTTAATTCCACATTCATACACTTGCTAATTGTACTGCAATATACTGTACAATTGTGCCTGCAATCATGTTTAATTAGAGTTAATGTGTGGGGGGAAACATTGCAGAACAATTTCAAATAAAACAGGAGCACATCTCCTTTATTTTTAAGATTAGGCAGACATTCTACTGGCATCTGAAGGATAAATTGAGCAGCTCCAAACCTGAGGAATGTGTACAAACTCCAAAGCTTCTATACATTCCAGTTTATTCAGTCTATAATCACAAATGGTTCTGGGAGAATGTAACCAACAAAAATATAAGTCACTTGATAAACAAGGTTTAGGAGCTGACCACCTTTTCTGCATGCTATGTTGCGGATCACTGGAAAATGCATTACAAATATACTGCCTCTGAGATTCATGCTGTCATGATTAAATGCACCTTTTGGTTAGAAGGTGCATTAAATTGTTAATTTGCTTTCAAATGAATTCTGTGGTCTTTTTGCGAGAATCTGATTTTTGCTGATACTTGATGCAATGCTGACAAAATGGGTGGAATAGATTTCAGTCCAGAAGAGATGGGAGCAGATTTAGGCCATTCAGACCATATTTTCTCAACCCCACTTTGCACTAATTTAATTTAACTACGTGTGTGTATATTTATATATGTCTAATATGTGTATATTTACTGTAATTCAAGTTTTTCTATTATTATGCATTACATTGCATGGCTGTCACAAAGGCAACAAATTTC